>NC_053424.1:108105190-108839056 GCF_007990345.1 Gossypium hirsutum | reverse complement strand
AACCCGCCAGCGGTGTGGTAGAAATCATTTTGGTCCGTGCAGAGCAAATGAATGTTTTCGATGTGGTTCTCTAGATCATTTTATTAGAGCTGCCCAGAGAGAGTTGAGAAAGAAAATTTTCAGAATGTAAAATCTAGTGGTGCAGAATCGAGGGGAAGGTATCTGAGAAAAGCTGGAAGTGAAACAAGCAGTAAGAAATGTAGCCAGATATGCAGCAGTTTAGATCTGAAGGAAGAGCTCCGGCTAGAACTATGCTATTAAAGCGCGTGAAGATGCTTCCTTACCCTATGTGATTACCGGTACATTTTCTCTTTATGATACTAATGTTATTGCTTTGATTGATCTCGGTTTACTCATTCATATGTATGCATGAAACTGGTGTCTAGTATGAATATACCTGTTGAGAACACAGAATTTATGATTAGAGTGTCGAACCCGTTAGGCAAATGCATGATAGTTGATAAGTATGCAAGAAATGCCCTTTAATGATTCGGGGTCATAGCTTATTTGCGGAATTATGAAATGATATGGTTGACAGTTCAATATCAGTTTGATAAGGAGTGTCTCGTGAGCAAGCTTAGTATGAACTGTGATATCAGAGTTGACTATTGTTTCCAAGAAGAATTAGCTCGTGGATTGCCTCAGTCAGGGAAGTAAAATTTGGTATAGATTTGATAGGAAAGCTCGATTCGTGTCCTATAGAAGCACCAACAGAGTTTGAAAGAATTAAAAGTCGCATTGCAAGAGTTGACTGATAAAGGCTTTGTGAGACAAGTTTTTCACCTTGGGGTGCTCCCCGTGTTATTTGTGAAAAAGAAGGATGGTTCTATGAGATTATGTGTTGATTATGGCAGTTAAACAAGGTGACAATCAAAAACAAGTACCATTGCCGAGAATTGATGATTTGTTTGATAGCTAAAAGGAGCGACATGGTTTTCAAAGATTGACTTGAAATCTGGTATTATTCAGCTGAGTAAAAAGAGTCAGTATGTGCCTAAAACTGCTTTTAGACAAGTACGGTCATTATGAATTTTAGTTATGCCATTCGGGTTGACAAATGCTCCTGCGTGTTTATGGATTTAATGATCGCATATTTCGGACCATATTGGACAGATTTGTTGTGGTGTTTATAGATGGATATTTTAATATTCAAAAGATAGACAGAGCAGCTGAGCATTTGAGGATAGTTTGCAAACTTTGAGAGATAAGCAACTATATGCTAAGTTTAGTAAAAGTGAATTTTGGCTCGGGAGTTGGATTTTTGGTCATATTGTTTCAGGTGTTGGTATTACGGGTGATCCTAGTAAAATTTAGCCATGTTGATTGGAAACCACCAAAATGTAACGAAGTTAGGATTCTTGGGGCTAGCTGGGTATATTGGCGGTTCGTAAATGAATTTTCTATAATTGCTGCTCCTATGAATAGACTACTCCGAAAGGATGTTAAATTGAATGGAGGAAGAATGTCACAGAGTTTCGAAGAATGAAAATGTTATTAACTGAAGCACCAGTGTTGATACAACCCGAATAGTAAAGAATTTGTGGTGTATAGTGATGCTTCTCTAAATGGTTTGGGGTGTGTACTCATGCAAGAAGGAAAAGTGGTGCTTATCTTTCGAGGCAGTTAAAACTCATGAGAGGAATTATCCTACTCACGATTTGGAATTGGCTGCAGTGGTTTTGTTTGAAGATTGGCGACATTATTTGTATGGTGAAAAGTGCCGAGTATATACCGATCACAAAAGTCTTAAATACTTGATGTCAAAAAGACTTGAATTTAGACAGCGAGATGGTTAGTTATTGAAGATTGGACTTGTTATTGATTATATCGGGAAAGGATGTGGTTGCCGATTTAAGCAAATTGTTATTTTCTTTGAGTTATGAATGCTAGTGAAATTTAGATGAGTTGATCTACAGAGTAAGAGAGACCGATATTTTTACAGAGATTTTGAAGCTCAAAAAAATGACAAATTAGCAAAAAAAACATGGAAGTGAATGGGATTAGATTTCAGATCGGTTCTGATGTTGTTTGATGTTTAAAAATGATTTGTGTACCAAAAATGATGAGTTGATTAAAAGATTTGCATGAGCATAATAGTTGTTTGGCTGTTCATCCGGGCAGTACGAAGATGTATAATGACTTAAAGAAAATGTACTGGTGGAGTGGAATGAAAGAGATATTTCCGAGTTTGTATCAAAGTGCTTAGTTGTCAACAAGTGAAAGCTGAACACCAGGTACCTTCGGGATTACTTCAGCCTATTATGGTTCCTGAATGGAAATGGGATAGGATACTATGATTTTATATCAGGGTTGCCGTTAACTCTAGGGAAGAAAATGCCATCTGGGAAATAGTTGACAGACTGACTAAATCGGCTCATTTTATTCCGGTACGTACAGATTATCTCTTAATAAGTTGGCTGAATTGTATATCCAAGAGATTGTTATACTTCATGGATACCTTTGTCTATCATTTCGGATAGAGATCCGAGGTTTTGGCAAAAGTTGCAAGAGGCATTAGGTACAAAGTTAAATTTCAGCACTGCCTTTCATCCACAAACTGATGGACAATCAGAGAGAGTAATTCAGCTTCTTGAAGACATGCTCAGATGTTGCGTATTGGAATTTCAATATAGTTGGAAAGGTACTTACCATTGGTAGAATTGCTTATAATAATAGTTATCAGACGAGTTTGAAGATGGCACCTTATGAGCATTATATGTAGTAAATGTGGAGGCATTGTATTGGACTGAACTAAGGAAAATAGATTTATGGATTGATTTAATAAAAGAAACCGAATAAACGGTGAAAGTGATTCGAGATTGTTTGAAAGCTGCTTCAGATAGACAGAAATCTTATGCGGATTTGAAACGAAAGAAATGGAGTTTCAAGTTGGTGATAAGGTATTTTTGAAAGTGTCTCCATGGAAGAAGTCCTTAGATTTGGACGAAAGGGCAAGTTAAGTCCGCGTTTTATTGGACCGTATGAAATAATTGAAAAGGTTGGACCGGTAGCATATCGGCTAGCGTTACCACCCGAATTGGAGAAGATTCAAGATGTGTTTCACGTATCTATGTTACGCCGGTATCGTTCGGATCCTTCACATATAATTTCACCGACAGAATTGAACTGCGACCGGATATGACTTATGAGAAGAACCGATTAAGATTTTAGCTCGAGAAGTCAAACAACTAAGAAATAAAGTGTTGCACTTGTGAAAGTGTTGTGGCAAAAGCATGGGGTAGAAGAGACTACATGGGAACTGAAGAAACTATGAGAAACCAATATCCACGCTTGTTTACCGGTAAGATTTTCGAGGACGAAAATCCTTAAAGGGGGGAGAGTTGTAATATCCTGATTAGGGCTTAATCGGAATAGTGGTTTCGTGACGCAAATCCGAGATAGAAATAATTATTTTATAATTATTTTGATGATTATGATATGATTGCATGATTGTGTGAAATTTCGTGATGAAATTCTATGCCTAAAGTGCTTAAATTGAAAGTAGGGACTAAATCGAATAGTTGCAAAACTTGCATTCTAGAAGTTTTTAGTATGAAATTGTTTTGGAATATTAATGAGGAGGCCTTAAATAGCAATTTGACCAATTTTAAGTTCATGGACAAAATTAGGACATGGAAGGAATTTTGGAAAGTTTAGTAGTAAGGGTATTTTGGTCATTTAGTTATTAAAATGAATTAAAACAAAATAAAAGCCAATTTTGTCCATCTTCTTCATTAGGCCGAAATTTCAAGGGTTTCCATAGCTAGGGTTTGTTTCAAGCTTCCAGCTCCATGGTAAGTGATTCCAAGCCCGTTTCTAATGTTTTTACGTTTTTGAATCCGTAGCTCGATTAAGCTTATGTTAGCAATAATTCAACCTAGGGTTTATATTTGGAAAATACCCATAGGTGAAATTTGTGTATTTTGATGTTTTATGATAGAATATGAGGTTTTAAATTATGTTAGATAACTTGTGCTACTCAGTTTTGAGTGAAAACGAGTAAAGGGCTTAATCGGCAAAATACCTAATAGTCACAAGTATATGTTAGAGAGAGAATTTGATGTTGCCATAGAAGGGAAAAGTGATCAGCAAGTTATAAACATAAGAATAAGGAATAAAGTTTAATTCCCGAGCCTAGGGGCAAAAGTGTAATTATGCAAAGTTTAGGGGCAAAAGTGTAATTTTCCAAGTTCGTATTAAATGCTGTTTTGATGAATGTATGTATTAAATAAGATTAATTTGGCATTATAGATCAAGAGAAACGAGATTCAAGTCGCGATCGAGGAAAAGAAAGATTGTGGACTAAATTGTAAATCTTTATTTTGGTACCAAGGTAAGTTCATGTGTAATAATGTAGCATAAATGTTATTTTAAGTTATTAATGTTAATTATATGATATGCTGATTTTTAATCGTGAAATATTATGCTTGTGTTAATGTTGAGTAATATGCAAATTATGTTTACTACTTGATAATATGAATTGCTACGAGTATCGGTTCCGATATTCCATGGAAGACGGCAGATGTGTGATCGAGGAAAACGCTTGTTTGAACCTTAGGAATAGATTAGGATACAAGTGACATGTCACTAGGATGGTTGAGCATCCGAACTTGTTGAGTTGAGTCCGAGTTCACCTATGGATGCGAATGTCCGAACTCGTTGAGTTGAGTCCGAGTTCGTGAGATGTAACTAGGCATCCGAACTCGTTGAGTTGAGTCCGAGTTCACATAGGGGCGGTTACATGATTTCTTGATTACATATGAGGCACTTATGTGCAATTATCCATGTATCCGAGTTGTATTCCGATGTGTTCAACGGGTGAAATTCCTAGTGAAATGGAAGAACACTTAAGATGCAAGTGACGTTTTGGATAAGTGTTGTGAAATGGACACTTTGGACAGGTATGTTCTTAACCCTCGGGTTGAAAATAGATACAACAACGATAAGGTGGTAAGATGATGAATGATGTTTAGAAATGTGATATATGTTTGGTGATACCATGCTAAAGTTGTTTGGTATATTTGTATTGTTATGTTACTTGTTATTTACATATGAACTTACTAAGCATTAATGCTTACTCCTTCCTTTTCATTCACTGTAGTTTTGAACAAGCCGGCTCAGGAATCGGAACAGGTCGAAAGTTCGATCACACTATCCAAAGGACTTTTATCTTGGTAAATGGCTTGTACAACTACTTAAGTATGGCATGTATAGCAATATACCTATTTTGTGTAAATAATTTTATGATATGGCCATGTTTGGTTGGGAAAATGTTTGATATTGATAAGTCATGGTGATGGCTAACTTACATCATGTTTGATATTATGGAAGTTTAATAGGTTATCTAGTTCATAAAAATTCATGGAAAGATGAAACTTGCCTTAAAACAGAATATTGCTGCAGCAATGACATGAATTCGAAAAATCACTAAAAATAGTATAAATGGAACTAAATAATGAGTAAGTTATGAAATTGAAGCTTAATGAGTCTATTTTCATGTGGATTGAACAAAACAGGCATACAAATTATATTTTATGAGATATTTAAACTTTTGTGAAATAGGGCTAGAGTGATTTCTGGATCCCCTGTTCTGACTTTAAAATTCATAATAAATTTTAAAAAAATAATTATAAGTTATTATTTATATGTACAGATTTCTTATTGAGTCTAGTTTTAATAAAAAACAAACCTTGTAGTCATTGAAATTCTGTATAGATAGATATCTGATTCGTAATACACATATGTCAGAGCAGTCGAACCCTGAAAAGGGGAAGACTTTAACTAATAAACTGTACTAATTGGCCTAACAAAAAATTCTAGAAAAAAATTGGTAAATAGATATATGAGTCTAGATTTAGGGAAAATTTACGGATCTTGATTTCGAGTTTCATAACTCGAGATATGATTTTTCTTGTAACTGTGACGCGAGTAGCTAGAAAGCTGTGAATGTAGAAACAAATGATTTGAAGTTCTTAAATTGATAAATTATGTTCGGTAACCCCTCAAGCTCGACTCCGGTGATGGTCTTGGGCGTGGGGGCGTTACACCCTTGGACTATGCAGGCGTGTGAGCCCTGTAGCTTGGAAAATTTTTGAAACGGCATAAAAAATTCTTAGAGTTCTCGATTAAGTCCTGACTCGATTCTAATGCTCGTATTGGACTTCGAAGGTCCAATTAAGGGACGTTTTGAATGATCTCGGATAATGAAAAGTAATTTACATAAATTATTTGTAAAATGTTTTGAAAGTTTCGGTAATGCTTTGAAACCCTATTTCGATGACGGATACGGGTTAGGGGTGTTACAAAAAATACCAGAACTCAACCACCGGTAGGACATTCAGGACCAGCACCCGAAACATGGTAACCCTAATGACATGTCATTTGTATCCTATATATTCTTAAGATTCAAACGAGACTCAATAATCATCATAACATTGTTGGATTACTGTTGTTTTATGACATGATAAATTTCATAGTAATGTAACGCCCCTAACCCATAACTGTCATCAAAATAGGGTTACGGAGCATTACCAAAATTTACAAATCAAATAAACAGATAAATTCATGCCTTATAGCATTCATATCAGAGATTAATCATAATGTCCCTTATATAAGCCATCAAGGCCCAAAATATACATTAGAATCATATTGGGACTAAACCGGGTACTCAAATTTTTTTTTTGGAAAATATCAAAATTTTGCCTAGGTGCAGAGGACATACGCCCGTGTGATCAACCACACGGCCAAGGGACACGCCCATATCTTAGGCCGTGTAACTCTCTGACTTGGGTTACACGGCCAAGTCATACGCCCGTGTGTTAGGCCGTGTATAAGTGCAGGGGTCACACAGCCAAATCACACGCTCGTATGCTAGGCCGTGTGATCAATTTTGAGCATTCTGTTTCTCAATTTTTAAGATTCAAGGACACATGGCCAAATCACACGCCTATGTGCTAGGTTTTGTATCACACATGGCTGAGACACATGCCCGTGTGGACGAAAATAGGCTATTTTCCAAGCCATATTTCTCACTCAATTTGTCTTCCACCTACACCAACATTTTTACATTTTCACAATGCAACACAAACATTTAACCAATGTGCCTTTAGGCACCTTAAATGATAATTTATTATCATGTCAATCTTATACTCATACTTACCTAGATATCAAGTTCACATTTATGCATATTTTATCAAATATACTAGCTTAAATGAATAATTTCAAACACATATCAAACATGACATATTTTCTTATACAAATCAAAACATGTTCATTACAAGCCATACCAATGGCTAATTATAACCAAAATATATACATCTTAAAATTGACCCATTAACCTATACATGCCCTTATAACCATAATTGGTTTACTATATATACCGAAATGGGCTGATGGATAGTGTGAGTGATCTCCGCCAAGCTTCCAATCCAATGAGCTTCCGAATTACTATAGGTCAGGGGAAAATAAAACAGAGTAAGTATGAAATGCTTAGTAAGTTCGTATAACATGGTTATTAACTTACCATTAATTCATGTTCAAGATAAACATGCAAGGCACAATCAACCAATTTGGTCACAAGGCCTAACACATACCCTCATTAGTACTGTTAGTCATATATTTCATTCAAATATCAAGAAATATGTATCGGCTCAACAATAACCAAATTTCCATATACATATACTTTCCACATCATGAATTCATATAACATATACAAATCATATCCATGTATTTCAAGTAAATTTAATAATAATTTGTCTCAAGTTCAGATTATTTCATATCAAGATTTTTCCCATTAAATCAATTGAAATATCGATGGAAACACGGGAAGTACACTCGAGGTGTACAAATCTATAATCATAGATGAACATATTTATCAAACAAATTCCATGTTCATATATCATCATCTCATACTTCCATATATCATGTATCATCATTTTCATGTATTTCAGGCAGATAAGTATAATAATTCATTTCGTGCTCATATTTTCTCATGTTAGGATTTTGCTCGTTGAATTTATTTGAAATATCAATGGATACACATGTAGCACACTCGATGCGTACAATTATAATCCTTCAATTCATATTCAGGAGTGCTCATTAGAGCACATAATCAGAAAGCACTCTCTCAAGCCATATAACTAGAAGCTCATGTGAGCCATGTAACAGAAAGCTTATTTGGGCTATAACAGGAAGCTCATAAGAGCCTAAATTAGGAAGCTCATAAAGAGCTTTTAACAGGAAACTCCAAAAAGCCATTAATCAAAAGCTTCAGATGGCCATATATCAGGAATTTCAAGCAAGCCATATAACAAGACACTTACAAAGAGCTGCGGTATATCCACAACACATGTAGGATCACTGCCGATCATATAATAGAACGCTCACAAAGAGTTGTGGTATGTCTGCAACACATGCAGGATCAATACCGATCGAGATGCTCGCAGGAACCATGTAACGAGAAGCTTGAGAGGGCTTATAACAGGACGCTCGTAAGAGCTATGGTGTGTCCGCAACAAATGCAGAACTACAACCAATCGTGAATTTGTATCCATCAAATTTTCATTTATTCAAACGGGACTTAACATTTATCAGGCTCTGTCGGATATGTGATTAATTTCATGTATTCATTGCATTTATACAATTCACATATACACATTCAATTCAAGCATATAAATATACGCAGTTTAGTTACACGAACTTACTTCGACAAATGTTCGTGTACATAAAATCTACTAATTCGACACTTTCTCTTTTCCTTATTCTAACTCTGAATTTGGTCTATCCGGATCTAATCAAGCAAAATAAGTTGGCTTGAGCTTAGTTTTCCATGGCCAGGGTTTCCATACTTTTAATTTGGGAAAGATAATATAAATGATTATATTTTCATTAGTTTATCATTTATCATCTTTTATTATTTTACTTTCCAATTTAGTCTTTTTCTTTATTTTATGTTCTATGGATGAATCATCATCCTTAATCACTAAGCATTTTTAATGGTCTATTTACCATATAAGGATCTCCAATTTAAAGTTCTATAGCTATTTAATCCCTTTAGTTATTAGTACTCAACTTTTACACTTTGTGTAATTTGGTCATTTATCAAATTAAACAGGTAATTAGTAAAATTTCTTTATGAAATTTTCATATGACATTATTGTTGTACTGTAGACCATAAAATAATATTAAAAAAAATTCTTTTCGGACTCAGATTTGTGGTCCCGAAACCACCATTCTAATTTTACCAAAAATGGGCTGTTACAAATAAATATATATATTGATTCATTTTCAATAGAACCATACATTAAACATTAAATTTAATCAACCATTAAATGATAATAGTTCATACCAACTTACCTGACTAAATTGCAGAAATGACAAAGTACAAAGGCATTTTGGTAATTTTCCATTCTCCTTGATTTTTCACTCGATCTTGATCTATTAATAATTTTATTAAATCTATTAATTTAGACAGTAAAACAAGGTATTTTATGTAATTTAGTCTTTTTTATATTTTTACAAAATTGCCCCTAAAATTTTACTTTTATTTAATTTAGTCCCTAAGACTAAAATATGCAAAGTAACCATTTTTATTGAAATTTCACACTAGTCAAATATTCATAGCCTCCATTTCAGCCCATTTTTGCAAAAATTTCGCATCAAATCCTTGTACTTTTATTATTTCAACAATTTAGTCCCTAATCGAAAAATTCATCAAAATTACTTAACAAAATACTTTTAAATATCAACCAACATCTCAAATTCATCAATTGCTAACTAAAATCACATAGATTCATCAATGGCAACATTCGCAATTTTTAACAATTTCAAAACCGAAAGTACGAGCTAGCTGAACCTAAGTGCAACGATCTAAAAAATATAAAAATTATTAGAAACGAGGCTAAATGGACTTATATGCATCTTCAAAGAGAAAGCCGAAGCTTCAAAGCCTTCCATGGAGTTTTTCTTCTTTCCATTTTGGTGAAGAAGACATGAAAATGAAGATAACACATTTTGGTTTAATTTAATCTAATTTAATTATCAAATTACCATTTTGACATTGGTTAAAAATTAAATAAAACACCAAATTCATGCCCATAGTCCACTAACTCCTTAAATGGTTTAATTACTTGATTAAATAATTTTCTTGAAAAATTAATTTGAAAAATATTAGTGATTTTTGGGAAAATTAATTTTGATCAAAGAAAATTAAATTAATCAAATTGATTGAAATAAATATGATATTTTTGGAAATTAATTTTCAAGTCAGACAATTGGCCCAATGAGTAATTGAACTTGAAAATTGAACCCGAAAACCAATATCGAAACCCAAAAATTGGTTGAACCAGGCCCTATGTATGAAACTGGGTCAACGGTCCAACTGGTGACTAGACTGGACCAATTGGGTCGTCACTAGCCCAGACAAAACCAATAGCAACCGAACAAGCCTATGGAGGTTGAGGAGGGGACTGATGAGTCGTGCATCCTAAATGAAGACCTGCAACTTATAAAAAAACTATTCAAAGTTATTTCTAAAATAATTACCTATTGGTTTGCCTCTAATTTGTGACATTCAACCTGCTATTGACTTTGTACTAAGAGATGTGATCCCTAATAAGGCGACATATTGAATAAGTCCAGTAGACTGTAAAAAATTTCAAAGGCAAGTAGCAAAACTATTGAAAAGGCGTTGATTCAGAATAGCAAAAGTCGTTGTGCTGTACTTCTTATACTAAAGAAGAATGGAACGGGGAAAATATGCATTAATAGTAGCTCAGTTACAAAAATTACTATCAATTATCATTTTCCCATTCCAAGGCTAGACGATTTGCTGGATCAATTTTGTGGTGCCTCCATTTTCTCCAAAATTGATCTTACTAGTGGTTATCACCAAATAAGAATTAGGTTGGGAGACAAAATGGAAGACAACCTTTAATATAAGAGATGGGTTGTATAAGGTTGTATGAATGGCTGACATGCTATTTGTATTATCAAATGCACTTAGTACTTTCATAAAGATGATGAATGGTGCATTCAAGTCATTCAATGGTTACTTTGTCCTGGTGTATTTTGATGGCATTCTTGTGTACAACCAAAACCTTGAGGAGCACTTATATCATCTTTTGCAAGTGTTCGAGAGGCTTAAAGAGGAGAGGTTGTAAGATAACATAAATAAATGTTAATTAAATACAGATTCATTAGTGTTTGTTGGTTTTATAGTTTTTGGTGTAGGTATATGCATGGGTCTAAGAAAAGTTGAGGCAATCTTATCATGGCTTACACCAAAATCGATTCATGAAATTAGAAGTTTTCTTGGTTTAGCCTCATTTTATAGATGATTTGTCAAGGGGTTTAGCACCATTGCAGCACCAATAATTGATTGTATGAAAGAAGGTGTATTCAGGTGGAACGAAGTAGTTAAACAAGCTTTCAACACTTTGAAGCAAAGGTGATAGAAGCACCAGTCCTTTCTTTGCAAAATTTCAACTTGGTGTTTGAAGTTGAATTTGATGCAAGTGGATTTGGAATTGAGGTAGTACTAACTCAAGAAGGTAAACATATTACCTACTTGAGTGAAAACCTTAATGAATCAAGAAGGGAATGTTCTACTTATGACAAGGAGTTCTATGCAATTGTGAGGGCTATTAATCACTAGTGTCAATATTTGCTACCAAAATTTTTTGTTTTGTATTATGATCTTAAAACTTTGAGATACTTGCATAGTTGGTAGAAGCTCAGTCATAGACATGCTCATTGGGTTAAATTCATACAAATGTTCCATTTTGTGATAAAGCACAAATCTGGAGCAACTAATTTGGTGGTTGATTCTTTAAGTAGAAGGTATGCACTACTTGGAGCATTACAAACTCAATCTTTGGATTTTGAGGAGATTATTAGCCTCTACCCAAATGATTAGGATTTTGGAGAAATATAGAATGTGTGCTAGAATAGAGCTTCAAATGGTTATCTCATACTGTAACACCGATACCTGACCCAATCATCGAATTCAGGTATAGAGTGTCACATCTGAACCGAATTGATGTACACGTTTAGATTTTAGTATTAAAATCAGACTGTAATACCTATTTATTTAAAGAAAATTATTTATAACAAATATACTAATTTTTAATCAAAAGTTCATTATCTTAGCTTCAGACTCTAAGAAGACTACATAATCACAACGTAATGGACCCCAAGGCGAAGCTTCTCATAGTACCCCCTCCTATGTGTATGACACTGCACTA
Organism: Gossypium hirsutum; assembly: GCF_007990345.1. Taxonomy (NCBI): domain Eukaryota; kingdom Viridiplantae; phylum Streptophyta; class Magnoliopsida; order Malvales; family Malvaceae; genus Gossypium; species Gossypium hirsutum. The sequence goes on along the minus strand of NC_053424.1, from coordinate 108,826,814 downwards.
ATGTCAAATCCGTGAATTTACTCAGTCTGGCTTAGACCCTCATTAGTTCCTTATCCAGTGGGTCTTGTAACCAGAAGTCAAAACCCTTGTAAGTTGATACGTGATATTCGCGACAGGTTTTAAAAATTTATAATTAATCGTTCTTGAAACTAACTATTATCACGATGAAGGTAAGTGTACCTATCAAACAGTAGTATAGCTTTAGCAAGACCGGATTGTCGAATCCGGCTTCTGAGATGGATCAATCGGCTTTCCTTGAGTAATTCCTTGCCTCCTACTCCGTGTGTCTTTCTAAGTGCCTCCTCAGGTGTTTAAATAGGCTTTAGAATGCCTAAGAGTCCTCAAAAGTGGCATTTTCTGAATAGGACTATACTTGGGCTCGACAGGGACACGCCCGTGTACGATTGCTTCAGACTATGGTCAAGGCTGTTAAATAGGCACGGGTGTGTGGTCTACTCATATGAGTCGTGCTTCGATTCTGCCAAATGGACACGGCCGTGTGGCCTACCCGTGTGAGGAAGTCCAGGCCATGTTGATTTCCAATGTTGTCTCATTTTTTCCGTTTTTGGCCCGTTTCTTGCTCTTTTTACTCTCCTATGCTCACCTAAGTATAAAACATGAAATTAAAAGATTAGGAGCATCGAATTCACCAAATCTAAGGAGAAATCATCCATAAATGTGCTAAGCATGGGATAAAAATATGTATAAATTACAGTTTATCATAAGTTCAAAAGAATTTAGTGAGTCTCTACATTACACTAAAATAGACCTCATATTGCAAGGGTTTAAAGATAAACTAAATGTGATTAACTCCCTAATCATTTTTGGAAAATCTTTCTTTCCCGAAGTGGTGAGTTCTGATTTATTTGCGAACTTTTCCATTGGCGGATAGATCATTAAGCAATCTGTCACTGGGAAATCCTACCAACCCTTGATTAGTCTCGTCGGTTCTGTGAATTTCTCGCCAAATCCACAGGCTTTATCCTTCATTTACTTGTATTCCTTGATCCAACGATTCCTAATGTGGATTCTTCCCTCCCTTTTGTCTTATTGAAATGGCCCTTCGGCCTAGTCCCGTAATGGCCCTTAGGCATATCCTCATTAGCGATCATTCCAAATATACTTAGTCTATGGAGAATTCCTTTCTTTACCATAATCCCGTAGGACTTGCCCACATTCCATTCGTTAGAATAACTAATGAGGTCTCACGCCACTCTGGAAGACTAAATCTCATTTTGGTTAAATAGTAATTGGGCTACATTCTTGTAACCTAAATTGTTCGCATTACTTTACTTTTAAATGTAACATGTCCATCTGATATGTACCGTTTGGTGTACAGTTTTCAATGGACTGTCATCTAAATGGTCATCTGAGTTCATAATTTTTCTTTCATGCTGGTTTCCCATTAAACTTGCCATTCAACTGGTACTTCCTCAATAGTTTCCCCTTAAAGAGGAATAGTCATGACATACTTTTTCGTCACTCAATTTTTCCCTTTTTCATAACTCTTTCTATTGGGTTCTTAACTACCCTTCCTTTCATTATAGACTTATTTTTTATCAACCACTAGCATACATGATTTCTTGGAGCCCCCCTCTGGGGATTCTTAATGGCAGATTTTTATCTACGATCCTTGAATATATCTTCTCTCACTTGTCTTTACCCAGTTATTTTTGGCACGTCATTTCCCTTTTATGAATCTTGTTGGGTTACCACCCATATGCCCCGATATGCCCTTCTGGCTTTTCTAATCACTATGTTGGTAGACTATTTCCTTTTCTACTTTCTTTTTGCTATTAACGGATTCCTCAATAATCCATTGGCTCACTATCATTTAGTCATTACTTACATTTTTGTTCCAACCCTTTTTCCTTCTTTGCGGGATTTCCCACGATTATTATCCTAATTATCCACCGATGTTTATTATCTCGGTGGACTACCCCATGTTTAGTGTCTGGGCAGACCACCTCGTGTTTACTGTCCCGACAGACCACCCTGTGTTTACTGTCTCTGTGAACTCGAAATGTTGCCATAGTCGAGCTATGGTTTTACACAATATGCTTTCATGTTTAACATCCTAACGGACTCCGTCGGCTGCCATAACCGAGCTATGGTTTTACACCTTAACCCTCTCTGAGGTGTTACCTGAAAGGATCTTACTATCGTCGTGATGTTGCCTCATAGATCCTACTGATCGTCATCGCGATGTTACTCTATGGAACCTAATAATCGTCAATATCATCTCATCTTATATCCACCTTGATGCTCAAAAACCAAAGTCTCCCTTTCACAAGGCTCAAAGTTTTGCACATCACGGTTTGCTCCCAGAAATCTCGAATGATGGTATCTTAACGGAATTCCAATTTCCTTATTCCAACGTTCATTCCTCCATTTTGTCATTCCTAATATTGATGCTCAAACACCGTAGTGTCCCCTCCACAAGGCCTTGGGCTTTGCACATCATGGTTTGCACACAGCAACACTGTATGATGGTATCTAACAAAATCACTCTTTCTCAATCTTAACTTCATCTAACCCATCGATAATTCTCTTCCATATTCCCTTATCAGAACATGCAATGTATACATTTCATAGATTAAATACCATGGAATCATAACTAATTCATGCATTTTGAACTAAAGTGGCGAATACTCATATGCCTATACGATCTTACTCATTCTTAGTATTCCAAGGATGGAGTGCAGAGACTCACCTGATACCACTTTTGCCTCATTAACTTAACTTTTACCAAATGTTGAGCTTCCATTCTCCTAGAATCTAAGCATCACAGTTAAGGCCATAAATTGAACTCAACATTTTTCAACTTAAAATTTTAGTTTTCCAGAAACATGCAAAACTTCTTAAATGGTTCTAAAAACTTTTAACTTTATTTTCTAAGCCTTGCATGCTCTAAAGGACTTAAAACTTTACCAGCTTACTGGATTCTCCACTTTCTGACTCAATCCTCATAATTACTGCTCAATTTAGAGCTCCCCATAACTATCTCTTCTTCGGAGTAACCTAAGGAAGAAGATGAAGAAGGGGAGAAAATGAAATAGAATTGAGATGAATTCTTTTTTAGAAGTCACTTCTTTGCTATTTATATCCCTTCTCGTACGATCTTCAACCATGTTAAATCCATATGTTTACAATCATTTTGTCCCCCATTAAGGGACCGACTAGTTCTAATCCAACAGAACTAGAATTGGATTTCAACCATGTCCAATTTCGTTCCTAACTTTTCCTAGTTTTTTAGTAGAGATAGCCACTTATGGCTTTTTTTAATTTGATCCCCAAATTGTTCCTAATTTTTGAGTTTAAAGGAAACTGAGTGTGACATATACACAATGGTTACCTCTTTAAGGGTAACTTATGTTGTGTTCCTAAATGCTATTTAAGAATGCCATCTTGATCCAAGCTTATAGTAGAGGGCTTGCTAGAAATTTTGGTCGAGGAAAGGCTTATGCTTTGGTGAAATATGACTTTTATTAGCCAAAAATATTGCGAGATGTTATTAGGGTTGTGAAGAAATGGAACACATGTCAACAAGCGAAGATGAAACCTCAAAATATAGTTTTGCACACACTTCTTCCTATTACAAACTTACCTTGAGAAGATGTGAGTACGAACTTTGTCTTAGGAATTCTTATAACAAAAATGAGTTATGATTCCATCATAGTGGTGGTAGATTGATTTTCTAAGATTGATTATTTTCTTCCTTATCACAAAGCTATGGATGCTACTTATGTGTTGATTTGTATTTTAAATAAATTGTTTGACTTTACAGAATTTCAAGAAGTATTGTTTTTGATTTATCTCCTTATCATGGGCGTTCATCCGAAAAATGAAGATCAATTCTCCCGACTAGAGGGGAATAATACAAGAGCATCAACTAAGCTGCTAGCTACTTTGCTCAAATTGAAAAGGATAAAGCTTGACATATTTTGGGCTTTGAAAGCCTAATATATAGCATCATGAATAGCCTAATTTGGGTAGAATATTATTAAGAGACTTTTAAGTTATTTTAATAAATTCAATGCGTTCGTTAAATAAGTAGGTGTATGAATTAAAAACTAATGCATGTAAGAATGAATGTACATTAAATACATGTATTTATTTAATTTAAGGATGAATCTCGTAATTATGCATGTATTTAGGATTAGCTTCATGTATTTTGTTATTAATGTAAGTATTACTGCAAATACTTAACCTTTAAGTTTCTTATGCTTAGGGGATGTCCCAAATAGCCTATATAAAGGTTAATGATCGTGATTTTCGTGACAGGTAAGTTTTAAATATTTATAATTAATCATTCTTGAAACTAACTATTATCGCGATGCAGGCAAGTGTACCTATCGAACAGTAGTATAGTTTTAGCAAGACCGGATTGTCGAACCCAAAGGAACTAAAAGTACTAGTAATGACTGTCTTTTTATTATCTAGCCTAAGAATAAGGGGGTTTTGTTTTAAGCGACTAATTAACTAATCTAAGAATTCACAGAGAATGGAATTGGGGGATTACTTTTGGAAAATGATTGAATTAAGATAATACCTAAGGAAAAATCCACTTAGACTGTACTTGTTATTTTGGCTCCGAATCGGACGATTTATTCATTTAACTTGTTCCGTGGAGATCCCTAAGTTATGTTATTATTCCTATTCAAGACTAATAACGTCTAATCCCTAGATTGAAAATTGAGACTTTTCTCTAATTAACACCCTAGGGTTGTATTAACTCGATCTATGGATCCCCTTATTAGGTTTCACACTAATCCGGTAAAATCTTGGCATCCTATGTCTAGGTGCGCAAACAACTCCGCTTAATTATGACAAATGTACTCTTAGACAGGGTCTATTCCTCCTCTGAATAAGAGCTTATCTTGAATCAGTATCTTGGGATATCAAAACAAGAATTAAGAACACATAATTAAGAACAAGTTAAATATTTATAATACAATTCAGTAAATAATAACAAGATTCGTCTTAGGTTTCATTCCTCTTAGGTATTTAGGGGATTTAGTTCATAACTAAAAAGGAAAACATCTCAGAAGAATAACGAAGACAAAAAATAAAGAAAACCCAAAACTCCTGAAGGGAAATTGAGGGGAGATCTTCAATCTTGATGGTGACTCTGGCTTCTGAGATGGATCAATCGGCTTCCTTCAAGTAATTCCTTCCTTCTTCTCCGTGCCCCCTTTTTCTCTTCCTTTAAGGCGTATTTATAGGCTTTTGATTGCCTAAAAACCCTCAAAATTAGCCTTTTTTGAATTGGACTCAACTTGGGCTCGGCAGGGACACGCCCGTTGAATCATGCTTCGAATCTGCCAAATTGACACGACCGTGTGGTCTGCCCGTATGAGGAAGTCCAGGCCGTGTTTATTTCGTACTTTGGCCCATTTTCTCCGTTTTTGGCCCGTTTCTCATTCCTTTCGTTCTCCTATGCTCTCCTAAGTATAAAACATGAAATTAAAGCATTAGGAGCATCGAATTCACCAATTCTAAGGGAAAATCATCCATAAAATGCGTTAAGCATGGGGTAAAAATATGTATATATTACGGTTATCAGTTAACAATGTGAATGAGAAGAGATATATGGGAATTTGAATAAAAAATTTCCTCTTTAGCAACTTTTCTTTGTTTATTTGCTCTTGGTTGATTCCAACAACAATTAAACATCCTTAAACACTTTTTATTCATGTGAGGTAAGTGAGAGTGGTGATATTCTATATCTTTTAATCTCCAATTATGTGTGTTAGTGTTGACCTTATCACTTTAGGTTTAGGATGTTACTAGAGTGTGGCGATTTATAAAAACTCTTCCCCAATCAAACCATGCTAGTTGAATCTATTATTGGATTCTTTTAGCACTCAAATTTAGTTCCCTCATCAATACCAATCGGATGTATTGCAAGGTTGAAAATTACCTTGAGGGATATTTTGAACAACATTATTAGTGTTGCTCTTGATTTGATTTGAATAGTAGCTCTCGTTATTAAAACAATTCTATTAGCCTTTTTTATTAGAACATTGAGTGATTGAGTAGGAATCGTTTATTGTTCATGCTTTGCTGCTTGATGTCGAAGGAAGAGTTAATGACCAAAAATTTTATCATGAAGTCTTTTAAAAGAGACAGTTGTTTCTCAAATGCAAATAACAACACTTATGGAATTGTTTTCATGTCCAACCCTGTAAGAACTTCCAAAACAAGTTCTTCAAGTTGTAATGGATAACCATATATAACTAAATCATTAGAAATTGAATGTATTTTATTGAGATAGTGAGTGGCGGAGTTAGAACCCATAGAGGTTTGATTGAGAGTCTTACACAAATTACATAGTTGAGATCGAAACTTGTTGTCATATGTTGTCCTAAAATGAGTCTAAGCCTCTTGGGCATTATTAAAGGTGGTTATAATATGGGCAATTGCTAACACAATAAATGCCATCACAACATAACGAATAAGGCTATCTTAATGGTTAACAAAGATATTGTTGTCCTAAGATTGATACTTCCGATCAATTAGCTATAAATACAGTAACGTCTCTTCAATATATGGTAATATCATAATCAATGGGTATATCAATTTGGAATTTCGTAATGTAATTGTTACTCTAGGTTTGAGATAATAGAAATATTTAGATTGAGAGAATTATGTTCTTTATTTTGAAGGGTTTTGTTTTTGGGGCTTCGAGTTTTCTTTTTATTCTCTCAATCTTTTGTACTATTATTTATTATAGTGAAATCTCCTTTTACTCGTAATTTTTTTATCATCTTTTGAGGAATTTTTCTACTTAAAAATTACATGTTTAATTTTTTCGATTTTATTATATCTACTTGTTCATTACATACACGGGTTAATTCCCTACACAATTTAACGAGTAATTGGACCCTTAGGTTAATAGAGATATATGAACTAGATAGTATGAAAGGATCGATTATAGGGGAGTTAGATAGAACAAAAGGAGGATCTCATAATGTTGACATTCGTTTGGTAAATGCCGATGGCTGATGTTTTAGTTTTTCATGTCTAAAGAGCTTATAATATGTAGCAAAAAAAGATAAATGATATGATTTGGGGGAGGGGGGGTTGTGGCCTCCCTTTCTAAGTTGAAATTACAATCAAATTGTAATTTTATATATGAATACTAGAGAGATTCTTCCATATTTATAAAAGAATTAACCATCACTATCATAAATCTAGAACTTGAAGATATTGAATCTTTTAAAATTATATTAATCTCAAACCTTAAAGAAAATGAAGCAGCAAACCAACCACCACCTATTTCTCAAAAAATTAAAATCTAATCCACTTGATTCATTGATTTTATTCTTGGACGTAAATTTGGACCCAACGCGTTTCAACACTTTAAGCTTTGGTCCCAGTGTTGAGAAATTAAAACCATAACCGAAAGACCCTTGTTTTGAGACCTTATTAATTATTCTGCAAAAACCCCTTGACTTCGGAATTTGGAATTTAATATTACCAATTTTCTCTTACACATAACCTGTCATTTCTTGCCTAATCAATTCTCCATTATTTTAATGGGTGATACTTTTCTTTTACTGTCGGTAAGTTAATTAAATAAAATTACACTATTACATATTAAATTATAAATAAATTTTTGTTTTAGTTTTTAATTAATAAAAATTATAATTTAATTATTGAATTATTTAAAATTTTTTATTTAAGTCACTCTATTGTTAAGTTTTTTTTTTTAAGTTTTGTTAGGAAACTCTAAGTGTCGACTTGATGATCGGTATGGTAGATTAATACTCATCAACGAGTAAAATAATATACCTTAAATTCAAGTTGATTTAATAGTCAATGTTAGAGATCGAAGAAAAAATTATTTAAATTTTAGTTTACAAAGTTATGACGTCTGAAATTATTTCGTAACAAACATTAAACTATAGAAGAAAAAAACTTTCAATTAATATAGATAATATAAATAAAGAAAACTACATACCATTAATTTTAATAACCTAATAATTTAAATAAAAACTTTTAATCATTTGATTCGCTTAAGTAAAAACTTTCGATCTTCACCTTTGGTATAAAAGACCTACAAAACGTGCACAATTAGTTATTTGAGTCGCTTAAGCGAAAATATAAAAAGAAACATTGCCTTGCTCAGCTCTGGCTGGCAGTAGCACCGGCACATCATCATTTGGAGGCAAACAAACAAATTAGGCCATGTATTGGTGGAGAATAAATGCTTTCTCCATAAGTTTTTGTATATGCTTAATATAATTTTTTTTAATAGAATCTCATTAAAGCCTAATTGATTTAAATATCAGTTTTAAATAATCTATAACCCAAATTAAGCAATAGTACATAAAACAAGAATCACCTTTTGTCATAAGAGAATGATGAATAGTCTGAATCTAATTTTATTTAGTATTTTATGAAAATATTAAAATAAATAGTAAGTTTTTGATTAAAAAAAAAACTCATTCTGTTTTTCATGGTTCAAAATTTGGGATCTAACATAGTTGTAAAGGCATTTTTATGATAAGGTTTTATAATAATTTTTAATTGAATCAAATATTGATGGGTCAAGTTTAGCTGTAAAAAAAGGGACTAATTTGTTGACACCTAATAAAACCTATCATATATTAAAAGAAAAATCATACTATGTTTACTTGTAGCAATTTCTTGGTTCAATCAACTCTTCCAATTTTATTTTAACTTATTAAGAGAGAATTTTTGGAAACGTTCACTTAACACCATTTTTATGCATTTGATTTTACTTTTATTTCTGATAAAAAATAAAACCAATACAAAAAAATAAAAATAAAGGCTGAACTTACTTTATTTAAATAAGTTCTAATACTATTTGTATCTTTAAATAAGCTCTTCCTCTTTCATTAACACTTTATACCTAAATAAGTTTTGATACTTTATTTGAACTTTAATACTTTTTTATATTTTTTAAAATAAATAATACTTTATACTTAAATAAACATAAATAAATTTTTTACTTGAAAATAAAAACTTATTTATAGATACAAATCAAAAGATGAACATTTATTTTATATAAAAGGATATGTAAGGACTTCAATAAAACATTGTAGTTCAAGGATTTAGAAAAAAAAAAAAGAAAGTAATTTTGCCAAAATTAAACAAAGGAAAAAATCAAAATAAAATAAATAATTTTATTGAAAATAGAAAAAATAATTGAGGGTTCTTTAAACTTTAATTATTTTCCTTTATTTATTAATTCTTAAAACACATAAACATGGAAAATCACTTAAGGGCATATAATAAGTATATATCTTCAAAATAATATGTAAGAAATATGTGGTTTAAAGGAAAGAAAATATGTAAATAGTTTTCAAAAAGAAAATTGATTAATTTAAGTACTTAATTTCTTTTTAAAATATTATTCGATAAATTAAAAGATATATATTTGTTTAGGAATTTGGACTAAATTTAAAATTTAAAATCGTCATTATGGAGAAAATCTTTCTAAATACCACTCTAAGTCAAATAGGACTAACATTGCAGAATTTTCTTGTGCATTCAAAACGCACACCCAAATATCTAATTTGTATTTTGTTAGAACTTTGATATTGGTATGACTTAGAATATTGATATAAGTTAGAAAGGTTAGCAAAAAGTTAAAATTATGGTACACTACCTGAGTGCACAGTAAAATACCTCATTAACTTCAGATCGTAAAATCAATGAGAATACTAATAATTATATAAAAATATATAAGAAATAAAGGTAATATAATTTGAACTCGTATTAAATAAGTAATTGATACAAAATTTTAACTATCTAAAAATAATCTAATTCTAAACTGTTTTACTGTTTTTCACTCAATGATACTACTTAATTTAGTAACTAATTTAGAGTATAGAGAGATAAAAGAGTTGTAGATATATATATATATTATCAAATAATAATACAAATTTCCATTAAAGGAGGCTTGATTAGTCATCATTATCACTTAGTAATATTAAAGTCACCATTCGCTTGATTACTCATGTAATAATATGAAAAAAAATATTTATTATATATATATTGTAATAATTAGATATAAAATAAAAAATAATTAATATAAATATAAATTTAAAATTAGAAAAATAAGTAAAAATTCTTCAAAATAAGTAAAAAATATTCCTTTTTTATTCTAAAATAAGTCATGTGAGTAGTTAAAAATTATCAATTGAAATTAATTTATTATTAACTCATATACTAAAATCTGGTGAAAACTAATATTCCTGACATAATATAAACTCAACCAAAAATTTTATTACAGTATATTATCTATATTAATATTTGAAATTTTGATTGAGTTGAGATTAAAAGCTTGTTATTTTTACAAAAGGGTAAATATTTTTATTATTTTTTATATTTTATATAAAATTTAGAAAATATATTTATACACAATATTTGAACTCAAAACATTAAGAATCCTAAACTCTCACTTTTACCATCTCAATTAAAAACATATTTAATATTTATATAATTTTTTATAAATTTATTTAATAATTTTTTTGCACGCATATTGACTGTTGCATAATCTAGTAATATATATATAATTTTATCAAATAACAATACAAATTTCCATTGAAGAAGGGTTGACATATATATCATTGAGTTGTTTAGCAGGAAAATAAACTGTAATTTTCTTAGTGGCAAAATAAATGAGTTTCACATTTTAAATCTTAAATTTTATATTTATCTTATTTTATTTAAAAAAATAAGCAACATCCAATATTTTTTGACTACTTTAATTACACAACGAAAAGAAAAAAAAGAAGAAGAGAAAGATTGAATATTATTTATTTTGATTAAATGAATAAATTGTCTTTAAAAAGAAAAACTCCCTGAGGTCCAGGGTTGTATTAGGAAAAAAATATAGATTCCTGCTATAAATGATGAGCTACTTTAGTTACTTACAGCAACAAGTTATTAAACAACCTTTGTAATAGGAAAAAAGCCTGGTTAGAGAGCATCAGTCCCGGCAAGACAAGACGAAACCTGATTTAACTCCAAACGATCAAAACAAGGAACCACGGTAACAAAGGCACAAACCCAAATCCCCTCAAAGTCCTAAACCCATTCTTTTCTTCTTTTTATTTTTTTGTCAAAACCAAAAGCCCTTTTTTCTTTTTCTCTCATGATTCTGTTCTGAAAATCAAACGGGAAGCTTCAATCAAAACTGAATTATGGGTTGTTGTCAATCATCTTGTCTAACAGAGACCCACCCAGAAAAAGACCAGAGTCGGCAACAGCAACAGGAGCCCCGGAACCATAGCCAAGCAGTTTCAGGTGCTGGACCGGACCCAGCTGTTGCTAATGGAGTCCCTTCTTTCTCTGAGTTCTCCTTGGCTGACCTCAAAGCTGCCACCAATAATTTCAGTTCAGATAACATAGTTTCTGAAAGTGGGGAAAAAGCTCCTAACCTTGTTTACAAAGGTCGTTTACAGAACAGGAAATGGATCGCTGTTAAGAAGTTTACTAAGATGGCTTGGCCTGACTCCAAACAGTTTGTGGTACCATCAATTTTTGGTTTATTGCTTTTTTAAATTTTGGGTTTTTGGTGGGATATTTGAAGTGGGTTTTGTTGATTTGTTTTAGGAGGAAGCATGTGGAGTGGGAAAGTTGAGACACAGGAGGCTGGCCAATTTGATAGGGTATTGCTGTGATGGAGATGAAAGGCTGCTTGTTGCTGAGTATATGATCAATGACACTCTTGCTAAGCATTTGTTTCATTGTCAGTTTTCTTTCTCTTTTTAACTTGAAGATTCCTTTTCTCTTTTTCTTTTTCTTTATGTTGTTGTTTAATTTCTTAATTTCTTGCTTATCTTTTTAAGTTTTTAGCTAGTTTTATCAGGCTTGAATTTTTGTTCTTGCTAATTGTTGCCAAGAATAGGCCTTATGTAACTCAATCTTAGCCTTTGTTTCTCTTCCAGTTATTCTTGATTCATTGTTCATGCCATAAATGGTTTATCCAATAATTTTTGTTTTAATTTCTTGAGTTCCTGTAATCCTTACTGAACATATAGGATAGATTACAGGCTGATTTTACTTGGTAAGTTTGATATACAGTTTTGTCAGCTAAATGCATTTAGCTTGATAATATATCTTGACATTTCTGTTTATCACGGCCTAAAGTTGTATCTTTGTTCACATTATTCAGGGGAAAATCAAACCATCGAGTGGGCAATGCGTTTAAGAGTAGCTACGTGCATTGCTGAAGCTTTAGATTATTGTAGTAGTGAGGGCCATCCATTATACCATGATCTAAATGCTTACAGGGTTCTTTTTGATGAGGTATTGGTCTCTTGAATATAAGGTTTCTTATCATGTATATACTTTTTTCTCCTCTTACTCAAGCATTAACAACCACTTGGTGCAGTAATTGATGGCTTCTTAATGGATTTTGTAGGATGGTGATCCACGTCTTTCATGTTTCGGACTGATGAAAAATAGCCGGGATGGGAAAAGTTATAGCACTAATCTTGCCTACACACCTCCTGAGTATCTAAGAAATGGTAACTTCATTTGTTGTCTGTTTTATCTCTGGTGGTTACCGTCATAAAATACTTATTCTCAGTTCTTCTGCCTGTTTAAATGTACTGGATTTTACCTGTTACACATATCTGGAGTTTACTTCGGTCCTTTTTAATGTTACTCTACATGATTGGTTTGCTTCAATTCTTGAACACGTTTTCAGTAAAAGAATTCTCTTCCTTTGTGTTTCATTCTGATGTTCTTCAGTGAAGTTTGAGTAAATTTTGTGAAATGATGTTAGGATACCGACTTTAGCAGACTTGTATTTTGACAGTTACTGTTGCAACTTCTAGAAATGTTCTGTTTCTCCTTTCTCTTGCAAAAACTTGGTTAGTATTTTTGTAGCAGACAAACAGGGAGTGGGAGGCTTTTTATGAAAATGGATTCCTATGTTAATGGTTCAAATTGTTTCCCATAGATGAGTGAGTTGTTCTGGTCATTCCTATGTAAGTATAAAATCATTTCCAGATGTATGGTAAACTGTCTATCTGTTGTTTCATAGTGCTGAGCTATGTGAAAACTGTTCTATTGTTTCAAATTGCGTGATTCTCTTCATTCAATTTTCTAAAAAATATGCTTCTTGTAGGGAGAGTCACCCCAGAAAGTGTTATTTACAGCTTTGGCACTGTTCTTGTTGATTTGCTTAGTGGAAAGCACATCCCGCCTAGTCATGTAAGTGGATTTAAGTGGCTTATATTTGTAGCACATGGGACCCATATGCATCATTGTGTAATTTTGTTTTAATACATTTTAGAACGATCTGCATCTTGGAATCAGTGATTTTATCATGGCTCCTTTGAATGCTTGTAAATGCAAACTTGCTATTCAAATTGTGAGTTAGTGTGGTTAGCAGCTATTGTGCCATTCGCTTTTTGTGATTAATTTTGAAATCTTGTACTTACCAAAACTTCACTATTCCATTTCAACAGCTGCTTGGCTTATGTCTTTACCTGTTCTACTGTCAGACAGTATTAGTCTTGAAGGTTACAAACTTTGGTTTTATCTTGATGGCTGTGCATGTTTGCAGGCGCTTGATATGATACGAGGTAAAAACATCGTTCTCCTTATGGATTCACATTTAGAGGGAAAATTTTCTATGGAGGAGGCAACTGTGGTTGTTGGCCTTGCCTCTCAATGCTTGCAATATGAACCCAGGGAGCGGCCCAGTGTGAAGGATCTTGTTGCCACACTTGCTCCATTGCACACCAAACCTGATGTAAGGAACTTTGCTGCTTTTACCTATTCAATTTATTACAGTTTGTTTTTTGTTTATTGGTGAGCCAAAGATTTAGAACCTGGAGGTTGCATCTATTCCCTTTAGTGAAGAGTTGAAAATCTCTTGCATATATGGTTCCTGCAGTAATTAAAATTGCTAAATAGGCCTATATCTAATGAAGAAAACGACAAGTGTTGTATCTGAGTTGTCCCAGATGCTTACGCTGTTGTGTATCTATACTTCTTTACATACTTCACCTTTGCTATTGTTACCTCAAGCCATCCTAAAGCTAAAAAATGATGTGGGAATAATCACATTAAAATTGTTACCTTGTGGCTGTGGTTTTGAAGACCAAAGAGCATGCTTTTCTTTTTAGATCCTGATTATTTTATCTCCTGGCTTGTAGGTTCCATCTTATGTTATGCTTGGAACCTCAAAATATGAGGAAGCTCCACCAACTCCACAGCGTCCTCTTTCACCAATGGGTGAGGCCTGTTCACGGCTTGACCTTACAGCAATTCATCAAATATTGGTGATGAATCACTACAAGGATGACGAAGGGACAAATGAGGTGATGACTTGTTTTAGTGAATCCTTCAAATCCATTTTCTTTACTCTTGTGCTAAGAAGTGCATATAATTGTGGATGGATTGCTTCAGTTATCTTTCCAAGAGTGGACCCAGCAGATGAGAGATATGCTTGAGGCTAGGAAGCGTGGGGACTATGCATTCCGTGATAAAGATTTTAAAACTGCCATTGACTGTTATTCCCAGGTACTGGACTTTAACTTGTCAAGAACTATATGTTATTTGGTTAAGAATTTGTCAAAAATTGTCATCTAGCTAAATTATTGACAATTCGATAGTTGTAGGACAATTGAGATTGTTTAAATGGAATCTTTTACTTGTTGGTTTGCCTGTCATGGACTGTATTCATACTAACTCTCTCATCCAGAAATTTATTTCTTGGAAATTTAAATTTTTTTTTACCACAAATTAGATATGATATTATCAAGCAGCTAGCCTTGACCAGACCGACCTTTAATGTAACTCAGGTTATATTGTTTTAGGTTGACTCTCTTGAGCATCCGAATAAACTTTAATCGTGCTGTAATGAGATAACCGTTAAACCAAGACGAATATGAAATTATATTGAGTTGGGATGGAAGCCTTATGGCTACCTTTTCTTTTTGTGCAGTTCATAGATGTCGGAACCATGGTCTCCCCAACTGTTTTTGCTCGACGCAGCCTGTGCTATCTATTCTGCGATCAACCAGATGCTGCCCTTGCAGATGCAATGCAGGCGCAAATTGTGAATCCCGAGTGGCCGACTGCCTTCTATATGCAGTCAGTTGCTCTTGCCAAACTAGACATGCATAAAGACGCTGCAGACATGTTGAACGAAGCTGCTGGACTTGAAGAAAAGAAGCAACGGGTCGTTAAGGGATCGTGAGAACAAAAATATGGTGTTTGATTCTACATTCCTGTACCATTTTCTTGTTGAGGCTGCCAAAAGTTTGTGTAAAAATCTGAGTTTGAAATTGAATTTCAAATTGGAAGTGTACGAAATAGCAAAGAATGTGTATTTTTCCCCATTTGTGATGATGTGTACCTGCCCTTCATGTTTGCAAATATATGCTATGCTTAACTCAATAAGGAGGCTCCACCATTTCAGCAACGTGTAACACAAATCTTTCTTGTCAATAGGGTTTTTGAAGCAATTCTCAGTTTCTTATAGATGCAGTATTTTTGTACGTCTGTCTCCTTCAATTTGAACGGACAAATTCTTTTGTATTGAAAACAAGAAACGTAATGAAATATTTCTCTTATTAGAAGAATCTGAATGGTAACATATCTAATTACTTTTGTTTGCTCTGAGAATGCTTTTATCTCGTCCCTCAAGTTGCATGCATCGAAACTTGCATCATTGATGGCTAAATCAATCTAACAGATTCATTTCAACATTGGCAGAGATTCCAGAATGTTGGGAGCTAAGCTGTAATAATGTGGAAATGTGTCCAGTGACCGACTCCAACTTACCTGGTCACCCATTTAGACAATTTTTTTTTCACAATCTTCCCGGTACTGTTGCAGTGGGAAGAACAAGATACGGGACAACGAGGCTTAAATGCCATTCCAGGCTTTAAATGTCCACGCTAAGAAACACTTGTTTTCAAATGTGCCGATTCGTGGGTGAGGTTTCATTTTTTTTCTTCTTCAGATTTCAAGTTTAGTATGACCGGCATTGCAGTCCTGTCTCACCTACAAAGATTGGGGCCACTTTTTTCTCGCAAGCAACCCTGTATGTGCCTATAGTTCCTTATTTTATTAACGAATTATTAAAAGAAGTAGCATCACTGGAATCTTGCCAACCCCTATGTCTATGAGAGGAGACAGGGGCCACAGTGCCACTCGTGCACAATAATTAAGCCTTCATTTCTGTAGAAAAATGTGTAGGCTCATAATATTTATATAAATAAATTGCTTAAAGATTTTTTGGGGTGGGGTGGGAGACAATGAGCAAACATTGGCAGCAAAAATGTTGAGATTCAGATCAGGGTCACGTTAGGATTCATGGAGGTTGCAGATGAGATTCCTTGTCTTCCATAGTTGCCGATATATACGGTCGCAGCTCGAGGGTTGAATGGGACGGTGCATTGAGTTGATCAACTTGTACATCTAAGCCTTTAGCCTTTTGCTCCAAGACAAAAAAGATGGCTTCTTCAACTTTGAACCAAAAATCCAATTTTCATGCTCGTTCAAACAGCTTGCCTTCATCCACTTGTTACTCAAATTGGTGAGCATCTATGTAGGCTAAAGTACAACGAATCCGCCTCATCATCATCTTCATCAATGAGCCAAAAACTAAGTGGCCTTAGAGATCTGTATGAGTTGGTTGATAATTTGCTTCAACAGCCTTTTACACAAAAATCATTAGCCCAACAATGCAATGATAAACAGATTAACTAGTTGCTGAATGGGTCTCTCAAGCTCTTGGATGTTTGTGGTGTGAAAAAAATAAAATAAAATAAAAATAAAAAACACACAAAGATTTTACATGCAAATCCTTTCGGGAAAAAATCACGGGCAGAGGGGAAGAAAATTCACTATGTCGAAAATTTTAATTAATACAAGAGGAATAGACTGTCTATTTATAGGCTTGTAAAGCCATATTCTAGTAGGATTAAAACACCTTATCCTAATCAATATAAAATAAATAGAGTTTAATAAGGTTTAAAAAACCTTATTCTAAAATAAAATAAAATAAATGAAGTCTAGTTCTATATGGATTTTACTTTTGTTTTATTTTCCATCGTATTTTATTTAAATAAGAATTTGGGTCACTAAATTCTAACAATCTCCACCTTGACACAAATTCTCAATGAACAAGTTTTTCATCGCGAACTTTCAGTAAACAAGTTCTCCACCTCTTCCATAAAACCCCTTAAGGGTTTAACTTCAACAATGAACACCAACCAAGTCTAAGCAATGCTCAAACTTGGTTATAGGAAGTGACTTAGTCATCATATCTGCAGGATTTTCATGAGTACTAATTTTACTCACAACAATATCACCACGAGTAATAATATCATGAACAAAATGATACCGAACATCAATGTGTTTTGTTCTCTCAGAAAACATTTGATCTTTTGTAAGAAAGATGGCACTCTAACTATCACAAAATACTGTGCTGATTTGAAGGTCTTCATTGAGTGCACTAAAGAGTCCCTTCAACCAAATAGCTTCTTTACAAGCCTCAGTAATCGCCATGTACTCAGCTTCAGTGGTAGACAAAGCGACTGTAGATTGCAAAGTGGCTTTCCAACTGATTGCACAATCTCCGATTGTAAATACATAACCTGTGAGAGATCTTCTTTTATCAAGGTCTCCAGCAAAATCAGCATCAACATACCCAATGACTCCATCTCTAGTTTTTCCAAACTGTAAGCAAACATCAGTAGTACCTCGTAAGTATCTTAGAATCCACTGAACTGCTTTCTAGTGTTCTTTACCGGGATTCGCCATGTATCTGTAAACTGCACTGACTGCATATGATTAATCTGGATGTGAACAAACCATAGCATACATGAGAGATCCCACTGCACTAGAGTATGGAACATGTGACATGTACTCAATCTCATCATCTGATTGTGGAGACAAAACCAATGAAAGTCTGAAATAGGCTGCTAAAGAAGTACTAACAGGCTTAGCACTCTGCATATTGAACCTGCAAAGAATTTTCTCAATGTACCCCTTCTGACTTAGGTACAATTTACTTGTTTTTCTATCTCTGAGAATCTCTATTCCAAGTATCTTCTTTGCTGGTCCTAAATCTTTCATCTCAAATTCTTTACTTAGTTGGGTTTTGACCTTTCTTATCTCTCCTTTATCTTTTGCTGTTATCAACATGTCATCAACATAAAGAAGTAGATACACAAAAGGACCATCACTGTTTTTCTTAAAGTAAACGCAATTGTCAAAAATACTTCTTTTGAAATCATGAGAAGTTATAAATGAATCAAACCTCTTGTACCACTGCCTTGGTGACTGTTTCAAACCATAAAGGGACTTTTCAGCAAGCAAACATAGTCCTCTTTTTTTGAAACTGTAAAACCCTCTGGTTGTTGCATGTAAATATCTTCTTCAAGTTCTCCATGCAAAAATGCAGTTTTTACATCTAACTGTTCAAACTCCAAATCATGCATGGCCACAATACCAAGCAAAGCTCGAATCGAACTATGCTTCACAACTGGGGAGAACATATTTGTGAAGTCCACTCCTGGAATTTGACTGTAACGCTTTGTAACAAGCCTTGCTTTATATCTGAGTTCTTCAACTCCTGGAGTCCCTTCTTTCTTTTTAAACACCCATTTACAACGAACAGTCTTCTTACCTTTAGGAAGTTTCACAAGATCCCATGTTTTGTTTTTGTGAAGTGATTCTATCTCCTCTTGCATAGCAAACATCCATTTTTCTGAGTCTTCACAGCTAACCGCCTCAGAATAATTAGATGGCTCTTAGTTTGCATCTATATCTTCAGCCACATTTAAAGCATAAGCAACTAAATCAGCTTCGACATACTTCTTTGGATGTTTAATTTCTCTTCTAGTTCTGTTTTTGGCGATAAAGTATTATGGTGAAGAAGCAACTCTATTCTCAATTTTTGTTCTGGCTTGAGGAGTTGACTCTCACTACAGCAAGACTGACTTTTAGCGGCGCTTAGAAGTATTTGCGACATTTTTGCAAGCGCCGCAAAAAACACCACTATAGGAAACGCCGCTAAAGTTTGCGGCGTTTATTTAAAAAAACTCCGCTAAAAGTGACCTTTAGCGGCGCTTCTCCCACAAACGCCGCTAAAGATCATTACCTTTAGCGGCGCTTCTCCCAAAAATGTCGCTAAAGGTCATAAAATTTTTAAAAAAATAAATTATTATAAAAGTCATGAAAAATATAAAAAAATTAAAATTCATTATCAAAATATTGAGAAGAAGAATAATATCTATGATATAAATATATATCCCACCAAATAGAAAGTTTATCAATAACAATCAAACAAAATACCGCACTTATTACACCAGAAATCTAACAAAATACAAATAGAACAAAATAATGATAGAATGCACACTTTAAGATCAGCAATTAGCTCAAACAAGTCGTCACTATGCATGAATTCAGCTAATCCTGGACCATGCATCCAACAAAAACTCAAACCTGAGAAAAAAGAAACAAAAGTTAATGAATGACACATTAACGTCAAATTAATAATAAAATATGCAATTAACAAGTCAACATTAATGCCACATATAACATCAAATTGCACAACTTAATATACTCAATACATTAGCATAAATAACATCACATTGAACAATGAATTTAACACATTCGAATAGATCAATTTTAAGCTCACTAATGGTTAATTTAGCATGTGAATAGCATATAAATGTTTTGCATTTACAGCATGGTTTAATCAACTTCAAGCAGGAAATTAAATGCTGCAAATTTCCAGCATTCAAAATCATATATGGGCAGCATTCAACTTCAAGCAGGAAACAATAATTAAAACTACTATTTTTTTCAGACACCTATTTTTTTCTTAATTTAGGTTCTTTTATTTAGTAAATCATAATAAACAGCATAAAACAACAAAACGTAACTCACAGACCACATCAATAAATTTCAAACACATATTCTAGGATTCAATTATTCAAAGATTTGCAAGAAAATGTTGTTAAATCAAAGGGAAATAAACAATCGAAAAAAAAATAAAACACATAATAGGCAATAAACTATCAAAAAAATGACAACATCCACATATTTAAAAAAGACAAAATATAAAAAGTGTTTCATAAGGCTGAACACCGAAAAGTATAACAAAAACACTAAAAAGAGTTATGTTTTGTGGATAAGTGATCTTCAAAACCAAACCAACAATAATTTTAATTGATTAAAAAAATATATGCACTTAAATAGATTTGATTGTTTTTATTATTAATAAAGTCAATATTATCTGGTTTATTTCATATTTATTGTTATTTAAAAAATTATATCTAATATTTATAAATATTAAATATAAAATATTAATCAATAATATAAAATACTTTTTAATAAGCCTTGCAAATACAATCTAGCACTAAACAATTTCAAAATGAACAAGTAAAAAAAGTATTCCATAAATTAAACAATAAGATCATCCCATACTATCCATAATTCGAAAAATTAAAATATGCCTTAAATCCTTCTACTATTAAAAATTTAGAATTTAGTCCATATATTTTTCCGAATTCAAAATTTAAGTCCAACTATTAAGGTTGTTTTAAAATCTAAAAAATAGATAAACTAAATTCTTGAAAATAAAAGTATAGGGAGTAAATTTTAAAATTTAAAAGCGTACATGAACTTATGACATATTTTAATCTTCTACAAATCCAAAATAAATAATAAAATATTTAACTTTAAATCTAAAATTATATTTTAAAATTCATTTTTTTATCTACCGATATACCATACTTCGGTCGGCAAAAGGCGAAATCAATCGGTAAGCACTCATATAATTAGTACCAACTGTATTTTATACCGGAATAACATTGACTACATTAAAAAATTCTGAATAACATTGACTACATTAAAAAATTCTGAATAACATTGACTACATTAAAAAATTGCTGAAATCCAGACTCAATCTTAAGTCACGCAAATAATAGTGGCTAGTTGTTTAATAAATTTGA
Organism: Gossypium hirsutum; assembly: GCF_007990345.1. Taxonomy (NCBI): domain Eukaryota; kingdom Viridiplantae; phylum Streptophyta; class Magnoliopsida; order Malvales; family Malvaceae; genus Gossypium; species Gossypium hirsutum. The sequence goes on along the minus strand of NC_053424.1, from coordinate 108,805,845 downwards.
CTATTATGTAGGATGGATCCAAATAATTAAGGAGAGCAAAAAAATATTATTTATGTTGTTTAATTAATAAGCATAAATTTAATATGCAAAAGGAAATGAAGACATAAAGTAAGAAATGCAGTTCCCTTTTCATGAATGTCAAGACAATGAGAGAACAGTGCAGGAGATAACAAACCTGGTTGGCGTAACTGATACCCATGTTTGCCTAAGCACGCACATAGTTTGGCTTCAAATCTAGTGCCTAAAGATCCAGACATAGACCAAAAGACTAAATTCAATAGTGCTGAAAATATGGCCACCACAGGCAAAGGGAAGTTTATCATCAAATAATTTTAAATGGACAATCTCAGTAACAGAGGCTAAACAAATCAAACTGCATATGCAAGATCTGAATGCATTAAAAAAGGCATTTTGGAAGAGATGATCAAGGGTATATGTAAATTGAGGAAGTGCATAATCAAATCATCTAAATCAACCAATAGCTTCAACAAATCAAATAACTAATTACATGGAGTTGAATAGAAGAGCTAGTTTGTCTTCTAAGGTCCAACTAGGTGCAACATGTTATTTGGAGCATCTTTTTAGCAGCCTAAGGTTACAAAGATGGAGCAAGTAAATAACTCAACCTATAAGAGAGCTGTATAACACACCAATGCATCACTTTACCATTGAAAGATAAGAAAGAAGAGAAATAGAGGAAAAGATGATGCAACCCATATGAGTTTGGCACATAGAAGATTGACATGTTGGGTTATCACATGTATGGCAGAAAACACTTTGATTAACACCAGAATATAACAATAACATTTCCAAAATGTAATGTTAGGGATAAGCTTCTAGTAATCTTAAGGAAAATTATATCCTGTCACCGTATGTAAAACTCTAAGTCCAAAATATAATCACTGCAGTCATGGAAATTATATGCAAAAAGACACTCTTGTAATCACAACATTCACAACATAAGCAAACTATCCCACAGTAACATTAGAGGAAGCGGTTTACACTCAAACCAAGATTGCAATATCAAGGCATTGTTCCAAAAGAAAAAAACTAACCAAAAAAACAAAGAACTATACCCTAGTGTACTTACATATGCATAATACAAAGAATTAGCAAGCTCCGGTGGCGCAAGAGTACCATACTTTGGGTGATGACGTAACCATCCATACAGATACTTTAAATCAGCAGTCTGTTCCAATTCTGAACTTTTCAAACAGTATTATTTGTTTGACACTCCAAAATTTTAATCTCATCTTACTAAGAAATGTTTGCATAAATAACATATATTTTCGGAAGTCTGCGGTATTTTGTCCCTAGCAATAATCTGAACCTTTATCAAAGCAATAATATGTAGGAAAATGTTAAGTAGAGACACGAGAAGATAAATTAGGAACCCATGTATGCTTGTTTATCCAGACATTTATCCATATGCATACGTGTGAAATGTGCATAACAGTCTAAGTTGAAGTTTTCCAACATAAATAAAAACTGAAAATGAAAAACCTAGAGAAGCATAAACACTGTGAACTTACAGTCCTATTAGCCCAAATCCAAGCCCTGAAAGTTAGAAGTGGAGGCTTAAGCTTAAGTTCCTTCATGAGAGTGAAGGCTTGTTCCCACTCGTATTTAGCTTTTGTGACAGCTTTCTGAGTAGCCCAGATGGCATAATCCACCTAAGAACGAGATAAATAGCAAGGTTAGAAAGAAAAAAAAAGAAAAAAAGAATTACAAGTGAAGCAAATGTGAGAAAGCAAAAGCAAAAGCAAAAGAGGTAAAATAAGAGACAGAACTTGTAAGGCTTGCGTTTCAAGTTCACCGAAAGCGGCGAGTATGGAATAACTACGAGGCAAGTGCAAAAAATAAGGGTGCCATGGAGAAGCCTTTCCTTTATTGATTTCATATAACAAACAAATAGTGAATACCTGCCTTGCAAATGAAAATAGGCAAATTCCTTTAGTCCAGTCGTTGTGTTTGGTTGAAACGCAGATTAAAACATATATCGAATACTGAAACACAAAAGCAAACCTGGGTAGAAGAGTGAGAAGGATGGGCTTTGAGTACAAGAGACAAAGTTTCATCTCTTGAAAGAAGAGAGTCAGTTGTGATTAAGGCAGATTTTGGAACTTTAAGAAGCAACTCTCCTTTACTAATCGGCCGGAGAGCAGCCACACCTCTTCCTCCGACGCTGGGGAAGCAAGAGACACCCAGACAACGGAGACGCTGCTGTTGGAGAGTTTCTTTATTGAAAAGGGCAACGTAGGGGTAAGATTGGGGGTGTTTTGAGGATACTGATTTTAGGGGAAAAATTAGGGGTTTTAGTGTCGGGCACGAGAAAAAGAAAACATTTTAGAAAGGAAAATGATCCCGTTTAAGTTAAACAGTTATGTTTTTTTTTGCGGTGTTTTTTTAAACGCCGCTAACCCCTTAAATCTCCAATTAAATTTTACTTAAAATACATTATATTTATAAATACTTAACTAAATTTACTTAAACCTAATGATATTGTTTTAATTTTTTTTATAAATATATACATGTTATTTTCATTTGATATTTATTAATTTTTTAAATATAAACAAGTTAAATATTTTAATTATTTTTTTTTCTATTAGTCATTGAATTATATATAAGTTGTGGATTTAGTCATTTTACTTTAATTTTGTTATTTTTAGTCATTGTAATTTTGAAATTTTGAAATTGTGGTATTAATTAAATGGTAGCTATTAAATTCATTAAGTTTTACTATTTCTAAAATCTAATGTAACAAACATATTACTTACAAAAAGGCAGTTACGGATTTAACGGTTGTCATTTGTGTCAAAATTAAAATTTCAAAATTTAAAAAGTATATGGACCAAGAATGATCTAATTGGATAACATAGACTCAACCTACAACTTTACGCATAATACCAAGACTAATAGCAGAATTTAACCAAACATATATAATTGCTATCATTTGAGTGATCATGGCTAAAATTTTAAATTTTGAAAAGTACAAAAGATAAAATTGATCGATTTGAAAAATACAAGGACTAAAACTAATCAAATTAAAATATAAGGACTAAATTTTAAGTTTAAATTTCACTTAAATAAATTAAGTGTAGAGGAATTAATTTGAATTGAATTATTTTTAATATATCAAAATATTTTTAGATTAAATCTTAAACTATTTAATATATATAAAGTTTATCTATTATCTCTTAAATAATTTAAACTATAATCATAAGTTTAATATATTCAAATTAATATTATCTCTTTTACAATTATATAAGAAATCATTTAATATATAATTAAAAAAATACTAATTAATCTAAACCCTAAACCTCTTAACTCCTATCCCATAAACACTAAACACTTAACCCTAAACCCTTACCCCTTAAACTCTAACCCTAAACCCTAAACCCTAAACCATAATATCTAACCCCATAATTCATCTTAAACCTTCAAATACTAATTAACTCCTAAACCTTAAACCCTAAATCATATATCTTAAACCATAAACCTTAAACTATAATGATAATTAATTCAATATTTTAAATTCAATACTATCTCTTTTTACGATTATATAAGAAAATATTTAATACATTGTATAACCATAATTTTTAATAATTATTTTTAAGGGTTATAGATTAGTGTTTATGATTTTTTTGGGGTTTAGGGTTTTAAGGGTTATATGACTTTTAGCGGCGTTTTAGCAAAAGCGTCGCTAATACTCTGGTTTTTAGCGGCGCTTTACCAAAAGCGCAGCTAATGCTCTGGTTTTTAGCGGCGCTTTACCGAAAGCGTAGCTAATGCTCTGGTTTTTAGCGGCGTTTTACCGAAAAATCCGCTATTGCTCTGTTTTTAGCGGCGTTTTAGCAAAAAACGCCGCTATTGCTCTATATTTTACAATTTTTGTGGCGTTTTTTGATAAAACGCCACTAAAAACACTGCTAAAGCCTTATTTTCCTGTAGTGTCTGTATTAATCTGATGCTCTACCTGCTTTTGATTTTGTTTATTGGAAGAGTCTTTAAGAGATAAGTTAGATAGCATAGCAGTTTCATCAAAAACAACATCTTTGCTAATCACAACTTTTCTATTTTCAGGACACCATAACTTATACCCTTTTAATACCACCTTTATAACAAAGAAAAATGCATTTAATGGATCTCGGTTCTAATTTTCCATTATCAACATGAGCATACACAGGACACCCAAAAATCTTTAAATTAGAATAATTAGCAGGATTGCCAGACCATACCTCTTGTGGAGTCTTTTTCTCAATGGCAACGGATGGAGATCGGTTGATCAAAAAACATGCAGTAGAGGCTGCTTCTGCCTAAAATGACTTCGGTAAGTTGGCATTTGACAACATACAACGAACCTTCTCGATGATCATTCTGTTCATTCGTTCTGCAACGCCGTTTTGCTGTGGAGTATGATGAATTGTCAAGTGTCTCATGATCCCTTCTGACTTGCACAATCTATTAAACTCATCAGAACAGAACTCTAAGCCATTGTCTGTACGGAGGTATTTTATCTGTTTTCCCGTCTGTTTTTCAATCATAATTTTCCAAGACTTAAATGTGGAAAACACATCGCTTTTTTGTTTCAGGAAGAATGCCCAAATTTTTCTGGAAAAATCATCAATAAAGGTTAGCATATAATTAGCTCCACCTCTCGAAGGCACTCTAGATGGCCCCTACAGATCAGAATGAATATACTCCAACGTTCCCTTTGTGTTATGGATTTCTCTAGTGAATCAAACTCTCTTTTGCTTCCCCAAAACACAGTGCTCACAGAAATTCAGTTTGCAAGTTCCTTGCCCATCAAGAAGTCCTCTTTTGCTCAATTCTGCCATGCCATTCTCACTCATATGCACTAGGCGCATATGCCAAAGTTTAGTAATATCATCATTTGACAAGGAAGAGGAAGCGACAACTGCATTACTAGTAACAGTAGAACCCTGCAAAACATATAACTTGGCAATCTTTCTCCGCCCTTTCATCACAACAAGGGACCCTTTAGAAATCTTTAAAACCCCACTTTCAACTGTGTATTTGTACCCTTTTGAATCAAGAGTACTCAACGAAATTAAATTTATTTTCAATTTTGGAACATGTCGTACGTCACTAAGTGTTCTGACAACTCCATCAAACATCTTAACTTTAATTGTTCCAACACCTGCGATTTTACACGAAGCATTATTTCCCATCAAAACAACACCTTCAGACATTGTTTTGTAAGTTGTAAACCAATCCTGATTGGGACTCATGTGGAAGGTGCAACCTAAATCAAGTATCCATTCCTCGCTTACTTTGGAATCATTGACAGAAGCGACTAGAAGTTCACCATCGCTGTAATCTTCTACAACATCAGCTTCACTGGAATTTTCTGGTTGTTTTCCTTTTTGATTCGCAGCCTCCTTTTTAATCTTGCTCTGTAGCTTATAGCACTCAGATTTAATGTGCCCTTTCTTCTTACAGAAGTTACAAGTTTTACCTCTGTTTGAAGACTTCGATCTACCCTTAGATTTACCACGAGGATTTCGTTCCTGTGTCCTACCATGATCATCATCAGCATTCCGATCTTGTCTCCTACGAACAATGAGACCCTCTCCCTGAGAGTCGGGTTTAACCACAAGATACTTCATCTTATCATACGAGGTTAAAGAATCATAAACCTCATCAACTGTGAGAGACTCGCGGCTATATAAAATCGTGTCTCTAAAGGTTGAATAAGACGGGGGCAACGAACAAAGTAAAATCAACCCTAAATCTTCCTTATCAAACTGAACCTCCATGGCCTCCAAGTTTGAGAGAATTTCTTTTAACACTGTTAAGTGTTCGTGTACAGATGCACCTTCCTCCAAACGATGAGCATAAAAACGCTACTTCATATGCAACTTGCTTGTTAGAGTTTTCGACATACATATTTGTTCTAGCCTTTTCTATAATGCAGCGGCAGTCTTCTCTTTCATCACATCCTGCAGAATTTTGTTGGACAAATGCAATGTAATTGTGTTAACGCCTTTCGATCCTTACGCTTCTTCTTTTCATCTGTTAAAGTTGAAGGCATCTTATCTATCCCTAGCAGGACATCCTCCAGATCCATCTGTGCAAGAACTGCTTGCATCTTAATTTGCCACAACGCAAATTTAGTGTTGCGATCTAACAGTAAAATTTCATACTTCAAAGATGTCATTACCGTGATCGAGATGAACAACCCGGAAGCTCTGATACCAATTTATGAAAAAAATAAAATAAAATAAAATAAAAAAACACACAGAGATTTTACGTGGAAACCGTTTTGGGAAAAAACCACGGGGAGAGGAGAAGAAAATCCACTATGTCGAAAATTTTAATTAATACAAGAGGAATAGACTATGTCTATTTATAGGCTTGTAAATCCATATTCTAGTAGGATTGAAACACATTATCTTAATCAATATAAAATAGATGGAGTTTAATAAGGTTTAAAAAACCTTATTCTAAAATAAAATAAAAGAAGTCTAGTTCTATATGGATTTTACTTTTGTTTTAATTTCCATCGTATGTTATTTAAATAAGAATTTGGGTCACTTAATTCTAACATGTGGTGTGGCCAAGGATGCTTTACTGCAGGCCAAGGAAGATACCCAACAACGTCCATCAATTTTGAGAAGAAAAAGAGGTGATGAAGCTGGTTTCACATATGAAGCTATGGAATACTTAGCTTCAAGGAAAAAAGCAAAGAAGTTAAGAAACAAGTCTCAGAAAGCTTGTAAATGTGGCTTTGCTCTGTTAGAAAACGATGCTGAGGCCGCATTTAGCATGTTGGGAGAGATACAAAGAGTCGCATTCACAGTGTTTGAGTCCCTCTTTTCTCATATCAATGGCACAAAGATGGAATCAAAATTGACCAATTGGTCTTTGCTGTCCAAGTTGATGAGCTCCAAATGCATAACACATGAGGGAGAAGCAACAGAAACCAATGAATTTGAAAAAATGGATGCATTTTTGTGCACTCTCATTGGTAACAAGACCAGAAAATCTGGTAAAATGAGCAATGATGATGCACAAATTGAGTTGCAGAAATTGGAGCTAAGCATTCAAGATCTTAGAGATGGAGTGGAGTGCTTGTTGAGGCTCTTGGTCAAAACTAGAGTTTCTGTTCTCAACATCCTTAGCCATTAGGCTGCAGAAAGTTATAACGTATGGCAATAGAAAACAACTTTATACAATTTTGCTGTACGTCCTTGTATATTGGTAACAAATACATGTATACTTCATCTATCATAATTGAAAAGAATTTTAATGAACAACTCTACATCTTTCTTTATCATATACATTTGTTGTTTATTCTCTAGCTAGTATAATAACTTTCATCCATGTATATACATTTGTTGTTTATCATATACATCTGTTGATAGCATGAAACAAAGATCTTTGATTCCCATTTGGGCATTTCACACCTTAGTATCTTGAAGGAATTGAGAGTGACCATCCATGCAATGACGAACATTGAACGCAAAGATGCGAACTCACAGAAAGTGGCAAGCTCATTACTTTGGCGAACTAAAAATACGAATTGAATTTAAAGAGATTATTTGCAAGTCAAGTTAAAAAATATATATATATTTTCTTTCTAGAAAATTTAATATTTATTAGCGTAATATATTTAGCATTTATTAACATAATATATTTAACATTTATTAGTATAAAAATATTTGTTATTTCTTTCCATATTTAGGATTTTTTTAATTATATAAATACCCATGTTACATTGTTAAAAACAGATGAGTGAAAAATAATAAATCCTTAGCAGACAATTTTGTTGTTAAATTTTTCTCGTTTCTTCTCTGTAATCTTTTCTTCTTTAGTATCGAAATTTCAACAAGTAGTATCAGAGCTATCTTCTTAAGGACTATTGTTGTTCTTTTTTTTGTTATAAATGGCTTTCGCGAGTTTTTCACCACTTTTATTGTTTGTTTTCAATAGAGAAAATTATCATATATGGGTTGTTAAGATGAAGACTTACCTACAAGCTTATGACTTGTGGGAGGTTGTGAATATTGATGTTGAGCTAGCACCATTGAGGGACAATGTTACAGTCGCTCAAATTAAACACCATAGTGACGAGCAAGCTAAAAGATACAAGACAATGTCCTGTATACAAAATGACGTCTTGGATGTCATATTCACATGCATTATGGTCTGCAAAACCCCCCAAAAAATCTTGGTATAAGCTAAATAAGGATTTTCAAGGTTTAAAGAGTTTCAAGGTTTTGATAATACCAGACAACAACAACTCATTAATCTCAAAAGAGATTTTGAGAATCTGAAGATGGAGGAAGCTAAAATAGTAAAGCAGTATGCAGACAGTGATGCGGTCGTTGAGAGCACCAAAAATATCCTATTCCTATAAAATATTGAAAATAATAAAAAAATAATAGTATAAGGGAAGTAGGGTCAAATCCTTAGGGACCGGATTTGCACAATTGCTTGCTCCTCGGAATCCTGGTCAAAATTGTGCCCAAGAAAACCTACGTACCTAGAAAAGAAATAAAAAAAACAGAATTAAAAGTTTTGATTGGGATTTCGAAAATTAAAAATAATAGAAATAAATAAAGTTGAGGAAAATGTGTTCTTATAGAGAGATTCCAGCCTCCGGTTGTCTCGATCTGCCTTGGGTTCAATCTTCGGCTTTTAGGTGATCCTTCTCAAACAGAATAAGCCAGTTATAATGGAAGATGACGCCTACGACCACCAGCTCCAAGAATTTGGACTAACAATTTAGTGGAACTTGACTTTAGCCAACAATCGTTTCTATGGGATCATCTTATGCTAGATTATCACTTCTCAATGGCGAATCCGATGCCATTTTGTCTCTTGGGCTCGCCAACCTCTGACGTAGTAAGCTAACGAACCGATTGTGCAACCTTCCCAAAACATACAAAGCGGCAGCCTTTGCACATGTTGAAAAGATCACCTTTTAAGGGACATGGACGGATGCGTCATCCCCGTAATGAGGAGAAGTAATGAATATTCGTCGAGAAGGCTAAGTATGGATTCTAAGCCTCAAGAACCCTTTTTGGGAAATTTTTACAACCTTCGGCTAGATAAATTTAGTGGCTCATGATTTTTGGGGAAAAAGAAATAAATATAATGAAAAGAGATTTTTTATTGAAGAAAATATGGAAAGAACAAAAATACTAAATTTATGGGGGAGAAAATGTTTACAGCAAAAGATGGATCAAATTTGTGTCACTTCATCCCCTATTTATAGTACTAAGAAACCTAGCCTATTCCTAATTAAATTCTAAAAGATAAATACAAATAAATAAAGATAATTAAAGATAAACGATAATAAATCCTAAAATTAAATCTAAATAATAATCCTTAATAATAATCCTAATATAATTAAACATTAAATAGAGTTTTGTGCTATAAAATCTCTTTTTTTTTTCATTTTTGCCCTTATATCTTCCATACTTGCATTTTTGGTACCACCTTTTTCCCTATGTCGCATGTTGGCCCATTGTTTCTCCAAATTTGTGCTTTTTGCCCTTATATTTCCTCTTGCCTTCAATTTAGTCCCTCGAAGATAAAAGACCATAAATAGCTCAAATTAGTAGGGTCATACTCAAAATAAACATGCAATTAGCACATAAAAACATGTCGTTCTAGAGTATTACCAAATTCCCCCTACTTAGCCCATGCTTGCCCTCAAGTATGGTTCTTATCCACTGTGAAATTTAGAAATTGCCATGAAATAAGTACCACTCCAAAGTTTTATAAAAATTAGTCAAAATGTATATGAAAAATAAAGAGAACCCTTAGCTCGCTTTAAGTAAAATTGAAAAAGTATTCCATTTAACACACAAAAATAAGATCGACTTGGATTATTTCATGAAAATTAGGTAATTTACAAAACCTAGTAAGACACCCTATTTGTTTCCACCTTTAGTCCCCAAATCCAATTTTATTATTAATACTTTTTTTTTTTAGTTTTGCTTAAGAATATATTGAACCTTTTTGACGGGAAGAAAGATGTCAGCCAAGCATCCCACCCCGGTTACTCAGCCTAACACACTCTGAATTTTTATTTTTTTTAAGAAAATGTCAAACCTTTTGACGCGAAGAGAGATAACAGCCAAGCACCTCACCCCAGTTACTTAGCCTAACACATTCTTAAAAATTAATTTCGGTTAGCAGAGTTTTACCTAACACGTCACACAACCTTTTGACGTGAAATAGGATGACAACCCAAGCACCCTACCCCGGCCACTCAGCTAGTCACGTCTTAAGCCGCACTCATAATCATGAAAACATTATTATTATTAAATGAAATTTTAATTTTGGAGGACTACGGAGCAACAATCAAGTGTCAAAAATAAGTTTCAGTGACCACCTTAATAGTCATGAACATATTTTAAGCATGCAATTGTATTAAGTGTCCTCTTTTCATTTAGACTTAATCAATTATACTATAAGCAAGACAGGGTTGACTTTATCGATCATAATTATTCAGCCTAAAAGAAATAAAACAATGGAGATGAAATCAAACAGACAAAATCATAACTAACTTAGTAGACAAGAAGCATGCATGTGGGTCAAATAGTGGGCAAGCCGTGGTCAAATTCTTGGGCATGAAAAGAGTCAGAATATTCTTAAAAAAAAATTATATAGGCAGCAATGACCAAAGCAGTAGCAGCAACAAAAACAACATCTAAAACGACAGAAATAATGAGGAATACCTCCCCTACTTAAAACACATAGTCCTTGATGTGGAATAAATAAATAAATACGTGGAAGAAAATTTTAGAAGAACTTTCCGTGTAATTACTGTCATTCGAACATAAGGGCAACCTCCAACAAGCACTATTGTTGCTTTGGTTTACCTAGACATAAGAAGAATAGTAAATAATAAAATAAAGTAAAATAAAAAAGAAAAAGAAAAATAATAAATTAAAATAAATTAAAGTTAAGAAAAATAAATAAAAATTGGGTGCCCCCAACAAGCGCTTGTTTAGAGTCGTTAGCTTGATGCCGTGAATGGTTCTATAGTGTTTCCAGATGAATCTTTTTAATCGTGTGAGCTTAAAAATTCTCGTAAAATGACTTCAACTGTTGGCCATTAACAATGAATCGCTTTCCTGATTCTTCACTTTCTATTTCAACTGCACCATGTGTAAATACTTTGGTCACAATAAAAGGTCTTTGCCATCGAGATCGAAGCTTACCTGGGAATAGCTTTAATACGAAGTTATAATGCAAAAATTTTTGTCCTACTGAAAAATGCTTCTGAGCTATTTTCTTATCATGAAAAAATTTTGTCTTATCTTTATAAATGCGAGCATTCTCGTAGGTATCATTACGAATTTCCTCCAATTCTTGGATGTCTAATTTCCTTGCCTTCCTTGCGGGTTCTAACTCCATGTTACATTGTCGAACAGCCCAATAAGCTTTATGTTCCAACTCTACCGGAAGATGGCAAGCTTTTCCAAAAAGAAGCCGATATGGGGTCATGCCAATTGGTCCTTTATACGCCGTTCAATAGGCCCAAAGTGCATCATTAAGCCGAAGACTCCATCCTTTCGGTTGGGTTGAACTGTTTTCTCCAAAATAGACTTGATCTCCCTGTTCAAAACCTCTACTAGGCCATTCGTTTGGGGATGGTAGGCTGTTGCTATACGATGATGAACTCCGTATTTTGATAATAACGCCTCCATGACTTTGTTGCAAAAATGGGTGCCACGATCACTGATCAGAACTCGAGGTGTGCCAAACCTAGAAAAAATAGTTCATTTTAGAAACTCCACAACAATTTTAGCATTATCATTATGAGTAGGCTTTGCTTCTATCCAGTTAGAAACATAGTCTACTCAAGAATTATATAACATAGTCTACTCAAGAATTATATATACGTTTCTAAATGAGGAAGTAAATGGGCCCATGAAATCAATGGCCCATACATCAAAAATCTCACATATATGAATCGGGGATAGGGGCATTTGATTTCATTTAGTGATGTTACCTATATGTTGGCATTTATTGGAAAACTTACAAAAATTATATGCATTTTGAAAAATTGTGGGCCAATATAGCCCACACTCCAATACCTTGTGAGCAGTTCGTTTAGGGCCAAGGTGACTTCCGCAAGCTTCTGTATGAAAAAAGTAAGGATAGAGGTTACCTCAGTTTTTGGAACACATCGTCTTATTATCTGATTTGAACAGTGTTTACATAAGTATAGGTCATCCCAAATGTAATTTCGAGCTTCCCGTCTAAGCTTGTCCTTCATGGAACATGCTAACTCAGTAGGAAACGAACCCATATGGTTAAGAGATTTACTATATTCGCATACCATGGGTAATGAGCCTCGGTCGAAAATAAGCTCTCATCAGGGAACTCATCCTTTATAGGAATGTCATCATCAGGTATTTTTAACCTACTCAAGTGGTTGACTACCAAGTTTTCGCACCCTTTTTTGTCTTGAATCTCGATATCAAACTCTTGAAGCAGCAAAATCCATCTAATAAGCCTTGGTTTTGCTTTCTTCTTCGCGATCAAGTACCTAAGAGCTGCATGATCAGAAAAAAAATCACCTTAAATCCCAATAAATATGACTAAAATTTATCCAAAGCAAATACCACAACTAAGAGTTCTTTTTCTGTGATGGTGTAGTTGCTTTGTATAGCATCTAGGGTTTTTGAGGCATAGCAAATGACATGAGGCTCTTTGCTTATCTTTTGCCCTAACACGGCCCTTGCATCATACATAATTTCAAAGGGGTAGTTCCAATCTGGTGCTTGTACTGTATGAGCGGGCACCAACTTCTGCTTGAGTGTATCAAAAGCCTCTTTGCATTTCGGGCCAAACTCGAATTTCTTATCTTTCTGCAAAAACTCACACAATGGTTCAGCTACTTTGGAGAAGTTCTTTATAAAACACCTGTATAATCCTGCATGGCCAAGGAAAGAACGTATCTCCCTTACAGTAGAGGGATATGACAAAGAATTTATAATGTCAATTTTGGGCTTATCGACCTCAATTCCCTTAGCTGAAACTATATGACCTAGAATCAAACCTTTATCTACCATAAAATGACACTTTTCATAATTCAAGACAAGATTAAATTCTATGCACCTATTTAAAATTATTGTAAGGTTTTTAAGGCATTCGTCAAAACAATTTCCATACACAATAAAATCATCCATAAAAACTTCGATAATTTTTTTCCACATATTCAGAAAATATACTCATCATGCATCTCTGGAAGGTGGCCGGTGTGTTACAAAGTCCAAATGGCATCCATTTGTACGCAAATGTGCCGAATGAGCATGTAAAAGTGGTATTTTTCTGGTCCTCTAATGCAACTAGGATTTGGAAGAAACCTGAGTATCTATCAAGACAACAAAAGTGAGTTTTACCAGCTAATTGCTCAAGCATTTGATCTATAAAAGGAAGAGGGAAATGATCTTTTCGAGTGTAAGAATTCAACTTCTTGTAATCAATACAGACATGCCACCCATTCTGCACTCGAGTTGGTACTAAGCCACCTTCAGCATTTTTCTTTACTGTCACGCCCATTTTCTTGGGCACGACTTGCACCAGACTTAACTATCTGCTGTCAGAAATGGGGTAGATTTTTTCAGCATCAGTAGCTTGATTATCTCTTTTTTTACCACCTCTATCATATTCGGGTTCAACCGTCTTTGTGCCTCTCGCCTTGGTTTTGTGTTTTCCTCCAGATAGATTCTGTGTGTGTAAGTCAAAGGGCTTATCCCTTTTAAATCGATAATGGTCCAGCCAATTGCCTCCTTATAATTTTGTAATAACCTGGATCAAACTTTCTTCTTCGACCTTAGAGAGTTTATTTGAAACTATAATCGGTAGGGTATTACCTTTCCCCAAAAACACATACTTAAGATGTTTGGGAAACGACTTTAATTCCAAATCTGGAGCTTAAACAATAGAAGGTAAAAGTTTAGTGTTTGATAAAGACAATAATTCATTAACAGATTCATAATCATCAACTATAAATTCAGATTTATCTTCATAAATGGACTCAAAAGTCTCCTCTATTAAAGAGTCAATTACGTTGATAAGGTTTACGCTCATTATTTTGCTTGGGTGACTAATAGCATCGTAAACATTGAACTTCACGATCTCCCCATCAAATTTCATCGTAAGAGTTCTACTTCAAACTTCGATTTTGGTGCTAGCGGTACTAAGGAAAGGTCGGCCCAACAAGAGGTCTGAAGATCCAAGAGTGCTATCCTCCTCCATTTTTATCACATAAAAATCTGCAGGGAAAATAAGTTTGTTAACTTCTACTAATACGTCCTCGAGGACTCCTTCGAGATGTACAATAGACCTGTCTGCCAATTAAATAATAACACCTATTTTCGTAAAAAAACTCGCGTTAAGTGATTCATATATAGAATAAGAAATTACATTTTTGAGGACCTTAAATCACATATAGTCTACTTAATTCCCAAATGACCTATCTTGCATGGTATTGCAAACATGCCCCTATCTTTACACTTTGCTGGCATTTTTCGCTGTAACACTGCAAATACATTCTCACCAACACTTACCTTTTCATTACCTGTTACTTTTCATTTGTTGGTGCAGAGTTCTTTAAGAAATTTGGCATACTGCAAAATTTGTCTGATGACATCCAACAGTGGTATGTTGATCTCGACATTTCTGAATGTTTTGAGGATTTCCTTGTCTTCTTTGCCCTTTTGACATTGATTTAATCATTCTGGAAATAGAGGTTGAATTTTTGGCAATGGAGGTTTCACTCAGACCTATTCATCATTTTTGGGATTTTCCTGGGCGATTTCTTGGCCAAGATTCTCACCAAGAATTGGTTTCAGTACATTTCCACTTCGCAGCATCACTGCATTCGTATTTTGTCTAGGGTTCGGTTCTGTTTGTGATAGCAGCTTCCCTTGAGAACTTATTTTCTCAATTTATGTGGTCAATTCTCATAGACGCCTCGGTTTTTTGTTGAAAATTAAGCATATAAGCTACTAATTTATTGACCAAAGTTTTCAAAGAATTACTTGAATCTCGTGGCTGTTGTGGAACCCAATTTTGGTATGGCTGGTTATATCGTGGATTTGCGCCATAATTAAGTTAGGGTGGTCCCTTCATCTTGGGTTGTAGGTGTTAGTGTAAGGGTTGTATCGCCTTTGTGGTGGCCCAGGGAAATTTCCCACAACATCTAAATGAGCCATAGTATCATCATACAAACTAGGACATGCATTAGTTGTATGTTCAGGTGTAGCACATATTCTGCATACTCGGGCTGATTTGGCTTTTTCTGCAACAAGAGAGCTCACAATATTAGTAAATCTATCAACTTTATCTTCTAAGGTTGAATTACTTAGCTGATGAACCCTTCTAGGGGCTCAGGATTGGCTCAGAATTGCTGAGTATTTGCAGCCATCGTAGAGATCAAGTCTCTTGTTTGTTGGGGAGTCATGTTGACCAACGTTCCTCCACTAGCGGCGTCTAGCATATTCATCTCCACAGGTTTCAGGCCTTCATAAAAATTATTGGAGAAGAGATTGTTCTGTTATACTGTGTTGTGGGCAGCATGCACACAGCTTCTTAAATCGCTCCCAATAGTCGTAGAGAGACTCTGCTTCTTTCTACCTTATTCCAACGATCTCTCTTCTTAATTCAGCTGCACATGATTGATGGTCGTTTTATGGAGCACTAAACTAGACTACGATCACGACTAAGGCAAGCGCACCTATTGAATAGTAGTATAGCTATGGTGAGTCCAGAATATCGTACCCACAAGGACTAAAAGTACTAGTATTAACTTTCTTTCTATTATTTAACCTAAAATATAAGGGATTTGTTTTATTCTAATATTAACTAACTGTAGAAAATAATCGAATAAACCAATAATAAAGACAATTCCCAAGGAAGAATCCACCTAGACTTCACTTATTATTCCGAATCTGAACCAAACGATTTATTCACTTGTCTTGATCCGTAGAAATCCCTAAATCATGTTAATATCTCTTTCGAGACTAAAAACAACTGACTCTTGGTTGATTAATTGAAATTTCTTTCTAATTAAAACCCCTATTATCGCATTAACTCGATCTATGGATTCCCTTATTAGATTTGACTCTAATCCGACAGATTTATGTCGCCCTATTTCTAGGGTTGCATGCAACTCCGCTTAATTATGTGAGATCTACTCTTAAACAGGGACTTTTGCTCCACTGAATAAGCACATCAACTTGAATTAATATCCTGAAAATATTAAAACAAGAATTAAAAAAATAATTAAGAAGAAGAACAAGTTTTTATCATTAAATTCAGAATATTAAATAATAAGATCCGTCTTAGGTTTCATCCTCCCTAGGTATTTAGGGAGTTTGGTTCATATTGTAGTAGGAAAACATCTCAAAAATAGGAAAACAACAAAACATAAAGATACCCAAAAACTTCGAGAGAGAAATTGGATGGAGATCTTCAGTCTTGAAGGTGATCCTACTTTCGAGCTAAATTCCTTGGTGTTCTTCGAGTAATTCCTATGTTCTCCTCCGCGTGTCCCCCTAGATCCTCTTATCGTGTGTTTTAAATGGACTCTGGAATGCCCAAAATAGCCCAAAATTAGCCTTTTTCGAGTAGAATTAAAATAGGTCTAGACAGGGACACGGCCGTGTGGCACGCCCGTGTGATGGTGCTCAGGCCGTGTACAATTCTGATATGGTTTTAAGTCGACACGGCTGTAAAACATGGGCATGTGGTCTACCCGTGTGTCTCATACGACCGTGTGGATTACCTGTGTGGAAGTGTCTGGGCCGTGTGTAGCACTGAAATAAACCTATTTTGTCTGTTTTTGGCTTTTTCTTGCACTTTTCGCTTTCCTATGCTCATCTGGATATAAAACATGAAATTGAAGGATTAGGAGCATCAAATTCACTAAATCTTATGATAAATAATCCAAAAATATGCCAATTATGAGATTTAAATATGTTACTTTTGAGGTTTATCAGTGATGCTGGAAAAAACCTGTTTAGAAACAATCGAGAAAGATCAACCCAAGTTGTAATAGATCCAGGAGGTAAAAAAATAGCCATTCCCTAACTAAATCTGCTATGAAAAAAAGGGAAAGCACACAATTTAATTTGATCCTCAGTTACCCCCTGAGGTTTCATACTACGACAAACCGTATTAAACTCTTTCAGATGTTTGTGGGGATTTTCAATTTGCAACCCACGACAAGTTGGCAGTAGCTGGATTAAACCTGACTTCAGTTCAAAATCAGTATCCATTGTAGGATACACGATGCAAAATGGCTATTATTCTGCCAGAGCTTCGGCCAGTTGCCGAATCGTTCGAGCCATTGGTTGATGTGCTAGATTTGAGTTTTCGTTAACCCTAAGCACTTCTTTTGGGGAATCGACTTCGTTAACCCTAGACTCTACTTCGTCATCGATTCTGAATTCTGGTGGTGGGTTACTTTAAGTCTCGACCACTCCTAACTGCTTTTTGCATAAATTTGTTTCCTTGCGATTGGCGCAGTTTCTCTATCTCCAAATTAAATGCAAGAGTACCTGGAGCAGATCTGGTCATAAGAAACAAATAACAAGATTAGTACGTTATCGGGCCCTAGTAATAGTGCCAAAATTTGATGTGATCGTTGAGAGCACCAAAAATATCCTATTCCTATAAAATATTGAAAAAAATAATAGTATAAGGAAGTAGGTTCAAATCTTCAGATACCAGATTTGCACAATTGCTTGTTCCTCAAAATCCTGGTCAGAATTATGCCCAAAAAAACCTACGTACCTGGAAAAGAAATAAAAAAATAGAATTAAAATTTTTAATTTGGAAAAATAAAATAAAAACAGAATTAAAAGTTTTGATTGAGATTTTGAAAATTAAAAATAATAGAAATAAATAAAGTTGAGGAAAATGTCTTCTTATAGAGAGATTTCAGCCTCCGGTTGTCTTGATCCACCTTGGGTTCAATCCTCGGCTTTTAGGTGATCCTTCTCAAATAGAATAAGCTAGTTATAGTAGAAGAGGACGCCTACGACCACCAGCTCCAAGAATTTAGACTTACAATTTAGCAGAACTTGACTCTAGCCAACAATCGCTTCTGTGGGATCATCTTATGCTAGATCGTCACTTCTCAATTGCGAATCTGATGCCATTTTGTCTCTTGGGATTACCAACCTCTGACGCAGTAAGCTAAAGAACTGACTGTGCAACCTTCCCAAGACATACAAAGCGGCCGCCTTGGCACATGTTGAAAAGATCACCTTTTAAGCGACATGGATGGATGCGTCAGCTCCATAATGTGGAGAAGCAATGAATATTCGTCAAGAAGGCTAAGTACGAATTCTAAGCCTCAAGAAACCTTTTTAGGGAATTTTGACAACCTTCGGCTAGATAGATTTAATGGCTTATGATTTTTGGGGAAAAATAAATAAATATAATGAAAAGAAAATATTTATTGAAGAAAATATGGAAAGAACAAAAAGACTAAATTTATGGGGGAAAGAATGTTTACAGCAAAAGATGGATCAAATTTGTGTCACTTCATCCCCTATTTATAGTACTAAAAACCTAGCCTATTCCTAATTAAATTCTAAAAGATAAATACAAATAAATAAAGATAATTAAAGATAAATGGTAATAAATCCTAAAATTAAATCTAAATAATAATCCTTAATAATAATCCTAATATAATTAAACACTAAATAGAGTCTTGTGCTATAAAATCTCTTCTTTTGCACTTTTGCCCTTATGTCTTCCATACTTGCAATTTTTGGCACCACCTTTTTCCCTATGTCGCATGTTGGCCTATTGTATCTTCAAATTTGTGCTTTTTGCCCTTAAATTTCCTCTTGCCTTCAATTTAGTCCTTAGAAGATAAAACACCATAAATAACTCAAATTAGTAGGGTCATATTCAAAATAAGCATGCAATTAACACATAAAAATATGTCGTTTTAGATTATTATCAGACAGGATTATAGAAGTAGTTAATAACATCAGTTTACTTGGGGAAGAGCATCAAGGCATTGGGAGCGCACAAAAGAAGAAGCACTGTGAGTCTTGAGTATTGATGATGCGAACCCCCAGAAACATAAGGGTAAGAAAGGTTGGACAAAGAAGAAAGAAGATAGATTGAAAGATGGTGGTAAGGAAGAAAATCCACCATGCTCTCATTGCAAAAAGACAAATCACTTAGAGAGGTATTGCTGGTTCAGGCCAGATATTCAATGTAGAAGTTGCAAACAATTTGGCCACATGGAGAAGGTATGCAAGAACAAAGGGTGAACTCCACATCAAAATGTGCATGCTCAGGCAGCTGAGGGAGATCACATTCAGGAGGAGCAGGTGTTTACAACCACAAGTTTTGCATAAAAACACAGAGTCACGAAAGGTTGGTTGATTGATAGTAGATGCACCAACCACATGACCTTAGACGAAAGCATCTTTAGGAAGATTGACAGAAGATGCAATCTTAAGGTAAAGATTGGTAATGACGAACTCTTAGAAGCTAAGGGAAAAGGGGATGTGCTAATCAACACTTTAACAGGTACTAAAATAATCACAAATGTGCTTTTAGTTCCTGAAATAGATCATAAACTCCGTAGCATTGGTCAATTGATGGAGAAGAAATACACTGTTGTCTTCAAAGATAAATATTGCACTATATTAGATTTATTGGGACAGGAAGTGATGACAGTCTCAATGAATGATAAAAAATTTGTGCTGGATTGGATCTTTGAGGCCATAAGAGCCTATACTAATTCAGTGGATAAATCATATAGTTAGCCCAAAAGATAAGGACATGTGAACTATAATTCCCTAGTCAAGAGTGCAAGTCAAAATCGGTTGAGAATATGACTAAAGTAGAGGATAAAGATAAAGATGAATGTTTTGATGATCTTCCTGTAAAAAGCATCAGACCTATTATTGAAACTTATAACAGATGAGACTTAGCAATATTGGAGCATGCAATTTTTGAAAAAGTTGCACGAGAAAACAACATTGGAGTTGGCTACAAGATGGTCAAGAAAGAGTGTTGCAAATTGGCCACTCATGCAGTAGCAAGCAGCAAGATGAAGTGTGAGCTTGCGAGCTTACCAAAATGGAAGTTCCAAACTTGAAAAAAGTGCGAGTTGACAAATGTGCGAGCTATGAGCAGGGCAAGATGCAAACTTGTTGATACTATTACAAAACCTCTTGAGAAGATGAAGTTCGAAAACCTATGTTATGATATCGGGATTCGTAGCATGGAGGCCAAAGAGGAATGTTGGAAAGTGGCCATCCATGCAATGGCAAACATTGAACACAAATATGCGAACTCATTTAAAGTTGCAAGCTCATTACTTTGGTGAACTAAAAATACGAACTAAATTTAAAAAGATTGCTTGCAAGTCAAGTTAAACAAAATATATTTTCTTTCTAGAAGATTTAGTATTTATTAGCATAATATATTTAGCATTTTTTAGTATAAAATCTTTGTTATTTCTTTCCATATTTAGGAGTTTTTTCTTGTTATAAATACCTCTGTTACATTGTCCAAAACAAATGAGTGAAAAATAATAAAAACCTTAGTAGACAATTTTGTTCTAAATTTTTCTCATTTCTTCTCTGCAATTATTTCTTCTTTAGTATTTGTTGGAATTTTGATACTAATAAAGAAGGAATTGCAGAGAAGAAACAAGAAAAACTTAGCAAGAAAATTGTCTACTAAGGTTTTTATTATGTTTCACTCATCTATTTTGAACAATTAACAAGGGTATTTATAGCAAGAAAAAACTCCTAAATATGAAAAGAAATAATAAATATATTTATACTAATAAATGCTAAATATATTATACTAATAAAAAGCTAAATCTTCTAGAAAGTGAATAAATGTTTTTTAACTTGTCTTGGAAGTAAGCTCTTCAAATCTTGTTCATATTTTTTAGTTCGCCAAAATTAATGAGCTCGCCACTTTCTGTGAGCTCGCCAGTCTTGATGGTTTGCCAAGTGTGTTTGCTGTATGAATGGTTATCTCACAACACTCCTCTTTGGCCTTCATGCTGCGAACACCAATTTTATTCCTCAACTCTTCAAACCTTGATTTTTTAAGTGGTTTGGTCAGGATGCCTGCAAGTTGATCCTCAGTACTGTAATGAACCAGAGTCACTTCTTTACTCTGTTCGAATTCTCTTATAAAGTAATACTTGATTTTAAAATGTTTTGTCTTTCCATGAAAGAATGGGTTCTTCGCAATTGCTATGGTAGACTGGTTGTCACAAAAAATTTGAGTTGCTTCAACCCGCACATGGTTCAAATCAAACAAAATTTTTCTCATTCAAATTAATTGATTAATTGCTATAGCTGCAGCTATATACTCAGCTTTAGCTGTGGATTAAGTAGCTGCTAATTGCTTCTTCAAACTCCAGAAGAGTACCCAAGATCCTAGTGAGAAGAAATATCTGAAGGTACTTCACATATCATCTACTAATCTAGCCAATCATTGTTAGTGTACCCAATAAGTTTTAAAGAGATCACTCTTGCAGTGTTCACTATTGCGAACCAAACACCAAAATCAATTGTTCCTTTGATGTATCTCAGTGCCCTCTTCGCCACTTTGAAATGAGAAGTATCACAACAGTGCATAAATCTTAACAACAAGACTACAGCGAACATAATATCTAGTCATGTTGCTCATAGGAACAACAAACAACCCACAAAGCTTCGATAGTTCTTCTCATCAACTTTCTAAAACTTTTCACTACTGTAAAGTTTTTCTCCAAGAGCAATAGGCATGCTGATTGGTTTACACTTCGATATGCAGAACCTCTTAAAAATCTTTAATGAGAAGCCCTGTTGACTTATGAAAATTCTTTCTTGAACTAGTCGAACTTCCATCCTAAGAAAATATGTCATTTCCCCAAATCTGACATTTCAAACATGTTCTCCATATTTTGTTTAAACTCCATTACTAAAACTTTGCTGCTTCCAATCACAAGTAGATCATCTACATATAGTGAAACAATTAGCGAAATGAGTTTGCCAATTTTCTTTACATATAGGGTAGGCTCGTTAAGACTCTTTTCAAATCCCAACTTCATGAAGTGCTCATCTATCCTCACGTACCAAGCTCGCGGAGCCTATTTCAAACTGTATAAGGATTTTTTAAGCCTATATATCTTTTCCCCTTCCTTTAACTGTGAACCTAGGAAGTTGCTCCACATAGATTTCTTCCTACAAATAGCCATTCAGAAAGATTGATTTAACATCCAGTTTATGAATTTTTCAATCCATCTGTAACACCCCTAACCCGTATCCGTCCCCAGAACTGAGGTACAGCGCATTACTGAACAAATGGAACAGTAAACCATTCAGTTCATACATCAATGCAATAAATATTCTAAATTCATTCAAATACATTCATAAAATCCTTTAATCGAGCCCTCGAGGCCCTAAGAATATAATAAAATCAATCTGAGACTAAATCAGAAACATTTAGAAAGTTTAGTAAAAAGCTAAAAAAAATTGGACTACAGGGGTCACACGCCGTGTGGTCAGGCCCGGTTGAGACACACGCCGTGTTTCGGATCAGTTTTGATTGGACCTTAAGAAACTCAAATACTAACAAAAATTCCAAATCAAAAAGACTTTAATCGAGCCAAAAACACCCAAAACCAACCTATTAAGTGCCTAACTAATGTAACCTCATTAGTACCACAAGTATATATAATTATACATCAAAATAATCATCAATTCATTCAAGCAATACCTATCAAAGGTATCTTAATCACAAAATTTCTTTAATACATATCATTCATATTAGCATAGAAACTATACCTCATTCTCATATATTATATAAGTTGACCATTTACACAAAAGATCATCTATAATTTTTATATAAACCAAAACATTAATGATAATCACACAAGAGCCTATACATGCCATATAGTCTGAAATAAACATTCTAAAAACTACCGAATTAAGCTGGATAGTGTGACTTGAGTGTCGATCTAATCATCCAACCTTCCGAGTATCTACAATGACATCAAAAAACACAAGTAAGCTTAATGAAGCTTTGTAAGTTCGAAGCGTTAAACGATAAATCTTACCAAAGTAAATACAACAGTTCAAATAATAATAATCAATCATGAGAATTCTATGTCAATCACAATTTCAATCGATGAATTCATCTATGTTCAGATCAATATTCAATAAATAAAAAATCTTTCAAATTCATTAAACATATTACCTTACCAAGATTTTCCATTCGAAGAATGACTTACAGATAAGAGTACATCGTCAGATCAACTGAACACACTAAACAGAAGCTCATAAGAGCTAATCCAACTAAAACAAATCAGATAAAGAGTATAACACGAGTGTTCGTAACAAATGCTGAACCTTGATTTACTCAGGTAATATACAGGTATCTCCCTCTAATATATCTCCATTGCAAATCCCCAAAACATAACAAATCACAATTGTACTTTATCCCGCGTTCAATCTAAACCAAGCATCAAATTCAATATTATATCTCGAATTACCATTAATTAGCAACAATTAAAAATAAATATATAAGTTGTACCATGTTAATCTACTCAAAAATTTGTATTGATGTTAAATTCTAACCGTACGAACTACCTAGACTGAACTGCAGAAATGTCAAAGTACAGGGGCATTTTAGTAATTTTCCATTCTCCTCGAATTTCTACTCAATCATGATCTAAATTAATAATTTTATTCAATTTATTAATTTAGATAGTAAAAAAATTTATTTTATGCAATTTAGTCATTTTTGACATTTTTACAAAATTACTCCTAATATTTTACTTTTATTCAATTCAGTCCCTGAGCCTAAAACATGCAATTTAACTATTTTTACCCAAATTTAAGCTTAGTTCAATGTTCATGGCACCCAATACAGCCAACCTTTGTAATAATTTCATATAAAATCCTTGTACTTTTATTAATTCAACAATTTAGTCATTAATCGACAAATCCATTAAAAATCACTTAACAAAATACTTTTACATAGAAACTAACATCTCAAATTCATCATTTAACATGAAAAATCACAAGATTCATCAATGGAAACATTCAAAATCTTTAACAGTTTCAAAATCGAAGGTATGAGCTAGCTGAACCTAGTTGCAACGATCTAAAAAACATAAAAAAATATGAAAAACAGGACTAAAACTGACTTACATGCATCATTCAAAGCAAGGCTGAAGCTTGAAGATTCTTCATTTCTTTTTCCATGGCACATTCGGTGTGCTTAAGAAGATGATGCTCTTTTGTTTTATTTTATTAACCTTTTTATTCATTATTTTATCTTTATCTTTTAATAATAATATTATAACATATAAAATACATATAAAATTAAAATAAAATAAAGCTTTAACCGTCCACCAACTTAAGAATGGGTAATTTACCCATTAAGGCCCTCCAATTATAATTATTTAATCAAATAACACATTTAAACTAATAACGATTGACTTTTTTCAACTTTTACGATTTAGTCCTTTTTGCTTAATTAACTATCAAAACGTTAAAATTTTTCAAAGAAACTTTAGTAGGGCCTTTATAACACTTTGTAACTATTGATAAAAATATTTACAACTCGGTTTATAGAAACGAGGTCCCGATACCTTATTTTCTAAAACCACTTGACTTTAGGGTCTTACCACTTGAACTTAATTAATCATTCGAATAGCATAAATTACCATATCAAAAACCTTTTAAAAATCATAATTGACTTGTAAAAATTAAATAATAACATTTTCGAACTTACTCGTCGGATTGTGGCTCCGAAACCACTGAAAAACGAGTTGTTACACCATCTATGCTACTAAGGCCAATAATATTCTGATCGTGTCCAGCCTTGCTACTGGTGCAAATGTCTCCCAGTAATCAATGCCATATTGTTGATTGAAACCTTTCGCAACCAATCTCACCTTTAACTTGTTAAGAGAACCATCAATATTTAATTTGGTTTTGAACACCCACTTGACACCAATGACCTTTTTGTGTGATGGTTTGTCAATGAGCTCCCAAGTTTGGTCCTTATAAATTATGTTCATTTATTCTTGCATAACTTCTTTCTAGCCTTCAATAGTTTCAGCCTCTTCAAACCTTGTAGGTTCAGGTAATGCTATGTCAGCTCTCTAATAGATCTCATCAATGGATTATGTGCTCCTTACTGGACTGTCATCGAAGTTTACTTTAATTAACTCATTGTTAGACCGCGACCTCAACTCGCCATCATCATAATAGTTTTGCGAACCCGGTTTGCCCAACCTTTGCTCAACCTTAGCAGCATCCTAATTCCATGTTTTACTTTCATCGAACACATCCCTGCTTGCCAAAATTTTCTTGGAGGGAAGATCATAAATTCTATATCTCTTCTTATTTTTACTATACCCAAGGAAGATACATGGTTTCGACCTCATTTCTAACTTTTTCCTTTTCACATGTGAAACATGAACAAAATAGACACAACAAAATTTTTTTAAGAAACAAAGGGTTTTTTCCAAACCATGTTTTGAATTGAGTCATCTCCTTTACTGCCTTAGATGGTAGCTTGTCCAGCAAATAAACTGATGTGTTCACTGCCTTAGCCAAAACTCATTTGGCAACCTACTTTTAAATTATAGGCACCTTGCCATATCCATTACTATCCTATTCTTTCTTTCGCACACTCCATTCTACCGTGGAGTGTAAATATGGTGAGCTAGTGATGATTCTAGTTTCTTCACAGTAGTTTTGGAATCTCTCAAAAGTGTACTCGGTTTTATTGTCAGACCTAATCTTTTTCAGTTTCTTGTTAGTCTGGTTTTTAACTTGTATTTTAAGTTTCCAAAATACTTCTGCAACATTAGTTTTTTTGTTTCAAAAAATACACACAGCAATACCTGGTGTAGTCGTCAATGAACAAAACAAAGTATCTACAACCATTTAATGAGGGTGTTTTCATGGGTCTACACACGTCAGAGTGCACCAATTTTAGCTTTTCTTGAGCTCTCCAAGCTTTGTTTGCTAGGAATGGCAACCTCGCCTGCTTTTCAGGTTGGCAGACTTCGCAAGTACCATTTTGCTGCTCAACACTAATTGTTTCTTGAACTAAACCTGCTTCGCACATTCGACTAAGGGACTTATAGTTCGCATGTCCGATTCTTTTATGCCAAAGGTTTGTATCATTGACTATACTAGTGTAGGCCTTTGAGTTTGCCAAATTCTAGTTCAACATAAAACTTTTATTTCTCATCGAGACTGTTACAACTTAATATTCCAATGAATCAATTATTATGCAACCATAATTCTTAAAAACTACATTGTAAATTTTATCAAGTAGTTGACCAATGCTCAAAAGATTTAGATCTATTGTAGGTACAAAGAGAATATCAGAAATTAATTTAGTACCCGATGACGAATTAATCACAACTTCACCCTTTCGGATAGATTTTAAGAGTTTGCTGTTACCAATCCTCACTTTAAGATCACAACTTTCTTCCTGAAGATTCTTTCATCTGAGGTCATGTGGTTGGTGTATCCTCTATCGATCAACCAATCTTTCACGACTTTGTTCTTTGATGCAGAAGTTGTGGCTGTGAACACTTGCTACTCTTGAATGAAATCTTCCTTAGTTGCCTAAGCCTGCATATTCTATTGAGGGGTTCACCCTTTCTTCTTGCATACCTTCTCCGTATGACCTAGCTGCTTGCATGATCTGCACTTAAGATCTGTTCTGTACTAGCAATATTTCTCAGGATGAGTGTTTTTCTTACAATGCGAAGATGGTGAATATTTCTTCTTTCCACCATCTTGCATCGACTTCTCCTTCCTCTTTGACCAACCTTTATTGCCCTTATGTTTCTGAGGGTTTGCACCTTCAATACTCAGGGTTCACAAAGCTTCTTCTTCTGCATGCTCATTATGCCTTAATGCTCTTCTTTGTTCTTAAGCATACAATGCATTTATCAATTCTGAAAGAGAGATCACCGAGAGATCCCTTGAGTCTTCGAGTAAGGAAATATTTGATTCACACTTCTCAAGAAGTGTTTTTATGACCTTTTCAGTGACCTTGATATCTGCGAACTTTTCCCCAAGTAACTTGATGTTATTTACAACCGCCATAATCCTGTCTGCATATTGCTTCACTATTTTTGACTCTTTCATCTTCAAATTCTTAGAATCTCTCTTGAGATTAATGAGTTGTTGTTGTCTAGTCTTATCTAAACCTTGAAACTTCTCCTTTAGCTTATCCCAAGCTTCCTTCCGGGTTTCACAGGCCATAATGCGTGTAAATATGACATCCAAGGTGCCATTTTGAATACAGGACATTGCCTTGTATCTTTTAGCTCGCTCGTCACCGTGGTGTTTAATTTGAGCAACTATAGTGCTGTCCCTCAATGGTGTGAGCTCAAAGTCAGTATTCACAACCCCCCACAAGTCATAAGCTTGTAGATAGGTCTTCATCTTAACAACCGATATATGATAATTTTCACCATTGAAAATGAATGGTGAAGGTGGTGAAAAACATGCGGAAGCTATATGTAATTAAGAACAAATAATTACGACTCTTATGAAGATAGCTCTGTAACACCCCTAACCCGTATCCGTCGCTGAAATAGGGTTACAGAGTGTTACCAGTACATACAGAACATTTACAGATTAATCAAAACATTACTATTCACTTTCTAAGATCATATATATATAACGACCTTTATTTGGGCCCTCGAAGCCCAACATGAACATTAAAATCAAGTCGGAGCTTAAACGATTTCTCATAAAATTTTTCGCTTAATTTATTAAAAAATTTTACTTGTGAACAGTACCCACATGTTTATGACATCATCATCAATTATGATTAGGCCGTGTGGATTCCACACACCCGTGTGACTTGGGACACGCCTGTGTCCCTTGTCCGTGGAGCTTTTTGTTTATGACATCATCATCAATTTAGGGGCACACGGCCACATCGTACGCCTGTGTCCTAAATTCGTGTTCCATACACGGCTGAGACACACGGCCGTGTCTCTGCCTGTGTGGTCAATACCTAAGCTATTCTCCAAGCCTTGGTCAACCTTAATCTCTTACATACTCATACAAAATCAAAAGCATATAACATGGTATTCATTTAATGATTAAACATTCTCAATTAAACTACAAACATAGTATTTGTATGTCATCATACATGTATCTCTCATACTCATTTTACCTTGTCTATTATGGTACCACTTATACTTTTATACCATGATTATCATCTTACCAAATATTTTCAGCTTAATCATCAAGCATTCATATTTAAAGCTAGATCATATCTTCATAAAATACCACATTTCAGATGCACATAATAAAATACTTGCCTGAGACATTTCAATCCAACTTCATACCCAACAAGCATCATATTGAAACTAGTTATATATATACATGTCATGATATGTATCATTCTCATACTGTTTTCTTATAAACATATATAATTTATTTTCCTCCTCCTCCTCTCCATTCCACATCCTTAATGTATATAACATTCTTGTAAGTACTATTTCACAATTTACTTATTAATGCTCACATCAAGCTGTTCACACGAGTCATAGTCACTCAATTATTTATAATTTGAGGTACAGAGCTCCAAATTAAGATCCGTAAATTTTCCCTGAACCTAGACGCACATATCATTCCACCATAAAATTTTAAGAATTTTTGGTTTAGCCAATTAGTATAGTTTATTCATTTAAATTTCCCCTATTTCACTATCCGACAGTTCTGACCTCTCTTCACTAAAAATTAATTATATCATAGTACAGAACTCGGATAATGTTCCCGTTGATTTCTATTGAAAATAGACTCATTAAGTATTCTAAGCATATAAATTTGAGCCTAAAATAAATTTTCTCCAATTTTTGGTGATTTTCCAAAGCAAAACAGGGGAACCCGAATTCATTCTGGCCTTGTCTCACAAAATTCATTATATCTCATAATTTACAATTCAATTGCTTACACCGTTTCTTCTATGAGAAACTAGACTCAATAATCTTTAATTCAATATTTTTTCATCCTCTAATTAGATTTTTACAGTTTATGGTTATTTTTCAAAATTAACCTACTGCTGCTGTCCAAAATTGTTTTAGTTCAAGATGTTTATTACCATTTTTCCTCTAAATTTCACAAGTCATGCAATTCAGTCCTTGCTCAATTAGCACATCTATTAAGCTAATTTTTCTCAATTAAAATTTTATTCCATCATTCTAAACTATTACACAACCTTTGAAAATCAGAATTTTAACACTAAACCTTAATTCACAACTTTTTTCACAATTAGGTCCTAAAATCAATTTCTATTGAAATTACTTGATAAAATCATCAAACAACAAAATCAAAGCTTCAAATTAATTTTATTTCATCATAAAAAGCCAACACTTATCAATGGTAGCTTTCAATTTTGTCCATAAAATAAAAAACTAATGAATTAAACACTTGGACCTAATTGTAAAAGTCACAAAAACATAAAAATCTCAAAGAAAAGGGCAAGAATTGAACTCACATATGTCAAAGTATGAAAAACTAGAAACTTTCAGACCTCCCATGGCATTTTTGCTGAAGAAAAATGATGATATCTCTAGATTTTTCAATTTTGTCTTGTTTTATATGTTTAATTTGCAAAATTTCCCATTTTCCCTTGTTTCTCCTTGTCTTTTTGCTGATTTTCTTGCCCAACCGTCCAACCCATACAATTTGGGTCCAATTGCCTTTTAAATCCATCCTTTTTAATCACTTAAACTATTTAATCACAATTTAACAAATTTTGCACTATTTTCAATTTAGTCCTTTTTAATTAATTGACTAACTAAACGTTAAAATTTTCTAACGTAACTTAATAACATTCCATAAATATTTATAAAAATATTTATGGCTCAGTTTATGAATCCGAGGTCTCGATACCTCATTTTCAACCCAATTTACCTGATTAATTCTTTTAAAATCGCAAAATGCACTGATTAAAAAAATTCTTTTAAGTTCGCACTTGGCCCATAATTATTATTTATTAAAATTATTAAACTTACTTGTCGGATTTAGTGATATCGAATCACTGTTTCCGACACCACTAAAAATTTAGCTGTTACAAGCTCTGATACCACTTGTTCGAATTTCGATACTAGGAATAGAAGAATTGTATGGAAGAAACAAAAAAAATTAGCAACAAAAATGACTGCTAAGGTTTTTATTATTTTTCACTCATCTATTTTGAACAATGTAATAATGTTATTTATAGCAAGAAAAAACTCCTAAATATGGAAAGAAATAACAAAGATATTTATACTAATAAATGCTAAATATATTATACTAATAAAAAACCAAATCTTCTAGAAAGTAAATATATTTTGTATAAATTGTCTTGCAAGTAAACTTCACTTGCAAGTAAAATCTTCAAATCTTGTTCATATTTTTTTGTTTGCCAAAATTAATGAGCTCATCACTTTCTATAAGATTGCCAATCTTAATGGGTTTGCCAAATATGTTTGCTGCATGAATGGTCATCTAGCAACAGTATCAAAATTCCAACAAGTTTGATCATACCTACAGTCATTACACTCAACATACTCAAAACTGTTAACTTGAGATTCTAATTGTATATAAATAGAAATTTACATGTTTCTAGTTAGTAATAGGAAAGTTATATGATCTAATTATTTTTCCCATAAATTTCCACTATTTTCTTAGTTCAGGGATGAATTTTAATATTCATTCCAGAATGGTTTGGTGCACCTTTTAGGCCTGTTAGATTAAGATCTAGTTTTGCAAGTTTAATGACATTCTCCGTCACCAAATTTGGAAGTTGAGAAACTTTTTGAATATCTTACTTGTCATGATTCCTTTTATGTCCTTGGAGATAATTGAAAGCTTGACCATCATATGGTGAATGCGGTCATGCATGTTTCAAATGATAACTAATTGTGAATAGTAAAATGAATTACTCAGAAGCCAATGTCATCCTACATGATCTTGTTTAGCAATTATTTCGAAACCCTTAAGACATTTGATTTAATCATTCTACTTTGGTTAGCATAATGGAGCATCTGAACATGTGAATGAGGAGGATGAACAACAAGTAGGCATTAGATAAAAGTTCAAACGGTCTGTATTTACCTCAAAAAATGCTCAGTAAAACACCCAACAAGAGGAAAACTGGCAAAATATACAATCACAGTACATGATTTTTTAATTTAGTGTGTGTATGTATTATAATGTCACTTCTTTTATACAGATAAAAAATGAAAATGTTAGGTTCTGACTTTCAAGGGTCACAATATCATATAGAAATGTATAGAGTATGTAGCTGCACTGGTGCAAATATTTATTATTTGCAGTTGTCTTATTTCAAATATACAATGAAAACAACTAACTTGTGCATGGGGAAATTGGATGATATTAACTTAATTGGACAGCATTGAATTGGAGAGCTGGTTGAGAGAAGACATTTTGCATAAAAAATGCTGCCAGTGTTCAGATCAATATCCAAATTGAGTGAAGAAACAATAAGAAATTACTAATTAAAGAAGTATTTGAGATTCCTTTTGTCTGTATGACCTGATGTATATATAAAATGGAGCTGATGCCTACTGCTGTAACACCCCAAACCCGGCCCAGACGTTATGGCCGAATCTAGTGCATCATATTGAAGTGTTTTAGCGAAAACCTTGTTTTCATTGAAAACCCTTCCTCAAGATATGAAACCGTAGTTAATTTATGAAAACTCTCTTTTCAGTTGCGAAAGCTTTGTTTAAAACATTTGATTTTAGAAAACTTATCAATTAAAAATTTAGTTGCGGAAACGTAGAATAACATGCTATAATTTAAGAAACCATGTTTAACCTCTCATAATTACATCGCATAAAAAGAATAACCCAATAATAATAAACAGGAAGCCTTATTACAATCTGGATTGAAAAGTACTTAATAAAATAAAATCTCATATGCTTTTCAAAAAAAAATAAAACACAAGTTCATGTTGTCTTCCTAGCTGGCCACCCAGAGTCCCTCCAACCATTGAACCTTCTACTGAGCATCACCTGAGAAAAATAAAAGAGGGGGTGAGTTTTCGTAAACTCAGTGTGTACAGCCCTCGACAAGTAACAAGCAAACATCATTCACCATAAAATCACACATGCAAGGGAATGCATCCCACCCCAATAATCCATCCGTTACACACCAACTCCGTCTTCGGGTACACACCATGTGAGGATATAAATATCAACCCACCCATCCGATACACTCCAATGGTAGCCCGGTTGCGGAACTACCTTCATTGCAGCAAGTTGTCAATCACATATTGGGCTTAAATGTAACACCCCCACGCCCGAAACCGTCACCGGAGTCAAGCTTGAGGTGTTACTAAACTTATCTTACCTTTTAAATAACTCTAAACCACTTATTTTAATTTTCGGAATAAACTATTTTTATGCGTCATGGTTGCTTAAAAATTCATTTCTTGAGTTTCAAAACTCAAAATTAAGATCCATAAATTTTTCCTAAAACTAGACTCATATATCTATCTACTAATTTTTTTCTAGAATTTTTGACTTAGCCAATTAGTACAATTTATTAGTTAAAGTTACCCCTATTTCAGAATTTGACTGCACTACCTCTGCTTACTACGAACCCGTTTTCTCTCTGTACAAAAATCATATGACTATACCGTTTGTTTCTACTAAAACTAGATTCAATAAGGATTCTAAACATATATAGTAAACCACATAATTATTTTTGTAAAATTTATGGTGAATTTCTAAAGTTGGAACAGGAGATCCAGAAATCGCTCTAGCCCTATTTCACCAAAACTCAGATACCCTATAAAATACAAAACCTTTACCTATTTTGCTTATTCCATATGAAAATAGACACAACGAGCTTTAATTTCATATATTATTCACCATCAACCCATGTCTCTACAATTGCTTGTGATTTTTCAAAATCCCGTTATTTCTGATACTTGAATCTATTTTTAAGTTACTTTCACATTTTTCTTAGTTTTCATGTGATAGTTACTACATAATCATACATACTATTTGTCAAAAAAATAAAAATAAAATAAAATAAAGAAAAAATTAAAATAACACACAAATTTTACGTGGAAACCCTTTCGGGAAAAAGACCACGGGCAGAGGAGAAGAAAATTCACTATGTCGAAAATTTGAATCAATACAAGAGGAATAGACTATGTCTATTTATAGGCTTGTAAAGCCATATTCTAGTAGGATTGAAACACCTTATCCTAATCAATATAAAATAGATGGAGTTTAATAAGGTTTAAAAAACCTTATTCTAAAATAAAATAAAAGAAGTCTAGTTCTATATGGATTTTACTTTTATTTTATTTTCCATCGTATTTTATTTAAATAAGAATTTGGGTCACTTAATTCTAACAATCTCCACCTTGACACAAATTCTCAATGAACAAGTTCTTCATCGCGAACTTTCAATAAACAAGTTCTCCACCTCTTCCATAAAACCCCTTAAGGGTTTAACTTCAACAATGAACACCAACCAAGTCTAAGCAATGCTCAAACTTGGTTATAAGAAGTGACTTAGTCATCATATCTGCAGGATTTTCATGAGTACTAATTTTGCTCACAACAATATCACCACGAGCAATAATATCACGAACAAAATGATACCGAACATCAATGTGTTTTGTTCTCTCATGAAACATTTGATCTTTTATAAGAAAGATGACACTCTGACTGTCACAAAATACTGTGCTGATTTGAAGGTCTTCATTAAGTTCACTAAAGAGTCCCTTCAACCAAACAGCTTCTTTACAAGCCTCAGTAATCGCCATGTACTCAGCTTCAGTGGTAGATAAAGCGACTGTAGTTTGCAAAGTGGCTTTCCAACTGATTGCACAACCTCCGATTGTAAAGACATAACCTGTGAGAGATCTTCTTCTATCAAGGTCTCCAGCAAAATCAGCATCAACATACCCAATGAATCCATCTCTAGTTCTTCCTAACTGTAAGCAAACATCAGTAGTACCTCGTAAGTATCTTAAAATCCACTGAACTGCTTTCCAGTGTTCTTTACCAGGATTCGCCATGTATCTGCTAACTGCACTGACTGCATATGATAAATCTAGACGTGAACAAACCATAGCATACATGAGAGATCCTACTGCACTAGAGTATGAAACATGTGACATGTACTCAATCTCATCAACTGATTGTGGAGACAAAGCTGATGAAAGTCTGAAATGAGCTGCTAAAGGAGTACTAACAGGCTTAGCACTCTGCATATTGAACCTGCAAAGAACTTTCTCAATGTGCCCCTTCTGACTTAGGTACAATTTACTTGCTTTTCTATCTCTAAGAATCTCCATACCAAGTATCTTCTTTGCTGGTCCTAAATCTTTCATCTCAAATTCTTCACTTAGTTGGGCTTTGACCTTTCTTATCTCTACTTTATCTTTTGTTGCTATCAACATGTCATCAACATAAAGAAGTAGATACACAAAAGAACCATCACTGTTTTTCTTAAAGTAGACACAACTGTCAAAACTACTTCTTTTGAAATCATGAGAAGTCATAAAGGAATCAAACCTCTTGTACCACTGTCTTGGTGATTGTTTCAAACCGTAAAGGGACTTTTTCAGTAAGCAAACATAGTCCTCTTTTTTCGATACTGTAAAACCCTCTGGTTGTTGCATGTAAATATCCTCCTCAAGTTCTCCATGCAGAAATGCAGTTTTTACATCTAACTGCTCAAGCTCTAAATCATGCATGACCACAATACCAAGCAAAGCTCGAATCGAACTATGCTTAACAACTGGGGAGAATACATCTGTGAAGTCCACTCCTGGAATTTGACTGTAACCCTTTGCAACAAGCCTTGCTTTATATCTGGGTTCTTCAACTCCTAGAGTCCCTTCTTTCTTTTTAAACACCCATTTACAACGAACAGCCTTTTTACCTTTAGGAAGTTTTACAAGATCCCATGTTCTATTTTGTGGAGTGATTCCATCTCCTCTTGCATAGCAAACATCCACTTTTCTGAGTCTTCACAGCTAATCGCCTCAGAATAATGAAATGGCTCTTGATTCGCATCTATATCTTCAGCCACATTTAAAGCATAAGCAACTAGATCAGACTCGGCATACTTCTTTGGAGGTTTAATTTCTCTTCTTGTTCTGTTTTTAGTGGTAGAGTATTGCGGTGAAGAAGCAACTCTATTCTCAATTTTTGTACTGGCTTGAGGAGTTGATTCTGTATTAATCTGATGCTCCACCTGCTTTTGGTTTTCTTTATTGGAAGAGTCTTTGAGAGATAAGTTAGGTAGCATGGCAGTTTCATCAAAAACAACATCTCTGCTAATCACAACTTTTCTATTTTCAGGACACCATAACTTATAGCCTTTTACACCAGCTTTATAACCAAGAAAAACGCATTTAATGGATCTCGGTTCCAATTTTCCATTATCGACATGAGCATACGCAGGACACCCAAAAATCTTTAAATCAGAATAATTAGCAGGGTTACCAGACCATATCTCTTGTGGAGTCTTTTTCTCAATGGCAACGGATGGAGATCGGTTGATCAAAAAACATGCAGTAGAGGCTGCTTCTGCCCAAAATGACTTCGGTAAGTTGGCATTTGACAACATACATCGAACCTTCTCCATGATCGTTCTGTTCATTCGTTCTGTAACGCCGTTTTGCTGTGGAGTATGACGAACTGTCAAGTGTCTCATGATCACTTCTGACTTACACAATCTATTAAACTCATCAGAACAGAACTCCAAGCCATTGTCTGTACGGAGGTATTTTATCTGTTTTCCCGTCTGTTTTTCAATCATAATTTTCCAAGACTTAAATGCGGAAAACACATCGCTTTTCTGTTTTAGGAAGAACGCCCAAACTTTTCTGGAAAAATCATCAATAAAGGTTAGCATATAATTAGCTCCACCTCTCGAAGGCACTCTGGATGGCCCCCACAGATCAGAATGTATATACTCCAACGTTTCCTTCGTGTTATGGGTTCCTCTAGTGAATCGAACTCTCTTTTGCTTCCCAAACACACAGTGCTCACAGAAATTCATTTTGCAAATTCCTTGCCCATCAAGAAGTCCTCTTTTGTTCAATTCAGCCATGCCATTCTCACTCATATGCCCTAGGCGCATATGCCAAAGTTTAGTAATATCATCATCTGACAAGGAAGAGGCAGCGACAGCTGCATCACCAGTAACAGTAGAACCCTGCAAAACATATAACTTGGCAATTTTTCTCTGCCCTTTCATCACAACAAGGGACCCTTTGAAAATCTTTAAAACCCTACTTTCAGCTGTGTATCTGTACCCTTTTGAATCAAGAGTACTTAACGAAATTAAATTTCTTTTCAATTCTAGAACATGCCGTACGTCGCTAAGTGTTCTGACAACTCCATCAAACATCTTAACTTTAATTGTTCCAATACCTACGATTTTACACGAAGCATTATTTCCCATCAAACAACACCTTCAGACACTGTTTCGTAAGTTGTAAACCAATCCCGATTGGGACTCATGTGGAAGGTGCAACCTGAATCAAGTATCCACTCCTCACTTACTTTAGAATCATTGACAGAAGCGACTAGAAGTTCACCATCACTGTAGTCTTCTACAATATCAGCTTCACCGGAATTTTCTGGTTGTTTTCCCTTTTGATTCGCAGCCTCTCTTTTAATCTAATTTTGTAGCTTATAACACTCAGATGTAATGTGCCCTTTCTTCTTGCAGAAGTTACAAGTTTTACTTCTATTTGAAGACTTCGATCTACCCTTAGATTTACCACGAGGATTCCGTTCCTGTGTCCTACCACGATCATTATCAGCATTCCGATCTTGTCTCCCACGAACAATGAGACCCTCTCCCTGAGAGTCGGGTTTAACCACAAGATGTTTCATCTTATCATACGAGGTTAAAGAATCATAAACCTCATCAACTGTGAGAGACTCGCGGCTATATAAAATCGTGTCTCTAAAGGTTGAATAAGACGGGGGCAACGAACAAAGTAGAATCAACCCTAAATCTTCCTTATCATACTGAACCTCCATGGCCTCTAAGTTTGAGAGAATTTCTTTAAACACTGTTAAGTGTTCGTGTACAGACGCACCTTCCTCCAAACGATGAGCATAAAGACGTTGCTTCATATGCAACTTGATTGTTAGAGTTTTCGACATACATATTTGTTCTAGCCTCTTCCATAATGCAGCGGCAGTCTTCTCTTTCATTACATCTTGCAAAATTTTGTTGGACAAATGCAGATGTAGTTGTGTTAACACCTTTCGATCCTTACGCTTCTTCTCTTCATCTGTTAATATTGAAGGCATCTTATCTATCCCTAGCAGGGCATCCTCCAGATCCATCTGCGCAAGAACTGCTTGCATCTTAATCTGCCACAATGCAAATCTGGTGTTGCGATCCAACAGCGGAATTTCATACTTCAAAGATGCCATTACTGTGATTCCGGAAGCTCTGATACCAATTTGTGAAAAAAATAAAAATAAAATAAAATCAAGAAAAAATAAAATAACACACAAATTTTACGTGGAAACCCTTTCGGGGAAAAAACCACGGGTAGAGGAGAAGAAACTT
Organism: Gossypium hirsutum; assembly: GCF_007990345.1. Taxonomy (NCBI): domain Eukaryota; kingdom Viridiplantae; phylum Streptophyta; class Magnoliopsida; order Malvales; family Malvaceae; genus Gossypium; species Gossypium hirsutum. Next base: position 108,768,241 of record NC_053424.1, on the reverse strand, counting down.
CACTATGTTGAAAATTTGAATCAATACAAGAGGAATAGGCTATGTCTATTTATAGGCTTGTAAAGCCATATTCTAGTATGATTGAAACACCTTATCCTAATCAATATAAAATAGATGGAGTTTAATAAGGTTTAAAAAACCTTATTCTAAAATAAAATAAAAGAAGTCTAGTTCTATATGGATTTTACTTTTATTTTATTTTCCATCGTATTTTATTTAAATAAGAATTTGGGTCACTTAATTCTAACACTATTAAACATGTATATCATCAGCCACTCTATTAGCTAATCACTAGCAAGTATTTACACATCATTCATTGATCATATCATATCAAAAGAAACCAAGTTCCTATACATGCCATACACAAAACGAAACGTCTAACTATACCAATGTGATTTCTTCGATAGTGTGATTGGGTCTCCAACATTTCCTTCGATCCCCGAGTGGTTTGATAAAAACTATAAGAAAAAGAAAATAAAGAGAGTAAGCACTAGGCTTAGTAAGCTTACAAGCAAATAAATTACAACATTCAACATAATGAATAATTATACATAATGTCACCTAGCCTCATAAACTTTCTTTACTTCTCATTTTCTACCTTCTTTTTTACTCACTTACCTTCTTTCTTACCTGACCTTTCACTATTCATAAATATAATCTACCTTCCCTTTTGCTGATAATTCACTGTAATTTAATGTGTACAATGACCCGTTGAACCACTCGGAATACTAAGGATACTAGGGTCGTTCCTGTCTATTAAAATCCTGCTAATGCCATGTCTTCGACATGGACTTACATGAATTATTCTTGTCTCCAATGCCATATATATATAATATGGGCTTACATGGCTCATTCCTGTCTCCAAAGCCATATAACTGATATGGACTTACATGGCTCATTTCTGTCCTGTCCTGTCCTGTCAACCCCAATATCCTAACATTCCTAAGGTTCAAACGGGGCTTCCTAATGCTTTTTCTCTGTCACTTCGCCTTTAATTCGACTTTAAATATTCAAAGAAAATAAGTATATAAATGCTGGAAATTGACAACAATAATGTAAAATAAAAGAATATTGCATTTATTTACTATAAACTTACCTCGATACAAAATGTGACTAAACTTTACAATTTAGTCCTTTACTTTTTCTTTTCCCCAATCTACTCCCGAATTTCGCTCTTCTTGATCTATAATAGCAAATTTAACTTATTTAATATTCACATTTATCAAAACAGTCCTTGACCCAAACTTTGGAAAAATTACATTTTTGCCCCCAAACTTTCACATATTTGCACTTTTGCCCCAAGGCTCGTAATTTAACTTCATCCTATTTTCTTATGTTTTATGACATGCTGATCATTTTTCCCTTTTATGACAACATCAAATTCACACTCTAACATGTACTTATGACTATTAGGTATTTTTACCGATTAAGCCCTTTTACTCGTTTTCACTTAAAACTGAGTAGCACAAGTTGTCTAACATAATTTAAAACCTCATATTCTATCATAAAACATCAAAATAAACACTTTTCACCTATGGGTATTTTTCCAAATATGAACCCTAACTTAAATTATTGCTAGCATAAGCTTTATCGAGCTACCGGGACTCTGAAAACGTAAAGAACATTAAAAACGGGGCTTGGAATCACTTACTATGGAGCTTGAAAGCTTGAAACAAACCCTAGCTATGGAGAACCCTTGAAATTTCGTGCTAATGAAGAAGATGATGAATTTTGTGTTATTTTTCCCTTTTTATTTCATTTAATATCCAAATGACCAAAATGCCCTTCCTTATTAAACTTTCAAAAATTCCATCCATGTCCTATTTTGTCCATGAACTTAGAAATTGGTCAAATTGTTATTTAAACCCTCCTAATTAATATTCCAAAGCAGTTTCATACTAAAAACTTCTAGAATGCAAGTTTTGTAAATTATTCGATTTAGTCCCTAATCTCAACTTAAGTACTTTATGCATAGAATTTCATCATGAAATTTTCACACAATCATGCAATCATATCATGAACCTCAAAATAATAATAAAATAAATTTTTCTACCTCGGATTTATGGTTTCGCAACCACTATTCCGTTTAGGCCCTATTTCGGGATGTTACATTAAAAGCCGTCGGTGAACCCATGGTTGTCAAGCAACCATGCGGCCTTTATATACTTCCTCCGTTCCATAATTCCCAACCCTTACGCAACCTAAACAGAATATCGTATGTATGCAACAGTCATACATGTAACATCCATAAATCTTACATTCAACACTTAGGGGTATTTTGGTCATTTTTGCCCTTAGGGGCATTTCGATAGTTTTCCTTTATTACGGGTCTTACTTACCTTGGCCCGTTAAAAAATCCCGTTAAGATGAACGAAGACTATGCACCAGGTAGGATTCCAGAGAAGTGGAGGTGGGTCATTAAGACCGCTTAAGTACCAAGCTCTCCCTAGATCCAATCCTAGACATGCACATACCCGTTGCCACACCGTAACCCTATGACTTGTCCATAGACCTTAATAAATTAATTAAGTTTTATGTAGTCATCATACACTAGCCCAAAACCCCTACATACATGCATATGGCCCACTAGGTCCAATCTCATTTATATGGCCCATCCGGCCCAATTCATGTTCATATGGCCCATCAGACCCAATTCACATTCATATGGCCCACTAGACCCAATCTCATTCACATGGCCCATTCGGCCCAAATCACATTATATTCATGCTCACAAGCATCACTTATCAATTTTTTCCTATTATGGGCCCAACAGCCCATTGAGCCCATTTAGCCCATTCTGGCCCATTTGGCCTATTTACAACCCAAGTCCATGGAATCGACCATGGGCCTCAGGCAACCTAACGGTCTCCCCCTTATGGGTGCTCACACACTCGCAAGACTACTGTAGCCAAACTTTAGGCATTTCGGCATTTCGGCTTTTTAGCATTTTGGCTTTTGCCGAGCTACTTGTGTGTGCAGTGTAAGTACACACATGGTAAGCACGCGTGTTGCAATTCCCTTAGTCACCAACCTACAAATGATATCACCCTTCCATTAATCGTATGTTTAATACATATTTTACCCAAAAACTAAAACCTCACCTTAACCTTACCTTGAGCACCAATCCCTAATAGCTTTTCCTTGATCACGTACTCCCAAGATCTGCACCAATCCCTAATAGATTTTCCTTGAAACGTGTTTATTTTTATGTTTTATGGTAGAATATGAAGCTTGAAATTGTATTAAACAACTTTTGCTAAACGATTTTACATGAAAACGAGTAAAATGACATAATCGGTAAAAATACCTAATGTTTATAACTACATGTTAGAGTGAGAATTTGATGTTTCCATAGAAGGGAAAAATTATCATCATGTTATAAAACATAAGAATTTTGGAAAAAAAATTAATTTTAGAGCTTTGGGGCAAAAGTGTAAATATGCAAAAGTTTAGGGGTAAAATTGTAATTTTTCCAAAGTTAGAGTTAAGGACTATTTTGATAAATGTGAGTATTAAATCAGGTAAATGTGTTATTTTAGACCAAGAAAGACGTGGAATCGACCTTGATCGGGGAAAGGAAAAGATTGTGTACTAAATTGCAAAATTTCTTTATTTTGTACCGAGGTAAGTTCAGGTGTAAATGTAGTAACATAATTGTCATTTTAAGTAATTTAATTTTATTTATATGATATGATGATTAATATCATGAAATATTATGCTTTGTGGTTATTATTAAGTAATATGCAAATTATGTGTGCTACTTGTTAAATATGCATTGCTACCGAGTATCGGTTTCGATATTTCGTGGAAGACGGCAAAGATGTGTGATCGAGGAAAAAGCCCATTTGAACCTTGGGAATAGATTAGAATACAAGTGATATGTCACTAAGATATTTTAGTTCCGAGCTTGTTGAGTTGAGTCCGAGTTCGTGAGATGTAACTAGGCATCCAAGCTCGTTGAGTTGAGTCCGAGTTCACTTATGGATGTGAATGCCCGAGCTCGTTGAGTTAAGTCCGAGTTCACTTATGGGTGGGTTACATGGTAGCTTGGCTACATAATTTCCGCAGGCTATTAGTTTGTCTAGCTGCGGGTATGGCACTTATGTGCATGAAATCCGTGTATTCGAATCATATTTCGATATGTTCAACGGGTAAATCTTAAATGGATAAGGTGAGTACCTAAAACAAAGGTGACATGTTGGTAAGTGTGGTGAATGAGAAAATTTTAACAGTTATGTACTTAACCATCGGGTTGAGACTTCAATATAACAATAATATGGTAGGATCATAAATGAGAAATATGATATGAATGCTTTGGTGATATTATGCAAATGTGGATTTCGTATTATTGCACAGTTATGTTACTTTCTATTTACATGTGAACTTACTAAGCAATTATGCTTACTCCCTCTTCTCTATTATTTGTAGTTTTGTCAAGCTGGCTAGGAGATCGGGAACGGTTGGAGGCGCGCTCACACTATCAACAAACTATTTCGGTATAATGACTTGTATATTTTGGGAATATGGCATGTATAGCATTATAATCATTTTGTGTATATAATCTTATGAAATGGCTCATGGATGGCATGGAAATGTTTGAGAATGATTAGCTATTGAAGTGGCTAATCAAGATTATATTTGATAACATGTATGCTTTATGTGCTAACTAATCTATGGAAATCCATAAAATGGTGAAATTGGCTATAAAACAGAATCACATAGCAGCAGTGACGTGAGTTTGAAAAATCACTAAAAATAGTAGAGATATAATTAGATGATGAATAAAATATGGAATTTAATTTAATGAATCTATTTTCATGTTGATGAAACAAAATAGGTAAAAGTGTTGTATTTTATGAGATATTTACATTTTGGTGAAACAGGGTCAGAGTAATTTCTGGATTCCCTATTCTGACTTTATAAATTCATAATAAATTGCGTAAATATAATTAAGACTCACACTTTATATGTATGGATTCCTTATTTAGTCTATTTTTAATAGAAACAAACGAAATAGTTATTGGATCTCTGTACAAGAAGAAATTTGATTTGTAGTTCACAGGGGTCAGAGTAGCTGAACCCTGAAATAGGGGAGACTTTAACTAGTAAAATGTACTAATTTTCCGTAGAAAAAATTCTAGAAAAAACTTAGTAAGTAGATATATGAGTCTAGTTTTAGGGAAAATTTATAGAATTTTATTTTGAGTTTCGTAACTTGAGATATTTTTTTAGCAACTATGATGCAGATGGACAGATTACTACGAGAATTGTTTGAACTTGTTTAAATGCTAAAATAAGTTTAGTAATGTCTCATGCTCGACTCCGGTGACGGTCTTGGGTAAGGGGGCATTACACGTCACATCACTTCTTCAGGTTCCCAAGTAGCCTCCTCAGCCTTGTGATTACTCCAAAGCACTTTGGCTAATGAAACAGACTTCCTTCTTAGTACGTTAACATCACGTCCAATTATTTGTATGGGCTCTTCCTCGAAAGTTAGGTCTGGCCTGACCTCGATTTCCTCAACCGCTACGACATGTGAAGGATTTGAGCGATACCGCATCAGCATGGAAACATGAAACACATCGTGGATCTGGCTCAGTTCAGGAGGTAACTCCAGTTGATAAGTGACTGGCCCAATCCGCCTTACAAACCGATATGGCCCAATGGACCTTGGGCTTAGCTTCCCCTTCTGTCCAAACCTAAATACCTTCTTTCACGGAGAGACCTTAAGGAAAACTAAGTCTCCCACTACATACTCTATCTCACGACGCTTAAGGTCAGCATACGATTTTTGTCTATCTGAGGCCTCCTTCAATCGATCTCGAATCAACTTCACCTTATCCTCAGTATCTGCTACTAACTCAGGGCCCAAAACTCTTCGTTCACCCAACTTTGTCCAACATGTTGGAGTTTGACACCTTCGCCCATATAGTGCTTCATACGGAGCCATCCCAATACTTGCTTGATAGCTATTATTGTACACGAATTCCGCTAACGGTAAATAGTCCTCCCAACTACCTCGGAACTCAATCACACATCCCCTCAACATATCTTCCAATACTTGGATCACCCTTTCCGACTGTCCATCAGTTTGAGGGTGGAATGCCATACTGAAGTTCAACCTAGTACCTAACGCCTCATGTAGCTTCTTCCAAAATCACAAAGTGAAACGTAGGTCCCTATCGGATATTATGGACATTGGCACTCCATACAACCTGACAATCTCTGCCACATACAACCTTGCTAGCTTTTGCAACGAGTAATCGGTATGAACCGGTACGAAATGGGTAGACTTGGTTAACCGATCCACTATAACCCATACCGAGTCTTTCTTAGTAGGTGTCAAGGGTAGCCCACTAACAAAGTCCATAGTGATCATTTCCCACTTCCAGAGTGGAATCTTCACTGGCTGAAGCAATCTCGAAGGCAGCTGATGTTTCGCCTTCACCTTTTGACAAACTAAACATTTTCTTACAAACTCCATAACCTCGCGCTTAAGTCCAGGCCACCAATAAAGTTCACGAAAATTTTGATACATCTTGTTTCCACCAGGATGCATTGCGTAGAGACCACTATGTGCTTCCCGCAGAATAGACTGCCTTAGATCATTGGCCTTTGGTATACACATTCTCTCACGGAAACACAATACTCCTTCACTATTTATCCCAAATTCTGATGTCTCCCCATTCTCTACTTGTCTAAGACGAGCACCCAAGGTCTCATCTATCAATTGCATACTCCTTATCTGCTCGACCCACACTGGCTTTACTTGAAGCTCAACTAACAAGCTACCATCATCCATCAAGCTTAAACGAGTGGGTATAGCCCTCAAGTCTGACTTATCCATACGACTCAACGCGTCGGCTACCACATTAGCCTTGCCAGGGTGGTATTCAATCGTACAATCATAATCCTTCAACAATTCCACCCACCTACACTGCCTAAGGTTTAGCTCCTTTTGGGTAAGGAGGTACTTCAAACTCTTGTGGTCCGAATAAATTATACACTTCTCCTTGTATAAGTAATGCCTCTATATCTTTAGTGCGAAAACCATTACAACTAGCTCCAAATCATGGGTTGGGTAATTCACCTCGTGAGTCTTAAGTTGCCGTGACGCGTACACATCCTAAGCCCACATGCGACGCGTCACTATAAATCGTAAACTCCTTCCCAGGCACTGGCTGAATCAACACAGGGGCCTCAGTTAAAACCTTTTTAAGCTTTCCAAAACTCTCTTGCTACTTGTCCGTCCAAACAAATGGTACCCCCTTCCTCAACAACTTAGTTAAGGGTGCAGTAATTACTGAAAAGCCCTCAACAAACCGCCTATAGTATCCTGCCAAGCCCAGAAAACTTCAGATTTTCGATATTTACTTTAGTGTTTTCCAGTCTAACACCGCTTCAATTTTTTAGGGATCCACCTTAATCCCCTCGACTTACACCACATGTCCTAGAAAAGTAACCTCCCTTAGCCAAAGTTCACACTTACTGAATTTGGCATACAACTGTTTCTCCCTCAAAGTCTATAACACAATCCTTAAGTGTGCATCATGCTCATCCTCATCTTTTGAGTACACCAAAATGTCTTCTATAAAGGCTACCACGAACTGATCCAAGTAGGGTTGGAAAACCTGATTCATGAGATCCATGAAAGCGGCAGGTGCATTCATCAGTCCGAATGGCATCACTAAGAACTCGTAGTGCCCATAATGAGTCTGAAAGTTGTCTTATGAACATCTGCCTCCTTAACCCTCAATTGGTGATATCGTGAATGCAGGTCAATCTTTGAGAACGAAAGCTCCCCCAAACTGATGAAAAAGATCATCGATTCTCGAAAAAGGGTACTTATTTTTAATAGTTAACTTGTTTAACTGCCGGTAGTCGATGCACATTCACAATGTCCCATCCTTCCTCTTTACGAATAACACCGGTGCTCCCCACGGAGACATACTTGGTCGGATGAATCCTCGATCCAACAATTCCTGAATCTGTGCCTTAAGTTTCGCTAACTCCTTTGGTGCCATTCGATAAGGGGCGATGGACACCGGAGCCGTACCAGGTAACAATTCGTTTCCAAATTCTACCTCTCGATTAGGTGGCAACCCCGGCAGCTCCTTGGGGAAAACATCAGGGAATTCCCTAACTATTCTCAACTCCTCAATAGTAGCGCTCTTAACTTCTGTATCACTAATGTAAGCCAAATAGGCTTCGCATCCCTTTCACACCAACTTCTCAGCCCTAAACGCCGTAATCACGTTCGACAGATAATTCTAGCGTTCACTAATCACCACCACCTCCTTGGCCTTTATCGTTCTTAACACCATTTGCTTTCCAGTGCAATCCAAGGTGGCTCGGTGTTTCACCAACCAGTTCATACCCAAGATTAAATCAAACTCACTAAACGGCAACTCTATCAAGTTTGCTAAAAAGGTAACCCCTTGAACTACTAAGGGTACCTCCCTAAACAACTTACTTACTCCCACTGACTGACCTAACAGACTTATCACAGTCATCTCATTTGCAGTAATTTCAAACATATCACCTAAAGGTTCAGTCATATTGCATGCAACACCCGAATGAGTCGATCCAATGTCAATCAATGCAGTGTAAGGTAACTCGTAAATAAAGAACGTATCCGTTATCACATCTGGGGCATCCCCTTCTTCTCGGCAACGAGCAGCATAACCCAAAGTTGGCTGTCTCGCCTCAGCATAGCCTGCATTTCACCTGGTGCTCCACGTCCACGTCCATTGCCATTACCGCCCCTGGCCTGTCCACGACCCCTTGGCGGTAGCTGACCACCCCTTGGTGGCTGAGCACCACCTTGACCCACTACTGGCACTCGACCTAGCCTTTGGGGGCAATCCATGATCCTATGCTCTAGAGACCCACAAGTGAAATAAGCTCTTGTTCTCTTTCAACAATCGCCTCTATGGCTTCTCCCACAATCAGCACAAGTGGCACCCCTGGATTAACAGCAGGGGGCCTTGCCCTAACTAGCCCATTAACTCTGGCCTTAGCCCTAGGCCTCTGTCCAACACCAGGAGTCTTAGCCTCCATCTTGTTCCTACCCCTTTCTTTTTCCCGATTTAAGCGTTCAGTGCCCTTAACCTCCTCCGCTATCTTTGCCTCTCCACCAACTCCGAGAAAACTTGCTCCATTTGTGGAGCTATCAGTACTCTGAGGCTATCTCTAAGTCCATCCTCAAACCTAATGCAACGCTCATAGTTCGTTGCCACCATTACTCTTGCATACCTACTAAGGCGTAGAAACTCCGCTTCATACTCCGCCACCGATTTGTTTCCTTGGGTCAAGTTCAGGAACTCCTTACTTTTAGCATCCACATAGCTTGCACCCACATACTTCCCTTGGAATGTATCTTTGAAAAACTCCCAAGTGACCCACTCCGGTTGGGTGCCCTCTTTCACTGTCAACCACCACTGGTAGGCTTCTTCCTTTAGCAGTGACACTACCATTTTCAGCTTTTGTTCAGGTGAAAAGTCTAGATCGTCCATTATCCTTTCCGTGGCCTCCAACCAATATTCAGCCATGTTAGGAGCTACACCAGCCACGACCTTAAAAATCTCAACCCCATTTGATTGAAGTCGCTTCGGAATGGACCCCCGATTTCCCGTGCCATTATTGGGCCCAACGGCCCTTTCCAAAATTCTCAGCATTGCTTGCGACAATGCATCTTCTCCTGCGACCCGTTCATAAGGTCCATTCTCGGGCGCAGGTGAGGCCGGAGCCTCTTCTACTCCCACATCGGGTATATGGACCGATGCCAACAATTCAGCCCTAATACTTCCGTGGCCTCGGCCACGGCCTCTTGCACCTCTTCTAGCACTCATCGTCGATTCGCGTATTATCTGGATTAGAAATTTTTATGATGTTTTTGTTAATTTAATAATTAAACCAATGTTTTATGAAAATATTTAAAGAGAAGATTGTTTTCGAAAATCCTTTACAGTTTCAAGATCCTACGGGCTTCAAATCTATTCTAACAAATTCATCTAAAGTAGCCCTTTAACTATCCATTGTACAATAATTTAAACAAGCTTAGGAACAGAAAAACTTACTTGGCTCGACGTCGGAGACTGGGTGTGCCGCTCAGCAAGATTTCACTTTTTTTTCCAAGATATTTTTAAAATCCAAATAGTAAGGCCCACTTCACAGTCCTAATTTTGCAACCTGGCTTTGATACCACTAAATGTAACACTCCAAACCCAGTCCAGACGCTATGGCTGAATCTGACGCGTAACATTGAAGTGTTTTAGCGAAAACCTTGTTTTCATTGAAAACCCTTCCTCAAGATATGAAACCTTAGTTAACTTATGAAAACTCTCTTTTCAGTTGCAAAAGCTTTGGTTAAAACATTTGATTTAAGAAAACTTATCATTTAAAAATTTAGTTGTGGAAACGTAGAATAACATGCTATAATTTAAGAAATCATGTTTAACCTCTCATAATTACATAGCATAAAAATAATAACCCAATAATAATAAAAAGAAAGCCTTATTACAATCTAGACTAAAAAGTACTTAATAAAATAGAATCTCATATGCTTTTTTTTTAAAAAAAAAACAAAACACAAGTTCATGTTGTCTTCCTAGCTGGCCACCCAAAGTCCCTCCAAACATCGAACCTTCTACTGAGCATCACCTAAGAAAAATAAAAAGAGGGGGTGAGTTTTCGCAAACTCAGTGTGTACAACCCTCGACAAGTAACAAGAAAACATCATTCACCATAAAATCACACATGAAATGCAGTGCAACCCACCCCAATAATCCATCCGCTACACACCAGCTCCGTCCCTCGGTACACACCATGTGAGGATATAAATATCGACCCACCCATTCGATACACTCCAATGGTAGCCTAGTTGTGGAACTACCTTCATTGCAGCAAGCTACCAATCACATATTAGGCTTAAAAGCCGTCGGTGAACCCATGGTTGTCAAGCAACCATACGACCCTCATATAGTTCCTCCGTTCTATAATTCCCAACCCCTATGCAACCTAAACAGAAAATCGTATGTATGCAGCAGTTATACATGTAACATCCATAAATCTTACATTCAACACTTAGGGGTATTTTGGTCATTTTTACCCTTAGAGGCATTCCGATAATTTTCTTTTATTACAGGTCTTACTTACCTTGGCCCGTTAACAAATCCTGTGAGCTAAGATGAACGAATACTATGCACCAAGTAAGATTCCAGAGAAGAGGAGGTGGGTCATTAAGACCGCTTAAGTACCAAGCCCTCCCTAGATCCGATCCTAGACATGCATATACCTGTTGCCACACCTTAACCCTATGACTTGTCCACGATCCTTAATAAATTAATTAAGTTTTATGCAGTCATCATATGCTAGCCCAAAACCCCTATATATACGTATATGGACCACTAGGCCCAATCTCATTTATATGGCCCATCCGGCTAAATTCACATTCATATGGCCTATAAGGCCAATTCACATTCATATGACCCACTAGGCCCAATCTCATTCACATGGCCCATCAGGCCCAAATCACATTATATTCATGGTCACACACAAATTTCCTATCACATAGCATCACTTATCAAATTTTTCCTATTGTGGGCCTAACAGCCCATTAGGCCCATTGGGCCTATTTCGCCCCATTTGGCCTATTCACAACCCAAGTCCATGGAATCGGCCATGGACCTTAAACAACGTATCGGTCTCCCCCTTGCGGGTGCTCATGCACTCGCAAGACTACCGTAGCCAAACTTTCAGCTTTTCGGTATTTTGGCTTTTGCCGATCTACTTGTGTGTGCAGTGTAAGTACACACCAGGTAAGCACGCGTGCTATAATTCCCTTAGTCACCAACCTACAAACGATATCACACTTCCATTAATCGTATGCTTGATAGATCGCGAGATTTCGTAATAGGTTTTAAATATTTATAATTAATCGTTCTTGAAACTAACTATTATCGCGATGTAGGCAAGTGTACCTATCGAACAGTAGTATAGTTTTAGCAGGACCAGATTGTCGAATCCAAAGGAACTAAAAGTACTAGTAATGACTGTCTTTTTATTATTTAGCCTAAGAATAATGGGGTTTTGTTTTAACTAACTAATTATCTAAACTAAGAACTCACAATGAATAGAATTGGGGAATTACTTTTGGGAAAATCGATTGAATTAAGACAATACCTAAGGAAAAATCCACCTAGACTGTACTTGTTATTCTGGCTCCGAATCGGACGATTTATTCATTTAACTTATTCCGTAGAGATCCCTAAGTTATGTTATTATCCCTATTAAAGACTAATAACGTCTAATCCCTAGATTGAATAATTGAGACCTTTCTCTAATTAACACCCTAGGGTTGCATTAACTCGATCTATGGATCCCCTTATTAGGTTTCACCCTAATCCGGCAAAATCTTGTCACCCTATGTCTAGGCGCGCAATCAACTCCGCTTAATTATGACAGATGTACTCTTAGACAGGGTCTATTCCTCCTCTGAATAAGAGCTTATCTTGAATCAGTATCCTGGGATATCAAAACAAGAATTAAGAACACATAATTAAGAACAAGTTAAATATTTATCATACAATTCAGAAAATAATAACAAGATTCGTTTTAGGTTTTATTCCCCTTAGGTATTTAGGGAATTTAGTTCATAACTAAATAGGAAAACATCTCAGAATAATAAAGAATACAAAACATAAATAAAACCCAAAACTCCTGAAGGGGAATTGAGGATAGGTCTTTAGTCTTGATGATGAATCTAGCTTCTGAGATGAATCAATCAGCTTCCTTGGAGTAATTCCTTACTCCCTATTCTGTGTGTCCCCTTTTCTCCTCTTCTAGGCTGTATTTATAGGCTTTGGAATGCCTATGAGCCCTCAAAAGTGGCCTTTTTCGAATTGGACTCAACTTGGGCTCGACAGGGACACGCCCGTGTGTGATTATTTCAGGCTGTGTTCGAGCCTGTTAGAATGGCACGGGCGTGTGTTCCACCCGTGTGATTCATGCTTCGATTTTGCCAGATTGACATGGCCGTGTGGGCTGCCCGTTTGAGGAAGTCCAGGCCGTGTTGATTTCGTACTTTGGCCCATTTTCTTTGTTTTTGGCCCGTTTCTCATTCCTTTCGTTCTCCTATGCTCTCCTAAGTATAAAACATGAGATTAAAGCATTAGGAGCATCGAATTCACCAATTCTAATAGGAAATCATCCATAAAATGCGTTAAACATGGGGTAAAAATATGTATAAATTACGGCTTATCAAATACCCCCACACTTAAGCATTTGCTTGTCCTCAAGCAAAATCCTCAACTCATAATAAAAATAAATTCTTCTCAACTTATAAATTCTATCGATAATATCTCAAAATAATCCATAGGTAATCATACATTGAAAATTCAACTAAAAGAACATAAAAGTTTCAAACATTCCAAGTTGAGTATTTAATTATGCAAACATAGGTGTCTCTCCTTATCTGAGTAATTACCTTTGATTCAGAATATCACAAAGTTTCACATCCTCACTAAAGATTCACTCAAATCACTCGAGGTGTTTAAGGACAATAAGTGAAGCACTCAATAGTCAATAGTGAAAAGTTATTACCACAGGCTTGCATGACAATCAAATCTCCACCACTATAATTTAAGATGATACATCAATCAAAAGGTCTTTAGAGGGTTGTAGTGAGGCTTGGTTAAGGGGTGTGGTCACAAGCTGAAAGAAAGGGTTAGAATCGAGATTGAATTAAAAAATTGCCTAACTAGAAAAAGAGTTAATATCACTTCGTACAACAGAGTTTCTTCTCAGAGTATGGAATTACTAATGTGTATACATAGTTTTATTTAAGAACAAGTTAAATAACATAAACTAACTTATTACAAACAAGACATAGCTAAGCAATTTACTCAACTTAAATCTTGACAAAAATAGGGATCAAATTAATTTAGGGGATTTCAACAATAATGGGTTAATGGTTAATATTGAAGTTAATACAAGGAATGGCTTGTTAGGGTCAAAGGGGTTTACTAAGGGTTAATCGTGGAGGTAGGCTTTTCATGGCATGAGTGGGTTAATCCTAAGTGCCTTAATCATTTTGACATATCAAATCAAATGATGTGGTCTCGACATGCATGATCAAGCAAGTTCTAGAATAACAGTTCAATACTGACGCACTCAAAGTAATAATAAAAGTGAGCATGAAAGAATTAATAGATGCTCAAAAGGCTCAAAAATCTCACCAAAATTATGGCTTTTTGATGTTTAGACTCGTGAATTCCAATTCAAAGTAATACCTAGACTTGGGGAAACAACCTATAATTTTAAATTTGTAAAAATCAACTTATCATGCTTGATTCTCTAATGTCTTAAAGTTTAAACAATCAATGCATAAATCCCTATGTTTTAATTCAAGATATATCAATCAACATCATAAATCAATTAAAATTTATCCTAAATATGATATGAGAGCTTTTCAAGAGAACAAGGTGATCATTCAGGGATTTTTCTGATAATGAAATGAATGTCCCCCCACACTTAAGAAGTACATTGCCCTCAATGTACTAAGATGTTTTAGAATATAAAAATAAAATAGGGAGAGAAGTGAAACTTCCTGTATGATGAATTCCTCGAACTAGAGTTTTGGAGAGTAATCGGTTCGAGAGTGGAGGACGATACTCCAGCAGTCGTAGAGGTTCATTAGTCCATAAGTCCTGCGCCAAAAGAATATTATATCTAGTGGTCGCTATGGTCGTGGTCGATCAGGACATGGCAATCGTGGAGAACCTTTCCTGGTGGAGTTTTTAGTTCTGATGCGATGATGAGCTTAAGAGCTCTTATTTAACTGTGATAAGATCACGAACTTTTTAGGGAATATTAGGAAGAATAATTACTCGTAAAGAAATAACCGAATTTGATAATTAAAAATAAAATTCTAAAATCTAATAAAAATAAAAAAGTAGTTTTAATAAAAAATAAAATAAATAATAAATGTTTTTAAACATCTTCATCGCTGGATGGTTCGCGAGGTGAGACTGGCGATGAGATGTGGAGGTGCTGACAAATCTGTTGTAGAGTAGCATCAATGTTGTCAAATCATTGAAAACACTGCTGCTCGAACCGGGTGAGGCGCTCAGAGATGTCAGCATATGAAGCTGTCGCATGAACTGGTCAAGAGGGTAGTGGTGGCTGAGTCAGTGGGTCCTCGTGCTGCAAAGGGACATCATCAAGAATGTCCTCGTAGGCCTCCTCCTCGGTAGATTGGGCAAGACAATATTGAGAAGGGTAGGTTCCTCGGTGTCTCTCGATCATCGTCATGCTAAGCATGCTCAAGATGCCTTGTGTAGACATCTGGCCAATGAGGGTCAAGAATGATTCTTGGGCCGTGGTTTCGAGGAGCCCGAAGTGTCGAGCCAATCGCATCACATAAGGGCCAATGGAGATGACCCCCTTCCTATGCCGCTCCGTCTGGTGCTGAATCGCGAGGGCGACGAAATAGGCAAGGTCGATGACGTACCCGTGTGACATACACCATAAAAAGTAGGCGTCATGAGTGTTGGCGATGCCAGTGCTCTCTCGCCTTCCTGTAATCGTGTGAGCCAAAGTGGCGTGTAGGTACCTTAGGGAAGGTGGGAGAACTGATGCCTTGGAGCTGCTAGGATTGTAGGAGGCCGCGCCAGGGGCCAAAGTGTGCAAGCACTTCGAAGGGGAGAAGTGTATGTGGCGACTGAGAGTGTCTAAATCATTCTCCTCCTTGAACTCCTCTGTATTTAAGCCCAGTGCAGCACCGAACTCTAGGACGCTTAGCTGGCAGATAATCTGCCTAGGTGAAATTGGACCGTACCGGGATCATCGTAGTTCGTCATTACGGTCTGAAGATGGAACGTTGAGCATAGTTCCATCGTGAGCTCGAGGTATGTTGGCTCGATGATCCCAAAGAACAACTCCTAAGGGTCCGTGGTTAGGAGGGCCTGAATCGTATCAGTGAACTGAACTTGTTCTGCGACAGCCCAGTCGATACAGCGGCCCGCAATTAAAGGTCAGGCCCGAAGTATTTGAAAAAGTTCTTCCTGAGGCCCACGGGGAACTGTAGGAGGGGGTGACGAATTCCTGTGGTTGGACCCGCAGAAGATGACTCGTGAAGCAGGGACAACGGCCTTCTTTCCTCGTGAAGACGACATTATAAACCTGTAATAAAAAAATAGAAATAGTATGTAAATGAATTTCAAAAAGAAAAGAGTCATGAATTTGAACTAACTATTTCAGCCAAAACTACTAATACGAAGCAAATTCAACCAAAATAACCGTGAGAATGAAAATAGTAATGTCATGGGTATGGGGTTTTCCTAATCTTGATTTAACATGGAATGTATGATAACTAACCTAAGAATGTAAATTAAATGATAGACATTACAATAGTAATAGCATGAGAATAAGCATAGTAATGTCATGGGTATGGGGTTTTCCTAAGAACTTGATTTAACACGAAATGTATGGTAACTAACCTAAGAATACAAATTAAATGATAGAATAATGAGCAAAATGAAAAATAGTTCAAAAGAAATGAAGATTATGTTGATAATAAGCATTAGAAATAAGTAAAATAGAAGTGAAAGGAGTAAACAAACGTTAAGGGAGAGAGATTGAGCGTAAAAAAAATGGAGTGGGAAGCGGCGCACGGGCGTGGCAGGGAGGCCTTGTGAACTTGCAGCGGCTAGGGTTAGGGTTTTTGAATGGGGAAAAATGTGAATAGTGTAGGGTATTTATAGATTTTGGGCCACATGGACAGGGCACACGCCCGTGTTCCCCAAATTTTGCCCGTGTGTTTCGCGTTTTTCCTATTTAGGTGCGTCTGAAATTCGTCCCACGCTCGTGTACCTTGGGCGTATGGGTGCACACGGCCGTGTCGTACGACCGTGTCTAGCTTCGTTCGCTTCTCCTACGCCCGTGTAGACAAGCCTCACGCCCGTGGTAATTTGACAGGTTCGACCATGGGTGTTAGACACGGGCGTGTGACATGCCCGTGCTAGTTTCTCAGTTTCAACCACGGTTCTTTCACACGGGCATGTCGCACGCCCGTGTTGTTTTGGCAGGCTCGACCATGGCCATGTCGCATGGCTGTGGTATTTTATCGTAGCCCGTGTTTGGGGATATCTTTGCCCTATTTTCATACGGCCATAAGCACGCCCGTGTTGTTGGTTGTGTCTCTGTGGAAAGCCTGTATTCAAGTGCTCCGTTAGTTAGTTCGGTGTTGAAGACTAAATTTTAAAGAAGTTGCCTCCCGAGAAGTGTTTATTTATAGTCTAAGCTCGACTTATCTTTCCATTGAATGGTCATGGTGGTTCGAGGAGTTTATACTCCTCATTCCTGCTATCAATCTCATCAAAATAGGGTTTTAAATGGGTGTTGTTTACCTTAAAAGTGCCGAACTTGGGGTGACTCACCTCGACCGTACTGAATGGAAAAATACTAAGTACCGTAAGAGAGATTTCTTCATCCTTTCTGGCAATGAAAATGTGAGGATCTACGGCATCTAATAAGACTTTATCGCCAACCTTAAGTTGATTTGGAAAGGTATCGAGCTCATTTTGGCGCAGTTTTGGTTTATCGTGTGTTCTTGGTTTATGTGTTCACCATTCATCTAGCTTCTCTAGTTGTAGTCTTCGTTCCTCGTGAGTAGGTCCTCTACTATTACTTGAGAATGACTCATGTGCTTCATTCAGACTCATTTCCTGCAAAGTAGGTTGCACCATATTGTTAGTTTTATTAGAATGGTTTAAAAGATAACCTTAAATTTCTGATGTGTTGCCAGAATTGCGAGCTTGAAGGGTGATTGTTTCGTCTCCCACCCAGAGTGTGAGTTCACCTGTGCCAACATCAATGATCGTTCTGGCAGTTGCTAAAAAGGTCCTTCTTAGAGTTAAGGGAGTGTTGCTATCCTCTTCTATGTCTAGAACAATAAAGTCAATGGGAAATATAAATTTATCGATTTTAACTAGCACATCTTCAATAATACCCATAGGGAATCTTATAGTTTTATCTACTAATTGAATGCTCATCCTAGTCTGTTTGGGTTTCCCGAGACCTAGTTACTTAAACATTTTGTAAGGCATGACGTTGATACTAGCCCCTAGATCAACTAATGCATTATTAACATCTAAACTAACAATTAAGTAAGGAATCGTAAAACTCCCTGGATCTTTTGGTTTTTTTGGTAGTTTATTTTGGAGAATAGCCGAGCAAACTGTGTTCAGCTCCACATGTGACCCCTCGTCCAACTTTCACTTATTTGCTAAAAGCTTCTTTAAAAATTTCATTGCGTTTGGCATCTGCGATAGGGCTTCAATAAACAGTAAGTTAATATGTAATTTTTTTAAGAGTTTAAGGAATTTACCAAATTGTTCATCTGAGCAGTCTTTCCTTATCGCGTTGGGGTATGGCACACGAGGTTTATATTCGATAGTCACTGGTTTGTTTTTATTATAATCTACCTCACCTTTACCTTTGCTTACCACTGTTTCTTGCCTCAGTTCTGGCTCAGCCTCAATGACTCCTTCTTCATTTTGAACATTAATTGCGTTGAGTTGTTCCCTTGGGTTAGGTTTAGTATTACTTGGCAGGCTACCTTGTGGTCGTTCGGAGATTAGTTTAGAAAGCT
Source organism: Gossypium hirsutum (assembly GCF_007990345.1). Classification (NCBI taxonomy): domain Eukaryota; kingdom Viridiplantae; phylum Streptophyta; class Magnoliopsida; order Malvales; family Malvaceae; genus Gossypium; species Gossypium hirsutum. The sequence continues at coordinate 108,749,589 of NC_053424.1, read as the reverse complement.
GGCCTATCTGAGTTTCGAGCCTTTGGATTGACGCTTGTTGATTTTTAAGTGTTGTTTCGGTGTTCTGAAAGTAGGTTTTTGACACCGAGATAAACTTTGTGAGCATCTCTTTAAGGTTGAGCTTCTTTTCCTGTTGATAGGGTGGCTAAATTGGTAGACCAGAGGTGGTCGCTAATTTCCTTGGCCTCCCCATGAGAAATTGGGGTGGTTCCTCCAACCTGCATTATAAGTGTTACTATATGGATTGTTTTGAGGTCAAGAGTTATTGTTACCCATATATTGGACTTGTTCCTCCTCGGTGATAGAGTTGAAGGGTTGATACTCTGTGCATGACCCTCCTCCATTCGTCTCACACCTCGTTACTGGATGAACCTGTGAAGAACTAAGAAAACCATCAATTTTCTTATTCAAGAGTTCTACCTGATTAGAGAGCATGGTGACTGAATCGACGTTATAAACACCGGCTGTTTTTGTTGGCTTTGTTCTCATGACTTGCCACTGATAGCTATTCAGTGACATCTCTTCTATAAACTCATAAGCATCTTTAGGTGTTTTATTATTGATGGTTCCGCCAGCAGCTGCGTCAACCATTTGCTGAGTCGAAGGATTCAGGCTGTTATTGAATATTTGAACCTGAAGCCAAAGCGGTAACCCATGGTGGGGGCACCTTCTTAAAAGGTCCTTGTATCTCTGCTATGCATCGTAGAGTGTTTCTAAATCCATCTGCACAAAAAAAGAGATATCATTACGTAATTTAGCCGTTTTAGCCGGCGAAAAATATTTTAGTAAAAATTTTTCGGTCATTTGTTCCCAAGTAGTAATTAACCCTCGTGGTAACGAGTTCAACCACTGTTTAGCTTTGTTCCTCAATGAAAAGGGAAACAACCAAAGATGTATGGCATCATCAGAAACGCCATTGATTTGAAATGTATCGCATAGTTCTAAAAAGTTTTCTATGTGAGCGTTGGGATCTTCATCTTGCAAACCATCAAACTGAACAAACTGTTGTATCATTTGAATTGTGTTAGGTTTCAGTTCAAAAGTATTTGTAGCTACAATAGGTCTAACTATGCTCAATTCAGTTCCTATTAAAGAAGGTTTAGCATAATCATACATAGTGCGTGGAGCAGGATTTTAATTAGCCGCAATTGTAGGAGGTAGCTAATTGCCTTGGTTTTCAGCCATCTCTTCGGTTGGGGGTTGAGTATCGTCCTCTTGCTCATTCTCTGTGTATCTTAAGCTTCGCCTTATTTCTCTTTGGTTTCTTCGAACTGTGCGATCGATTTCTTCATCAAAAAGTAGTGGCCCTGACGGGTTTCTTCTAGTCATAAACTATAAAAACCTGCCAGAAGAAAGAAAAAGAAAATTAGTACATTAGAATAAAATTAAAAATAAAATTAGATTGCAAGAAAAATAAATGACTAAAGTAATAAAAATTGAGTGTTCCTAATATTTGAGTTCCCCGGCAACGGTGCCAAAAACTTGATCGCGGGATTTCGTGATAGGTTTTAAATATTTATAATTAATCGTTCTTGAAACTAACTATTATCGCGATGTAGGCAAGTGTACCTATCGAACAGTAGTATAGTTTTAGCAAAACCGGATTGTCGAATCCAAAGGAACTAAAAGTACTAGTAATGACTGTCTTTTTATTATCTAGCCTAATAATAATGGGGTTTTGTTTTAATTAACTAATTATCTAAACTAAGAACTCACAGTGAATAGAATTGGAAAATTGCTTTTGGGAAAATCGATTGAATTAAGACAATACCTAAGGAAAAATCCACCTAGACTGTACTTGTTATTCTGGTTTCGAATCGGATGATTTATTCATTTAACTTGTTCCGTAGAGATCCCTAAGTTAGGTTATTATCCCTATTCAATACTAATAACGTCTAATCCCTAGATTGAATAATTGAGACCTTTCTCTAATTAACACCCTAGGGCTGCATTAACTCGATCTATGGATCCCCTTATTAGGTTTCACCCTAATCCGGCAAAATCTTGTCGCCCTATGTCTAGGCGCGCAATCAACTCCGCTTAATTATGATAGATGTACTCTTAGACAGGGTCTATTCCTCCTCTGAATAAAAGCTTATCTTGAATCAGTATCCTGGGATATCAAAACAAGAATTAAGAACACATAATTAAGAACAAGTTAAATATTTATCATACAATTCAGAAAATAATAACAAGATTCGTCTTAGGTTTCATTCCCCTTAGGTATTTAGGGAATTTAGTTCATAACTAAATAAGAAAACATCTCAGAATAATAAAGAATACAAAACATAAAGAAAACCCAAAACCCCTGAAGGGGAATTGAGGAGAGATCTTCAGTCTTGATTATGAATCTGGCTTCTGAGATGGATCAATTAGCTTCCTTGGAGTAATTCCTTACTCCCTATTCTGTGTGTCCCCTTTTCTCCTCTTCTACGATGTATTTATAGGCTTTGGAATGCCTATGAGCCCTCAAGAGTGGACTTTTCCAAATTGGACTCAACTTGGCCTCGGCAGGGACAAGCCCATGGGCCATGTTCGTGTGCGATTATTTCAAGCCGTGTTCGAGCCTGTTAGAATGGCACGGGTGTGTGTTCCACCCGTGTGAGTCGTGCTTAGATTCTACCTGATTGACATGGCCGTGTAGGCTTCTCGTGTGAGGAAGTCCAGGTCGTGTTGATTTCGTACTTTGGCCCATTTTCTCTGTTTTTGGCCCGTTTCTCGTTCTTTTCACTCTTGTATGGTCTCCTAAGTATAAAACATGAGATTAAAGTAGTAGGAGCATCGAATTCACCAATTTTAATAGGAAATCATCCATAAAATGTGTTAAACATGGGGTAAAAATATGTATAAATTATGGCTTATCATTAATACATATTTTACCCAAAAATCGAAACCTCACCTTAACCTTACCTTGAACACCAATCTCTAATAGCTTTTCCTTGATCACGTACTCCCAAGATCTGCACTAATCTTACTCATTAAAACCAAATACTAGGGGACTCGCATCCAACATTATTCACCCCCTTATCTCACTTAGGATCATTCGACCAACCTTGGTCAATAAGAGAGGAATACTTACAAAACCGCAAAACACCTAGGGAGCAATTTGACGAAGAGTTAAAACCCGAGATCTAATACTAATTCCCTACCAAAGTTGATTAGAAAAAGTGAGGGAAGAACAACGTAATAGATTCTTAGCAAAACCGATTGGGTGAACAAACACTTACACTAGATTTGACCTAATTAGAAGGAGTGGTAGTTGCACCAAGGGTATTCGGCCAAAGAGGTGTATGGCCCTTTGTGATTTTGTATGGAAAAAGAGGGTTATTCGGCTCCAAGGAAAAAGAAAGAAAAGTCAACAATGAAGTAGAGGAAGAATGGAAATCGGTACAAGGAAGAAAAAAGAGAAACAGAGGGTTTTCGACTTTTAAGGAAGAGGGTTTCCGGCAACAGGGTGAATGGCAATTCAGCATTAGCCTGACAACCTCCCACTCGGCACCTATTTATAGTCCCTATAGCCGAATTTCTCAAGCCCAAGTTCCCAATTCGGCTCCACTTGCTCCTCACTTCTCATCTCCTCGTTTTTCTCCCTGATAACTCCTTGATCCTTTCGTCAAATTTCTCTACTGAACACTCCCCTTGGAGTCCGTCTTCACGCCACTTCCAACCTTCTAGAAAGCCCAAAATTAAAATCCTTAAAATACTAAGCTAGGATTCGAAACTTGGATCCCTTGCTAGCCACTAATGCCACCTCCCTACACCCTAAGTGGCGTCACTTAGCCACTCTTCCGTAAGGCTTTTTGATGCCATTTTCCCCTACCTTTATTTAAAAGCCCAACTACTTGCCAAAAAGGTCCTTTTAACTATTAACTCATAATTTTCTTTTCCCCTCAGTTCGAAATTAAACCTTAGCCAAGACCTACTATTGCCTACTTAACCGAAAATACTTAGCATATTTTTTTATTAGAACCAGAAAAAAAGAAAATTCGAGATTTCGGGATTTTTGGGTTTCGGGATTTTGGGGCATTACAACTGCTGCTATTGCAAATAATAGGTAGAAACATTCAACTATTAGGCTGTTCCCCTGGCGAAGAAAGAAAAATGGTATCCCAATGATGGTCAATAAGCTAATTATAAATATGACTAAGGCAAACGCACTTATCGAACAATAGTATAGCTATAGTGAGTGGGGAATATCGTATCCACGAGGACTAAAAGTAATAGTAATTACTGTTTTTCTATTATTTAGCCGAAAAATTGGAGTAATTTTTTTAAATCTAAAATTACTAAACTATTCTAAATAGGAACGTAATAGAGAATGAAATAAGAAAATAAGCGAAGATAACCAATGAGATAGACAATTCCTAGGAAAGAATCCACCTAGACTTCACCATTATTATGAATATGAATTAAAAGATTTATTCACTTGTGTCTTGATCCGTAGAAATCCCTAAATTATGTTAATATCTCCTTCGAGAGTAAGAACAACTGACTCTAGGTTAATTAATTGAAATCTCTTTCTAATTAAAACCCCTATTGTTGCATTAACTCGATCTATGGATTCCCTTATTAGATTTGATTCTAATCTAATAGATTTATGTCGTCCTATTTCTATGATTGCATGCAACTCCACTCAATTATATTAGATCTACTTTTAAACAGGGACTTTTTCTCTACTGAAATAAACACATGGAACATGAATTAATATTGCGGTGATATTAAAACAAGAAATAAGCATACATAATTGAGAATAAGAATAAAGTATTTATCATGTAAATCAGAAATCAAATAATAAGATTCATTATAGGTTTCATCCTCCCTAGGTATCTAGGGAATTTAGTTCATAATCTTGAATAGAAACATGTAACGCCCCGTACCCGAGACCGTCGCCGGAGTCGAACACGAGGTGTTAACAGACTTAATTCATTACTTAAACAGCTCAAACAATTTATTTTTAAAATTTTCAGTCAAGCTAGCAATCTGCATCACAGTCGCTTAAAAATTAATATCTCGAGTTCCAAAACTCTAAATCCAATTCTGTAAATTTTCCCTGAAACTAGACTCATATATCTATTTACTAATTTGTTTCTAGAATTTTTGGTCGAGCAAATTAGTACAGTTTATTAGTTAAAATCTCCCCTGTTTCAGGGTTCGACTGCTCTGACCTCTGTGTATTATGAATCAGATATCTCCCTGTAAAGAGTTTCAATGACTATGCCGTTTGTTTCTAATAAAACTAGACTCAATAAGAAATCTGTAAATATAAATCATGACTTCTAATTATCTTTTAAAAATTTATGGTGAATTTCCAAAGTCAGAACAGGGGTCCAGAAATCGCTCTGGCCCTGTTTCATAAAAATTTAAACATCTCATAAAATATAACTCATATACCTGTTTTGTTCCATCCATATGAAAATAGACTCATAATTCTTCAATTCCATATTTATTCATCATCTAATTGTATCTCTACTATTTTTTATAATTTTTCAAACTCACGTCACTGCTGTTGTCTGAATCTATTTTATGGTAAATTTTACCTAATTCATGGTTTCCATGAATTAGCTAGCAATTTAGCATACATAACGCCAAATATGATCATGATTAGCCATTCCAATGGCTAATCATTACCAAGCATTTCCATACCACTCAATAACCATATCATAAGACCATAAATACAAAATAATTATAATGCTATACATGCCATACTCAAAATATGCAAGCCATTATGCCAAGATGGAATACGGATAGTGTGAGCATGCCTCCGATCGTTCCCAATTTCCGAGCTGGCTTGTCAACACTACGAGGAATGAAAAGGAGGAAGTAAGCATAAATGCTTAGTAAGCTCACATGCAAATAGCAAGTAACACAACTATATAAGCAAACATAAAACATCATTTGCATAATCATCACCGATACATTCATATCACATTTTCATTTATCATCTTACCATATTGTTGTTATATCGAGTTTTCAACCCGAGGGTTAAGTACATACCTGTTCAAAGTATTCATTTCACAACACTTACCACTACGTCCCTTTCATCTCGAGTATTCCTCCATTTGAGTAGAATTTTACCCGTTGAACACATCAGAATATAATTCGGATACATGGAAAGTTTGCACATAAGTGCCACATATGTAGCCAAGCTACAATGTAACCCGCCCATAAGTGAACTCGGACTCAACTCAACGAGCTCGGGCGTTCGCATCCATAAGTGAACTCGGACTCAACTCAACGAGCTTGGATGCCTAGTTACATCTCTCGAACTCGGACTCAACTCAACGAGTTCGGACATTCGCATCCATAAGTGAACTCGGACTCAACTCAACGAGTTCGGATGCCCAAATATCCTAGTGACATGTCACTTGTATCCTAATCTATTCCTAAGGTTCAAACGGGATTTTCCTCGAACACATCTCCATGCCATCTTCCGTAAAATACCGAAACCAATACTCGGTAGCACTTTATATTTAACAAATAATTCACATAATTTGCATTTTATTCGAAAATAATCACAAAGCATATATTTCATGATAAAAATCAGCATATCATATAATTAACATCAATAACTTAAAAATAACAATTATACTACATTATTTACACATGAACTTACCTCGTATGCGAAAATGGCTACTTTTACCATTTCGTCCACAACTTGGTATTTTCCCCATTTTAGCCCGAATTTTAGTTTTCCTTGCTCTATCATTTAAAATATAGTCTAATTAGGACTCACATTATTCAAATTGGCCCAAACTCATATTTTGGCAAAATTATAGTTTTGCCCCTAAACTTTCACATATTTACACTTTTTCCCCAAAGCTCGTAAATTAAACTTCAGCCTATTTTCTTATGTTTTATGACATGCTGATCATTTTTCCCTTCTATGGCAACATCAAATTCTCACTCTAACATGTACTTATGACTATTAGGTATTTTTACTTATTAAGCCCTTTTGCTCGTTTTCGCTTAAAACCGAGTAGTACAAGTTGTCTAACATAATTTAAAACCTCATATTCTATCATAAAACACCAAAATACACAAATTTCACCTATGGGTATTTTTCCAAATATGAACCCTAGGTTGAATTATTGCTAGCATAAGCTTAATCGAGCTACCGAGACTCCAAAAACGTAAAAATCATTAAAAACGAGGCTAGAACGGACTTACAATCGAGCTTGGAAGCTTGAAAAACCCTAGCCATGGTTTCTCCTTGCTATATTCGGCCATGGGGTTGAAGATGAGCAAAATTGGCTTTTAATTTTGTATTGTCATTCATTTTACCCCTAAATGACCAAAATGCCCTTACTACTAAACTTTCCAAAAATTCCATCCATGTCCAATTTTTGTCCATAGACTTAGAAATTGGTAAAATTGCTATTTAAGACCTCCTAATTAATATTTCAAAACAATTTCATACTAGAAACTTCTAGAATGCGAGTTTTGCAAATTATTCGATTTAGTCCCTAATTTCAATTTAAGCACTTTATGCATAAAATTTCTTCACGAAATTTTCACACAATCATGGAATCATATCATAGACCTCAAAATAATCATAAAATCATTATTTTTATCTCGGATTTTGTGGTCACGAAACCACTATTCCGACTAGGCCCAAAATCAGGATATTACAAAACATGTTAAAGTTAGGATAACGACAAGACATAAAGAAACTCAATAAAACTTCGAAAGAAATTAAACGGAGATCTTCAATCGTAAGGGAGATCTGCTTCCAAGTTGATTCCGATGACATTTTTTGAGTATTTTCTTCAATCTTCTCTTATTTCCCTCCCACTTAAGTCTTATTCTAATTGGTATTTATACACTTTAGAGTGCTTAGAAAGCCTAAAAATTGTTTTTTTTCGCGTATTTAGGAAGCAAGGTGCAATATCGACACCGACTGGCACATGGGTGTGTGGCCAGCCCGTGTGGAAATGCCCAGGCCATATGGATCCTGAAAACAACTCTTTTTGTTCGATTTTGGCTTATTTTTCGCTCCTTTCGCTCCCAAATGCTCTCTTAAGTATAGAAACATGAATTTAAAGGATTAAGAGCATAAAATTCACTAATTTGCATAATTAATCATCCAAAAACGCATTACGAATGAGATTATAATCTGTTACTTTTATACCTTATCAAATATCCCCACACTTAAGCGTTTGCTTATCCTCAAGCAGAATTCTCAACTCACATTAAAGTTAATATTTCTCAACTTGTAATTCCCATCAATAATGTCTCAAAATAATTCATAAATAAACATGCATTGATAATTCAACCAAAAGAGCACTAAAGTCTCAAACAATCCAAGCTAACATTTTTAAATACGAAAACATAGGTGTCTCCCCTTATTTAAGTAGCTACCTTTACTTTAAAATCTACAAGAATCCACATGCTCATTAAAGATTCACTCAAATCACTCAAAGTGTTTAAGGTTTAAGAATAAGCACTCAATAGTCAAACAAGAAAAGTCATTACCATAAGCTTGCATAAAAATCAAGTCTCCACCACCATAAAATGATATGATACTCAAATCAAAAGGTCTTTAAGAGGTTGTTTTGTGGCTTAGGTTATGGTTATGGAGAAAGGCAAAAAAATTTGGTTTTAATCGAGATTGAATTGATAAATTGCCACACTAGAAAAATTAAACAAGTGCTGAATTAAAAACAATTAAATCAATCGTGAACTATTCGAGAACAAAAACGAACTTCTTTTCAAAATATGAATTTAACTGTTCGAGCTCAATCAACATAGAACTAATAAAAATCAATTTTATTCTTTTATTTTTTATATATAGAATAATTAAAAATAATTCATCAAATCAAACAAGAGAGCATAGTTAAGCAATTAACTAAATCAAATCTCGACAAAAAGGGAGTCAATAAAAAGGGAAAAAGTCTCAACGAAAAAATGAGTTATGGGTTAACATTAATTGATAAACCAAGAAATAGTGTTTTAGACTCAACAGGGTTCACTAAGGGTTAATTATGTAGGTAGGCTTTTTATGGGATAAGTGGGTTAAAACCTAAGTGCCTTTATAATCTCAATATATCAAATTAAAAGGTGTGGTCTCAATATGTATAATCGAAGCAAGTTCTAGAATAACAAATCAAATTGACACACTCATAACCAATAATAAAATGAGTAAGAAAAATGTATGCTCTGAAGGCTCAAAATCTCAAAAAAAAAAATCATGGTTTTTGATGTCAATCTTGCAAATGTCAAACTTCAAAATAATACTTCAATTTAGGGAAACAATCTAAAATTTTTAATTTCTGAAAAATAACTTATCATGCTTGATTCTATCATGTCTTAAAATTTAAATCAACTAATACACTATTATCGATAAATTAATCTAAAACACATCAACAAAAATTCCAAATCGACAAAAATTCATTCAAATGGAAGAACGAGAAAATTACTTAAATATAAGATATAATTTAGGGATTTTCTAATAATTATATAAATAACTTCCCCACACTTAAGATGTACATTGTCTTCAATGTACAAACAGATATAATCACAATATAAGTAGAATATCATAAAAAAGGGAGAAAACTGAAACTGCCCTGAATATTGGATGAAATTGCCAGAATGGTGAAAAGCGGAATTATAGACAAACCTAGATGTAGTGCATGATTTCGAGCAAACTAAAGAAAAAAATAAACACAAATACTGAAGAAGATTAAAATGTTACTAGCTTGATTAGAAACAACCATAAAATGAAAAATATAGTTCAAAAGAGAAAAACTTAATAAGTATAAGAAAAAAATAATAAAAACAACCAAAAACAACAATAAACATAAACATAAACATAACATAAACATAAACATAAACATAAACATAAACATAAACATAAACATAAACATAAACATAAAAATAAAACAAATAAAATTAATGGTCCTCATCGTCAGAGGCAGTAGCGTCGTGAGTTGTCGACGCTAACGAGGGGATATGGAGGTGCTGACAAATCTGTTGCAATATGGCGTCAATACTGTTGAACCTTTGAAAGCAATGTTGTTTGAAGCGAGTAAACCGTTCAAAGAGGTCCTCTAAAGTAGAAGTAGAAGAAACAAGACAGTGACTAGAAAGTGGAGGATGAGGTGGATTTCGTGATGGAAAGGGACATCATCAGTTAAGTCTTTAGGTTAATTTTGAGAGTCAGAATGATATAGTTGGTATTAAGGATGATTTACTCCACGAAGCCGCTCGATCATCCTCATATGGGTCATGCTCGATATTCCTTGTGGGATATCTGGTCGACAACTCCGGTGTGTTGATGAGACCAAAGTGTCAAGCTAGTTAAGTCACATAAGGGCCTAAACAGATAGGACCCTTCTTGTTGTGGTTTGTTTGATGGCGGAATGCGAGGGCTATGAAGTATGCTAAATCAAAAATATGCCCTGTGGCCATGCTCCATAAACAATATGCATCAGTGGTACTGACGACTCCGGTGCTCTCTCTCCTACCGGTCAAAGTGTGAGCCAAGAGAGCATTAATATACCGTAAAGCCAGAGGGAGAGAAGTCACATTCGAGCGACTTGCGTAATAAGGTCTTGTACTCGCTGTGAGATCCCACCCAACAAAGAGATGGTGAGTAGTAGATGTGCTGATGTAGGCAGAGGAAGTTCTTGACACTCATAAACTCTTCAGTGTATAGTCCCAAAGTAGGGTCGAACTCAGGGACACTCATATGACGTTCCATGCCACCGAGTTTGAAAGTGATGGTGCCCGGCTCGTCATGGGCCGTCATTACATGCTGTAGAGTAAATGTCGAACAGATTTCCAAAGTTAACTCCATGTATGTAGGCTCGACAATAGAGAAAAATCGGTCCCATGGGGCTGTGGCAATAATGGCGCGCACATGATCAGCTAACTGGACCTGTTCCAAAGTGGCCCAATCAATACAGCGGCCTAAACTGAATGGTCGTAGTTGGAGAAGGTGATATAAGTCCTCCTAGGGACCCATTGAAAGTCGAACATAGGGGTGGCGAGCCTCAACGGAAATGCTCAAGGAGGAGCTTGCGCCAGGGGTCTTCCACTTTTTCGAAGTAGGGACAACAACCTTGGATTTACCGTGAGTGTCATGATGTTCCTGAAAAATAAAATAATTCACTATCAGAAAAATGACATAAGCAATTCCAAATAAACAAACAGAGAGGCGGTCGAACAATCGTGTAACGAAAACTATGACACTAAGAATCATCCTATGACGCACAGCGAAATTGAAACAGGCTAAATAGAAAATTGATGCCTAAAACAATATTGACGAATATCAATCATGCATAAATTATATACTAATTATACTAAACATGAAAACTAACAAAAAATAATAATGAAGAAAAAAAAAGAAACGAAATGAAAAACTAAAAACGATAAAGATAATGAAAGACAAGGAAGAATAAATATATATATAATAAAGAAAAGAATAAAAAGTATAAAAGCATAAGTCACATTGAAAGGGGGAGCTAGGGCATGGATTGGTTTGTGCACATTGAAAGGAGAGGGGGAAGGGATCGGAGAGGGAAAAAAAAGGGATGATGAGGGGAGGTGGTTTGTGGGCGGTTCAGTGAGTAGTGTGACAACGTGTGAGGCGATGGAAGGGGGTTATCGACGAGGGAGAGGGGTGATTTGTATGGCCAGAGTTGTAAAGGGGATGTGGATGGCAGCGGCTATGGTTGGTTGGGAAGAAGAAAAGTGAAAAGTAAAATTAGGGTTGTTTTGGTTGAATAGGGGCCACAGCCGTGTAAAGGCCTGTGTTGGGCCACATGGCCGTGTCACAAGCCCGTGTGGTTCCTTTTCAGCCTGTGCATGAGAAAGATTTTAAACCCAGTCTTCACATAGCCTTGGACACACCCGTGTGACATCTCCTTCGTTTCTCCCATGCCTGTGTGAGAGCCTACACTTCCGTGTGGCTCAGCCGTGTCTCACACACGGAATCTCTGACTTGTTTTAAAATTGAAAAATATTAGCTCCAGGACTCACATGGCTTAGGGCACGCCCGTGCGTCCAGGTTGTGTGCGCCACACGATTATGTGGACCATTTTAAGCCATGTCTCCATCAAAATTTTCAAAAATAAAGTCCCAAGATCCACACGGCCAAGGACACGCTCGTGTGGGTTGAAAAACACATTATTTTTTTTATTTTGAAAATGAATCAATTATAAAAATAATATTAAATAAAATTAAAGGAATTAGCAGTGTTAACACCCGGGTTGCCTCTCGAGAAGCGCTTATTTAAAGTCTAAGCTCGACTTACCTCGTATTCACAGGTTATGGTGGTTCATGGAGCCGAGACTCCTTTTTCTCGCTATCAATTCTATGATCAAAGTAAGGTTTGAGTTGAGTACTATTTACCTTAAATGTGCCAAATTTAGAATGAGTTACCTTGACTGTACCGTATGGAAAGACATTCAATACCGTAAAGGGATTTGATCCATTTGCATCAAGCTCTAAAGTGGCAATTTGAGGATCCGTTTTATCTAGTAGTACCTTGTCACCAACCTTAATTGTTCTATCCACATGCTCATCATAGTGTCACTTTGGCTTTGCATCGTGCTTTCTTGGTTTCTCCTTGACATGTGCCCGCTATTCATCTAGTTCATCGATTTGCAACATTCATTCTTCGTAAACCATTCTATTTTTGTTGTATGGATTGAGACTTGGCTCCATTACATTTTTCCGATAGGTTTCCTGCAAAGAAGGTTGAGCCACATGGTTACTCATATTAACAGAACTTGTAAAATCATCTCGATCACTAGATGTCTTAACTGAATCACGAGCTTGGAGAATAATCAATTCCTCACCTACAAGAAGTACAAATCACACGTACCAACATCAATTATAGTTCTAGCAGTTGCTAAAAAGGGCTGACCTAGAATTAAAGGTACGTCACTATCCTCATCCATGTCTAAAATAACAAAATCAACTGGGAATATGAATTTATAAATTTTTACAAGAACATCGTCAATAATACCCCTAGGAAATCTAATGGTTCTATCTGCTAATTGAATACTTATCCTAGTTTGTTTGGGTTTCCCAAGACCTAATTGCTTAAACATTTTATAAGGCATGGCATTAATTTGTTAGGTATTTTATTTTGTAATATGGCCGAGAAAACTACATTAAGCTCTATAGTCGACAGATCATCTAACTTCCTTTTGTTTGCAAAAAGCTTCTTTAAAAATTTAACGGAATTGGGCATTTGCAAAAGAGCTTCAACAAATGGTAAGTTAATATGTAATTTTTTTTACAAGTTTAAGAAAATTACCAAAATTTTCATTCGTGTGGTCTATCTTCATCACATTAGGATATGACACTCGAGGTTTATATTCTACAACAGTCAGTTTTTTCTCTTTTTGGCTTACCTCAACCTTATTGTTATTTACCACAATTTCTTGCCTCAGTTTCGATTTAGATTCAACTAACCCTTCTTCATCTCAAAAAGTAATTGCATGAAGCTTCTCCCTTGGGTTAGTTTCATTATTGCTAGGAAAACTACCTTGTGATTGTTCAAAAATTAACTTAGGAAGCTGACCTATTTGGTTTTCGAGCCCTCGAATCGATGCTTGGTAATTCTTTAATGTTGTCTCAATGTTTTGAAAATGCGTTTCTGACACCGAGATAAACTTGGTCAACATCTACTCAAGGTTTAGCTTATTCTCTTATTGGTAAGGTTGTTGTTGGAAGCTTGAAGGGGCTTGTGCTCTTTAATTTCCTTAACCACCCCAAGAGAAATTGGGATTGTTCCTCCAACCTGCATTATAGTAATTAATATAAGGGTTATTTTGAGGCCTAGAATTATTACCCATATAATTGATTTGTTCATTCTTTGTGCTTGAAGCGAAGGGTAAACATTCTGGATTGTTCATTCCACCTTCATTTGTACCACATTGAATCACCGGATGTACCTTCGTAGAAACATATAAACAATCAATTTTCTTATTTAATTGTCCTACCTAATTTGATAACATGGTGACTGCATCTAAATTGAAAAAACCGGCTGCTTTCATCAGCTTTGTCCTCATGACTTGCCACTGATAATTATTCAGTGCCATCTCCTATATAAATTCACAAGCCGCTTTGGGTGTTTTATTATTTAGAGTTCCACCGGCTGATGCATCGATCAACTGCCTAGTTGAGGGATTCGAACCGTTGTAGATGGTTTGAACTTATAGCCATGGAGGTAACCTATGATGAGGGCACCATCTCAATAGGTCCTTTTACCTCTCCTATGCATCATATAGGGTTTCTAAGTTGATCTGAACAAAGGAAGAAGTATCATTACTTAACTTGGCTGTCTTAGCCGGTGGGAAGTACTTCAGTAGGAATTTCTTGGTCATTTGATCCAATGTAGTGATAAAACCTCGTGGTAAAGAATTCAACCATTGTTTAGCTTTGTTCCTCAACGAGAAACGAAATAACCGTAGGCTAATGGCGTCGTTAGAAGAACCATTTATCTTGAAAGTAGCGCAGACTTCCAGAAAATTAGCCAAATGAGTATTCTGTTTAAACAAATGACACGCCCGTATCCTAGCCTGTGTCTAAAAATCTTGACATTTTGTTTCTGAAGTCAGCAATCCTCAGGGATCACACAGCCATGGCACACATCCGTGTACTAGGCCGTGCCCTTTACACAGCTGAGACACACAGCCGTGTTTCTGATCGTGGGTTTACAACCATGCATATTGACTAGAAATTTTTATGTGGAGGGGACACACGGTCGGAAAACACGCCCATGGGGCTGGCCTTGTGTCACACACGGCCTAGACATACGCCTGTCTATCTACCCTTGTGGACAACATAGGGCTATTTACCAAGTCCTTTGCCACCTTGAAACACAAAAATAACAACATCCATCATGCTAAAGATCATCTTAATATGATTGCTCAATACAAAAACCATATCTAAGGCCTTTACACATTTCATATTTACTAAAACAACCAACAAATTACCCATTCATGAAATAACTTCTTGTATTCATATAACAACTTTCAACTTTAGCCTTTTTCGTGGCGTTATACAAAATGAGTCAAAATGATAAAGTAAGCCAACACATTTGGCCAATTAACAATGACACAAAATTCTAAAGTCAGGGTCCTATACATGCCATAATCAAAATAAATAGATCTAACTATACCAAGTGCTTTGATTGATAGTGTGATCGATGCCTCCGACGTCCGTTGAACCTCGAGCTAAAAAGGTGACACTATAAGAAAATGGAAAGAAGAGGGAGTAAGCATAAGGCTTAGAAAGTTGCATGTAATAAATATAACAACAACTTTACCATTCATCATCAAGCTCTTAGTACTAAAGTAGGCATAAGCACAACTGACTCATCACTATCCAATACAATTCACATAGTATATATTGAGCTCACATCTCAAATATTTCAAATAGGTACATGTACCACTCACAACATGGTTATACTTTCCTCGTTTAACTTAAACTGTAACTCTCACCGTTGAACCATTTGGAATGTTATCGGATATTCATTAAGCCTCAAACATAAGGTGTAATGCCAATGCCATGTCCCAGACATGGTCTTACACTTGCTCATCCATCAAGTCGATGCCATGTCCCAAACATGGTCTTACACTAACTATCGAAATCGAGGCCGACGCCATGTCCTAGACATGTTCTTAAACTGGCTCTCACATCTCTGTGCCGATGCCATGTCCCAGACATGGTCTTACACTGGCACATCTCGTAGCCGACGCATGTCCCAGACATGTCTTACACTGGCTTACATCACGAGGCTGATGTATGTTCCAAACATGTCTTACACTAGCTATCGTCTCAATGCCAATGCCCTATCCCAGACATGGTCTTACACTAGCTCTCGTAATGTGACCGATGCATGTCCCAGGCATGTCTTACACTGGCGCACGAATGAGTCAAATGTCATGGCATGAATATCGGATTTATTTTCTAAGGCTCAAACGGGAATTCTAAAATCTTAATATTCAACAAACATAATCATTTCCACAAACAAGAAATTTATGCTATATCAATTCAAACACATATAATAACAATGCAGTTGTATTATTTACATACAACTTACCTTAGAGTACAAAACGTAGGCGACTAGCTCGGCTTAGTCCACTTGCTTGCTTTTCCTCGGTCTACGCTCGAATTTTTTAATTCTTGATCTAAAATGATAGAAATTCATTCATTTCATCAGTATATTAATTGGGCAAAATGACCATTTTGCCCCTAGACTTTCGCAAAATGACCATTTTACCCGTAAGCCTGAAAATAGATTTTTATCACATTTTCTCACTAACCAAGCCGAGCTGAATACTTTTTATACTAGGAGCAGCCCACAATTCTTATTATTTCACACTTTATCATCTATTTAACAACTTATGCAAAATGGTCTTTAGTTAGGGTTTCCATGAAAACTATTTCACAAAAGTTGTTTATTACACTATCATAACTCATATTCTTCCAAAAATTTTCAGAAAACAACATGAACATGCTCATCATAAAACCCTAGACTTTCAACCATTTTACAAAATAGTCCCCTCATTTGAAAGCTCATGTTACATGGGTTCTAAAAGTGTAAAAATCTTCAAGAAAAATCATCAAAATCACTTACTTATGAGAGAACTTAGCGGATAATAATTTGAACTCTCTAAACGAATTTTTTGATGCTAAAAATTGGTGAAGAAGATGAACTAAAATGATGAAGCCTTTTTGTTTTATTTTAATATTATACTAGTCAAAATTAGTTACCAAAACTTTACCTAATTTTGACATTCTTGTCTCATGGCCGGCCAAGCATTATTTCTAAGGTCTATTTGCCCTTTAAAAACCCTTAATTTAAGTTTCATGGCAATTTAACACCATTAGCTATCAAATTAAGACTTTTGCATATTATACGATTTAGTCCTTTTTCGCAATTAAGCTCACAAATGCTAAAATTAATTCAAAAAAATTTTTATGCACCTTTATAAACATGCCATCACACATAAAATAATATTAAAAATAATTTCTTCGACCTTGGGTTAGTCGTTCCGAAACCACTGTTCTGACTAAGACCAAAATCGGGCTGTTACATTTCACCCCCTTAGGGATTTTCGTCCTCGAAAATCTTACTGTTGAATAAGTTTGGGTATTGATCTCTCATTGTCTCTTCCGGTTCCCACGTGGCTTCCTCGACTCCGTGTCTATGCCACAAAACCTTCCCAAGTGCTACATTTTTATTCCTTAAATTCTTGACATCTCAATCCAAAATCTTAATCGATTCTTCACCATAGGTCATATCCGGGCTTATTTCAATTTCCTCTGGTGAAATCACGTGTGAAGTGTCAGACCGGTAGCAGCGCAACATCGATACATAGAACACGTCATGAATTTTCTCTAGCTCACAAGGCAAGGCTAATCGGTATGCTACTGGTCCAATTTTCTCAGTTACCTCATAAGGTCTAATAAACTGCAGACTCAGCTTGCCCTTTTTACCAAATCTAAGGACTTTCCTCTACAAAGATACCTTCAAAAACACCTTATCACCAACTTGAAACTCGATCTCTTTTCGTTTCAAATCCTCATAGGATTCCTGTCTACCTGATGCGACTCTCAGGCAATCACAAATCACCTTAACCTTTTCGTCAACCTCTCTGACTAAGTCGACCTCGTGAATCTGATTCTCTTTAAGTTTCGTCCAATATAAGGGCATTTGACACTTACGCCCATACAAAGCCTCATAGGGCGCCATTTTCAAACTCGACTGATAACTATTGTTATAGGCGAATTCAACTAGCGGCAAATACTTTTCCCAACTATCTTGGAGCTTGAGAACACAACATCGCAACATATCTTCTAAGATCTGAATGACTTTCTCCAACTGACTATCGGTTTTCGGGTGAAATGCTATACAAAAATTCAGTTTCATTCCTAATGCCTCTTGCAATCTCTTCTAAAATCGTGAGGTAAACCTCGAATCTCTATCCGAAATAATCGAAAAAGGTACTTCATGAAGTCTCACAATCTTAGAAACGTATAGATCAACCAATTGCTTAAGGGAAAAATCGGTACGCATTGGTATAAAATGTGCCGACTTAGTAAGTCTATCAAAAATGACCCAAACTGAATCCTTTTTCCTTGGTGTCAAAGGCAACTCTGACATAAAATCCATGGTTACTCTGCCCCACTTCCACTCGGGAATCATCACAGGTTGAAGTAAACCTGAGGGTACTTGGTGTTTGGCTTTCACTTGCTGACAAACTAGACACTTAGAAACAAACTTAGAAATGTCTCTTTTTATCCTCGACCACCAGTATATTTTCTTTAAGTCATTATACATTTTCACACTACCCGGGTGGATAGACAAACAACCACTATGTGCTTCTCGTAAAATTTTCTGAATGAGCTCATTATCATTGGTTACAAAAATTCTGTCTCGGTACATCATACAACCATCAGTACCAATACTAAACTCTGATTCGACACCCGACTCATACTGAGTTCTCTTGGCTTGCAATTCACTGTCGTTATTCTGAGCTTCGCAAATCTCTTGCAGGAACACCGGTCTGGATCTCAACTCTGCCAGAACCTAACCATTATCATTCATTGACAACTGAGCATTCATAGCCCTCAAGGTGAACAATGATTTCCTCCTCAAAGCATCGGTTACTACATTAGCCTTTTCAGGGTGGTAGTCAATCACCAACTCGTAATCCTTTATCAACTCCAACCACCTTCATTGCTGTAAATTTAGCTCCTTCTGAGTCATCAAATACTTTAAGCTCTTATGGTCAGTGAACACTCGACATCTCTCGCTATACAAATGGTGTATTCATATTTTCAGTACGAACACAATGGCGGCCAACTCTAAATCGTACGTCAGGTAATTCTTCTTTTATGGCTTTAGCTGTCTCAAGGCATGTGCTATCACTTTGCCTTCTTGCATGAGTATGCACCCCAATCCATTTAAGGAGGCGTCGCTATATACTAAAAATTCTTTCCCCGATTTTGGTTGCACTAGAACTAGAGCTTCGGTCAACAACGCCTTTAATTTCTCGAAACTTTGTTGGCACTTCTCTGTCCATTCAAACTTGGCGTCATTTTGTAACAACTTTGTCATCAGAGTAGCTATTATTGAGAATCCATTTACAAATCTTCTGTAGTATCCAGCTAAACCCAAAAAGCATTGAACTTCTATCACATTCCTCGGTGATTTCCACTAAACAATGGTTGAGATTTTGCTTGGGTCAACCCTGATTCCATCTCCTGACACGATGTGTCCTAGGAATCCAACTTTTTTAAACCAAAATTCACTTTTACTGAACTTGGCATATAATTTTTTATCTCTCAAGGCTTGTAAAACAGTTCTCAGATGCTTCACGTGCTCACTCTCATAACGCGAATAAATCAGTATGTCATCGATAAAGACCACTACAAACCTATCCAAATACGATAGGAAAATGAGGTTCATCAAATCCATAAATAATGTAGGAGCATTTGTTAAATCGATAGGCATAATAAGAAACTTGATAAACCGTAAATAATACATATTTTTACCCCATGTTTAATGCATTTTATGGATGATTTCTAATTAGAATTGGTGAATTTGATGCTCCTAATGCTTTAATTTCATGTTTTATACTTAGGAGAGCATAGGAGAGTGAAAGGAACGAGAAACGACCCAAAAACAGAGAAAATGGGCCAAATACGAAATCAACACGGCCTGGACTTCCTCACATGGGCAGACTACACAGCCGTGTCAATTTGGTAGAATTAGAGCATGACTCACACGGGTATAGCACATGCCCGTGTCATTCTAACAGGCTCGAACACGGCCTGAAGTAATCGCACATGGGCATGTCACACGGGCATGTCCCTGTCGAGCCCAAGTTAAGTCCAATTCAGAAAAGGCCACTTTTGAGGGCTTCTAGGCATTGCAAAGCCTATAAATACACCCTAGAAGAGGAGAAAAGGGGAGACGGAGAATAGAGGGTAAGGAATTACTCCAAGAAAGCCGATTGATCCATCTTAGAAGTCGGATTCATCATCAAGACTGAAGATCTCTCCTCAATTTCCCTTCAGGAGTTTTGGATTTTCTTTATGTTTTGTATTTTTTATTCTTCTGAGATGTTTTCTTATTTAGTTATGAACTAAAAACCCTAAATACCTAAGGGGAATGAAACCTAAGATGAATCTTGTTATTATTTTCTGATTCGTATGATAAATATTTAACTTGTTCTTAATTATGTGTTCTTAATTCTTGTTTTGATATCCCAGGATACTGATTCAAGACATGCTCTTATTCAGAGGAGGAATAGACCTTGTCTAGGAGTACTTTTGTCACAATTAAGCGGAGTTGATTGCACGCCTAGAAATAGGGTGACAAGATTTTACCAGATTAGAGTGAAACCTAATAAAGGGATCCATAAATCGGGTTAATGCAACCCTAGAATGTTAATTAGAGAAAAGTCTCGGTTATTCAATCTAGGGATTAGACGTTATTAGTCTTGAATAGGGATAATAACATAACTTAGGGACCTCTACAGAACAAGTTGAATGAATAAATCGTCCAATTCAGAGCTAGAATAACAAGTAAAGTCTAGGTGGATTTTTCCTTAGTTATTGTCTCAAGTTAATCGATTTTCCCAAAAGTCATTCCCCAATTCTTTTATTTGTGCATTCTTAGTTTAGATAATTAGTTAATTAAAATAAAAACCCCTTTTATTCTTAGGCTAGATAATAAAAAGACAGTCATTACTAGTACTTTTAGTTCCTTTGGGTTCGACAATCCGATTTTGCTAAAACTATACTACTGTTCAATAGGTACACTTGCCTACATCGCGATAATAGTTATTTCAAGAACGAGTAATTATAAATATTTAAAACCTATCACAAAACATCACGAGCAAAACTCATAGTGCCCATACCTCGTCCTAAATGCGATTTTTGGTATATCTTGCTCTTGAACCCTTAACTAACAGTAGCTCGACCTTAAGTCGATCTTGGAAAACTCAGTGGCTCCCTTCAACTAATCAAACAAATCATCGATCCTTGGCAAGGGATACTTGTTCTTCACAGTCACTTTGTTGAGCTGTCAGTAGTCTATGCACAGTCAGTAGTCTATGCACAATCTCATTGGCCCATCTTTTTTCTTCACAAATAGCAATAGGGCATCCCATGGAGAAAAACTTGGTCTCGCAAATCCCTTGTCAGTTAACTCTTGTAGTTGAGCTTTCAACTCCTTCTGTAACACCCTTAATCCGTATCCGTTGTCGAAACAAGGTTTCAGAGCATTACTAAAATTTGCAGATCACCTAAAAAAATCAATTAAATACGTACTGATTCAATGCATCATATAAATAAATATATTATCATTCAATCAACAACTTGGCACTTGTAAAAGCATCAAACAACAACATTGTTAGTATACTAGTACATATTTCATATAAATTCAACATTGATATACTTATTTTCTTGACATGTCACACTTGAGTTTTATAATTGTCTTTGCCTACATAATTTTCTTGTATCAACATATCAAAGATAATCATATATGTACATGTCATGAAACATATCATTCTCTTACCGTTTCTTCATAAGTATATATCATTCATTTCATTATATCAATATTTCATGCTCCATCAATTCCATATATTTTATGTATATTTATTCCGGTAATAGTTTATATCAAACTTAACATAAATTATATTCCATGTACTTATACTTATTTCGTTTATCTATCTTCATAATTATTTCATACAACTATTTTGTACATATATTTCCATATGACCAGTTCTTGTAAACATTTCACACAACAATTTCATATAACCATTCGTCATCTGATACATATTACTTGAATATCAATTGTTCAACAAATGTCATAGCGTCTCCCATCCACGGTCTTATTTATCTTTGACATGATGCCATAGTGTCTTTCAACTATGGTCTTACTCATTTTCTGTCATGCTGTCATGGTATCTTTCAACCATGGTCTTATTCTTTTCATGTCACGTTGCCATGGTATCTTTCAACCATGGTCTTATTCTTTTCATCACGTTGCCATGGTATCTTTCAACCATGGTCTTATACATTTCATATCATGTTGTCATGGTATCTTTCAACCATGGTCTTACACATTTCATTTCAGAGAGCACACTCCCGCGAACCTCATCCTTACAACGGGATTACCAGTCTAGGCTAAATCCCCTGCAACGACAATTACTCTAATAAGCTTGGATCTAAATTACCAGTCCAGGCTAAATTCAGACCCTAATTCGGATTACCCGTCCGGGCTAAATCCATTTTACATATATTCTTCGGGAGGGCTATAACAGGATAGGATCACCCGTCTGAGCTAGATCCTTTTTTACCGTCAATTCCTTTTCAGAGATCTATCAAATTTTTCTTTCATTCAACCGAGATTTCTTCCTCTTTTTATCAAATATATCAATGTTTCTTCAATTTTCATACAATGAACATTCAAATTATATTCACATCAATAATATGCATTTCAAGCATTGAAGAATATAATTCAAGTTACACGAACTTACCTAGTGAAATTACAAAAATATCAAGATTTAGGGGCATTTTGGCAATTTATCATTTTCCCAATTTTCGCCCGATCTTAAATTGATAATTTCATTCAATTTATTAATTTAAATAAAAAAATAGTTCGTTCCCTTCAATTTGGTCATTTTTGAAATTTTTACAAAATTGCCCCTTAAAGTTTTACTTTTATTCAATTTAGTCCCTAAGCCTAAAACATGCAAATTAGCCATGCTAGCTGAATATTCATATATATTTTCCTCCTCCTCCTCTCCATTCCACATCCTTAATGTATATAACACACTTGTAAGTAACATTATCTATAATTTTTATTTTTATTATTTACTTTTATGAATATTCAAGCTGTCCATTTGTGTCATAGTCACTAAATTATTTATATCTAGAGCTATAGAACTCCAAATTAAGATCCTCTAATTTTACCTGAAACTAGACTCATATATCTTGTTACGATAAAATTTTAAAAATTTTTGGTTTAGCAAATGAGTACATTTTATTCTTTAAAGTTACTCCTGTTCTGCTGTCTGATAGTTCTCACTACAAGAAAACAGACTTTTAGTGGCATTTTTAGCGGTGTTTATCCAAAAAATGCCGCCACCGTTATACATTAGTGGTGCATGAAAGAAAACGCCGCTAAAGGTTAGAGCTATAGTGGCGCTTGTTAAAAATCGCCGAAAAAGATCACTATTAGCGGCGCTTATGAAACAAACGCTGCAAATAATCGAGCATTAGCAACGGTTTTTATGAAACGCCGCAAAAGTGTTGACAAAACGACGACGTATACTAATGAGCCATACAGGCATTAGTGGCGTTTCACGGAAAACGCCGCAATATACCAGAATTTGCAGCGCTTTTATAAAAACGCCGCAAAAGTCTTGAGAGAAACGACGACGTAACTATAGAGGCTTTAGTGGCGTTTTACTAAAACGCCGCAAAACATAAGAATTAGCGGCGCTTCTTTGAAAACGCCGCAACAACGGCTATAGATGCACTAGTGGTGTTTTATATAAAACGCCGCAATATATTAGCATTTGCGACATTTTTCTTAAAACGCCGCAAAATTGTTAAGGAAAACGGCGTCGTTATATAGAGGCATTAGTGGCGTTTTTATGTAAAATGCCGCAATATATCATAATTAGCGGCGTTTTTGAAAACGCCGCAAAAATATTATGTTAATTTAAGATTTAGGGTTAACAATTTTTAGAGTTTATAGTTTGGGCTTTATGGTCTAGGATTAATTTATGATTGGTTTAGGGGTTACGGTGCATGGTTTTGGGGTTTGGTGTTTGTGGTTTAGCTAGGGTTTAGGGTTTAAGATTTCAGCTTTCGGTTTTAGGATATAATTTTGGATTTTAATTTATAAGATATATATAAATTATTATTTTAAAAGAATATATATCAAAATGGGTGAAATCTCAAAAGCATACATGAAAAGTGATTTAGCGTGCACATGATTGTGAAATATTAAAGCAATTATTGTTATAATTAACATCATTTTTTTATTTAATTAATTTATATATATGAATTAATGCTTAAATATTTAAAAATATTTAATCTAAACCATTTGATATATTAAATAGTAGATTTAAAAAAAATTGATAAACAAAGAAAGGGCGCCGCTTTTTTAA
Source organism: Gossypium hirsutum (assembly GCF_007990345.1). NCBI lineage: Eukaryota > Viridiplantae > Streptophyta > Magnoliopsida > Malvales > Malvaceae > Gossypium > Gossypium hirsutum. The sequence goes on along the minus strand of NC_053424.1, from coordinate 108,725,437 downwards.
AAACGCCGCAAAAAGATTATGTTATTTTAAGGTTTAGGGGTTTGTATTTTAGGTTTAATGTCTATGATTAAATTAGTATTTTAGGGTTTATGATATAATTTTTATTATTTTGTGTTATGGGTTTATGTTTTAGAGTTTGAGTTTTGGGGTTTATTGTGTTTTAGGGTTAAAAGTTTTAATATTAAAGTTCATGGGTTAACGATTTTTAGAGTTTATAGTTTGAGCTTTATGGTCTAGGATTTATGGTTGGTTTAGGGGTTATGGTGTATGGTTCTGGGGGTTTAATTAGTCTGGGGTTTGAGGTTTGGTGTTTGAGGTTTAGCTAGTGTTTAGAGTTTAGGGTTTAGGATTTTAAGTTTAGGGTTTAAGCTTTCGGGTTTAATTATGATATAATTTTGGATTTTAATTTATAAGATAAATATATATAAATTATTATTTTAAAAGGATATATATCAAAATGGTTAAATCTCAAAAGCATACATGAAAAGTGATTAGCGTGCACATAATTGTAAAATATTAACGCAATTATTGATGTAATTAGCATCATTTTTATTTAATTAATTTATATATATGACTTAATGCTTTTATATTTAGAAATATTTAATCTAAACCATTTGATATATTAAAATATTAGATTTAAAAAAAATTGATAAACAAAGAAAGGCACTAAAATGTAATAAAATTTGTAAAAACGGCACCGTTTCAGTATAAGGGAAATAAATTTAGTGGCGTTTAGCCTTAAAATGCCGCAAATATGTTTTTTATTCCACAAAAACGATGTAGTTTCAGTTTATATTTAGTGGCGTTTCCGAAAAACGCCGCCAAATTACATTAGCATTTGTCTTAAACGACTGCGTTTCAGAACAAATTTTTAGTGGCGCTTTCACAAACGCCGCAAAATTCAATATCAAATTGCCAACTGCGATGCCGTTTTGAGTCAGGGAACTAAGTTTTAGTGGCATTTTTGTTAAATGCCGCAAAAGTGAGATACCTATTAGCCTTGTACGACGTCGTTTCACTACATGCAATTAAACTTTTACTGGCGTTCGTGACATAAACGCCGCAAAGTTGCATCCCAAATTCAAATTTAATGGCATTGTTTCCTTACAAACAAATTAAACTTTTAACTTAAACATTTTCATCAGCTTGTTTACCCCGATTCTGAAATCCCCAATTTCCCTAAATTCTTAAATCCCCAATTTCCCCATCTCCTCCGTCGCCTTCGCCCTGTGCCGTCGAGTGTCCCCTTTGCTGCGTCGCCGTCCTCTACCGCCACTAATCAGTAAGTATTTTCCTTTAATCATCATTCATGCCATAAGAATTCATGGAAAGGAAAAATATATATACACATATGTTTCTGTATATAAACCTTTGATTCATGGAAAGAATTTTAATCATTATAATGAATAATTGCTTGGGATTTACTCAAATAAGAGATTGAAAACCCTCACTCTCAAATCTCAACATAGAAAACCCTAGTTGCTTGCTCATCTCCCCCATTCGCCGTTGCCCATCGGTCTCTGATTATTAACCATAATTTTACCAAATTCCATTGATTTTGATTGTTAGAACATAGAACTAATCAAAGCAGGAATGGAAGCAGTAATTTTCTTGTTGTGGCATTTTAACAGTCGAGGTTGCTTAAGATGGTAATTTCATCCATTAGGGCTTTGCTCATTTTATAGAATCTTATGCGTTTCATGTCTTTCCTCTTTACACTGTAGTCTTATGTTATCTAGTACTTGAAAAAAAGGTAAAATTCATTATTTTGGCATCTTGAGAACCACATTATACAGCTTCGAAGTGAACTGTCCTGTTATGATTTGTTGTCATCAAGAGATATCCTTGGTCAAAAAGTAGACTTGAAAGTGCTTTAGTATTTTCCCTTTTATACTTTCTCTTTCTCCATGCTGTTAACTATTTCTGTTCTCAGTTTTTGCAATCAGTACTGTTCTGTAATATGCCGAATTAGGGCCTAATCAGAATAGTGGTTTCGTGACCACAAATCTGAGATAGAAATAATTATTTTATGATTATTTTGAGGTCTATGATATGATTGCATAGAAATAATTATTTTATGATTATTTTGAGGTCTATGATATGATTGCATGATTGTGTGAAAATTTAATGAAGAAATTCTATGCATAAAGTGCTTAATTTGAAGTTAGGGACTAAATTGAATAAGTTGCAAAACTTGCATTCTAGAAGTTTCTAGTATGAAATTTCTTTTAAATATTAATTAGGAGGTCTTAAATAGCAATTTGACCAATTTCAAAGTTTATGGACAAATATTGGACATGAATGGAATTTTTGGAAAGTTTAGTAGTAAGGGCATTTTGGTCATTTAGGGGTAAAATGAATTAAAATACAAAATTAAAAGCCAATTTTGCTCATCTTCTTCACCATGGACGTGTATACCAAGTCCGTTCTAGCCTCGTTTTTAATGATTTTTACGTTTTTGGAGTCCCGGAAACTTGATTTAGCTTATGCTAGCAATAATTCAACCTAGGGTTCATATTTGGAAAAATACCCATAGGTGAAATTTGTGTATTTTGGTTTTTTATGATATAATATGAGGTTTTAAATTATGTTAGACAACTTGTGCTACTCGGTTTTAAGTGAAAATGAGCAAAAGGGATTAATTGGTAAAAATACCTAATAGTCATAAGTACATGTTAGAGTGAGAATTTGATGTTGCCATAGAAGGGAAAATGATCAGCATGTCATAAAACATAAGAAAATAGGATGAAGTTTAATTTCCGAACCTTGGGGCAAAAGTGCAAATATGCAAAAGTTTAGGGGTCAAAACGAAAATTTTTAAAAATATGATTTTTTGACGCGTATGAATAGTGTGACTAAGTATTAGGCTAAATGTGATATTATAGATGAAGGAAATCGAGATTCGGGCTTAAATCGGGAAAAATACAAGGTTATGGACTAAAATGGTAAATTGTTGTTTCTGGATCGAGGTAAGTTCGTATGATAATAATAATGCAATGTTATGTTTGAATTATATTTCTTACTATTATTGCATATATTTTATGATTTAATATATTGGAAAATTTGATGGAATGGTGTTTATGATGTGGAAATATGACATGAAAGAATGTTACATGAAATGCAAGAAAATGAAGATACATGACAAGTGATATATGAAATATGTGATATATGTTATGTAAATTCTTAAAAGCTGATTTGATATTGGAGTTGTATCTTATTATACTATGAATGGACAATTGGTACTATGGATAGTGAGATCGACACTTCGAGTAAATTCGTACATAAATAATCTATCGATTCTTTTTATGTAATTATATTTTGATATCATATGAAATGTGGCTGCCTATCAAATGGTTATTTGATGTAAATTATGAATTTAAATTGATTACGGGCAATTTAGTAAAATGTTGAAAAGTGAGGAATTTCCCGATTGAACCTTCGGAATACAAACGATACAAATGATCTATTGTGAGGTCACATGTGTAGTACTAACTGCAGGCTACTATGCGTACCCAAAAACTGTGATCATGTGTGTAGTACTAAGTGCAGGCTACTACGTGTACCGGATAATTGGTCACGTGTGTAGTACTAAGTGCAAGCTACTACGTGCATAGGATTATTGGTCGCATGTGTAGTACTATGTGCAGGCTACTATGCGTACCAAATAGCTTTGGCTACAAGTGTGAAAATATGTGCAGGCAATTGAGTATCAGTTATTATTCCGAAGAGTTCAACGGGAAAATCAATTAAGTAAAAATACAATTGAACATGATTATATGATGAATAAGTGTAGGTATATTTTTATGAAAAATTATGAGCAATGTGCTCGATAATTGGGTGAATTTCGATAAGACAAAATGGATTAAGTGGAATTATGTAAGAATGAATTTTAGTGGTAAAACAGTGTTGGACAGCAGCAGTTGCATGACTTTGAAAATTCACTAAAAATTGTGGAAATTTAATAAAAATTCAAATTATATATGAAAATAAAGCTTAATGAGTTTATTTTCACATGAAAGAAATAGGGGAAGCAAAAGAATTCTATATTGTGTGATATTTGAATTCTTGTGAAACAGGGTCTGAATGAATTCAAGATTCCCTGTTCTGACTTTATAAATTCACCATAAATTGTAAACAAACTATTAAGAGTCATACCTTACATGGATGGATTCCTTATGGAGTCTATTTTTATGGGAAACAAACTTCATGGTCGTTGGAATTCTGTACAGGGAGAAATTTGGTTCGTAGTGCACAGAGGTCAGAGTAGTCGTACTCTGAAACATGGGAGAAGTTAACTAATAAACTGTACTAATTGGCTAAACCAAAAATTCTGGAAATTTTATGGGAGAAATATATATGAATCTAGTTTCAAGGAAAATTAACAAAACTAAAGTTGGAGTTTTTTAGCTTCAGATATGAATGATTTAGTAACTGTAACTTGATAACACATCTTAAGCTGAATATGTGTAATTGTACAATTATAGTGTTTTATCTTGAAAAGCATGGTAGTAATTGCTTATTATTTTCATATGAACTTACTAAGCGCAAAGCTTACCCATCCTCTCCATTTCTTTAGTATTGCAGGTCAGCTCGGGGTTGGAGATCGTCGAAGGCAAAATCACACTATCAAACTATCATTTTTGGGAAAATTAATTCAAATACTAGAAATATCAAGTGAGTGGCATGTATAGGAAGTTGGTTTGTGATATGTATTTTTATTATGATTTTGACCTTACGTATCAGTCTGCATTGAGTTATCGTATATGATCATGAGATGTGGTCCTTATCCATTATGGTTTATAAGTTTAATTAATCATGCCATGTCCTACGTTTTGATGTGATGATATAGTTAGCTTTGTTTGTTATGCATGTGTTCGAAAAGTTTTGAATTAAATGAAATTTTATGGCCGCGTTTTCGTCTATGTGTATTGTTAAGTCTGATAATGCCTCGTACTCTGTTCCGGCCTTGGATACGGGTAAGGGGTGTTACATTTAGTGGTATCAGTGCTATGGCTTAGTCGGTTCTCGGACTAACCTAGCATGTGTAAAAGTCTAGCTATACATGCCACTGATCCATGATAGTGTGATGTCTTCCGACGCGTATGAGCATCGTCTTGCTTAGACAGAGGTACTCTCCAACCGAGTTGCACTGACCATGTTCAATGTGATGCGAAGGTGTTTGAATAAAATTACGATTATGATGAGTCTCAATTTAGAAAAGTATTAATAAAAATTTATGATATATATATAAGTGATAACACGTGAGATGAAAGGTCATGTTGTGATAAATATCCATACTTGCTTGATTCTCATATGATGTAGTGCACTTGGCTTACTTGATAAGATGAACGGGATAAATAGAAATTCGTAGAAGTATGAGTAAAAGTTCCTAATATCATGATATGAATGAAAATGTCATTGCCTTGATTGAACATTGAATGTTGATGAATATCAATGATATTTTTTATGAGATAAATGATTATAATGAAATGAATTTATCTATGTTAAATTTTTTGGACTGAATTATGTGATTGTAATGATATGTATATGATGATGCACGAAATGAAAGTTGCGATTGTGATGCAAATATCTATGTTTGTTTAACCCTTATATGATGTCATGAGTATGATTTGTTCGAGTAGATGAATGGATAAGTCAAGCTATCCAGAAAACATAGGATGCATGCATAATTATACTTGACTAAATGAGATAACTAGAAAGTGGGCATTAAACCAATATGAATGTTAGTTACTCGAAATGAATGACATGATTGAGATATGATTGCTATGATGAAAACTGTGTTATATGTATATGTATATGTATATGAGAGTTGAGTCAGAGGCCCTACGACCCCTTCTCCCTTACCAAAGTGGTGTTTTATAATGGAATTTCATGAGATTTGTACTGAATAAGTTTCCGATTGAGAAACCAAAGAGTTCAGTGCTAGAATAATTATAAATATGATTAGAGATTGAAGAATGAGTTGGTAAGTAAAGTTAAAGCTAGAAAAGTATCAGATTGGCATAAGGATTATTGGAGCTATGCACTGTCCCAGTTAAAGAATGAATTTACTTTGGTAAATTGAATTACTCAGATACAAGGTCGAGAAAAGTGTAAATCAAAATTTATTCAGAACTAGTCTTCTTTAGTGAAAAGTAATATGAAATTTGTGATGGCAGAAATAGTTGGGGAAATGATATCTGAAATGTGTAATATCTGAGTGTGACAGTTACGGCTAGACAGATTTTAGTAGTTTCTTCTAAGATGTTCTATGTGTTTATCCGTTCCCAGAAATATTTCTATGGTTATTGATCTTTTGAAGAAATTTTTGTTATATGGGGATGTTTTCTAATCCTGATGTTAGACGAAAACATTGGTAACCTGACTGGTTTATAATTTGTATTACTCTATTCCTTCGGGCATTCCATTATATTCTGCCTGATAAAAAAATTGGTGAGAGAATATGTATGATACTATGATTCTGTTTCTTCTACTTGATACTCCATTTGATATGTATATATATGGGAAGATACATTGTTCTTGTTGCATTTGATTCCAGTGAGATTAAATGATGTTTTCTACTGGATTTCTTTTCTTTGAGGAATTATCGGGATCTTCTATATTTTCCTATGAGTTTGGTTTTCGATTTTCCAGCATAGTATCGTATCTTGGGTTTCTTTACTCTGGGTTTCTTTATTCTGGGTTTCTCTATCTTGGATTTCTTTATTCGGTTTTCTTGTTATCTTTATTCCGTAATTTGTCAACTATGACTCATGTTCGGAGTGCATTCTTCAGCTCGTGATAATCATGTCAAGTATGGCTATACTTCTGATTTGATTCGGGTGATGTGGTGATTTCAGTATTGGGATTTTTCTAATTTTCGTGTAAGGTTTGACAACAGTAAATGTATAAGTGATAAAAGTGTGAGTTTCAATCGGTATGGTGGATTACTTCTCTCAAGTAAGTCAATTATAGTTAATGTCTTCAATTGAGATATTTTGGTACTTGAGCTAATGCAATTGAGACAGTTTTGATTAACGTAATGAATGAATAGTAAAGGATGACATGATGAATTGTTTTGCAACTAGAAGAAAGGATTATTTTTGAGGTTATATCAGAATTATTTCCGTAGCGGAAAGAGGAAAATGTGATAGTGAGTAGCAAACTAAAAGAGTATAGTGAGGATCGACTTCTGATAATGAATTTCAGAATATATGAGAAATTAAAGAGATATATTGGAGGCACCGCCTGAGTGAAAGTTCTTCAACACTGAATATAAAATTGAGGAATCTAAGTGAAGACCACTTTTCTGGTAAGATTTTCGGGGACGAAAATCCCAAAAGGGGTTGAGAATTGTAATATCCCGAATTAGGGCCTAATCAGAATAGTGGTTTTGTGACCACAAATCCGAGATAGAAATAATTATTTTATGATTATTTTGAGGTCTATGATATGATTGCATGATTGTGTGAAAATTTCGTGAAGAAATTCTATGCATAAAGTGCTTAATTTGAAGTTAGGGACTAAATTGAATAAGTTGCAAAACTTGCATTCTAGAAGTTTCTAGTATGAAATTGCTTTGAAATATTAATTAGGAGGTCTTAAATAGAAATTTGACCAATTTCAAAGTTTATGGACAAATATTGGACATGAATGGAATTTTTGGAAAGTTTAGTAGTAAGGGCATTTTGGTCATTTAGGGGTAAAATGAATTAAAATACAAAATTAAAAGCCAATTTTGCTCATCTTCTTCACCATGGACGTGTATACCAAGGGAGACTCCATGGCTAGGGTTTCCAAGCTTCCAAGCTCGATTTTAAGTCCGTTCTAGCCTCGTTTTTAATGATTTTTATGTTTTTGGAGTCTCGGTAACTTGATTTAGCTTATGCTAGCAATAATTCAACCTAGGGTTCATATTTGGAAAAATACCCATAGATGAAATTTGTGTATTTTGGTGTTTTATGATAGAATATGAGGTTTTAAATTATGTTAGACAACTTGTGCTACTCGGTTTTAAGTGAAAACGAGCAAAAGGGCTTAATCGGTAAAAATACCTAATAGTCATAAGTACATGTTAGAGTGAGAATTTGATGTTGCCATAGAAGGGAAAATGATCAGAATGTCATAAAACATAAGAAAATAGGATGAAGTTTAATTTTTGAACCTTGGGGAAAAAGTGCAAATATGCAAAAGTTTAGGGGTCAAAATGAAAATTTTTAAAAATATGATTTTTTGATGCGTATGAATAGTGTGACTAATTATTAGGCTAAATGTGATATTATAGATGAAGGAAATCGAGATTCGGGCTTAAATCGGGAAAATACAAGGTTATGGACTAAAATGGTAAATTGTTGTTTCTAGATCGAGGTAAGTTCGTATGATAATAATAATGCAATGTTATGTTTGAATTATATTTCTTACTATTATTGCATATATTTTATGATTTAATATATTGGAAAAGTTGATGGAAAGGTGTTTATGATGTGGAAATATGACATGAAAAAATGTTACATGAAATGCAAGAAAATGAAGATACATGACAAGTGATATATGAAATATGTGATATATGTTATGTAAATTCTTAAAAGCTAATTTGATATTTGAGTTGTGTCTTATTATACTATGAATGGATAATTGGTACTATGGATACTTAGATCGACACTTCGAGTAAATTCGTACATAAATAATCTATCGATTCTTTTTATGTAATTATATTTTGATATCATATGACATGTGACTGCCTATCAAATGGTTATTTGATGTAAATTATGAATTGAAATTGATTACGGACAATTTAGTAAAATGTTGAAAAGTGAGGAATTTCCCGATTGAACCTTCGGAATAAAAACGATACGAATGATCTATTGTGAGGTCGCATGTGTAGTACTAAGTGCAGGCTACTATGCGTACCTGAAAACTGTGATCATGTGTGTAGTACTAAGTGCAGGCTACTACGTGTATCAGATGGTTAGGTCATGTGTGTAGTACTAAGTGCAGGCTACTACGTGTACCGGATAATTGGTCACGTGTGTAGTACTAAGTGCAGGCTACTACGAGTACCGGATAATTGGTCGCATGTGTAGTACTATGTGCAGGCTACTATGCGTACCAGATAGCTTTGGCTACAAGTGTGAAAATATGTGCAGGCAATTGAGTATCAGTTATTATTCCGAAGAGTTCAACGGGAAAATCGATTAAGTAAAAATACAATTGAACATGATTATATGATGAATAAGTGTAGGTATATGTTTATGAAAAATTTTGAGCAATGTGCTCGATAATTGGGTGAATTTCGATAAGACAAAATGGATTAAGTGGAATTATGTAAGAATGAATTTTAGTGGTAAAACAGTGTTCGACAACAGCAGTTGCATGACTTTGAAAATTCACTAAAAATTGTGGAAGTTGAATAAAAATGCAAATGATATATGAAAATAAAGCTTAATGAGTCTATTTTCACATGAAAGAAATAGGGGAAGCAAAAGTATTCTATATTGTGTGATATTTGAATTCTTGTGAAACAGGGTCTGAATGAATTCGAGATTCCCTGTTCTGACTTTATAAATTCACCATAAATTGTAAAAAATTATTAGGAGTCATACCTTACATGGATGGATTCTTTATTGAGTCTATTTTTAAGATAAAGAAACTGCATGGTCGTTGGAATTCTTTACAGGGAGAAATTTGGTTCGTAGTGCACAGAGGTCAGAGTAGTCATACTCTGAAACAGAGGAGACTTTAACTAATAAACTGTACTAATTGGCTAAACCAAAAATTCTGGAAATTTTATGGGAGAAATATATATGAATCTAGTTTCAAGGAAAATTAACGAAACTAAATTTGGAGTTTTGTAGCTTCAGATATGAATGATTTAGTAACTGTAACTTGATAACACATCTTAAGCTGAATATGTGTAATTGTACAATTATAGTGGTTTATCTTGAAAAGCATGGTAGTAATTGCTTATTATTTTCATATGAACTTACTAAGCGTAAAGCTTACCCATCCTCTCCATTTCTTTAGTATTGACAGGTCGGCTCGGGGTTGGAGATCGTCAGAGGCAAAATCACACTATCAAACTATCATTTTTGGGAAAATTAATTCAAATATTAGAAATATCAAGTGAGTGGCATGTATAGGAAGTTGGTTTGTGATATGTATTTTTATTATGATTTTGACCTTACGTATTAGTCTGCATTGAGTTATCGCATATGATCATGAGATGTGGTCCTTATCCATTATGGTTTATAAGTTTAATTAATCGTGCCATGTCCTACGTTTTGATGTGATGATATAGTTAGCTTTGTTTGTTATGCATGTGTTCGAAAAGTTTTAAATTAAATGAAATTTTATGGCCCCGTTTTTGTCTATGTGTATTGTTAAGTCTGGTAATGCCTCGTACTCTGTTCCGGCCTTGGATACGGGTAAGGGGTGTTACATGTTCAGTGTCAGAATTTGTTATTATCATTATTCTGAAGCTTCCTAATCAGGTTATGCATGTACTTTACGAAACTCCACTTGTTTGCACATGAAGAATCCCTTAATCACATATGTTCAGTCTATTAGTGTAAGATTTTCCTTTTTTCTTTCTTCAGTTCCAAAAAACTATATCTAAGATGACCATGCATGCATACATGCTTCACTTCATTTCTGTTTTCATAAATATGTTCTTTAAGGTTGTAAGGTTGCATGCCATTCTTGTGACTATGAATCATATTTGTTTGTGGTGAGATACTCTCCTTTTCCTAGTTTAATAACTAACTGGTTTCCTTTTATCTGATGTTACAGATTGTTGTAGTCCCTAAGGATATTGGAACGGCTGGGGCACTTAGGGCAATCTCACACTACCTCACTGCAAAAGACATTTTGGTTAGAGTTTTTTCATTAATTGTGTTTGAGTTCCCAAACAAACTAGCTTCTTTCCTTACAACCCTCTTCATGTTCCTGCAGGTTGTGAGTGGTGATCTTGTTTCTGATGTTTCTCCTGGTGCAGTTGCTGCCACCCACAGGTGACATGATGCTGTAGTGACTGCAACACTTTGCAGTGTTCCCATTAGTGGGTCTTCAGAATTAGGGTCCTCTGGTGGGAAAGACAAAACCAAAAAACCAGGATGATACAACATCATTGGACTGGACCCTTGCAAACAGTTTTTATTACACATAGCAAAAGGTTAGACTTCTAATGTTCTGATTTATTTAGCATTTTCATTGGGCTGGAGTCTTACATAGAATCTTTGAATGCATTCTAGGAGCAGAAATTGAGAAAGATACACGACTTCAGAAGCACCTTCTCCATGCAGTAGGCTAGGTATTGCATACTGTGTAAACAGAATTGGTCTTCAAATTTTAATACTTGGTAGGGTGGCCTAAATTTAAACCCTTTGGGACAGAAATTTGGACAATTTCTTTGACAATGAGTTCTAATGATTTTTGTCTTCAAGTCTTTATGGCAGTTTGGCCTAAATTTAAACGCCGCTTTGAAAGGTTGACTATTTTGACATAGTATATCATTCAATTTAGTTGACAGCAACATTACAATGATTTATCTGATAATTCTCAAGATGTAATTTGAGGATAGTAAAGACTTCAATGCACACAGTCCTAACGGGTCAAACCTACTCTGATGGATTATGATAAGCATATAAAAAGTGTCATGGCTAATAAGATAGAGAATTTTTCGCCTAAACATTATTTGAAGAGTATTTGGTGATTAAATTTGTGATTAATTGAAAATTATTTTGGTGACAATTCAAGGGTATCGTATTGATAATTAATATGGTAAAAATCAAGAACGAAATAATATGTTCATCTCATTTATTTCTTGTTTGGTGCTGAAGTCTTGTAAGCCTGTAAATAAGTAATGTAGTCGTAAGATTGAGGGAAATCTAGAAGCACAACAATTGAGTTCGAGCATTTTATGCTTTTTATTCACCTCCAACTGATTTGTTTTCAAGTACTGAAAGAGTTATTTTTTGCGAGGATGAGTTTATACTAAATGTACTTTGATGAGGCTACGATTATCTAAGGATTAGAATAGATGAGGCTGGAATTCTTGGCATATATACAAAGGCATACCAGATTTTTCTTTAGATTGCTGCTTCACTAAAAAAAACACTTTCTGTTTGGACCAGATTCAGCATCAGTTACTGCTTCCTGCTCCTCCTGCAACTATTGGTTCAACTGAAGCTCCCATTTAATCTTCGAATTAATATTTGGTACTGATATTGATAAAGTTTTTATATTTTCTTAAACTGAAATATATTTGGTGCTACTCTTATAATCTTACATTTGTTCTAGGTACTCTTGAGCACCTGAATTAATATTTGGTGCAACTGAATACACCACAACCATTGACATCTGTTCTAGGTACATGTTTCGTTGCTAAATTTTTTTCCTTATTTCTATGCATTTTCGATTTAACTTACTTAACAAATTCTACTTTTTTTACTCCAGCCTCTATTTGCTGGTGAGAGTGGAGTAGACTAGATTGTTGAAATTATTAAGGTACATTTTACTTCAAAATTCTAATCAATAATAGTTTTATTATGATTATTTTGGAAAAATTAATATATTGGGGCTGCGATTTTGTATAGATTTAATTGCTGGTTGTGTTTCGAGCAAAACTATTTTGTTTCCAAATTATTTTTAATTTTTTTTGAAAATATTTATAAATTAGTTACACGATAATAAGATTTTAATTTGATATGTTTTCCTTTTTTAATTGAACTCGAATAATTTCACTCAATTTTATTCGATATGACTCAAATTTAATTTTACTTAACTCGATAAAATATTAAATTTAGTTAAGATACTAAAATAATACTTATCATAAAATATTACTTAACTCAAATTTTTGTCATTCAAAAAATTACTTATCAAAAAATAAAAATCAGTTGATTAAATGGAATACTCGCTGATGATTGCATTAGAAAAGCTGGACGTATGACAAACTTGCCTATATCATAGCTATTTTTAGTATGAATAAGTATGAATAAGTTTTTATATTTGGTTCAACTTAATTATTATTTGATTCAACTTAAGTATGAATAAGTATGAATTAATTTTATTACCATGTAGCTTGCTTGTCCATTAAAATTACAACAATAGCTGACCTTCTCTCCAACATTATTTTAAATATTTTAAAGATTCAAAGTATATAAGCTGGAAACCTGACGGGTTGCCTTATATCGAGCTGTAAGATATAATGGATCCTCCCTAGGTGTAACAACGCCACGTATGATGAATCTTAAAAAATTCAAAAAGACTTGAAAAAAGTTCTATCGAGCTCATTTACTATTGAATATTTATTACCATGTAGCTTGCTTGTTCATTAAAATTTCAACAGTAGCTGACCTTCTCTCTAACCTTATTTTAAATATTTTAAAGATTCAAAGTATATAGGCTGGAAACCTGACGAGTTGCCTTATATCGAGCTGTAAGATATAATGGATCCTCCCTAGGTGTAACAACGCCACGTATGATGAATCTTAAAAAATTCAAAAAGACTTGGAAAAAGTTCTATCGATCTCATTTACTATTGAATATTTATTACCATGTAGCTTGCTTGTTCATTAAAATTACACCAATAGCTGACCTTCCTCCAACCTTATTTTAAATATTTTAAAGATTCAAAGTATATAGGCTGGAAACCTGACGGGTTGCCTTATATCGAGCTGTAAGATATAATGGATCCTCCCTAGGTGTAACAACGCCACGTATGATGAATCTTAAAAAATTCAAAAAAACTTTGAAAAAGTTATATCGATCTCATTTACTATTGAATATTTATATAACCTTAATTAATTTCCAATTTACTTATAAAAATTAAACTACGATTCTTTTTTGATATTATTATATTCAAATTACTATTTTTTTATATTAATAATGTTTGATTTTAATATTTAATATTTTTAAATGTCTTTAAAAGTTATAACTAATTTTTATCAAAATAGTATTAATATTGATCATTACTTAAATAAATTACATAACTTACATAACTCATATAACTTACATAATTTACATAACAACTTACATAACTCACATAACTTACATAATTTACATAACAACTTACATAACTCACATAACTTACATAATTTACATAACTCACATAACGTACATAACAACTTACATAACTTAACTAATACATGTAGTTTAATCTAATAATTTCCTTAAAAGCATATAGTTTAAAGTTCAAATTTCATAACTTACATAATCTATATAACTTACATAAAACATAAAAATATATCATATTAAGACTTACATAATAAAAAACTTACACGTGTAACTTATTGCCAACTTTAGACTTCAACAACTACGAAATGGATAGGACTTGGATGAATTTCTCAAGGGCAAGCAACGAGTATCAAAATGGAGTGCAATCTTTTTTAGATTTTGCATTTCACAATTCAAGCCAAGAGAATATGATTCTTTGCCCATGTAAGAAGTGTGACAATATCTATTGGCATTATCTTGAAGTTGTCTACGAACATCTAATTGTTGATGGTTTCATTCGGGGGTATAAAAAATGGATTTTCCATGGAGAGTGTACACCTAGTGGAGACTCTTTGACGATTAATCCGGGTTATCCTTATAGTGGTTACCGTCAGTATGTTAGAGAAGATGACATGGAAGGTATGATGCGGGATGCATTTAATATGCGGAGTGAAGGTTTCCAACCATTTCCACCAAACTATGTTGCATCTGATGATTATAACATCGGTGGGAATGCTTTTATGGAAACGAGAAGAAGTGTACCGGATGAACAGCAGAATGAAGAAGCGGCAAAGTTCTACACGTTAGTTGGTGAAATGAACGAAGAACTTTATGAGGGATCAAAATTTTCGAAAATGTCATTCTGTATTCGCCTTTTCCACTTAAAATGTTTGGGAGGGTGGACCGAAAACTCTTTGACAATGCTGTTAGAGATTTTGAGAGAAATGTTCTCGTTTGCAAAAATCCCTCAATCATGTAATGACATGAAGAAAGTGATAAAAGATTTGGGCCTTGGGTACAACAAAATTCATAGTTGCCCAAATGATTGCATGTTGTATTGGGGTGATCAGAAAAATCAACAGTCTTGTCATGTTTGCGGTAAATCTCGTTGGATGAATAGAGATGCAGAAGATGTTAATGAGGATGAATATGGGCCACAGTCAATAAGGAAGCCGAACAAGATTTTGCGTTATTTCCCGCTAATCCCAAGGCTTGAAAGGCTATTCATGTCATCAAAGACAACCGAGTTTATGACGTGGCATCATGATCAACGAACGGATGATGGATTATTAAGGCATCCTGTAGATTCTTTAGCATGGAAATCATTTGACAATAAATTTCCAAGCTTTTCAAGTGATCCTCAGAGTGTAAGGCTCGGGTTAGCATCTGACGGATTTAATCCTTTTAAAATCATGAGCACCTCGTACAGTACTTGGCCTGTGGTCCTTGTTCCTTATAATTTGCCTCCATGGCTCTGCATGAAGCAATCTTCTTTGATATTATCTATGATTATCCCTGGAGAGAAAGGCCCCGGAAATGATATTGACATATATCTGCAGCCACTTATTGAAAAGTTAAAATAATTATATGCGGGTGTTGAGACGTATGATGTATTGAGAAATGAGAACTTTTACCTACGTGCTGCTTTGCTGTGGACAATTAATGATTTCTCGGCATATGCGAATTTATCTGGTTGGAGTACCAGAGGACGTTATGCTTGTCCTTGTTGTGCTGCTCAAACGTGTTCACAGTGGTTATATAATGGGAAGAAGTTCTGCTATATGGGGCATCGTCGGTGGTTAGATGAAAATCATAGCTATAGATTTTAGAGGGCTTTATTTGACGGTACTGAAGAGTTGAAAAAAGCTCCTGAGCAGACCATTGGATCTGAAATCTTATTCATGTTAAAAGATATGGATTTCAGTTACGGGAAGCTGAATCAACCATCTAACAGGAAAACAAATAGACGGTTGAGGGATGAATCTAATGATGAATCGGACGAGGAGGATGACCCTAATGAGGCGGACTTGTGGAAGAAAAGAATTATTTTTTTAAGTTTCCTTATTGGGAGCATCACATATTACGCCACAATCTTGATGTGATGCATATTGAGAAGAATGACTGCGAGAACATCATCCACACAATTTTGAACGTCGATGGTAAATCAAAAGATAATCTTCTGAGTTGTCTTGATTTAGTTCACATGGGAATTAGGCGTGATCTTCATCCCCAAGTACTTCCTAATGGAAAATATTGGTTGCCGCCTACAATTTTTGCAATGTCAAAGGAAGAGAAAGAAATGTTCTGCACGGTGTTGAAGGATATAAAGGTTTCGGATGCGTATGCATCAAATATATCTCGATGTGTAAGTCTTCAAGATCGAAGACTATATTCATTAAAATCACATGACTATCACATCTTGATGCAAGATCTACTTCCAGTTGCTTTACGGTGCTGTATGTCAAAGAAGGTAACGTCCTGTATAATTGAATTGTCCAATATAATGAAAGCAATTTGTGGCAAAGTTCTGAATGTTGAAGAACTTGAAAAAGTACAAGATCGAGCCGTTTTGACATTATGCAATTTGGAGAAGATCTTTCCACATTCCTTCTTTACTATTATGGTGCACCTTGTCATTCATCTCCCTCGTGAAGCAATAATTGGTGGGCTGGTTTTCTATCGTTGGATGTATCCAATTGAAAGGTGCTAATTTATTTCAAAGGCATTCACCTTTATACCTATAGTTACCAGTTTTGATGATGTTGTATATGGTGTTTAGGTTCCTAAGCAAATTGAAGTCTTATTTCCATAACAAGCGTTATCCGGAAGGATCAATTGCTGAAGGCTACTTGGCAGAGGAGTGTATGACATTCTGTTCTAGATATTTAGAAGATGTTGAAACAAGATTGAATAGACCAAGTAGAAATGCCGGACTCAATGATCCTAGCTTGGCCGAAACTTATTTATTTCAAAGTTATGGAGAACCAATCGGAAAAGTTGAAATTGCAGAATTAGATGACCGATCTTGGATACAAGCACATAGATATGTTCTTTTCCACCATGATGCACTTGAACAATTACGCAAGTAAGTTCTAGAATATGATAAATATTCATCTTTTTTTATTTGTTTATTTTTTAACGAATTAAACATGTTTTTAACATAGTGAGTACAAACAAGTCTTAAGATCTCGTTCACGCTCACGAAGATTACAACATCGCGAGATTAATAGGTTATTCGTAGAATCTTTTCATGAATGGTTAAGCCAAACGGTATGCAACTCAACATTTTATTGACAAATAATAATGTTTTCTCATAACATTTACAATTACTCAATTTACTTTTGATTCAATAGGTTTAGAGTGGCAATGTCGTTAATGACGAAGTTAAATGGCTTTCCCAAGTTCCGAATTGAGTAGTAAAAAGATATAGTGGCTTCATCATGAATGGATTCAGATTTCATACCAAATATCGCGAGAGATTGAGGAGAACTCAAAATTGTGGAGTAGTTAATTCTTTAATTACAAGTTACGCTAGTGCTAGGGACAGTAATCCTGTCGAGGGAAATGTGGAGTATTACGGACTTCTAACCGACATTATTGAGTTGGATTACTATGGAAAATGGAAAGTTGTCTTATTTCAATGTGATTGGGCTGATGCTAATACTGCTCGCGGAATTAAAAATGATCAGTTTGGTTTTACAATGGTGAATTTCTCTTGATTAATTCACATTGGAGAACATTTGATAGACGAGCCGTATGTATTTTCTTCTCAAGTTAAACAAGTTTTTTACTCGAAAGATCTAATTGATGAGGGTTGGTACGTTGTACTCTGAAACACCCCTAGAGACTTGTTTGAAATGGGGAATGGAAGTAGAGATGACATCGTTGAAAGATCAGAAACTTTGCCTTTTCCAGAGAAAAACTTAAATGAAAATATCCCTAGTACTAGTACACAATTTCAATGGGTTCGTCAGGATGTAGACGAAGATATTTACGATTTATGATGTAGTAAGATTTTATGATTTTTTTATATGTAATGTTATAATTTTAACATTGGTCATGTTATATAATTTAACTATTTTATATTTACTATTGTTGTTATTTCTTACTAAAATTTTAACTATTTTATGTGTTGCAGGAAAAATGCCTAGAAGAAGATTAAGAGATCTTAGTATTATACAAAATACTACAAATTCAGAAGAAGTAAGTACTGAACAGCAGACAGTTGTTGGATCTTCAAGCGTGCCGGAGACACTTGACGAGTCTGTGGAATTTCAAAGTAATGTTAAGTTTATTTTACAAATTGTATTAAATTTTATTACTGATTTATTTTTAAATTTCAATATAGTAATAATATATTATTTTTCAGTTGAAAATGGTGGGACGCACAGAGGTCGAGGACTTACGCTCCTAACAGATTTATATAACTTAAATTCTGTTGAGTGTGTCAAAGTAACTAGAAATAGCCATGGTCAGCCTGTTGGACAAGAAGCTTGACTTTTAGCAGGCTATTTGGGCATTATAGCACGAAATGCCAATATGTTGCCCATCAACTATGAATCATGGCATAACATGCCTGATAGCAATAAACATCAAGCTCTCTCTAATATTAAGGTAACAAAACGTTAATGTAATTTATAATACTTTGGTTTAAGTTTCATTTATATTTAATTCCTAAACTTGTGTTTTTTAGGAGAGGTTTGCTTTAGACGTCTCTGATGCCTATATCAAGAAGGCATTGGGTAAAAAATGGAGAGACCATAAAAGCAGTTTGAAAAAAGAATATTTTAAAAAACCCATAAGCCTTGAAGAAAAATTGCAAAATGTCCCACCGGGAATGCTGAGGTACCAATGGGAAGATGCGGTTCGATTTTGGAATTCGAAGAAAGGAGAGGTATTGTGTACTTGCAAACTCTTATAAATTTTTTAGTTTATAGTATTTCCTATATACGTAATAATAATTTCATTATGTAGGACCGTGAGCGAGTTGGAATAAGCAGCAGGCAAAAACAAAAATTTACGCACACGGCAGGGTCGAGAAGTTTTGCTTGTGTAGCTCAGGCCGTGGTACTATGGATTTATTAATTCTATCAAGTATTAATGACTTTTTACTATTAAATAATATTTTTACTACTATATTGTAGGAAGCCTCGTGTGGTCAAAAAGTTGGACGCCTTCAGCTTTTTGAGATTACGCACAGGAAAAAAGATGGAACTCCGATGACATCTGAGGTTGCAGAAATTATGGTATATTTACTTAATAAAATTTGATTCATTATAAATATTTATAATATTTAATTATAATTTTTTAATTCGTCGTTTTTATTAGTTTAATTTTAAATAATGTTATGTTGTATTCCTTTTTATTGTATATTTCGTTTCTAACTCTTTGACTGATTTATTAGGAGAAACTAAAAGATAAGAAGGCAGAGTATGAAGCGACTGCTTCGACTGATAGTTCTGTTAATTTTGAGGATATTGATAACAAAATTATTAATGAAGTTTTGGGTCCTGAAAGGTATGGTCAGGTTAGATTTCAAGGATCTGGTGTTAAC
Organism: Gossypium hirsutum; assembly: GCF_007990345.1. NCBI lineage: Eukaryota > Viridiplantae > Streptophyta > Magnoliopsida > Malvales > Malvaceae > Gossypium > Gossypium hirsutum. The sequence continues at coordinate 108,705,891 of NC_053424.1, read as the reverse complement.
CCGACCCAATATTTTGGATCCACCTCGCACCAATACATGCCTTCCGGGAGTCAAAGTCAAGCTGAAGTTCAGAGGCTAAAAGATCAGATAGTTCAGATACAAGCTAGCACAGTTGAGCAAATTTCTCAACTTAGAGCGGAGGCAGCAGCGAGGGAGGCGGAGGCAGCAGCGAGGGAGGCAGAGAAGAACAGAAAATACAATGAACTCCAGCTACAACTTCAGTCTATGATGACTATGTTCCAACAATTTCAAAATCCGCCATCTTAGACATTTGTTTTCTTGTAACTTTTAACATTATTGTAAGAATATTTTGAATATTCATTTACAATTTATATAATATATTTATCGTATAATTTTGTATTATTTAAATTTGCGGGTTTTGGTTGGATTTCATAGTATATTTGCTGTTTTTGGTTGAATTTCTTGCAGGAGGGTTGGATATAGGTGCAAAATACATATTGCAAAACTGGGCAAATTAGCGGCGTTTTTAAAAAAGCGCCGCTAAAAGTCCTGGTCTTTAGCGGCGTTTTTTTTCAACAAAACGCCGCTAATTTTAGCTGCCTTACATATAGCGACGTTTTTTGCGGCGCTTAAAAACGCCGCTAAAGGAAAAAAAAACCCCGCTAAAAGTCTATTTTCCTGTAGTGTCTGAACCCACTTCACTAAAAATTAATTATCTCCTCGTACAGAATTCGAATGATGTTCTCATTTATTTCTCTTGAAAATATACTCAATAAGATTTTAGCCCCTAATTATTTTTATCCAGTTTTAATGATTTTCCAAAGTCAGAACAGGGGAACCCGAAATCATTCTAATCTTATCTCACAAAATTTATTATATCTCATGATTTATAACTCCATTGGTTACATAATTTCTTCTATAAGAAACTAGACTCAATAAGATTTAATTTAATATTTTTTTCATCCTATAATTCGATTTTTGCAATTTTTGGTGATTTTTCAAAGTTAGATTACTACTGCTGTCCAAAACTATTTTAGTGTAAGATATTAATTACCATGTTTATAACACCGTTATTTTCTTTTTCTACACTATTTCTAATCACTTTCTCTTATTTTCTCTTCACTAACATACCAAGAACATAGGACCATATGTAAGGAAACTCTACATTAACATTAATCCCATGCTTTTTCAATAATATCAAACTTAAAAATATATTGAAATCATGATGTTCTTACCTTGTTCTATTGATTTCAATCTTCATCTTGATTTTCTCTCTCCTTCAGCTTCCATTTCTTGAATCCAACTTAATATTATAACTTCCCATAGTCTCCTTAACATTTTTCTCTCTTGGTAGCTATGGAAATTCTTTTCATTTTTGAGTGAAAATGGTGAATTTTTGGTAAAAGGACCAAATTGTAAAGAAATGAAAACTTCTTTTCTTCTTCTTCTTTTCACGTTGGTTTTGCATGGGAAAGATGGATGAGAGTTCCTCATCTTTCTTTCTTTATATACTAATAAAATAATAAAATAATAAAAATAAAATATCTTATAAAAATATTAATAAAATAATATTTATCTAATTAAATAATTATAAAATATCAAAATATCTCTAACATCATTATTACTTTCTAGATTTCTCTCTCTTCCAATTGACCATTTTTTCCTTTATTATCTTTTAAAATTCTATCCTTGAGTCATCATTTAATTTGGTAAAATTGTAATTTAGTCCCTCATAGTTCTTCACCTATTCCATTTGGTCCTAATTCGTCCATTTTTGTTAATTTCTAGATCATTCCACCCTTAAAATATTTACACTATTGGTCCTTCTAATTTTTCATATTTACACTTTAACCCCTCAAATTTTGAGTATTTACTCTTGTGCAACAAAACTTTTCTCTCTTTTACAATTTAGTCCTTTATTGAATTAATATATCATAATATACTTCCCAATATTGACATAACTCAAAATTTCCCTTTTTGTCACTTTATTTTCTTATTTTACTATATCAAAGGATAATATCTTACTGTAAAAATTTTCGGGGTATTACACCTTCAACTTCGTAGGAGCCACTCTATACGGAGCAATTGAGATCGGTGCCGTACCGGGGACTAACTCAATTCCAAATTCAACTTCCCTCACGGGAGGTAATCCGGGTAATTCCTCCAGAAACACATCTGTAAACTCACATACTACTGGCACTGTATCAATTTTCACTTCAAACTCTTTGGTATTCAACACAAATGCTAGGTAAGACTCATACCCTTTTCTCAGATATTTTTCTGCAGTCATGGACAATATTACTACTGGTGAGTCATTTAAGTCATTTGGTTCAACCCAAAGAACATTCCTGTCTTCACTTTTCAACTCGATAGATTTCCTTCCACAGTCCACTACAACACTATAGGAAGTTAACCAATCAATTCCAAGGATTACATCGAATTCATCAAACGGTAGTAGCATGAGGTTAGCTGGAAAACAATGACCTCTAATCGTTAAAGGACAATCTCTACACAGTTTATCAATTATCAAGTGCCTGTCTAACGAGTTTGATACTTTTACTACAAATTCAGTAGGTTCAACTAACATATTCATACTGAGTACCAATTTCATGTAGACATAAGAATGGGTAGACCCCGGATCGATTAAAGCAACAATAGAAATATCATGAAGAGAAAAAGTACCTGTAATCACATTTGACGAAGATGCCTCTTCGCGAGCGCGAATGGCATAAGTCCTTGTAGGCGCTCAGCCCTCAGACCTTACAACTGTATCTCTAGGAGCTCCTCTGTTGCTAGCCCCACTCCCCTTGAAGGAGCACTACTCGCCCTCATTTCTTACCTTTCTCTTTCTCATCTAATTCAAGGTAGTCTAGGATGAAGTGGTCTAATGATCCACATTTGAAGCACCCTCTCTCATTCCCTCGGCACTCGCCGAAATGACGCTTACCACACTACGAACACTCTGGCCTATTTGGCCGTGCACTACCAACACTCGCGGCAGAAATGATCTGAGCTTTAGAAGCCGTGTTCTGCTTATTCTTGTTCTTATTTGAGAACCCCACTGACGTGTTCGATCGGGTAGGAAACTCTCTTGATCTCTTAGATAAGGTCTGCTGTGATTTCCCCATCTGTCTTTTCCTTGAGTCTCGGGACTCGATGTCAGCTCTTCTCTTCTCTTTTCTTTGGCCAATTTCTCAGCCTTACATGCTCTCTCCATGAGCACCACAAATTCCCTCAATTCTAAAATGCCAACTAATAGGCGAATACCTTCGTTTAGACCATCTTCAAACCTCTTGTACATGATGGCCTCTGTAGATACGCACTCTCGTGCATATTTGTTGAGTCTCACAAACTCATGCTCGTACTCCGTCACTGTCCTATAACCTTGCTTCAGCTCTAAAAATTATTTCCTCTTTTGGTCTATAAACCTCTGACTAATGAACTTCTTCCGGAACTCCTCCTGGAAGAATTCCCATGTAATTCTTTCCCTTGGTACAACCGACACAAGGGTTTTCCACCATTGGTAGGCTGAGTCTCGATAGAGTGACATTGCCCACTTCACGCATTCCTCAAGCATGCACGATAGCTCATCAAATACCTTAATTGTATTTTCTAACTAAAATTCTACTCTCTCCGGGTCATCACCAATATTAGCCCAAAATTCCTCAGCCCCTTGCTCTCGTATTTTATCTACTGGGGGTTTCTCTCTCTTAACCATATCCACTCCTTATAGAGCTACAGGGCCATACTGAGGAATCGAAGAAGGTGAGAGAGGTGGAGTATTCAGATTCGCACGAATAAACTCTGAATACCACGCGTCCGTTAGATAGAGGTAAGCTTCTCTAGCTCCTCCGCCTTGACTCATCATCACGGGCCCACTATCAAATGGAGCAGTCCCTTTAGCAGGTGCCGACGCATTACTTTCCATGTCATATGCTGTAGCTACGTTAGAATCCATTTACTATATGAAAAACATAACTCATAATAGTTAGGAGTCGTCACACTATCAATATACAACTATGGAATGTATAGCTAGACTCGTACTCATGCTAGGTTAGTCCTAGAACAGGCTAAACCATAGCTCTGATACCACTAAATGTATCACCCCACACCTGAGTCCATTCCCGGGACAGAATACGAGGCATTACAACACTTAAGCACATGCTTTCCAAAGTTCTCAAGTCATCTAAACTTGATCCAATTTAAAACTTTAACTAAACTCCTTAACAAAGGCCTACGAGGCCTCAAACGTCCATTGTGAACCACTCAGGACTGACTTGAGTCCCTAACCGACTTTAGAAAAATAACCCTTGAAATAAGGCACACGCTCGTAGGAAGGGCGACACGCCCGTGTGTTCATTATAACACGGCCGTGCTGATGGCTCGTGTGACACACACGGCCTAAGCCTCTAGGGACATGCCCGTGTCCCACATCCGTGTGAATTAAATTCTAAATTCGAACATACAGGGGTTTACACACGGCCTGACATATGCCCGTGTTTATGGCCCGTGTCTTTCACACGGCCATGACACGCCCGTGTCCTAGCCCGTGTCTAAAAATCTTGGCATTCTTATTTTGACGTCAGCAATCCACAGGGATCACACGGCCATGGCACACGCCCATGTACTAGGCCGTGCCCTTCACATGGCTGAGACACACGGTCGTGTCTCTGCCCGTGTGTTTACTACCATGCATATTGACCAGAAATTTTTTACATGTAGGGGACACACAGCTGGACAACACGCCCATGGGGCTGGCCTTGTGTCACACGCCTAGACACACGCCCTAGACACACGCCCGTGTGTCTACCCATGTGGACAACATAGGGCTCTTTACCAAGCCCTTTGCCACCCTGAAACACAAAAATAACAATATCCATCATGCTAAAGATCATCTTAATATGATTGCTCAATCCAACAACCATATCTAAGGCCTTTACATATTTCATATTTACTAAAACAACCAACAAATTACCTATTCATGAAATAACTTCCTATATTCATATAACAACTTTCAACTTTAGCCATTTCTGTGGCCTTATACAAAATGAATCAAAATGCTAAAGTAAGCCAAATCATTTGGCCAATTAACAATGACACAAAATTCTAAAGTCAGGGTCCTATACATGCCATAATCAAAATAAATAGATCTAACTATACCAAGTGCTTCGATTGATAGTGTGATCGACGCCTCTGACATCTATTGATCCTCGAGTTAAAAAGGCGACACTATAAGAAAATGGAAAGAAGAGGGAGTAAGCATAAGGCTTAGTAAGTTGCATGTAATAAATATAACGACAACTTTACCATTCATTATCAAGCTCTTAGTAATAAAGTAGGCATAAACACAACTTACTTAAAACTATCCAATACAATTCACATAGCATATATTGAGCTCACATCTCAAACATTTCAAATAGGTACCTGTACCACTGATAACATGGTTATACTTTCCTCGTTTAACTTAAACTGTAACTCTCGCCCTTGAACCATTTGGAATGTTATCGGGTATTCATTAAGCCTCAAACATAGGGCGTAATGCCGATGCCATTTCCCAAACATGGTCTTACACTGGCTCATCCATCAAGTCGATGCCATGTCCTAGACATGGTCTTACATTGACTATCAAAATCAAGGCTGACGCCATGTCCCAGACATGGTCTTACACTGACTCATCTCGTAGCTGACGCTTGTCCCAGACATGTCTTACACTAGCTTCATCACGAGGCCGATGCATGTGCCAGACATGTCTTAACTAGCTCTTGTCTCAATCCCGATGCCATGTCCTAGACATGATCTTACACTAGCTCTCATAATGTGGCTGATGTAAGTCCTAGACATGTCTTACACTGGCGCACGAATGACCCAAATGTCATGGCACGAATATCTGATTTATTTCCTAAAGCTCAAACGTGAATTCTACAATCTTAATATTCAACATACATAATCATTTCCACAAACAAGAAATTTATGATATATCAATTGAAACACATATAATAATAATGTAATTGTATTATTTACATACAACTTACCTCGGTGTACAAAACGTAGGCGACTAGCTTGGCTTAGTCCACTTGCTTTGCTTTACTTTTCCCTTGTCTAGGCCCGGATTTTGTAATTCTTGATCTAAAATCATAGAAATTCATACATTTCATCAGTATATTAATCTAGCACTCGAAAATTCATAATTTGGAAAAATGACCATTTTGCCCCTAAACTTTCGCAAAATGACCATTTTACCCCTAAGTCTGAAAATCAATTTTTATCATATTTTCTCACTAACCAAGCTTAGTCGAATACTTTTTTATACTAGGATCAGCCCAAAATTCTCATTATTTCATACATTTATCATCTATTTAACAACTTATGCAAAATGGTCCTTAGTTAGGGTTTCCATGAAAACTACTTCACAAAAGTTGTTTATTACATTACCATAACTCATATTCTTCAATGAAATTTCAGAAAACAACATGAACACACTCATGGTAAAACCCTAGACTTTCAAACATTTTGCAAAATAGTCCCCTCATTTGAAAGCTCATGTTATAGGGGTTCTAAAAGTGTAAATATCTTCAAGAAAAATCATCAAAATCACTTACTTATGAGAGAACTTAGTGGCTGATATTTTGAGCTCTCTAAACCCCTTTTTTGATGCTGAAAATTGGTGAAGAAGAAGAACTAAAAAGATGAAGCCTTTTTGTTTTATTTTAATATTATACTAGTCAAAATTGGTTACCAAAACTTTACCTAATTTTGACTTTCTTGTCTCATGGTCGGCCAAGCATTATTTCTAGGGTCTATTTGCCTTTTAAATACCTCCAATTTAAGTTTCATGGAAATTTAGCACCCTTAGCTATCAAATTAAGACTTTTGCACTTTATGCGATTTAGTCCTTTTTCGCAATTAAGCTCACAAACGCTAAAATTAATTCACCAAAATTTTTATGCACCTTTATAAACATGCCATCACATATAAAATAATATTAAAAATAATTTCTCTGACCTCAGGTTAGTGGTTTTGAAACCACTGTTCTGACTAGGCCCAAAATCGGGCTGTTGCATAGAGTGGGTTTGGCATAATCATAAATAATTCGAGGAATAAGATTTGGATTTGTAGCAACTGTAGGAGGTAGCTGATTATTCTGACTATCACCTATCTCCTCAGTAATAATAATGTCTTGTTTGTCTACTATATTCTGTCGACTTTGCCTTACTTCTCTATGATTTCTGCAAGCTGTACTTTTAATTTCACTATCAAATAATAATTGTCCCGACGAGTTTCTTCTAGTTATAAACTAAAGAAACCTGCCAGAAGTAAATAAAAAGAAAAATTAGAATGTAAAAATTAAACTAAAAAAAAATAAAATTCAATAAAAATAAAAGGCTAAATTAATAAAAATCAAGTGTTCCTAATATTTTAGTTTCTCGGCAACATTGCCAAAAACTTGATGGTCACTAAACTAACTATAAAAATATGACTACGGCAAGCATACCTATTGAACAATAGTATAGCTATGTTGAGTAGAAAATATCATATCTACGAGGACTATAGTAATTATTGTTTTTCTATTATTTAGCTGACAAATTGGAGTGATTGTTTTTAATCTAAAATTACTAAACTAATCTAACTAAGAACGCAATAGAGAATGAAATAAGAAAATAAACGAAGATAACCAATGAGATAGACAATACTCAGGAAAGAATTCACCTAAACTTCACTTATAATTGTGAATATGAATTGAATAATTTATTCACTTGTGTCTTGATAAGTAGAAATCTCTAAATTATGTTAATGTCTCTTTCGAGAGTAAGAACAACTAACTCTAGGTTGATTAATTGAAATCTCTTTCTAATTTAAACCTCTATTGTAGCATTAACTCAATCTATGGATTCCCCTATTAGATTTGACTCTGATCTGGTTTATTTAGGTCGTCCTATTTCTAGGATTGTATGCAACTCCACTCAATTATGCTAGATCTACTCTTAAACAGGGACTTTTGCTCCACTCAAATAAGCACATGAAACATGAATTAATATCACGGAGATATTAAAACAAGCAATAAGCATACATAAATTAGAACAAGAATCAAGTATTTATCATGTAAATCAGAAATCAAATAATAAGATTCATCATAGGTTTCATCTTCCTTAGGTATCTAGGGAATTTAGTTCATAATCTTGAATAGAAACATCTCAAAGTTAGGATAACCACAAGACATAAAGAAACTCAATAAAACTTTGAAAGAAATTAAAAGGAGATCTTCAATCTTGAGGGAGATCCGCTTTGGAGTTGATTCCGATGGCGTTCTTTGAGTGTTTTCTTCAATCTTCTCTGATTTCCCCCCACTTAGGTCTTCGTCTAATTGGTATTTATACACTTTAAAATGCTCAAAGAGCCTAAAAATTGGGTTTTTCCACATATTTGGGAAGCAAGGTGCGATATCGACATGGGCTAGCACATGGACATGTGGCCAGCCCATGTGGCTCACACGGACATGAAGCCAGCCCATGTAGCTCACACGGGCATGTGGCCAACCCTTGAGGAAATGCTCAGGTAGTGTGGATCTTGAAAATAACTCTTTTTGTTTGATTTTGGCTCGTTTTTTGCTCCTTTTACTCCCAAATTCTCTCCTAAGTATAAAAACATGAATTTAAATGATTAGGAGCATCAAAATCACTAATTTGCATAATTGAACATCCAAAAATGCATTTAGAATGAGATTAAAATATGTTACTTTTATAACTTATCACCCAAACAATTCACCATGCTTGTCCTAATAGCTTTCCCTTGCGATCCAGACCAAATCCACTTGTTTCAGTGATTTATGAACAATTGACCAGAGTAAGGGACTCCGAATCAACATCAACCTCATCATCAATAAGCCATAAGCTAAATGGCCTTCAGGATTTGTATGATTGTGTAGATAAGTTGCTGCAATTGCCCTTTTCCCAGCAAGAATTAGCTTAAGAACAAAACAAGAGACCTGTTGATGAATTGTTGGGTAGATCCCTTAAGCTGTGCAATACTGTTAAGGATATTTTGTTGCAAACAAAAGGAAGTATACATGATATTCAATTAGTGATGCGAAGAAGACGACGCAGAGAAATCAAGCTTATGGGTAAGGTGAGGAAGTACTTCACCTCCAAGAAAGTGGTGCAAAAGACTATCCATAAGGCATTGAAGAATGTGAAGCGTGTGGAAACAAAACGTATTTTCTCATCTTTGAACGACCACGAGACCAAGGAAATGGTTAGCTTGATAAAGGAGGCTAAAGCAGTCACCTCCTCCATGTTTGAATACTTATTCACCTTCATCTTAGGGCCAAAGTAACAATTGAAGTGCGGTAGCTGGGCATTAGTGTCCAAGCTATTGCACCACAAACAGATAGAGTGTGGACAAGTCGGAAAAAGAGACATTAATGAATTTGAGAGGGTTGATGCTACTTTAAGATAAGTAATGAGTTAGAAGATGAGCAAATCTGAGAATGTTGAGATGCCAAGATAGCTAAAAGAGTTGGAGCTTTCCGTTCAAAATCTTGAAGATGGACTTGAGTGCCTCTTTAGGTGTATGATCAAAGCTAGGGTCTCTCTTCTCAACGCACTCAATCATTAGAAAATTTTGTAAACATCAATCTTGTATAGACATGAGATATACATATATACACTCAATGAAATGCAGTTTTGATACTACAATATCATTTTCTAGCATTTATCTGTACCTTTTTTTTCCCATTTGTCTAGATTAAGCTCCATTCTATTTTAAACACCACCTTAGCAAGAAGCTCAAGATAGATTTTAGAACTTTTGACTTTTTTATGCCATAAATTCAAATTTTTCTTTGATGTTTCAATTGAGGGAAGGTTGTTAAACCAAATTTGGACAAAGCTAACTCAATCTATCAATTAAAACATAAATAAAAATAGAGAAATAAGTCTTCAAAAATGAAATCTTTTTTACTATCCCTGAATCATCATCTTTAATGTCAATAATCCTACCATTTCAATCTATAAACACATTATTAGACACTAGTAAAAAAGTCAATTGACATTCACATGGTTGATTCAGATTATACACGAGCTACATCATAGAAAATTGTTTTAGTTAAGGGACAATTGAATCTTCAAGTAATGTTTTCCTGCTAAAAATTATAGTATACAAGTCAAGCATGCAGATCTTGCCTCCCTTTTGCCAAACATAAGGTGATAACCAGTAGACAAGTTGAAAACAATGAGGCATTAATACAAGGGAAGAACGAAAGAGCAAATGGCCATTGCCTATATACTTTCTCAACCCCATCGTGTGTATTTGTATCTTTTTATATTATTATCATGTTATTGAAGATAAGTTTTGATTGTATTTGCTAAATGGTAATGAGTTGTTTTGACGGTGGAAAGGAGACAACACATGAACATTTTTGTAGATCCAAATCAAGCTCATGTTACTTGCAATTGATATTTAAAGAGGATGATATTCCTCTTGTCCACCCTCAGCCTATAATATATATTCAGCAGATGAGAATGGGAAGACAACAAATAGGTAGAGTGAGTTGAAACCACAATTCCAATTGTAAGGCCTTTTTTCTTCTCTAAAACTAGAGTTTCTGTTCTCAACATCCTTAGCCATTAGGTTGCAGAAAGTTATAAGATATGGCAATAGAAAACAACTTCATACAATTTTGCTATACATCCTTGTATATTGGTAAAAAAATATATGTATACTTCATCTATCATAAATAAAAAGAATTTTGACGAATGAATCTACATCTTTCTTTATCATATACATTTGTTTTTTATTCTATGCCTAATATAGTAACGATCATCCTTGTATATACATTTTTTGTTTATCATATACATGTATTGATAGCATGAAAAAGAAATTCTGGACTCCTATTTGGGCATTTCACAACCTAGTATCTTGAAGGACTTGAAAGTCTCTTTAAGAGTTTGATCATAGCTACAGTCACTACACTCAACATACTAAAAACTGTTAATTAAGTTTCCAATTGTATATTGATGTGTCTCATGTGACTATTAAAAATAGGACTAAGGCAAATGCACCAATCGAATAATAGCATAGCTACAGTGAGTAAAGATATCATATCCATAACGACTAAAAGTATTAGTAATTACTGTTTTCTTATTATTTAGCTGAAAAATTAGAGAGATAGGTTTAAGCTAAAAATACTATACTAAATTGACTAAGAACTCAATAGAGAATGAATCAAGGAAATAATCGAATATTAACCAATGAGAGAGACAATACCCAGGAAAGAATCCACCTAGACTTCGTCTATTATTATGGCTCTGAATTAAACTGTTTATTCACTTGGTGTCTTGATCCGTAGAAATCCTAAATTATGTTAATATTTATTTTGAGAGTAAAAACAACTGACTCTACTTTGATTAATTGAAATCTCTTTCTAATTAAAACCCCTATCATCGCATTAACTCGATTTATGGATTCCCCTATTAGATTTGACTCTAATCCGGTAGATTTATGTCGTCCTATTTTTAGGATTGCATGCAACTCCACTCAATTATGTTATGTCTATTTTTAAATATGGACTTTTCCTTCATTGAATTAAGTATATTAAACATGAATTAATATCCCAAAAATATTAAAACAAGAAATAGACACACATAATTGAGAACAAAAATCAAGTATTTATCATGTAAAACAGAAATTAAATAATAGAATTCATCATAGGTTTCATCTTCCTTATGTATCTAAAGAATTAGTTCATAATCTTGAATAAAAACATTTCAAAGTCAGAAAAACCACTAGAAACAAAGAAACTCATAAAAACTTGAAGGGAAATTAAAAGGAGGTTTTCGATCTTGATGGAAATCCGCCTCAGAGTTGGCTTTGATGCTGTTCTTCAAGTTGTTTTCTTGATATTCTCTGATGGCTGCCATATTTCTTATTCTGTTTGGTACTTATAGATTTTAGAATGCTCAAAAAACCTAAAAATTGAGTTTTTCTACGTGTTTGGGAAGCAGGTTGTGAAATTAACATGGGTTGGTGGAACAATGGAAATGTGCAAGTGTACACAATCGTAACAAGTAAAAAAGTGGCAAGTAAATGTCAAGTTATCGGACCCACGGGGATTGTGAAAATAATTATTTATGAATGCAATTAAAAACACTTCGGTGAAGAAAAATATTTTGATTTTGAGGAAGTGATTTAAAACTAAAATTTAACTAAGTAAAATAAAATAAAATAAAATTTCTAATTCACAATTTCAAAAGATGATTTTAATCAAGATGATATAATCGTGTTAGATTAATTACATCTCTTAACTTAGAATTACTAAACTCATGTTCCTGTTGTTACGAATAAATTCACGGCAACTCGGTAATTTGCTAACTACTGCTTATACGTACCTATTAAATTAACTAATCTCTTGAATATTTTCCAATGCCAATTCAAACAATTAATCAATCTTCATAAGCACATAAAAGATTAAGTAAGCTAATAATGTATTCCTACCTTGAAATAATTTAATCACAATAATCTTGCAAGTTATGCAAGGCTAACGTATTGTCTAATACCGTTGCTAATTTAACCCTCAGCTACCTTAGAAGATTAAACATGCACTGATTAAGCTACCTTAGAAGATTAAACATGCACTGATTAAGTATTGTATCAATTAATTACAATTTCAATACTATTAAATAATTAATTCATTAGTCACCTTACAATTATAATGTAAGAATAACTTAGTCATGGTTTTACTTAATCAAACATTTTACCAAGACCTATAACAACACAAATATAATTTTAATAACTCAAGTGGACGAAATGTAATCAACCTAACACGAATTAAACATATCAACATCACAAGTATTCATAGGCATGTTCATAATAACAACAATAAAATTAAAATGATAAGAAACAAAAATCAAATCCAGTTTTTCTCCGAGGCTTGACTAGCTCCGCTCCTCCTCTCCACTTGTTCTTGTTGAACTGAAGCTTCCACGAACGCTTGAATGTTGCTTCAGATGGTGGTTGAAGGACTCTTCAACAAGAGGTGAAATCGGGAAGGGAATGGGCAGGAAAATATACAATTACAATACATGATCTTTTAATTTAGCGTGCATGTGTATTATAATGTCACTTCTTTTATGAGAGAAAAAATGAAAATGTTAGGTTCTGACTTCCAAGGGACATAATATCATATAGAAATGGATAGAATATGTAGTTGCATTGGTGCAAATATTTATTATTTGCAGTTGTCTTCCTTCAATTATACAATGACAATAGCTAACTTGTGCACGGGGAAATTGGATGATATTATCTTAATTGGACAGCACTGAGCTGGAGAGCTGGTTGCGAGAAGACATTTTGCATAAACAATGCTGACAGAGTGTTCAGATCGATATCCAAATTGAGTGAAGAAACAATAAGATATTGCTAATTAAAGAAGTATTTGAGATTCCTTTTGTCTGTATGACCTAATGTATATATAAAATAGAGCTGATGCCTACTGTTGCTATTGCAAATAATAGGTTGAAACATTCAACCATTAGGTTGTTCCCCTGAAGAAGAAAGAAAAATGGCATCCCAAACAATTCACCACACCCGTTCTAACAGCTTCCCCTTGCCATCTAGACCAAATCCACTTGTTTTAGAGATTGATGAACATTTGAACAGATTAAGGGACTCCGAAGCAACGTCAACCTCATCATCAATATGCCATAAGCTAAATGGCCTTCAGGATTTGTATGATGGTGTGGATAAGTTGCTGGATTTTCCCTTTTTCCAACAAGAATTAGCTCAAGAACAAAAAAAGGGACCTGTTGATGAATTGTTGGATGGATCCCTTAGGCTCTTTGACCTGTGCAACACTGCTAAGGATATTTTGTGGCAAACAAAAGAAGTATACAGGATATTCAATTAGTGATGCGAAGAAGAGGATGCGGAGAAGTCGAGCTTGTGGGTGAGGTGAGGAAATACTTCACCTCTAGGAAAGTGGTGCAAAAGACTATCTACAAGGCATTGAAGAATGTAAAGCGTGTGGAAACAAAATGCATTTTCTCATCTTTGAATGACCACGAGACCAAGGCAATGGTTAGCTTGTTAAGGGAGGCTTAAGCAGTCACTTCCTCTATGTTTGAGTACTTATTCACTCTCATCTCAAGGCCAAAGGAGCGATTGAAGTGCGGCAGCTGGGCGTTTGTGTCCAAGCTATTGCACCACAATTGGATTGGGTGTGAACAAGCCAGAAGAAGAGACATTAATGAATTTGAGAATGTTGATGCTGCTTTAAGATCAGTAATGAGTCAGAAGATGAGCAAATCTGAGAATGTTGAGATGCCAAGACAGCTAAAAGAGTTGGAGCTTTGCATTCAAGTGCTTGAAGATGGACTTGAGTGCCTCTTCAAGTGTATAATCAAAGCTAGGGTCTCTCTTCTCAACGCATTCAATCGTTAGAGAATTTTGTAAATACCAATCTTGTATAGACATGAGATATACATATATATACTCAACGACATGCAGTTTAACAAAATAAGAACACAACCGATAAAACCATAAAAGTACAGTGCACAATAAACTAAAGCATAACATAGAAGTTTAACAAAAAAAAACTAAAACTAAAAATAAAAGTACAACTACAAATAAAAATAAAAATAAATACAAACAGAAAACTAACTCAAGTCAGTTAGCATCGTGCGAGGTGTTAGGATCACGAAGCGCATGATTGAGTGGAGAAATATGGACATCCTAGCATATCCGCTGCAGATATACCTCAATGCGATCGATCTGCCCTGACTATTGCTGCTGAAGGCAATAGATATCGTCGAGTGTGATTTTGTGCACAAGTGCAGTAGTAAAAATTAGCTTTAAAACTAAAACCACCCATCAGAAATTTAAAATTTGGGAAATTCGCTTAATGGCCACTCCCATTTCCCTTACTTTACCATTTAATCCTTTACTTCCAAAATACTAACTTTTAAGGTTTATTTTCCATATAAATACTATAAATATTCCCTTGTTTTACAATTAAATCTTATTTAATTAATATTTAAATTTTTACTCAAATTACCCTCAATAAAAATTATTTTAAAATTCTTTTTCAACCCAAATTGATTATTTTCACTAATAATTATTTAAAACTTTTAAAATTAGATTTTCAAATATATATACTTTAATTTTTCGGATTATTGTTTAATCAATTTCAGATGAACTTAACCTCCTAAATTAAATTAAAAATTACTAGAAACCCTATAAATTCCTAGTTTCACACTCATAACTTGAAAAATATACCCGAAATTACTAGACCTGGTTTAGGGATATTACAACTCTCCCTCTCTAAAAAGAAATTTCGTCCTCAAAATTTACCTAAATCAAACAGATATGAATACTGACATTTCATCACATCTTCCGACTCTTAGGTGTCTTCCTCAGTCTTGTGGTTGCACCACAAGACTTTTACCAACGAAATCATTTTATTGCGTAGCATATTCATCTCTCAATCTTGGATCGTAACTGGTTCCTCCTTGTACGAAAGATTACACCGAACATCGATCTCCTCAACAGGTACAACGTGAGAAGGATTAGATCTGTACTTTTGTAACATGGAGACAAGGAAGACTTCATGAATACACTCTAGCTCAGGTAGTAACAACAAATGATAAGCAACGGTCCAATCTGCTCGGCAACCTTATAAGGGCCAATGAACCTCAAAACTTTCTTCCACAGTAAAACCTTCATAATTACCTTATCACCAACTTGATACTCGACGTCTCGATGTCTCAGGTTAGCGTAAGACTTCTATCAATCAGAAGCAGCCTTCAACTCCTCTCAAACAAGTCTCGCCTTATCCTCAACCTCCCAAACCAACATTGGACCCAAGTTCTTCTTCTTCTCCATATCGGACCAACACAGAGGAGTCTTACACCTCCGTCCATACAAAGCCTCGAACAGGGCCACCTGAATACTCTTCTGATAGCTATTATTATACGCAAACTTGACTAACAACAAGAGATGATCCTAATTACCTCCGAAGTTGATAACACAACTACGAAACATGTCCTCAAGAATCTGGATCACCCTCTCTAACTGGCTATCGAAATGCGGATGATAAGCAGAACTGAAATGAAGCTTCGAACCTAAAGCCTCATGCAACAATCTCTAGAATCTTGAAGTAAACCGCAGATCTTGATTTGAAATGATCGAAATAGGAACTCCATGAAGAAGAACAATCTCATGAATGTAGAGCTCAGCTAACTGATGTAGACTAAAAGTCGTACAGACCAGAAAAAAATGTGCAGACTTCGTAAATCTGTCCACAATCACCCAGATCGAATCCTTATGTGTCAGAGTCAAACGCAAACCCGAAATGAAATCCATCGTAATCTGCTCTTATTTCAACTCCAGAATCTAAATGGGCTGAAGCGAACCTGATGGATGCTGATGTTCGGCTTTCACCATCTGACAAACCAAACATCTTGCAAGAAAGTCGGCAACATCCTTCTTCAACCCAAGCCACCAATACAGAACCTGATGATCCCGATAGATCTTATTCCCACTGAGACCCATATCAAAAAGACTGCTATGAGCCTCAAAAAGAATAGAATGCTTTAGATCCTTGTCTCCCAGAACACACAAGTGACCTCGAAAACACAAAACACCATCAGAGTTGAGATCAAAATCCCCCTAAACACCTAACTCAACCTGAAGAATCTGACGAGCCAAACTATCATCAAAAGGTGGATGCTCACGAATCTATTGCGAAAGAATTGACCTCACCTAAAGTTCAGCTAACAGACCCCCATCCTCAGAGATAGACAACCTCGCAAACATAGCCCGCAAATCAACTAGAGACTTGCGGCTCAGAGCATCTACTACTACATTCACCTTCCCTAAATGGTACTCGATCACTCAATCATAATCTTTCAGCAACTCGATCTAGCGCCTCTGTCTTAAGTTCACCTCCTTCTGGGTTAGGAGATACTTAAGACTTTTGTGATCGATGTATATCACGCACCTCTAATCGTACAGGTAGTGATGCCAAATCTTGAGCGCAAAGACTACTACAACTAATTCCAGATTGTGAGTTGGATAGTTACACTCATGCGGCCTCAACTACCTTAACATAAAAGCAACTACCTAACCCTTCTGCATTAGCACACAACCCAGTCCCGTATAAGAAGCATCATTGTAGACCATATACTCCTTACTAAATACTAGTTGTGTCAATACAGTAGCTTTAGTCAAAACCAACTTTAGCTTTTCAAAGCATTTCTGCCTCTCATCAGTCCATTGAAAGGCAGTGTTCTTTTGAATCAACTTCGTCAAAGGAACAACAATTCTTAAAAACCTCTTGACAGAGGGATGGTAATAACTAGCTAACCCCAAGAAACTTTTGACCTCAGAAACAGTCCTCGGCGGCTTCCAATCCAAAATCACCTCAACCTATTTTGGATCATCCCGAATACCCTCAGGTGAAATGATATGACCTAGAAAAACCACCTCACGAAGCCAAAACTCACACTTTCTTAGCTTCGCATATAACTGCTTCTCTTCAAAAACTTACAGAACCTCTCTCAAGTGCTCATCATACTCATCCTCTGGTCGAGAATACACCAATATATCCTTATGAAAGCCATTACAAACCAATCTAGGTAGGAATGGAATATTCAGTTTATCATGTCCATAAATGCGGTAGCAATATTCGTCAATCCAAATGGCGTGACAAGAAACTCGTAATGGCCATACCGATTCTTGAAAGCAGTCTTCATAACATTCAAATCATTAACCTTCAACTAATAATACCTAGACCTCAGATCAATCTTTAAGAAAATTGAAGCTCACAGAAACTGGTCAAACAAATCATCAATCCTCGGTAGCAGATACTTATTCTTGAATGGTCAACTTATTCAGATGGCGATGATGGATGCACAACCTCAAAGTCCCATCCCTTTTCTTCACAAACAACACCGGTGCTCCCTACGGAGACACACTCGTATGAATGAACCAACGATCCAACAACTCTTGCAACTGTAACTTCAACTCTTTTGGTTTATTAGGTGCCATGTGATAGGGCGCAACAGAAACTGGAGCAGTATCGGGATAGAGTTCAATACCGAACTCAACTTCTCTATTCGGCAGTAATCCAAGCAACTCCTTAGGAAACACATCTGGAAAATCACAGACAGCCCGAATCTCATCCAACCTCATCTCTCTACTATCAACCTTCAGGATATAGGATAAATAAGCTTCGTAACCTTTTTAGACTAACTTTTCAACACAAAGCGAAGAAATCACATTCGACAACAACTCAAACTTCTCACCAACAACAATAATTTTTGAACAGCCAGAACCAATCAGAGTCACCAACTTTGCCTTTCAATCCACCTTAGCCTAATGCTCAGACAACCAATTTATACCCAGAATGATGTCAAAACCCTAAAACTATAACTCAAGAAGATCATCTAGGAACACTCGTCCCTGAACCATCAGAGAACAACAATGATAAACTAATCCACCACTACATTATCACCTAGAGGGATCTTAATAGTAACACTCGACATAGATGTCTCTATAGCAATCCCTAACTCTCTAGCTAAGTCTCTCAAGATAAACAACCTAGTCGCGCCAAAATCAAATAAAGCTAGCAGAGGAAAACATTGTAGAGTGAAAGTACCTAAAATAACATCAATAACCTCTCTCATCCAGGGCCCTCTCATTACATAAACTCTGGCTGGACCACTATCACCACCTCGTTTAGCACTACGATGACGAGCACCTCTACCACCATCACCTCTGGCACGGCCCCTCCTTCGAGTCAGAGCAGGTGCAACAGCAGTAGCAGTAACAATAATGGCATTACATTAGCCACCTAAGAGATTCTTGGCTAACGACCACCCAAGACACACCCAGACCTTATAACACCTTAATCTTATCTAATTGTTAGTTATTTATTATTGCAAAAGCAAATTATGAGACAATTTTAAACTTTTCCTAGGTAATTTAATCCAAAGGCATTTTTGTCATTTTATCATATATGGAAAAACTAACCCGATTTTTATCATATATGGAAAAACTGACCTTCTTTTAGTCAAAACTATTCAAGCGTAAAAATTTCAGCTTAATTTGAGTTCATTTACTATGTCTAATTCAAGTTTTATTATTAAGGACTAACTTGTAACAAATACAAACTATCGGGACCTATTTTGAAATATAAATCAAGTGCTTTTCTATTGAATTTTACCCATTACGAGACTAGTCCTAAAATTTTACCAAGTTTCCTTATGATCTAAGGCTCTAATTATACAAATCAATTTTTAGGACTAAGTTGTAACTTAAACAATTTAGAATACCAATTTAAAAAGACAAAAATTCAAACCCCTAAAACCCACACGATCATGTACCCCAAACTGTGTGTCATTAAACAATCGTGTTCACGTCATGAAAAACTTCCAGGCCAATCGCACACGCCCGTATAGAAACCCCATATGCCCACGTGTGATAGCTCCAATCTCCACACACCCATGTCATTTACCCACACGCACGTATGCAACCCCTCACATGCCGGTGTGGACAAGCACACACCCGTGTGAAAACCACTGTACCAGGGAAAAACTCATTTTAAAACCTAATTTTGCATGTTTTAATGGCCAATTAAAACCGATTTAACTACGATTAATTAACATACATATATATACACATTCAATTGAATTTATTGATATCAATTAAGCCTTAATTATATAGAATTAGGCAATCAATTTCATGCATAACAAACACTGAATAAATCAAACAAGTAGCGTACCTTAGTCGCCAATAAACCACTCCATGGAAGCTTCATTTAAAAAATCATTAGTATAAATTTCATGCCATACACACCGTGTTATCAATCACCGTGTTATCAAGCAACAATACACCGTAAATCATTCAATAAATAAACTCAAACATGCTTTAAAATTATTATAAAACCATCCAAAATAAAATGTCCAATGTCCAAATTCCATTTACAATCAAAATTAAACTAATTTCTGGGAGTTCCACAATGCCCGATTACAGTATCTAAAACGTGTAATAAAGTCTCTACCAAGCCTAAATCTCTTGGAACTCTCTTTCTTGGCTCCTCAGCTCCTCAAGCCCGACGAATATCTACACGAGTTGTGAGGGTGTGAGCTTTAAATAGCTCTGTGAATGTTAATAAAAACAACTAGTAAATCAACATCTAAATCATGTTTAATCACACCAATCAGTCACCAATTATCAACCATAATAATAAAACATGTCAATTTAATTTCCATATGCTTTATCAATATCAAGAATCAATTATTCATGGCTTGAAAACATTGAATGATATAGCAACAATCACACATAAATATATTGGCATACACTTCTCATGGCTTAATCAGGTGATCATACATCGGATAAACGGATCTCCGAACTCCCACAAATATCAAATACAATTATCCAGTTGAGCAGGCCGAAGCACACGCTCCCTTATAATGCCTCAAATAACACCATTGAGTGGAGACTCATGCTCTACACTCTCTTATCTACTTTAAACAAATCAGTCCACCTAGAGCTATATGCTCACAATGTCACAAATAAAGGTGAGTACTCACAAATCCTATGGCATGCCAACCATATCCAATGGATCCACCATACATGTTGCCAATATATTCAGTCAAATAGAGCATATAAGTCAGTCATTATTATGCTCAATTTAATGTGACAAAATGCTTATGTGTAACATGTAACATAGCCATTTAACATCCAATTAAATCAAGCATTTACCACCTAAAAGCTTACTTACCATTATTCAATAAAAATTCAATTCTTGCACATTTAATATCAATCTTGCAAAAATCAGTCATTTAACCATAAATAATAAATTAAAATAATCAATTAAGCCACTAATTGAACATAAATAATGGTCAATTTACCAAATTACCTTTGGAAACACTCACCACACAATTTATCCTAACACAAACAAGTGATCAACCAAGCCAATCCAAACTTCAATTCCGGTTATCTCGATTCCTCTTCAAGATTCGAAGCTTCAACAGAGATAAAGTAGACATTACCACCTTTCCAATGCTATAATAAACACGAATTTAAATTAACTATACTAACTGAAATCCTCTCACAAAAATATCTTATTGGATTTGTAACATCAAGTCGAAACTCAATTCCTCTCAAAATCGATCACTCCAACCCTCCTAAACACTTTCGATCATCAATACCTGACCAAATACACTTAAACTAAGCATCAATTTCATCTTTAAATAAATTTCAGAAAATTTTAGAAAACCGGTTCATGAAGATGGTAAAATTTAGATTTCTTTAAATTGCCTCACAAATCATGTTTAATCTTGATAAATAAGATCAAAAAAATTTTAATAGATCCATCTTGAGTTTGAACGTCCATTAATTTGTTGATGTAACACCCCAAACCCGGTCCAGACGTTATGGCTGAATCTGGTGTGTCACATCAAAGCATCGTTCAAAAATTAAGTTATCGTTAAAAGTTAATTTCTATGATTAAAAGCTTTTGCTCGAGGTTAGAAAATCATCTCGCCAAAAACATTTACTTAATGCCTGGCATTGATACTTTAAGATATTTCAAATCGCGGAAGCTACTAAAGTTTGAAATATAAAAACGTTTGTTTTTAAGTGTTTTTGAAAATAGTTGTTAATTTTTGAAAATTCGTGTTAGCTGTTTCAAGTAAGGAAATCAAAAGCCCAATTAAAAATTTAATCCCTCAAAGGCCTTATTACAGTATTAAAACCCCAAAATATAAAATTCAAATAAAAATATTACAGCGGAGCATCAACAGTCGCGTGGCCATCTGATAGTAATTTATACATATTTTTATCCTATGCTTAGCACATTTATGGATGATTTCTCCTTAGATTTGGTGAATTTGATGCTCCTAATCCTTTTGAATTCATGTTTTATACTTAGCTCAGCATAAGAGAGTAAAAAGAGCTAGAAACGGGCCGAAAACGGAGAAAATGGACCTACATGAGAAATCAACACAGCCTAGACTTCCTCACACGGGTAAGCCACACGGCCGTGTCCATTTGGCAGGATCGAAGCACGACTTACACGAGTAGACTACACGCCCGTGCCTATTTAACAACCTCGACCACAGTCTAGAGCAATCGCACACGGGCGTGACCCTGTCGAGCCCAAGTATAGTCCTATTCGAAAAATGCCACTTTTGAGGGATTTGAGGCATTCTAAAGCCTATTTAAACACCTGAGAAGGTACTTAAGAGGGAGGCATGGAGTAGGAAGCAAGGAATTACTCAAGGGAAGCCAATTGATCCATCTCAGAAGCTAGATTCATCATCAAGACTGAAGATCTCCCTTCAACTTCCTTCAGGAGTTTTGGGTTTTCTTTAAGTTTTGTTTTCTTTATTCTTTTGAGATGTTTTCTTTCATAATTATGAACTAAAACCCCTGAATACCTATGGGAAATGAAACCTAAGACGGATCTTGTTATTATTATCTGAATTGTATGATAAATATTTGACTTGTTCTTAATTACGTGTTCTTAATTCTCGTTTTAATATCCCAAGATATTGATTCAAGTTGATGCGCTTATTCAGAGGAGTAAAAGTCCTTGTCTAAGAGTAAATTTTGTCATAATTAAGCGAAGATGATTGCACGCCTAGGGATAGGGTGACAAGATTTTGTTGGATTAGGGTGAAACATAATAAGGGAGTCCATAGATCGAGTTAATGCAAAATTAGGTTGTTAATTAGAAAGAGATTTCAATTAATCAACCTAGGGTTAGACGTTATTAGTCTCGAGAGAGATAATAATATAACTTAGGGATTTCTACGGATCAAGTCAAATGAATAAATCGTTTGATTCGGATTCAAATAACAAGTGAAGTCTAGGTGGATTTTTCCTTGGGTATTGTCTTAATCAATCGAGTTGTACCAAAATTTTTTCCCCAATTTTCTCTCTGTGCACCCTTAATTAGTTTAGTTAATTAGTTTAGATAAACAAAATCCTTAATTTTTAGGCTAGATAATAAAAAGAAAGTAATTACTAGTACTCTTGGTTCCTTGGGGTTCAACAATCCGGTCTTGCTAAAGCTATACTACTGTTCGATAGGTACACTTGCCTTCATAGTGATAATAGTTAGTTTCAAGAACGATTAATTATAGATTTTTAAAACCTGTCGCGAATATCACGTATCAAGTTTTTGGCGCCGTTGCCGGGGAATTAAGATATTAGGAACACTCGATTTTTATTATTTTAGCCATTTTACTTTATTTGCAATTTAGATTTTTATTTTCTTTTCTAATTTTTCTTTTATTCGCTCCTGGCAGGTTTTTATAGTGTATGACTAGAAGAAACCCGTCGGGACCATTACTGTTTGATAGTGAGATTGATCGCACAGTTCGCAAAAATCGAAGAGAAATAAGGTGAAGCTTAAGATACATAGAGGAAGAGCAAGAGGACGATACTTCAACCATAACTGAGGAGATGGCTGAAAACCATGAAAATCTGCTACGTCCTGCGATTGCTGCTAATTAGAATCCCGCTCCGCGTACTATGTATGATTATGCTAAACCTTCTTTAACAGGAACTGAATCAAGCATAGTAGGCCTGCTGTCGCTGCAAATAATTTTGAACTGAAACCTAAAACAATTCAATTGATACAACAATTTGTTCAATTTGATGGTTTGTAGGACGAGGATCCCAACGCTCAGTTGGAAAATTTTCTGGAACTTTGTGACACTTTTAAAATTAATGGCGTTTCTGATGTTGCCATTCGCCTTCTGTTATTCCCTTTTACATTGAGAAACAAAGCTAACTAGTGGTTGAACTCGTTACCACGAGGGTCAATCACTACTTGGGAACAAATGACCGAAAAGTTTTTATTAAAATATTTTCCGCTGGCTAAAACGGCTAAATTACGTAATGATATCTCTTCTTTTGTATAGATGGATTTAGAAACACTCTACGATGCATGGGAGAGATACAAGGATCTGTTGAGAAGGTGCCCTCACCATGGGTTGCCACTCTGACTACAGGATCAAATGTTTCACAATGGCCTGAATCCTTCGGCTAGACATATGATTGACTCAGTTGCTGGTGGAACTATCAATAATAAGACACCTGAGGATGCTTATGAATTTATAAAAGAGATGTCACTGAATAATTATCAGTGGCAAGTTATGAGGACAAAACCAATGGAAACAGCCAGCATTTTTAACGTCGATTCGGTCACCATGCTCTCTAATCAAGTAGAACTTTTGAATAGAAAAATTGACGATTTTCTTGTTTCTTCATAGGTTCAAGTAATGCAGTGCAAAGCAGGTGGAGGTGGATCAAGCAATTCAGAATACCCACCCTATGACCACAACATGGAGAACGAACAGTTAAATTACATGGGTAATAATCCTTGATCTCAAAATAATTCTTATAGTAGCACTTACAATGTAGGTTGGAGGAACCACCCAAATTTTTCATGGGGAGGCCAAGGAAATCAGAGACCACCACTACCTCTAGGCTTCCAACAACCTTACCAGCAAGAGAAAAAGCCGAACCTTAATGAGATGCTAACAAAATTCATCTCAGTGTCAGAAACTCATTTCCAGAATACTAAGACATCACTTAAAAATCAACAAGCATCAATCCAAGGGCTCCAAACTCAGATAGGACAACTCGCTAAATTAATATCTGAATGACCACAATGTAGCCTACCGAGTAACAATGAATCTAACCTAAGGGAACAACTCAACGCAATTACCATCCAAGACAAGGAAGGGTTAGTGGAACCTGAACCAGAACCGAGGCAAGGAATCATGGTAAGTAAAAGCAAAGGTAAGGTAGACCATAGTGAAAAAACATCGGTAAGTAAAGAGTACAAACCACATGTACCATACCCAAATACGATGAGGAGAGACCGTACAGACGAACAATTCGATAAATTCCTTAAATTATTAAAGAAATTACATATTAACTTACTGTTTATTGAAGATGTTTCGCAGATGCCAAACACATTCAAATTCCTAAAGGAGATTTTAACAAATAAACGGAAGTTGGATGAGGTGTCGCATGTGGAACTAAATGCGGTTTGCTCAGCCATACTACAGAATAAGCTGGCCAACAAATTAAAAGATCCAAGGAGTTTTACGATTCCTTGTTTAATTGGTAGCTTAGATGTTAATAATACTTTGGCTGATTTAGGGGCTAGCATCAATGTCATGCCTTACAAAATGTTTAAGAAACTAGGTATTGGGAAACCCAAACAAACTAGGATGAGCATTCAATTAGCAGATAAAACAATCAGATTTCCTAGAGGTATTATTGAAGATGTACTCGTTAAAATTGACAAATTTGTATTCCCAGTTGATTTCGTTGTTCTAGACATAGAGAAGGATAGTAATGTGCCTTTAATTTTAGGAAGGCGCTTTTTAGCAACTGCTAGAACTATAATTGATGTTGGTACAAGTGAACTTACACTTCGTGTGGGTGATGAAACAATCACTCTTCAAACTCGTAATGCAAGTAACGCATCAAATATTGAGGGTGGTTGTATAAATTGTGCTACTAATACTGATCATGTGGTGAAACCTTCTTGGTAGGAAATAGGTTCGAAGAACCTACATGAGCCATGTTCAAGCAACAACAAAGGACCTATCTACGAAGAACGAAGGCTACAAATCGGGGAGCTAGATGAATAGAGAACACAGGATAAACCAAAACCACGCCATGACAAGCCAAAATTTTCCCCAAATCAACTTAAGGTTGGAGACAAAGTGCTGTTAGATGCAACAGACCCTCGTATTACCACTTCTGAACCGAATGAAGAAATCCCTCTTACCATACTTATCACATTCAAGGTAATTTATCCCAAATTCGGCACATTCAAGGTAAATAGTACTCATCTAAAACATTATTTTGATAAAATTGATAGTAGGGATGAGGAGTGTGAACTCCTCGCACCACTATGACCATGCAACAGAAAGGTAAGTCGAGCTTAGACTACAAATAAGCACTTCTCGGGATGCAACGCAAGCACTAACGATGTTAACTTCTTTAAAAAAAATTTACTTTTTAACATCTATTCACTAACTGAGTCATTGTAACACAGATTTTCTAATCCACACGGCCAGGCACACGGGCATACCTTAGGCCATGCTCACACTACGGGAGGAGACACGGTCGTGCGACACGGCCGTGCGACACGGCCGTGCAACACGACCGTATGAAAACAGGGCAAAATTTTTCCTTAACACGGGATGCAATAAGTTGTCATGGCTGCGCGACGTGGCTATGGGCAAGTCTATCAAACCAACACCGGCGTGCAACACGCCCGTGTCTATAAACAATGGTTAAAACTGAAAATTTAGCACGGGCGTGTGACACGCCCGTGCCCACCAATCATGCTCAAGACTGATGAAATAACACGAGCGTGGACATCCATACACGATCGTGGGAGAAGCGAATGAAGCAGAACACGACCCTGCGACACCGCCGTGTGCACCAACATGCCCATAGAGCACAGGCGTGTACTGAATCTCAAATGCGCCCAAATTTAAAAAATCGAGAAACACACGGGCAAAAATGGGGCACGCCTGTGTGCCCCAAAATCTATATACACCCCTCACTATTCATCATCCCTTTCCCCAAAATCCCTAACCCTAGCCACTGTAACTTCACACGCCCTACCTGCCACGCCCGTGCGCCAACCACAGCACCACCTTCGATGACCCAAAGCTCATCCCTCTTGTGTTTGTTCATTTCCCCCTCTATTCTCTTCATTCTTTTTACTTATTTCATGATATTTTGTTTTATTTTGAGTAAATAATCATAGTTATAATGATAGAATACTTATGCCCTTTGTTAAGAAAGTTGCCATGTTAGTCAATACATTTTGCTGCATTCAACTATTTTTCTTGTTTCCATAGATTTCATACTTACCCACACGATATTTTATACTTATTAGACCCACATGCATTCATTCACTAGATATTTCTGTTAGCATTACTCTCGTAGTCCTATTCATAGTATGACTTAATGTATCTGATTGGATTATGTTTTTAGCATAGTTGTTCTTTGGTACAAGACTTTTATGAAGTATCTCCATTAGTTTTACCATGCATAATTTTTTCCATGCTATGATTGGGGAGAAATTTTATTCCATCTTGCCATTGCAGGTATACTATGTCAACCTCACGTGGCAAGAAGATCGTCGTCCCTATTTTGAAGAAATGGAAAGAAGCAACGTCATCTTCAGGTCCTACCGCTGAAATCCGTCACCCTTTCCTTCAGCTTCCCTTGGGACCCTAGGAGGAACTATTTCAGATATTACAGGCCCGACCCCTATGTGTGGGCTGCTACATTGACTGGGCCACACTTGAACAAATTCAAATGGTTGACGCAGTCTGAGCCCTCCTGTCGACTGATCCATAGGGCCCTTCTTTGAGATCATCGAGTCGACGTACCTCAAGCTCACAATGGGACTCTGCTCGACCTTTCATCTTCAAGTCATCATGACAAACTTTGACGATCCTGGAACAGTCCAGTTCCGCCTTGGTGGTCCAGTGCGCCAGTTGAGTGTACTAGAGTTTGGAATTGCACTAGGGTTGTACACGGAGGAGTTCATGGACGAAAATGAACTCGACACCCTCTATCGCCACATCCACTACTCTCTCTCAAAGTACTGGAAGGACCTAGTCCCTACCTCAGCCACCTATGATCCTAGCCATTCTAAGGCATCGGTCCTCGCCCTATCCTGTGATACCTACACGTCATCTTAGCCCACACTCTGACAGGACGGCGAGAGAGCACCGATGTCGTCAACACTCACGACGCCTATTTCTTGTGGAGTATGGCAAACGGGTACGTCTTCGACCTTGCCTATTTCATTGCCCTCACCATCCGCCATCAGACGAAGTGACATAGGAGAGGAGTCATCTCTATCAAGCCCTATGTGACTCGATTAGCTCGGCACTTTGGGCTCCTCAACACAACGGCATAATCATCCTCCCTCACTCTCATCGGCCAGATGTCTCGACAGGGCATCTCGAGCATGCTACATATGAAGATGATTGAGAAACGACGTGGAACCTACCCTCTTTAGTACCACCTCATCCAGTCCACCGAGGAGGAAGACCCAGAGGACATTATTGATGATGTCCCTCCACGTCATGAGGAACCACTGTCTCAACCACCACCCATCCATCGTCCAGTTCATGTGGCGGCTTCATACTCTGAAATCTCTGAGCGTCTTACTCAATTTGAGCAGCAGTGTTTTCAGTGCTTTGATCACATTGATGCCACTCTTCATCAGATTTGTCAGCACCTTCACATCTCATCACCACCACCACCTCGCGAACCATCCGGCGATGATGATGTTTAAAAACTTTTTATTTATTATTTTTATTTTCACTTTTATCTTTATTTATCTTCTTTAAGTACTTTTTATTTTATTTTCCTTTAATATTATTTTAATTTTAGGTTTTAGAATTTTTATTGAATAATTTATAGTTTCAGCTATTTCATTACGAGTAATTAGGCTTCCTTATATTTCCTAAAGAATTCTTGATTCTATCACAGTTATAAAGAGCTTCAAAGCTCATCATCACTTAGGAACTAAAAACTCCACTGGAAAAGGCTCTCCACGACTGTTATGTCCTGCTCAACCACGACCATAGCTACTACCAGATATAATATTCTTTTGGCGCAGGACTTATGGACTAATGAACCTCTACCACCACCGAAGTATCCTCCTCCACTCTCATCATTGCCTTGGCCGATTATTCTTCATAACTCCAATTCAAGGAGTTCATTCATCATTCAGGAAGTTTCACATCTCTCCCCATCTTATGATTATATATCTATATTTTTCAATATATTTATCTTTGTACATTGAGGGCAATGTACATCTTAAGTGTTGAGGGGTCTTTTATATCATCATCAGAAATCCCTGAATTTTGTCTTATTCTCACGTGAATCACTCATATCACTATTAGAATGAATTTTAATTAGTTTATGATTTTTATTGATATGTCCTAAATTAAAACATAGGCATTTATGCATTGATTTTTTAAACTTTAAGACATTAGGGAATCAAGCATGATAAGTTGATTTTTTAGAATTAAAAACTTTTAGATTGTTTCCCTAAGTTTAGGTATTATCTTGAGTTGAAATTCACAAGTTTAAACACCAAAAAGCTATAATTTTTGTGAGATCTTGAGCCTTTAGAGCATATTTTATTTCTTTCATGCTCACTTTTATTATGAGTGCATCAGTATTGATTTGTTATTCTAGAACTTGCTTGATTATGCATGTCAAAACCACACCATTTGATTTGATATGTCGAGATGATAAAGGCACTTAGGTTTAACCCACTTACTCCAAAAAAGCCTACCTTCATAATTAACCCTTAGTGAACCCATTTAAGCTTAACAAGCCATTAATTGATTTACCCTTAATATTAACCCATAACCCATTATTGTTGAAATCCCCTAATTTGATCCCTATTTTTGTTGAGATTTGATTTTAATAAATTGCTTAGCTATGTTTTATTCTTCGTTGCAATAATTAATCTCTATGTTATTTGACTTGTTCTAAAAAAAACAATACTTACATACGTATTAGAGTAATTCGTCGTTTTTGAGCTTGAGTGTTAATTCCATATTCTGAGAAGAAGCTCACTTGTATTCAACTGATAATTAGTTATTTTTCTAGTTAGGTGATTTTTTTTCAATTCAATCTCGATTCTAACATTTTCTTTCAGCTTGTGACCACACCCCCTAACCAAAGCCACGTTACAACCCTCTAAAGACCTTTTAATGGATGTATCATCTCAATATATAGTGGTAGAGATTTGATTTTCATGCAAGCCTATGGTAATAACTTTTCATATTGACTAATGAGTGCTTTATTTGATGTCCTTAAACACCTCGAGTGATTTGAGTGAATCTTTAGTGAGGATGTTAAACTCTGTGATATTTTGATCAAAGGTAATCACTTAGATGAGGGGAGACACCTATGTTTTCGTGATAAAATGCTCAACTTGGAATGTTTGAAACTTTGATGTACTTTCAGTTGAATTTTCAATGTATGATTACTTATGATTTATTTTGAGATATTATTGATAGAGATTATAGATTGAGAAGAATTTATTTTGATTGTGAGTTGAGGATTTTGCTTGAGGACAAGCAAACGCTTAAGTGTGGGGGTATTTGATAAACCGTAATTTATACATATTTTTATCCTATGCTTAGCACATTTATGGATGATTTCTCCTTAAATTTAGTGAATTTGATGCTCCTAATCCTTTAAATTCATGTTTTATACTTAGGTGAGCATAGGAGAGTAAAAAGAGCTAGATACGGGCTGAAAACAGAGAAAATGGACCCACATGGGAAATCAACATGGCCTAGACTTCCTCACACGGGTAAGCCACACAGCCGTGTTCATTTGGCAAGATCGAAGCATGACTTACACGAGTAGACTACACGCCTGTGCCTATTTAACAGCCTTAACCACGGTCTGGAGCAATCGTACATGGGCGTGTCCCTGTCGAGCCCAAGTATAGTCCTATTCGGAAAAGGCCACTTTTGAGGGCTCTTAGGCATTCTAAAGCCTATTTAAACACCTGAGGCGGTACTTAGGAGGGAGACACGAAGTAGGAGGAAAGGAATTACTCGAGGGAAGCCAATTGATCTATCTCAAAAGCCAGATTCATCATCAAGACTGAAGATCTCCCTTCAATTTCCTTCAGGAGTTTTGGGTTTTCTTTATGTTTTGTTATCTTTATTCTTTTGAGATGTTTTCTTTCATAATTATGAACTAAAACCCCTAAATACATAAGAGGAATGAAACCTAAGATGGATCTTGTTATTATTATCTGAATTGTATGATAAATATTTGACTTGTTCTTAATTCTCATTTTAATATCCCAGGATATTGATTCAAGTTGATGCGCTTATTCAGAGGAGCAAAAGTCCCCGTCTAAGAGTAAATTTGTCATAATTAAGCGGAGTTGATTGCACGCCTAGAGATAGAGTGACAAGATTTTGTCGAATTAGGGTGAAACCTAATAAGGGAGTCCATAGATCGAGTTAATGCAACACTAGGCTGTTAATTAGAAAGAGATTTCAATTAATCAACCTAGGGTTAGACGTTACTAGTCTCGAAAGGGATAAAATATAACTTATGGATTTCTACGAATCAAGTCAAATGAATAAATCGTCTGATTCAGAGTCAAATAACAAGTGAAGTCTAGGTGGATTTTTCCTTGGGTATTGTCTTAATCAATCGAGTTTTACCAAAAAATTTTCCCCAATTTTCTCTCTGTGCACCCTTAGTTTAGTTAATTAGTTTAGATAAACAAATCCCTTAATTTTTTAGGCTAGATAATAAAAAGAAAGTAATTACTAGTACTTTTGGTTCCTTTGGGTTCGACAATCTAGTCTTGCTAAAGCTATACTACTGTTCAATAGGTACACTTGCCTTCATCGTGATAATAGTTAGTTTCAAGAATGATTAATTATAAATTTTTAAAACCTGTCACGAATATCATGTATCACCATCTTCGAGTTCCTTGCGGCTTCAAATCACCTATGGCTGGGGATTACTTGTGCAGTTAGACAGAAGGGTGAGTTTGCAAAAACTCAGTGTGTAATCCCTTATAATACGAACAGTCAAACATACAATATGCGGAAACAGACTGGACCTGAGCCCATCACAGAAATAGTATCAAGCGGCCTTAGCCCATTAACAGAATCAGGTGGGCCTAAGCCCAATACAGAATTAGTATCAGATGCAAATATGTAGATAAATATCCAGCCTAGTCCAACCAATACACCACTCGTACCAACCAACACACATGTGGGGATAAAATCAACCCACCCAGCCAACACACCAAGCTTAGCACCGGTTGTGGCACTAAGTCAACAGAATAGCTCAACGCCGTAGAAAGAACGGCTACAGGCCATAAATATCGCAGCAACGCTGCCAGTTAACAGAACGACTATAAGCCATAAGTATCGTAGAAAGATTGAAAACCTTGTACAGAATGGCTACGAGTCGTACACTTCCTCCGTCAATAGTAACCCAACCCCATGCAGGATGACATACCATAATAACATACATGAATGCAAGATTTCAAGCTCGGTATCAATCAAATAACTATCATACATACATCAGTCAACCTACCACTAGGGGTGTAACGGACATCTCGTCAGTTAGGGGTAAAACGATAATTTTACCCCCTACGATATTTTGGTCATTTTACCAATATTAGGGTCTTAGTATAGATAATGACCCTTCCGAAGGTCTACAGTCGTCTCGAGCGACTCAAATGACCCACATGGCCAGAATAGTGTATATGGGCCCAAAACCCACTATTGGGCCCAAGTGGGCCCATAAGCTCGTGTGGCCCATTTAGCCAGATTCAAATACGTCATCGTGAGCCTCATAAACCTACCTATCAATGATCACTTATCGAGGATTTTAAATGTGTGGGCCCACAAGCCCATCGGGCCCACACAGCCTATTTCAGCCCATAAGGCCATAACGGCCCTAATCCATGCAAACGCACGTGGTGGCCTCTACAGTCTGCTACCCATGATTTGGGGTTCGATTTACCCCACGTCCGTTCGAATGCTCGTGAGGCCCCGAATACCAAATTTTTGGCTTTTCGACTTTTTGGCTTTTGCCAATTCACAATTAAACAGGGGTGTGAATACACACCTTCCCGGCCCTTCGAAAGTAATGATTTTGATGTACAGTTACATACCTTTTTCGGAATAGTGCAGAAACCCCCAAATGTCAAACCTATTATAACAGTAACTTTGATTAAAACCTTAACACACGAATTGATAGAATCTTAATCAAGACTTGATCGAATGATTACCTACCTGAGCCTTGCTTGATTGGATGCCCCTAGCCTTCTTAGAATACTAACAGAATCAATCACCCAATTAATTGTGTATCTGTCTGACCACAAATTTTATTAAAAGATTGAAAACATTAAAAGATTTAGGAACCCAACACCAGAATAATCGGCTAACATCCTACAATATTAGCCCAATTGATTACCTTAGATTGCGAGATAAGAAAAGGATTGACTACCACTGCGATCCTTAACAAACCCCTTCACCCCTTGCAATGATCAAAATTCTAGGTGACCTTCAAACCATGACTGACCACAGCGAAAGAAGAATGAGATTGCTATCTAGTTCAAGGCTATGAGCCGAAGGGAAACAGAAAGAGAAATAGAGATTCAGCTTAGTATCAAAAGAATATGGTATTGCGAGAGAGAAGTTCAGTTGTGAAGAAAAACCAAAAGAAATAGTAAGAAGAAGAAGAACTATTTTGTAACGCCCCCACGCCCGAAACCGTTGCTGGAGTTGAGCTTGAGGAGTTACCGAACATAATTTATCAAATTAAGAACTTCAAATCTTTTGTTTCTACATTCACAGCTTTCTAGCTACTAGTGTCATAGTTACAAGAAAAATCATATCTCGAGTTACGGAACTCGAAATCAAGATCTGTAAATTTTCCCTAAATCTAGACTCATATATCTATTTACTAATTTTTTTGTAGAATTTTTTGTTGGGCCAATTAGTACAGTTTATTAGTTAAAGTCTCCCCTGTTTCAGGGTTCGACTGCTCTGACATCTGTGTATTACGAATCAGATATCTCTCTATACAGAATTTCAATGACTACTAGGTTTGTTTCTCTTAAAACTAGACTCAATAAGGAATCTGTAAATATAAATAATGACTTCTAATTATTTTTGTACAATTTATTATGAATTTTTAAAGTCATAACAGAGGATCTAGAAATCACTCTGGCCCTGTTTCACAAGGTTTCAAATATCTCATAAAGTATAATTTATATGCCTTTTTTTTATCCATATGAAAATAGACTCATTAAGCTTCAATTTAATAACTTGCTTTTATACTATTTTTAGTGATTTTTCAAATTCATGTCATTGCTGCAGCAATATTCTGTTTTAAGGCAAATTTCATCTTTTTATTAGTTGTTATGAACTAGATAACCTATTAAACTTCCATGATATCAAACATGATCTAAATTTAACCATCACCATGACTTATCAATATCAAACATTTTCTCAACCAATCATGGCCATATCATAAAATTATTTACACAAAATAAATATATTGCTATACATGCCATACTTAAGTTTTACAAGCCATTTACCCAAATGAAAGTCCTTTGGATAGTGTGATCGAACCTTCGACCCGTCCCGATTCCCGAGCTGGCTTGTTCAAAACTCCAGTAAATAAAGAGGAGGGAGTAAGCATAAATGCTTAGTAAGTTCATATGTAAATAACAAGTAACATAACAATACAAATATAGCAAACAACTTTAGCATGGTATCACCAAAACATATATCATATTTCTAAACATCATTCATCATCTTACTACCTTATCGTTGTTGTATCTATTATCAACCCGAGGGTTAAGAACATACCTGTCCAAAGTGTCCATTTCACAACACTTACCAAAACGTCGCTTGCATCTTAAGTGTTCTTTCATTTCACTAGAAATTTCACCCGTTGAACACATCGGAATACAACTCGGATACACGGATAATTTGCACATAAGCGCCTCATATGTAATCAAGAAATCATGTAACCCGCCCCTAAGTGAACTCGGACTCAACTCAACAAGGTCGGGCGTTCGCATCCATAAGTGAACTCGGACTCAACTCAACGAGTTCGGATACCTAGTTACATTTCACGAACTCGGACTCAACTCAACGAGTTCGGACATTCGCATCCATAAGTGAACTCGGACTCAACTCAACGAGTTCGGATGCTCAACCATCCTAGTGACATGTCACTTGTATCCTAATCTATTCCTAAGGTTCAAACGGGCTTTTTTCCTCGATCTCACATTGCCGTCTTCCAAGGAATATCGGAACCGATACTCGGTAGCAATTCATATTTATCAGGTAGTAAACATAATTTGCATATTACTCAACATTAACCACAAAGCATAATATTTCACGATAAAAAAATCAGCATATCATATAATTAACATCAATAACTTAAAAATAACAATTATGCTACATTATTTACACATGAACTTACCTCGTATGCAAAAATGGCTACTTTTACCATTTCATCCACAACTTGGTATTTTTCCATTTTAGCCCGAATTTCAGTTTTCCTTGCTCTATCATTTAAAATATAGTCTAATTAGGACTCACATTATTCAAATTGACCCAAAATTATATTTTGGAAAAATTATAGTTTTGCCCCTAAACTTTTGCATTTTTACACTTTTGCCCCAAAGCTCGTAAATTAAACTTCAGCCTATTTTCTTATGTTTTATGACATGCTGATCATTTTTCCCTTCTATGGAAACATCAAATTCTCACTCTAACATGTACTTATGACTATTAGGTATTTTTACCGATTAAGCACTTTTGCTCGTTTTCACTTAAAACCGAGTAGTACAAGTTGTCTAACATAATTTAAAACCTCATATTCTATCATAAAACACCAAAATACACAAATTTCACCTATGGGTATTTTTCCAAATATGAACCCTAGGTTGAATTATTGCTAGCATAAGCTTAATCGAGCTACCAGGACTCCAAAAACGTAAAAATCATTAAAAACGAGGCTAGAATGGACTTACAATCGAGCTTGGAAGCTTGAAAAACCCTAGCCATGGTTTCTCCTTGCTATATTCGGCCATGGGGTTGAAGATGAGCAAAATTGGCTTTTAATTTTGTATTTTAATTCATTTTACCCCTAAATGACCAAAATGCCCTTACTACTAAACTTTCCAAAAATTCCATCCATATCCAATTTTTGTCCATAGACTTAGAAATTGGTAAAATTTCTATTTAAGACCTCCTAATTAATATTTCAAAACAATTTCATACTAGAAACTTCTAGAATGCAAGTTTTACAAATTATTCGATTTAGTCCCTAATTTCAATTTAAGCACTTTATGCATAAAATTTCTTCACGAAATTTTCACACAATCATGCAATCATATCATAGACCTCAAAATAATCATAAAATAATTATTTCTATCTCAGATTTTGTGGTCACGAAACCGCTATTCCGACTACGCCCAAAATCAGGATATTACATATTTGACCCTAGAGAAACTGAGAAGAAAAACAACAACATAAGATTGAAGAGGGGTTTAATTGGGTCGAGAGAGAATAGAAGCAGAGAGATGTTAAGTTCGACCAAAGAAGAATGAGAGAAAAAGACTTCAAAAATAAATAATTAGAATTAGGCACTTGATGTCTTGTGTTTCCGGCAGAGTGACCAAAAGCCAAACGAGCAATAATGTTGAAAGAAAGGATGACCTAAATGGTAAAAAATATGCCAAAATAAGAAAACAAAACCTCAAAATACCAGAAGAAGTCGGCACCTACTCACTTTCACATTGCCGAAGTGCACCCAATGGGTTCCCCTAGACGAATTTTCACATAGAAGTTGCACAATTTGGCTACAACACTCCTCTCCTCCAAATTCTTTGAAAATCTCCTCAAATCTCTCCTCTTATCCCTCCTTGATATCCTCCATAACAACCTCCAAGACCCATTCAAACTCTCACCCAACAGAGTTCGAAACCACCTCAAACTTCTGCTGCCTCATGCTGGCAAAATAAATATCATTTTTGCTTGCAATGGGATTCAAACCCAAGACCCCCTTAATAGCTCAACACACCACTTGCCTCCTCAATTAATTATAATGTAACGCCCCATACCCGAGACCGTCGCGGGAGTCGAACACGAGGTGTTAACAGACTTAATTCATTACTTAAACAGGTCAAACAATTTATTTTTAAAATTTTCAGTCAAGCTAGCAATCTGCGTCACAGTTGCTTAAAAATTCATATCTCGAGTTACAAAACTCGAAATCCAATTCCGTAAATTTTCCCTAAAACTAGACTCATATATCTATTTACTAATATTTTTATGGAATTTTTTGTCTAGTAAATTAGTACAGTTTATTAGTTAAAGTCTCCCCTGTTTCAGGGTTTGACTGCTCTGACCTCTGTGTATTACGAATCAGATATCTCCTTGTACAGAGTTTCAATGACTATTCCGTTTGTTTCTAATAAAACTAGACTCAATAAGGAATCTGTACATATAAATCATGACTTCTAATTATCTTTGAAAAATTTATGGTGAATTTCAAAAGTCAGAACAGGGGATCCAGAAATCGCTCTGGACCTGTTTCACAAAAATTTAAACATCTCATAAAATATAAGTCATATACCTTTTTGGTTCCATCCATATGAAAATAGGCTCATAATTATTCAATTCCATATATTATTCATCATCTAATTGTTTCTCTACTATTTTTAGTGATTTTTCAAACTCTCGTCACTGCTGCTGTCTGAATCTATTTTATGGTAAATTTTACCTATTTCATGGTTTCCATGGATTAGCTAGCAATTTAGCATACATAACACCAAATATGATCATTATTAGCCATTCCAATGGCTAATCATTACCAAGCATTTCCATACCACTCAATAACCATATCATAAGACCATATATACAAAATGATTATAATGCTATACATGCCATACTCAAAATATACAAGCCATTATGCCAAGATGGTATACGGATAGTGTGAGTGTGCCTCCGACCGTTCCCGATTTCTGAGCTGGCTTGTTAACACTACAAGGAATGAAAAGGAAGGAGTAAGCATAAATGCTTAGTAAGCTCACATGCAAATAGCAAGTAACACAACTATATACGCAAACATAAAACATCATTTGCATAATCATCACCAAGACATTCATATCACATTTTCATTTATCATCTTACCATATTGTTGTTATATCGATTTTTCAACCCGAGGGTTAAGTACATACCTGTTCAAAGTATTCATTTCACAACACTTACCAATACGTCCCTTTCATCTCGAGTATTCCTCCATTTGAGTAGAATTTTACCCGTTGAACACATCGGAATATAATTCGGATACATGGAAAGTTTGCACATAAGTGCCACATATGTAGCCAAGCTACCATGTAACCCGCCCATAAGTGAACTTGGACTCAACTCAACGAGCTCGGGCGTTCGCATCCATAAGTGAACTCGGACTCAACTCAACGAGCTCGGATGCCTAGTTACATCTCTCGAACTCGGACTCAACTCAACGAGTTCGGACATTCGCATCCATAAGTGAACTCGGACTCAACTCAACGAGTTCGGATATCCAAATATCCTAGTGACATGTCACTTGTATCCTAATCCATTCCTAAGGTTCAACGGGACCTTTTTCCCAATCATGTGTCTCAACCATCTTCTACGGAATGCCGATACCGATACTCGGTAGTATTTCACATTTTCCAAGTATATCACACAATTTGACATATTATCAAACAATTATCACGAGTATAATATTTCATAATAATTATCATATCATTTAAATAACATAAAAACATTTAAAATAATAACTATGTTACCAACATTTACATATGAACTTACCTCGTATGCGAAAATGGCTACTTTTACCATTTCGTCCACAACTTGGTATTTTCCCCATTTTAGCCCGAATTTTATTTTTCCTTGCTCTATCATTTAAAATATAGTCTAATTAGGACTCACATTATACAAATTGACCCAAAATCATATTTTGGAAAAATTATAGTTTTGCCCCTAAACTTTCATATATTTACACTTTTGCCCCAAAGCTCGTAAATTAAACTTCAGCCTTTTTTCTTATATTTTATGACATGCTGATCATTTTTCCCTTCTATGGTAACATCAAATTCTCACTCTAACATGTACTTATGACTATTAGGTATTTTTACCGATTAAGCCATTATGCTCGTTTTCGCTTAAAACCGAGTAGCACAAGTTGTCTAATATAATTTAAAACCTCATATTCTATCATAAAACACCAAAATACACAAATTTCACCTATGGGTATTTTTCCAAATATGAACCCTAGGTTGAATTATTGCTAGCATAAGCTTAATCGAGCTACCGGGACTCCAAAAACGTAAAAATCATTAAAAACGAGGCTAGAACGGACTTACAATCGAGCTTGGAAGCTTGAAAAACCCTAGCCATGGTTTCTCCTTGCTATATTCGGCCATGGGGTTGAAGATGAGCAAAATTGGCTTTTAATTTTGTATTTTAATTCATTTTACCCCTAAATGACCAAAATACCCTTACTACTAAACTTTCCAAAAATTCCATCCATGTCCAATTTTTGTCCATAGACTTAGAAATTGGTAAAATTGCTATTTAATACCTCCTAATTAATATTTCAAAACAATTTCATAGTAGAAACTTCTAGAATGCAAGTTTTACAAATTATTCAATTTAGTTCCTAATTTCAATTTAAGCACTTTATGCATAAAATTTCTTCACGAAATTTTCACACAATCATGCAATCATATCATAGACCTCAAAATAATCATAAAATAATTATTTCTATCTTGGATTTTGTGGTCACGAAACCACTATTCCGACTAGGCCCAAAATCAGGATATTACATATAAGGTCTATAGGCCAAGGTCTGGGTTCCTTTAAAAGAAAAACCAAAGTAAATTGCAAGAACCAAGACTTGAACCCAGGCTCCCTTGCAACCTTAATGAGGCAACAACCACTAGACCACATGCTTCCTTGTGTCATTTACTTAACACAATAATTTAAAAGGCCTTCATCCAAGCATTCAGGGTTTTATTCACTTAAAACCAAAATTTTTGCTAAAGCTCAGGTTTAAACCTAGAACTTCTCCAATACTCCCAAACACTCCCAAATCACTTAACCATCAGAGCAGACAATAATTTTATGCCATCTTCTTGGAATTTTATGTACAATTTCCTACCCGTTCCCTTGCTTAAGGCCCAGTACTTCTAGGCCCAAATTCTGGGGCGTTATAATGGATTTCCTCTCAAAATTCAAGATCTACCATTAAAGAACCATGTATTACTAGAAGAAGATGACATTGATAAAAATCCTTTAATGGAATTTCAAATCATGTAAAAATGTTTCTAATCATCATAAAAACAAGTATAGAATTGAAGATTACCTTTGATTTGCTCTAAATTCATTGATTGAACATCTTGATTCAAGAAACTTAAGAAATTTCATAATATTTTTTGCTACTTTTGAGAATAATTTCGAGTGAATTGAGAAAGTATTTTGAGAAGGAAATTGGTTGGATCTACTCTCTGATGATAGATCTTTAAAATCATGTAAAGAAAAAGAATTTTAAAGCTCTATAATCTGATGTAAAATGTGTGAAAAGTTGGCTAGATACATTAGCTTTAAAACTGAAACCACTCACCAAAAATTTAAAAATTGGAAAATTTAACCAATTGCCACTCCCACATTTCCCTTACTTTGCCATTTAATCCTTTCCCCAAAAACTTCCAAATTTTAAGGTTTATTTACCATATAACTACTCTAAATTTTCTCTTGTTTTACAATTAAACCTTATTTAATTAATATTTAAATTTTACTCAAACTACCCCTAATAAAAATTATTTTAAAATTCTATTTCAACCCAAATTGATTATTTTCACTAATAATTATTTAAAATTTGTAAAATTAATTTTTTCAAAATATATATATTCTTTAATTTTCTGGATTATTATTTAATCGATTTTAGATGAAATTAACCCCTTAAATTAAATTAAAAATTACTAGAAACCTAATAAATTCCTAGTTTCACACTTGGAACCTGAAAAATATACTCGACCCACGGCCAAGACACACCTATGTTTATAGGTCGTGTTTCCAACACGACCATGTTGCCAGGCTGTGTCGTCTATCTTAGCTCGTATGATGCTTTCGCTCCCTTTTCTCATGGTCGTGTGCATGGTCAATGGGTCACATGACCATATCGCCAAGTCGTGTGATCTCACTTAGATCATATGTGTCACAAAAAAAAATTAAAAAAACCTAGCTCCAGCAGACGTTTTGTGACACGCCCATGTGTCCAGGCCGTGTGGGGTCCTTGTTCATTTCTCCTATGCCTGTGCCAAGGAGCATGTGTAACACCCTAACCCTTCTCTGTAAATAGATTAGGGTCACGAGCATTACTACTAAATCAATCATAATTAAAATGTAAGCTATTTCATTCAAATCACAGTAAAAATTATGCATACAATCCTAAATACGAGTTTATAGGTCCCTAAAAATGATTTTAGAACTAACAGGAGATAATTTGAAACAATTCTAGAAGTCTAGGGTGAAATCTCAAATAGCCTAAAAATAGGGGACACACGGCCGTGTGGCCAAGCCTAAAAACAAGAGCTAACTTGTTGGTATTTTAGCAACAATATAAAACACAAAAAATATGAAAGAAAGATATACTGGTTGCACACTATAATTTGTTGTATTGTTCATATTATATAGCAAAATAAATAACAAAAACCTACAAAACTTATTCCTAAAAACCATGCCACAAACACTTAACTTGCTGCTAAAATCGTGGAAAAAAAATTTAAATCCCTAAAGACTTGGTCTACAAGCCTATTATTAAGCAAGTCTAAGGTACATCCTCAACAATCCTGCTTGTCTCAGTAATTGCAAAAACCTAATTTATTTCTTAAAACTTTAAATCTAACTTTTGAAAGAGCCTTGGTTAACATATCTGCAATTTGATCTTTAGTCTTACAAAAAACAGACTTGATTTCATCAATCTTATGTTCTTCTTTCAAATGATATCTATCAATCTTGTTTTACCAGGCCCTAGAAGTTTGTTTAAGACCACATGAGGCCTTATTTAATATGTAAACTTTATACTCCTGTCCATAGACTTGGAATACCTCGGGTTGCTTTTCTCTCATTACTTCAATTTGCTTGTCATCCTTCTCAACTTCTTTTAACTTAGCAGACTCAAATACAACAACATTACACATTTCATAAATTTTAGATAAAGATCTTGTGTCACGAATTGGAACATCATCGATGTTGTCATCAAAGTACTGAGGAGTCTCTAACAATTGCTTCATTGTTGACTTATCCCCTATTAGATTTAAAGCAAAACCTTTCCCTTTTATTTTTACTTTGAATACATGTCTAGCTTTTGAGTCTTTGATCAAGCACCATTTGTCTTCAAATATGATCTTGAATCCTTTTTCAATCAACTAAAAAACACTTCAAAGAGTTTGGTCAATGTAAGGCACATATAGAACATTAGTCATGTGTTTCAAACCTATTAAACTTTCAATAACCACTGTTCCTTTTCCCTTAACTAGAATAAACTCACAATTTCCAATTTTTATTTTGGAAATGATAGTTTTATCAAGTTCTTTGAAAAGTGTTGGGTCATTGGTCAAGTGATTTGTACAGCCACTATTAATCAACCAAGAATCATTGGGGATACATGTTGCCATAAAAAAGAATTCATCTTCTTGTTGTCCAATAGATGTTTTTTTTCCTTTTCATGTTGTTGAGACTTACAAACCTGCTCTATGTGCCCAATACTACCACATTTTTGGCATTTGATATCAAGCCTCCACCAACATTTTTTGGCAAGTGATTTGTCTTCTTACAATGTGGACATGGTGGACATGTCTTGTTGTTGTTATTATTGCTGGTCTCATCTTTAATTTTCTTATTTTTGCCTCATGAATTTTCAAACTTTGCTCGAAAAGCACCCTTTACTGATGCTTCTTGTTTCATCTTTCTCCTTTGTTCTGGATCCTGCAATGCATTCACTAATTCTGCCAAGGATATACTTGAAAAATCCTTAGATTCTTCTAATGAAGAAATTTTAGACTCATATTTTTCAGGCAAAGTGACAAGAATTTTTCGCACTATTCGATCATCAAAAAAATCCTTACCCAACAATCTTACCTTGTTTACTATGCCCTCCACCTTGTCATAATAGTATTTAATGGTTTTTGTCTCCTTCATTTTCATCATTTCAAACTCTTTGATCAAATTGAGCACTTACAAATTTTTTGTTCTTTCATTGCCCTAATATTCTTTCTTGAGGTAGTCCCAAATTTCTTATGCTAACCCTAAATTTATGATTCTTGTAAATATTTTGCTTGAAACAACAGGGAAAAGACATGCTTTAGCTTTGGACTTCCTTGTGTTCTTCTCTTTGTAAGTCTTCAGTTGATCCATTGTTGGATTTGCTGGAAAAGATGGAACATCATAGTCTTCTTCTACTGCTTCCCAAAGATCCATTGCATCAAGATAGACTTCCATTCTAATAGCCCAAGCTTGATAGTTACCACCATAAAAAATTGGTGGACCAATATGTGAAAACATTGTTTCAACTTCCATGTCTAAAGCTTATGTGTTTCTCTCAACTCACAGATCCCTTAAGATAAAAGCTCATATACCAATTGTTGGTATTTTAGCAAGAATATAAAACACAGAAAATATGAAAGAAAGATATATTAGAAGCACACTATAATTTGTTTTATTGTTCATATTATATACCCAAAAAAAAACTGCAAAACTTACTCCTAAAAAACATGCCACAAACATTTAACTTACTCCTAAAATCATGTAACAAAAATTGAAATCCCTAAAGACTTGGCCTACAGACCTATTATTAAGCAAGTCTAAGGCACATCCTCAGCACAACTTTATACAATTTGGCTTTACATCCTTGTATATTGGTAAAAAATACATGAATACTTCATCTATCATAAATGGAAGGAATTTCGATGAACGAATTGCATCTTTCTTTATCATATACATTTGTTGTTTATTCTCTGCCTAGAATAGTAACTTTCATCCTTGTATATACATTTTTTGTATATCATATACAATTGTTGATGGTATTTTGGAGGACTTGAAAGTCTCTTTAAGATTTTGATCATAACTACAGTCACTACACTTAACATACTCAAAACTGTTAACTTGAGATTCCAATTGTATATAAATGAAAATTTACATGTTTCTAGTTAGTAATAGGAAAGTTATATGTTCTAATTTTTTTCCCACA
This sequence comes from Gossypium hirsutum, assembly GCF_007990345.1. Classification (NCBI taxonomy): domain Eukaryota; kingdom Viridiplantae; phylum Streptophyta; class Magnoliopsida; order Malvales; family Malvaceae; genus Gossypium; species Gossypium hirsutum. Next base: position 108,662,038 of record NC_053424.1, on the reverse strand, counting down.
AATTTCATCTGTTTTCTTAGTTTAGGGATAATTTTTAATAATCATTCCATAATGGTATGGTGCACCTTTCAGGCCTGTTAGATTAAGATCTGGTTTTATAAGTTGAATGACAGTCTCCATCACAAAATTTGGAAGTTGGGAAACTTTTTGAATATCTGATCTATCATGATTCCTTTTATGTCCTTGGAGATACTTGAAAGCTTGACCATCATATGGTGAACGCGGTCATGCATGCTTCAAATGATAACAAATTGTAAATCGTAAAATGAGTTACTCAGAAGCTAATGTCATCCTACAGGATCTTGTTTAGCAATTATTTCGAAACACTTAACACATTTGATTTAATCATTCTACTTTGGTTAGCATAATGGAGCATCTGAACATGTGAATAAGGAGGATGAACAACAAGTAGGCATTGGATAAAAGTTCAAACAATTTGTGTTTGCCTCAAAAAATGTTCAATAACTCTTCATACTTAAGAGACTTAACTTATTATTATTTATAACTCTTGATTTATAACCAATAGTTATAACTTTTGATTAATTCATTCTTTTCATTTATAGTTATTGGAACAATATAAATATTTGAAAATGTTCCAACATAGTTGAGGGAAGACATTTCACATAAATAGTGCTGACAAAGTGTTTAGATCGAGATCCAAATTGAAAGAAAAATATAAAAATAATTTATTAAAGAAGTACTTGATATTTCTTTTATCTTTATGACCTGATGTATATATAAAATGGAGTTGATGCTTACTACCACATAGCAAGTAATAGGTAGAAACATTCAACCATTAGGCTATGTCCCTAAAGAAGAAGGAAAAATGGCAGCCCAAACAATTCACCACGCTCATTCTAGTAGCTTCCCCCTACCATCTAGACCATACAATGTTGTTTTAGAGATTGATTAACTTTTGAACAGATGAAGGGATTTCGAAGTAACATCAACCTCATCATCAATAAGCCATAAGCTAAATGACCTTTATGGTTCGTATGATTGTATGGATAAGTTGCTACAGTTGCCCCTTATTCCCATCAAGAATTAACTCAAGAACAAAACAAGGGGTTTGTTGATGAGTTATTGGATAGATCCCTTAGACTAGAACAACTTTGTCAAACATTGCTATATATGCACTTATAAGATTAATTTATTTTATAACCATTAGCTAGAACACCTTTGTTAAACTTTTGGTTCATTGTTTTAGTGCTTGTTTAAGTCAATACAGCGATTTAACAAGCTTACATATTTTATACTTTTGTCTTTGAACAACAAACCCTTCTGATTGTTCTATGTATATTTCCTCTTTTAATTCACCATTTAAAAGTACAATTTTAATATCTATTTGGTGAATAGCCAAATTATACATTTAGGTAAGTGATATTAAGAGTTTAATTGTCATAGGTATCAAAATAATCAATTCTTTATTTTTTTATAAAACCTTTGGCTACCAACGATACTTCAAATTTATCAATAGTTCTATCAACCTTCATTTTATTTTTGAAGATCAGTTTACAACCTATTGATTTGGAATATTGCGGAAGATCAACTAAAATCTAAGTTTAATTTTCCATTTTTAAATCTATCTCATTATTTATTGCTTCTTTTTAAAAAGCAGAATCTTGAGATTTCATTATCTTTTCAAATGTAAATGGATCAAATTCTATAATATAACAATAATGTATCTTATTATCTATATTTTCACATTTTCCTTTTACAAACAACGTAAATAAAATCTGGTGCAAAAACTTTAGCCTTTTTAATCCTCTTACACCTTAACTCTTGAAAAAGTTCATTATTATTATAATGCCAATATCATATAGAAATAAAAATGAGCCAAAAACTAAGCGGCCTTATAGATCTTATGAGTTGGTTGATAATTTGCTTCAACCGCCATTTAGAAAAAAATCACTACCACAACAATGTAATGAAAAACAAATTAACAAGTTGTTGAATAGGTCTCTCAAGCTTTTGGATGTTTGTGGTGTGGCCAACAACTTCAATCAATTTTGAGAAGAAAAAGAGGTGATGAAGCTGGTTTCACATATGAAGCTAAGAAATACTTGGCTTCAAGCAAGAAAGTAAAGAAGTTAAGAAACAAGTCTTTGAAAGCTTGTAAATGTGGCTTTTCTCTGTTAGAAAACGATGTTGAGGCTGCATTTAGCATGTTGGGAAAGGTACAAGGAGTTACATTCACAGTGTTTGAATCCCTCTTTTCTCATATCAATGGTACAAAGATGGAATCAAAATCGACCAATTGGTCTTTGCTGTCCAAGTTGATGAGCTCCAAACGCGTAACACACAAAGGAGAAGCAACAGAAACCAATGAATTCGAGAAAGTGGATGTAATTTTGTGCACTCTCATTGGTAACAAGACCAGAAAAATTGGTAAAATGAGCATTGATGATGCACAAATTGAGTTGCAGAAATTGGAGTCAAGCATTCAAGATCTTGAAGATGGAGTGAGTGCTTGTTGAGGCTCTTGGTCAAAACTAGAGTTTTTGTTCTCAACATCTTTAGCCATTAGGCTGCAGAAAGTTATAACATATGGCAATAGAAAACTACTTTACACAATTTTGCTATACAACCTTGTATATTGGTAAAAAAATATATGTATACTTCATCTATCATAAATGAAAAGAATTTTGAAGAACGAATCTACATCTTTCTTTATCATATGCATTTGTTGTTTATTTTATGCCTAGTATAGAAACTTTCATCCTTGTATATACATTTTTTGTTTATCATATACATCTATTGATAGCATGAAACAGAAATTCTGGACTCTCATTTGGGCATTCCACAACCTGGTATCTTGAAGGACTTGAAAGTCTCTTTAACAGTTTGATCGTAGCTACAGTCACTACACTCAACATACTAAAAACTGTTAACTTGAGATTCCAATTGTATATTGATGTGTCTCAAGTGACTAATTAAAAATACGGCTAAGGCAAGTGCACCTATTAAACAATAGTATAGCTACGGTGAGTAAAGATATCATATCCATGAGGACTAAAAGTATTTGCAATTATTGTTTTCTTATTATTTAGCTGAAAAATTAGAGTGATAGGTTTTAAGTTAAAAATAAATTAACTAAGAACTCAACAGAGAATGAATCGAGGAAATAATCGAATATTAATTAATGAGAGAGACAATACCTAGGAAAGAATCCAACTAGACTTCATCTATTATTATGACTCTGAATTAAACGATTTTATTCACTTGGTGTCTTGATCTGTAGAAATCCATAAATTATGTTAATATCTCTTTCGAGGGTAAAAACAACTAACTCTATGTTGATTAATTGAAATCTCTTTCTAATTAAAACCCCTATCGTCGCATTAACTCGATCTATGGATTCCTTTATTAGATTTGACTCTAATCCAATAGATTTATGTCGTCCTATTTCTAGGATTGCATGCAACTCGACTCAATTATGCTAGATCTACTCTTAAATAGGGACTTTTCCTCCACTGAATTAAGCATATTAAATATGAATTAATATCCTGAAAATATTAAAACAAGAAATAGGCACACATAATTGAGAAAAAGAATCAAGTATTTATCATGTAAAACATAAATTAAATAATAGAATTCATCATAGGTTTCATCTTCCTTAGGTATCTAGGGAATTAGTTCATAATCCTGAATAAAAACATCTCAAAGTCAGAAAAACCATAAGAAATAAAGAAAATCATAAAAACTTCAAGGGAAATTAAAAGGAGGTCTTCGATCTTGATGGAAATCCGCTTCAGAATTGGCTTCGATGGTGTTCTTCGAGTTGTTTTCTTGATATTCTCCGATGGCTCCCATATCTCTTATTCTATTTGATATTTATAAACTTTAGAATGCTTAGAAAGCCAAAAAATTGAGTTTTTCCACGTGTTTGGGAAGCAGGTTGTAAAATCAACATGGGCTGGTGGAACAATGGAAATGTGCAAATGTACACAATCATAACAAGTAATAAAGTGACAATTAAATGCCAAGTTATTGTACCCACAGAGATTGCGAAAATAATTATTTATGAATGCAATTAAAAATACTTTGGTGAAGAAAAATATTTTGATTTTGAGGAAGTGATTTAAAGCTAAAATTTAACTAAGTAAAATAAAATAAAGTAAAATTTCCAATGCGCGACTTCAAAAGATTATTTTAATCAAGATGACATAATTATGTTAGATTAATTACATTTCTTAACTTAGAATTACTAAACTCATGTTCATGTTGTTACGAATAAATTCACGGCAACTCAGTAATTTGCTAACTACTGCTCATATGTACCTATTAAATTAACTAATCTCTTGAACATTTTCCAATGCCAATTCAAATAATTAAGTGAGCTAACAATGTATTTCTACCTTGAAACAATTTAATCACAATAATCTTGCAAGTTATGCAAGGCTAATGTATTGTCTAATACCGTCACCTACCTTAGAAGATTAAACTTGCACTGATTAAGTATTGTATCAATTAATTACAATTTCAATACTTTTAAATAATTAATTCATTATTCACCTTACAATTATAATGTAAGAATAACTTAGTCATGGTTCTACTTAATCAAACATTTTACCAAGACCTATAACAACACAAATATAGTTTTAATAACTCGAGTGGACGAAATGCAATCAACCTAACAGGAATTAAATTTAAACCATATTAATTGAATTAAACATATCAACATCACAAGTATTCATAGGCATGTTCATAACAACAACAATAAAATTAAAAGGATAAAGAACAAAAATCAAATTCGGTTTTTCTCCAAGGCTTGACTAGCTTCGCTCCTCCTTCTTCACTTTTTCTTGTTGAACCGAGGCTTCCACGAACACTTGAATGCATGGTGATTGAAGGACTCTTTTCCAGGAGGTGAAATCGGCAAGGGAATGGGAAGGAAAATGAAGAAAAAATGAAGGTTTTGAAGAGACAAAGTGAGAGAGAAGTGAAAGGATGAGAGGTTTTGAGGTGTGCTTGAAATGAGCAGCCAAAAGGCATATTTTTAGCTTGAGATGGCTGCTAAAGACAGCAAAAATCAGCAGCCATAGACTCCCTCCATGGCCGGCCACACATGTGGCAAGTTTGAAGGTTTCAAACTTGTTATTTTAAGGTAAGGACAAATCTAGAAAGGCATAATAATGGAGGGGTTTGAATGCAAATTCAATGAGTCTTCAAGGGCAGTTTTGCAAGCCAAATAAGCTGATTGGGTCAGCATGTGGGACGGTTTTGGGCCACCTAGTGCTAGGTTGGATCGGTTTTCTCGGTTCAGCTCAACTGGGCTTTTTTCATAATTAATTAATAATAATTATTTAACCCAAAATTAATTGGATTAAAATTAAAATTAATTATATTATGAATTAATATTCATAATTTGGACCATATTAGGCTGAAAAATTAATTCACCTTGATGCTTCAAAATCGCTTCTCGGTTTTGTGCTTCTAGTAGTGTCTACCGAGCCAATTTTCGCCCCCTTTGTATGAATATGTCGAAAATAAATCAAAATTAATCAAAATTTATTATTGATGATCATTTTATCAATCACTAAACTAGACTACGATCACAACTAAGGCAAGCACACCTATCGAATGGTAGTATAGCTATGGTGAATCCAGAATATCGTATCCACAAGGACTAAAAGTACTAGTATTAACTATCTTTCTATTATTTAACCTAAAATTAAAGGGATTTGTTTTAATTTAAATTAACTAAACTAATTAACCAATGAACGCGACAGAGAGTGAAGGAAATAATCGAATAAACCGACGATAAAGACAATACCCAATGAAGAATCCACCTAGACTTCACTTATTATTCTGACTTTGAATTAAATGATTTATTTACTTGTCTTGATCCGTAGAAATCCTTAAATTATGTTAACATCTCTTTCGACACTAAGAACAACTGACTCTAGGTTAATTAATTGAAATCTCTTTCTAATTAAAACCCCTATTGTCACATTAACTCGATCTATGGATTCCCATATTAGATTTGACTCTAATCCGGTGGATTTATGTCGTCCTATTTCTAGGATTGCAATCAACTCCAGTTAATTATGCTAGATCTATTCCTAAACAGGGACTTTTGCTCCACTGAATAAGCATATCAACTTGAATTAATATCCTGAAAATATTAAAACAAGAATTAAGAACACATAATTAAGAACAAGAATAAGTATTTATCATTAAATTCAGAACAATAAATAATAAGATCCATCTTAGGTTTTATCTTCCTTAGGTATCTAGGGAATTTAGTTCATAATGTAAAAGGAAGACATCTGAAATTTAGAAAAATAACAAGACATAAAAAACCCAAATAAACTTCGAGGGAAATTTGAATGGAGATATTCAATCTTGAAGTGGATCCGCTTTTAAAATGATTCCAACGGCTTCCTTCTAGTAATTTCTGCTTTCTACTCTGCGTGTCCCTTTAGGTCCTCTTCTAGTATGTATTTATAGACTTTAGAATGCTCAGAAACCCTAAAAATTGGCTTTTTTCACGTATTTGGGAAACAGGGAGCGAGGTCGACACAGGCTACCAGATGGGCATGTGGCCATCCCGTGTGGCTCACACGAGCGTGTGCTCAGCTCGTGTGGAATTCTTCTTCGCTGTGTGGATCTTTCAGTCAACCCGTTTTGCCCTTTTTGGCCTATTTTCTGCTGCTTTTGTTCCTCTATGCTCTCCTGAGTATAAAACATGATATTAAAGGATTAAGAGCATCTAATTCACTAAATTATATGATAAATAATCCAAAAATATACTAAGTATGGGATTAGAATGTGTTACTTTTATGGTTTATCAAATATCCTCACACTTAAGCATTTGCTTGTCCTTAAGCAAAATCCTCATCTCACAATTAAAATTGAACTCTCTCAATTCATAATTCCCATCAATAATATTTTATCATAATTTCACAAATAATCATACATTGATAATTCAACTAAAAGAACACTAAATGCTCAAGCAATCCAAGTCTATCATTTTTAAAGGATGGAAAACATAGGTATTTCACATTATCTAAATAATTACCTTTAATTCTAAAATTAACAATAATTGACATCCTCACTAAAGATTCACTCAAATCACTCAAAGTGTTTAAGGTTCAACTCAAAAGTCAAACATGAAAGATTATTACCATAAGCTTGCATGAAAATCAAATCTCCACCACTATAAATGAGATGATATACAAATCAAAAGGTCTTTAAAGGGTTGTAATGGGGCTTGGGTTAAAGGTGTGGATAAAGGCTGAAAAAGAAGGTTAGATCAAGATTGAATTGATAAATTACCTAACTAGAAAAATAAACTAACACTAAATAATTACATCAATCGAATTTATTAAAGACAAACATGAGCTTCTTCTCAAAATATGAAGTTAACTACTTAAGCTCAAAACAAAGAATTAATAACAATCAATCATATATGTATTTTTTTTCACTTTTTTTCAATGAATGAATAATAAGAGAAAATTATACAACTAAAATAAAAGAAAATAGTTAGGCAATTAACCAAATCAAATCTCGACAAAAAGGGAGTCAATAGAATAGGAAAAATTCTCAGTGAATCAAAAAGTATGATGTATGGGTTAATATTAAGGGTAAATTAAGCAACGGTTTGTTAGGCTCAAAGGGGTTCACTAAGGGTTAATTGTGAAGGTAGGCTTTTTGTGGGGTAAGTGGGTTAAAACCTAGGTGCCTTTATCATCTCAATATATCAAATCAAAGGTGTGGTCTTAACATGTATAATCGAAGCAAGTTCTAGAATAACCATTCAATATTGACACACTCATAACCAATAATAAAGTGAGCAAGAAAAAAAATATATACTCTAAAGGCTCAAAATCTCACAAAAATTATGGTTTTTGATGTCAATCTTGTAAATTTCAAACTTCAACGTAATACCTCAATTTAGGGAAATAACCTAAAATTTTTAATTATGAAAAGAGACTTATCATGCTTGATTCTATAGCATCTTAAAGTTTAAACCATCAATGCACAAGTATCTATGAATTTAATCTAAAACACCTCAATGAAAATCACAAATCAATAAGAGTTCATTCTAAAAGTAATATGACAAAATTACTTAAACACAAGGCATAATTCAGGGATTTTCAAATAATCATATAAATAACCTCCCCACACTTAAGATGTACATTGTCCTCAATGTACAAAAATATATAAACATAATAAAAACATAATATCATAAGATAGGGAGATAATCGAAACTGCCCTGAATGGTGGATGAATTTCCCAAAATAGTGAAAAGCGGAATTGTATATAAATATGGAGGGAGTGCAAAATTTTGAGTAACTGACAAGAAAAATAAACACAATATTAAAGAAGATTAAGAGGGTTACTCGATTAGAAACAACCATAATAATTAAAATAAAGTTCAAAATAGAAAAACAAAATAAAAATAAAAATAAAAGGAAAATAAAAATAAAAATAAAGATAAAAAAATAAAAAAAAACATAAAGATAAATAGACTCAATGGTCCTCATCGTCAAATGCGTGCGTCGTCAGTGCTGGAAGAGCAATATGTAAATGTTGGCAGATCTACTGCAAAGTCGCATCAAGCCTGTCGAACCACTCAGAACAGTACTGACAGAAACTCATGAACTCCTTATAGGACACTTATCAAGAGCTAGAAGCAGAATGGACCGGTCTATGACTTGAATGTGGTGGCTGAGGTGGATCCTTGTGATATGGAGGAACATCATCAGTAAAGTCCACGGGGTCATCTTGGACGTCAGAATGAAGCAATCAGTACTGATGAGGATCCACTCCACGTCGCCGCTCGATCATCCTCATATGGATCATGCTCAAGATGCCCTGAGGGGACATCTGGCCGACGAGGGTAAGTGTCAAGGACTGCTCTGGTGTGTCGAGAAGACCGAAGTGTCGAGCGAGGCGAGTCACGTAAGGGCCTAGACAGATGGGACCCTTTCTGTGGTGATCTGTCTGATGGCGAAAGGCGAGAGCGATGAAATAAGCTAAGTCGAATATGTGGCTGATCGCCATGCTCCAAAGATAGTACGCATCAATAGTGCTCACAACTCCTGTGCTCTCCCTCCTGCCAGTCGACGTGTGAGCTAATAAGGCGTGGATGTATCGTAGAGCTAGAGAAAGAGATGTCGCCTTCGAGCGACTTGCGTCATAAGGTATCTGACTGGCTGTGAGATCGGTCCAATAGCACGAAGGTGAGTAATGGATGTGACGGTGGAGGTGAGGAAATTTTTCAGCTCCCATAAACTCATCGGTGTAGATGCCTAAAACTGCACCAAACTTAGGGACGCTCATATGTCGCACCAAGCCACCAAGTCAGAATGTAATGGTACCGTGCTCGTCATGCAATGACAACACGTGTTGAAGGTAAAATGTCGAGAAAAACTCCAAAGTAAGCTCAATATATGAGGGCTTGACGATATCAAAGAAACAGTCTCATGGTATTGTAGTAATGAAACCACAAACCTCATCAGCTAGTCCGACTTGCTCTAACACGGCTTAGTCAATGCATCAGCCCAAATCAAGTGGTCGCACGCGCAGGAGCTGGAATAGGTCCTCAGGTGGGTCTGCAAAGAATCGGAGGTAAGGATGATGAACCTCGACAGAGGCGCTCGAGGAGGTCGCGCCAGGACCCTTTCACTTTTTTGAAGAGGGGATGGTGACTTTGGACTTGCCACGAGTGTTTGTCATAATGTATCTGTAAGAGAGCGAGTAAAGAAATTAAAAAGACGATCCACATAATAGGCAAGCAAAAAAACAAATGGTCTGAGGTCAAAGGTTGACTATAGATATATAAAAATTAATCAACAGAATATTAGAATCAATCAAGAATGTAGTATGAAAGTTTAAATGATCAATTAGAGCATATGGACAATTAAAATAGCAAGACTAAAACAAACAAAAAATAAATATATAACACTATTGAGTTAGAAGAAAATAAACTAATGGAAATAGATAACAAATCAATTGAGAATAAGCATAAAATCAAGTATGAAAGAGGTTAGATAGCCAAGAAACAAGAAAGCATAAGTCAAAAGCTAGGCATAACACTAGTGGAAAGCTGGCAAGGATGAGAGTTAGAAAGTATACTACTGGAGATGAATAAAACATAAAACTAAAATCAAGAAAAAGTAAAACAGAAAATGATAAGCATCAGTAGAAGAGAAAATAAATAAACTAAAAATTTGAAATAAAATAAAATAAAATAATGAAATTAAAAAAATACTAAACCAACTATTATGTTGGGCGTGGTGAGACGAGCGGCGGAAATCGGGCTTGGATGGTTAGTAGCTAGGGCTGGTCGGTGAAAGAGGTAGATAGAGGAACGGGGAAGTGGCACTGATGATGGGCGAGGGGCTTGTGCGTGTGGGTGCGTGGGTGCGTGGGTGCGTGGGAAAGGGAAAAAATGGTGAGGGGAAGAAAAGAAAGATGAAGGAAGGGGAAAAAGGGAAGGAAAAAGATTCGACGAGATGGGGGCGAGTCACGGTGGCTGGTCGACGGACGGTGAGAGGGAGGAAGGAGCGGCAATGTGTAGTTGAAGAAGATAGGGGAAAAAGGCAAAAATGGAAAAGGAATTTAGGGTTTAGGGGGTTTTAAATTGGATACAGTCGTGTAATGGTTCATGTTTGGCCACATGGCCGTGTCACATGCCCCTGTGGCTCGACTTCCAGCCCGTGTTCATCGAGGAAAATAATAGCCCACTCGTCACATATGGTTCACACGGCCGTATCGTATGGTCGTGTGCTACGTTGTTCGCTTCCCCCATGCCCGTATGGTATCCCATACGCCCGTGTGTTCGAACACATGGCCGTCCGCCTTACCCGTGTAGCCCTCTGACTTGTTTTCAATTTGAAAATTTTAGCTCCAATTTTTACATGGCCTAGGACACGCCCGTGTGTCCAGGCCGTGACACAAGTCCATGTGGCCTCTTTTAGCCCGTGTCTCTGTCGATTTTTTGGGAATTAAATTCCTGTTTCCATACGGCCAAGGACACGCCCGTGTGTCTAGGCCGTGTAACACACTGTTTAACCTATTGGTTAGTCTCAATGTTGCTCGGAAAGCTACCTTGAGGTCATTCTGAGCTCAGCTTACCAAGCTAGCCTATTTGATTCTCGAGCCCTTGAATCGACACTTGCTAATTTTTAAGTGCTGTTTCAGTGTTTTGGAAACGTGTTTCTGACATCGAGATGAATTTCGTTAGCATCTCCTCAAGGTTCGGCTTCTTTTCCTGCTGGTAAGGTGGTTGAAAGCCTAGAGGGGGCTGTGGTCTTTGATTTCCTTAACCACCCCAAGAGAAGTTGGGATGGTTCCTCCAACCTGCATTATAAGTATTACTATAGGGGTTATTCTGAGGTTTAGAATTGTTACCCATATAGTTGACTTGTTCATTCGTAGTGCTAGGGTCGTAGGCTAGGCATTCTGGATTATTCATTCCCACTCCACTTGTGTCACACTGCATCACCGGATGTACCTAGGTAAAGACACATAAACTATCAATCCTTTTATTTAAGAGCTCTACCTGGTTTGATAACATGGTGACTCTGTCGAGATTGAAAACACCGGCAGCTTTTGTCGACTTTGTCCTCATGACTTGTCAGTGATAATTATTCAGTGACATCTCTTCAATAAACTCATAAGCCTCCTCAGGTGTTTTGATATTTAGGGTCCCGCCGGTAGCTGTGTCGATTAACTGCCTAGTTGAGGGGTTCAGACCATTGTAGAAAGTCTGAACTTGTAACCATAAAGGCAACCCATGGTGAGGGCACCTTCTCAATAAATCATTATACCTCTCCCATGCATCGTATAGGGTCTCTAAGTCCATTTGCACAAAGGAAAAGATATCATTCCTTAACTTTGCCGTCTTGGCCGGCGAAAAATATTTCAACAGGAACTTTTAGGTCATTTGCTCCCATGTAGTGATGGACCCTCGTGGTAGAGATTTCAACCACTGTTTAGATTTGTTCCTCAATGAAAAGGGAAATAACCGAAGGAAAATGGTATCATCAGAAATGCCATTAGTTTTGAAAGTATCATAGAACTCTAAATTTGGGTCTTCATCCTGCAAACCATCAAACTGAACAAACTGTTGAATCATTTGAATAGTGTTAGGTTTCAGTTCAAAATTATTTGCAGCAATAGTAGGTCTAACAATACTCGATTCAGCCCCCGCTAAATTAGGCCTAGCATAGTCGTACATAACACGAGAAGCAGGATTCTGATTTACAGGATTCGCGGCAACCATAGGAGGTAGCGGATTATTCTGATTTTCAGCTATCTCCTCGGTATTATTGGTATCATCCTCGTGCTCTTCCTCTATATACTGTAAACTCCGCCTTATTTATCTACAATTTCTGCAGGCTGTGCTTTCAATTTTGCTGTTAAAAAATAGATGCCCTAACGGATTTCTTCTAGTCATAAACTCCAAGAACCTACCAGAAGCAAATAAAAGATAAGTTTGTAAATTAAAATAAAACAAAAATAAATTGCAATAAAAATAAGAATGGCTAAAGTAATAAAAATCAAGCGTTCCTAATATCTTAGTCCCCGGTAAAGGTGCCAAACACTTGATGATCGTTTTATGAATCACTAAACTAGACTACGATCACAACTAAGGCAAGCACGCCTATCTAATGGTAGTATAGCTATGGTGAATCCAGAACATCGTATCCATAAGGACTAAAAGTACTAGTATTAACTATCTTTCTATTATTTAGCCTAAAATAAAAGGGATTTGTTTAAATCTAAAATTAACAAAACTAATTAACTAATGAACGCGATAGAGAGTGAAGGAAATCCACCTAGACTTCACTTATTATTTTGACTCTAAATTAAATGATTTATTCACTTGTCTTGATCCGTAGAAATCCCTAAATTATGTTAGTATCTCTTTCGTGACTAAGAACAACTGACTCTAGGTTAATTAATTGAAATCTCTTTCTAATTAAAACCCCTATTGTTACATTAACTCGATCTATGGATTCTCTTATTAGATTTGACTCTAATCCGAAAAATTTACGTTGTCCTACTTCTAGGATTGCAATCAACCCCGCTTAATCACTACATGAAAATAGACTTTTAGCGGCGTTTTTCTTCAAAGCGCTGCTAGAACTATTTGCAGCGTTTTCACAAGCGTCGCAAAAAATGCTGCTATAGAAAATACTGCAAAAATTTGCGGCGTTTATTTGAAAAAAATACCACAAAAGTTCATGACTTTTAGCGGCGCTTGTGGGGAAAGCATCGCTAAAAGTCATGGTTTTTAGCGGCGTTTGTGGATGGCTTTTAGCGGCACTTTTGTTACAAACGCCGCTAATTTTGGCAGATTTGCGGTGTACATTTTTCACCAGTATCCAACCCTTCCTACATTAAATCCAACCAAAAACAGCAAATATAACATGAAATCCAACCAAAAATAGCAAATGTAACATAAAAAATACAACAAAAAACGTTAAATGAAAATGATACTTCGATGTAAATTAATAAATGAAGTAACTCAAAATATTCTTACAATAATGTTAAATGTGACAATGTTAAAAATATTCTTACAAGGAGAAAACAAATGTCTAAGATGGCGGCTTTTGTGACTGTTGAAACATCTTCATCATATGCTGAAGCTGTAGCTGGAGCTCATCGTACTTTCTACTTTGCTCTGCTGCCATCGTTGCTGCCTCTGCCTCCCTTGCTGTTGTCGCTGCCTCCCTCACTGCTGTATCCACTCTAAGTTGTTGCTGGAGTTCTTCGTATTTCCTTTCAATCTCAGCAATTTGCTCAATTGTGCTCACTTGCATCTGAGCTATCTGGTCTCTTAACCTCTGAACTTCAGCTTGAGCTTAACTCCCGGAAGGCATGTATTGCTGGGAGCCGGATCCAAAATATTGGGTCGGGGTAACACCAGATCCTTGAAATCGAACCTGACCATACCTTTCAGGACCTAAAACTTCAGTAATAATTCTATTATCAATGTTCTCAAGATTAACAGAAGTATCAGTCGAAGCAATTACTTCATACTTCGCCTTCTTCTCCTTTAGTTTCTCCTAATAAATCAATCAAAGAGTTAGAAATGAAATATATTATAAAAAGGAATGCAACATAACTTAACATTATTTAAAGCTACTAACGACAAATTAAACCATTATAATTAAACATTATAATTATTTATAATAAATCAAATTTTATTAAGTAAATATACCATAATTTGTCTAGCTTCAGATGTCATAGGAGATCTATCTTTCTTCCTATGCGTAATCTCAAAAAGTTGAAGGCGTCCAACTTTTTGACCTGACGAGACTTCCTACAATATAGTAGTAAAAAATATTATTTAATAGTAGAAAGTCATTGATATTTGATAGAATTAATAAATTCATAATACCTCGGCCTCAGCTACAGAAGCGAAACTTCTCGACCCTGCCATGTCCGTGAATTTTTATTTTTGCCTGCTGCTTATTCCAACTCGCTCACGGTCCTACATAATGTAATTATTATTACGTATATAGTAAACACTATATACTGAAAAATTTATAAGAATTTCGAAGTACGTAATACCTCTCCTTTCTTTGAATTCCAGAATCTAACCGCATCTTCCCATTGGTACTTCAGCATTCCTGGTGGGACATTTCGCAATTTTTCTTCGAGGCTTATGTCTTTCTTAAAATATTGTTTTTTGAAAGTGCTTTTATGGTCTCTCCATTTTTTATCCAATGCCTTCTTGATATAGTCATCCGAGACCTCTAAAGCAAATCTCTCCTAAAAAAAACAAGTTTAGAATGTAAATATAAATGAAACTTAAACCAAAGTATTATAAATAACAATTAGATGTTTTGTTACCTTAATATTATCGAGAGCTTGATTTTTGTTGCTATCAGGCATGTGATGCCATGATTCGTAGTTGATGGACAACATATTGGCATTTCGTTCTATAATGCCCAAATAGCCCGCTAAAACTCGAGCTTCAAATCCAACAGGCTGACCATGACTGTTTCTACTTACTTTGACACACTCGACAGGATTTAAGTCGTATAAATCTTTAAGTAGCGTACGTCCTCGACCTCTGCGCGTCCCACCACTTTCAGCTGAAAAACGATATGTTATTATTTATATTAAAAATGAAAAATAAATCAATAATAAAAGTCAACACACATGTAAAATAAACTTAACATTACTTTGAAATTCTGCAGGCTCGTCAAGTGTCTCCAGCACATTCGAAGATCCAATAACTATCTGCTGTTCACTATTTGCTTCTTCCGAATTTGGAGTATTTTGGACAATACTTAAATCTCGTAATCTTCTTCTACGCATTTTTCTTGCAATACACATAAAATAGTTGAAATTTTAGTAACAAATTACAACAATAAAAGTACATATAAAATAGTTAAATTATATAACATGAGCAAGATTAAAATTATAATATTACATATAATTAAAAAATCGTAAAATCTTACTACATCATAATTCGTAAATATCTTCATCCACATCTTGACGAACCATTGAAATTGTGTACTAGTACTACGGATATTTTCATTTAAGTTTTGTTCTGGAAAAGGCAAAGTTTCAGATATTTCGACGATGTCATCTCTACTTCCATTGCCCATGTCAAACAAGTCTCTAGGGGTGTTTTGGAGTACAACGTACCAACCCTCATCAGTTGGATCTTTCGAGTAAAAAACCTGTTTCACTTGAGAAGAAAATATATATGGCTCGTCTATCAATTGTTCTCCAGTGTGAATCAATCGAGAGAAATTCACCATTGTAAAACCAAATTGATCGTTTTTAATTTTGCGAGCAGTATTAACATCAGCCCAATCACATCAAAATAAGACAAATTTCCATTTTTCATAGTAATCCAACTTAATAATATCAGTAAGAATTCTGTAATACTCCACATTTCCCTCAACGGGATTACTGTCCCTAGCACTAGCATAACTTGTAATTGAAGAATTAACAACTATATCTTTTTAATACTCTATTCGGGCATTGGGAAAGCCATTTAAATTTTTCATTAACATCCTTCCCACTCCAAACCTATTGAACCAAAAGTAAATTGGGTAATTATAAATGTTATGATAAAACATTATCATTTGTCAATAAAAGGTTGAGTTGCATATCGTTTGGCTTAACCATTCATGGAAAGATTCTATAAATAACTTATGAATCTCTCATTGTTGTAATCTTCGGGAGTGTGAACGAGATCTCAAGATTTGTGTAATGGTTCAATTGAATTGTGGTGAAAAAGAACATATCTATGTGCTTGTACCCAAGATCTTTCATCTAATTCTGCAATTTTAACTTTACCGATTGGTTCTTCATAACTTTGAAATAAATAAGTTTGGCAAAATTGAGATCATTGAGCCCAGCATTTCTACTTGGTCTATTTAATCTTGTTTCATCATCTTCTAAATATCTAGAACAGAAGGTCATACACTCCTCTACCAAGTAGCCTTCGGCAATTGATCCTTCTGGATAACGCTTATTTTGACAATAAGACTTCAATTTACTTAGGAACCTAAACACGATATACAACATTATCAAAAGTTGTAACTAAATGTATAGAGGTAAATGAATGAATACTTTACAAATAAATTTGCATATTTCTATAGGATATATCCATCGATAGAAAACCGGTCCTCCAATTATTGCTTCATGAGGGAGATGGATTACCAAGTGCATCATAATAATGAAGAAGGAAGGTGGAAAGATCTTCGCCAAATTGCTTAAATTCAAAGCGGCTCGATCCTGTACTTTCTCAAGTTCTTCAACATCCAAAAATTTGCCACAAATAGCTTTCATTATATTGGAAAGTTCAATTATACAGGACGTAACCTTTTTTGACATACAGCACCGTAAAGCAAGTGGCAGTAAATCTTGCATCAAGATGTGATAATCATGTGATTTTAAAGAATATAGTCTTCGATCTTTAAGACTCACACATTGAGATATATTTGATGCATACGCATCTGGGACCTTTATATCCTTCAATACCATGCAGAACACTTCTTTCTCTTTCTTCGACATTGTAAAAATTAGAGGCACTATTCCCTGAATATTACGAGCCACTGAAGATGTTTATGAAATGATCCTTTCTTAAGATTAATATTGCTTAAAACATCTAACCACCTTTTGGACTGAAGAAGAAAATCTCTCGAGTATCTCCAACCCATACATGTGAGAATTCCTTAAACAATTGTCTTGTTTCAGTTTCTTGTATTATCTAGAAATTTCTAGAGTAATATGCAAAACTTCGTTTGTGAAGATATTTTAGTTCATCTATCATTATTTCAATGCAACATGCTTTATGAATAATGGGAGACAAATAAATTGATCCTGAGGATAATTAGATTTGGACAAATTATTGGAAGGAATGCAAAAAGATTAAACTGAGAACATATCTTTGCAAAGAAAAAGAATCCAAAGATAGTAAATATGACAGAAATCAGATGCCCCAGATATCGCCGCTTGAGCGTCTATACACCAGCTCCATGAAGACTTTCTTGAGTTCAACATGTGTTTAATAGATCCAAAGTAATTCGTTGATGCCTCGATATGTAACGTACTTCACTTCTCGCCGAATCCAGTATAGCAAGGTCACTGCATGACTTTCCAAATTTGAGCTGCCCTTTCGGGTTTTCAACTCAAAACCCCTTTGGTCTCAAGGTGCCCTTTGCAGGTTTTCACATTGGCCTCTCCATTTTTTTTCTTTTTTCTCTTTTTTCTTTTTATTTTTTTTCTCTTTTTCTTTTCTTTTTTTCCTTTTCTTTTTTTTGAAATAGAAGTCCCAAAGTGCCCTTTGCGGGTTTTCACCTTGGCTTCCTTTCTCCTTCAGACAAAGTACTCCTTGACCGAGTCCGAATTCACTGGATCAGATAAATTCTTCCTATCCATTTCTTGTCAAAAACAGTGCACCTCTAGAGAAAGCCCTCTTCGTAACATATGGCCCTTTCCAATTTGGCATCATTTTGCATGGGAAGGATATCTTTCAGCACAAGGTTTCCTTTATGAAATTCTTTTGGACGAACCTTCTTTGTCATAAGTCTGTGTCATCCATTTTTGGTACATTTGCTTAGAATGAATACTTTCAAGTTAAGTTTACTAGAGGTATTCAATTCTTGACTCCATCAAAGCTTGGAGGAAAAATCTTGATTCATAAACCCATGAGAAAGGGATTGCCCCAGCAACAGTCCTGGCTGTTGTTTGTCAAACCCTGCTAAAAGATGGTTCAATGATTCTCAGCAGACAAGAATGAAGTTGCTGACTTTATCCTTCAACCTGGAAAGCCGAGGTACAGAGATTACTCCTGGAGCATACATCCCACCATGACTCGATGATGTTTCTGAAGAATCCCTAATCTTCATAAATTGCCCCCAACTGTGAAGCTGCCAAATGAGTGTAGCAAATAGGAGCCACAAAAAATATGGTTGTGGTGCTCCTTTGATACATATAGGATAGAGAATGAACAAACTCTTACAGATCATCAGCCAAAAACCCAGCTTGGTCTAAGAGAACATGATAGTGGGTCTGCCTCGTGATTCCAATCATTCCAGCATGGGTACCAAGGTAAAAATCATTGTTCTTTGGATGGCATACTTTGTTTTCAATGATAGTACCATGTAGCACATTTTCAGGAGATCCCTGCTGAAATGAAACTTGGTATGATGGTTTTTCGTACAACAATAACCACAATCTTTAGGGTTCCACTTCTCGTCAAGGAACTTGCAAGCCTCAACAACTTAATCAAAACTTAATTGAATTAAGACTCGCTAACCCCATCCCTGAAAATAATGATTTGATCAGGTTTCCTCTTCCCTGAACTTGTATAGAAGTTTAAGAGAGCTTCCTTCATGATACCGTCATCCACTTTGTTAGAAACTGGTTTTGAAGAAAGAATCTATCATTTTAAGCTTCAGAGACCGCGTACGGCCTGATGCCCCATAGCTGGAAATCAATGGCCACCGCCTGGAGTTAACCATCGCAGCTATTAACGGCACATTAGACTGCTCAAGAAAGCCAAACAATGCACCCATTCCAAGGATAATGCTTGGAACCTTTGAAACAACTGGCATTGAAGTTGTTTGCCCTAGCGTAAGCATAGAGAGTAGGCGGTAGTTTCTTATGCCAATTTTTATCAGTCTCGGTCATCTTCTGTAATTTATTTTTTCTTCTTCTTCTTTTCTTTTGGCAACCTTTGTTGTACTGTGGTATGGCGCATTATCTTTGAAAAGACTGCGAACTTTTGGCATTATGTAGTTATATATAATCTTTTTTTTTGAGATGGATGAATTTTGACTTTGTAATATTGGCATATGTTGACGTCCACAAAGATGAGTCATTGTCAGCTTGAAACTTTTGATGAGCTTGGGCCCATAACATACATGCCCCATAAGTCTTGACTCCCTTAAATTTGGCATCCATTGTACAACTGATGTGATCCCTTTTCATGGTGGACCAACAGTGCCCCAAAACCTCATGTTTATTCTAGCAATTGCAAATCCTCCTGCATGCGTTTTTGGACCACATTTTTGAATTCCCATAATAGTCTTAACAAGGTATTGTCTTGTCTCCTCAGCTAATTCCAATTTCACAATCTTTCCTTCCTCTAAGGCTATATTTCCTACCACTACTTCATAGGGTATAAACCATTTTCAACAAATTCAGAAACAAGTCACAATTTCTGTCACCTTCAAAGTACTGAGATTCCTCTAAACACATATCGCACTCAAAAGGAACTCTGAATCTGTAGTATCATTGCCCGTGTCATTGATATCTAGGGATCTATGATAGGCACACAAAAGAATATACAAGGAATAAATGAATTCAAGAATGACTATTTACATGAAATGAAAATTTATAAAGAATGCCAAAGGTCAAAAGAATCAGAATGAAAGAGTATTTACTCGGATAAATAATAAAAGTATGTTTTATTGAAAATAAAAATGTCTGAACATGAGCCCACTTCTCAAAACAAATCTCATTACTCCTAGGCTTTAGAGCAATAAGAGTGTTCTGAATATTACTCCGTAAAATTCCTAAAGATTACAGGAAGTTCTTCTGCAGTCCAATTGTTTAAAGAACTTCCCAGTTCGTAAGGGCGAATGCCCTCAAGGTTTCTTTGTTCAGTCCTTTCCTCATTGATGATTTTCATTTCCAAACACCCCCTTCTCTGGGTAAACTATCCCTCTTGACACAAGAGTCGAGAATATGTAAGGGAACGTTGTTAATTCCTATTCAACTTCTTTTTCAGTCAGCCGTGACCCTATTCTCTCTCTCTTTTTTTCTTTCTCTTTTTGATAACTTTAACTAATTAGAGTCTTTTTATAATTTTGAATGCAAAAGATGCGATGAGATGCTATTAGATGCAAATGCATGAATGCAAAAGGATATCGATTCTGATTTAGTTTCATTTTAGAAAACGTTATTTAAGGAACAAAAATCTTTTCATAAAACGAATTACAAATACGCTTTCACCCGTAGGCCTAGAGTCTTAACCCTATCTAATAACAAAGCTAACTTTCGACCACGATCTGACTATAGCTCATATTGGTGCTCAACGTGCTTGCCCTCTCTACCAGTATCTGTAAATGATCAGCTATCTCTTGAATTTGAATTACGACTTCACCTATGAAGTAAGCTCTGCAGCCAAAGACACCTCCTCCAATATCTATGAAGTTGCTCTGATTACCTTGAAAGAAAGATTGGCGAACAAGTAGGCATTCCAGCTTCGTAGCATACTGCCTTAAAATGATATCAAACATCCTCAGTGCTTCTGGAGAGTCTTTAAATTTCTACCTCCACAAAACATTTTGAATTGTTTGCATGGGTATCTTCACAGCATAGCTAATCTTCACTTTAAAGGTCTTTAAACGATACGATCTTCTTTAATCTCTTTCTTTCATGCTCATTTGGGCTGGCCGGCCATCAGGGCTTGCATTTCCATTATTTCTGATAAGTACAACATCCTAAAGTACCACAGTAAATTCCAGCTTGTGGTTTGGTAGCGGTCCTATAGTAAGTGAGCCTTTCTACCATCATAAGAAAAATTCTTTCCATCCAATTCAATTTTGTATGTCTTATACCCTTACCATCCACGAGGTGACTATCTTCATCTGTAATGGTAGAAGTGTCCCTCAGTACTCCCCACGCTCACCTTGAATTGTTCATCTATCTTCCTGTCAAGCAAATACTGCAATTCCCCATAACTGTTGTAGAACAACTGCTTGGCTTCGTTACTCCATTAATCCAATATTTCCTTTAACTCTTGGAGGTTATTTTGCATCACACTAATGAGAGTGTAATCCCATAATTCTATGTGTATCCTTCGGTGACACTATTTCCTTTTTCTATCTGGGTTTTCTCTAACCAAGCACAAACGAAAGAGTTGTCCTCCACTTTATTAAGATATTTGTTCCCCATTACAAAACTTTCTAACTCAGAAATCGAACCTTGAATCGACACCTTTTAATGATAAATGACATGTAATGATAGCAAAATAAGAAAAACAGGTCAGTGTCACATATATAAAAATAATAATAAATAAGAACTTATAAAGGTAGGCACTAAAGGTCATCATCATACTACCTGGGGCAAGCACTTAAAGTTCACTATATATAGTTCAGTTCTAAAGCAAGGGTACCTGAACCAACAGATTCCTCGATCCTCACCAATTATAAGCTCATATGGACCAAGTTCAGTTCAGGGGGACACATTTCCCTATGGCCGTGCGGAGATGAAAATCTCACGAAGACATAGGTACGAATGTATCTCGGAAGCAATCTACTAGCCCATGCGGAGGTAAAAACCTCACGAAACCATAGCTTCTCACTCCCACTTAAGGGAGTGACCACAACGGTCATGCAAATGCAATGTGTGCGTAAACAATAACAAACATATGCAACTAACACATGTAAAAATGACATATTTTAAAAATTTTCCAAATTTCTGACATTAAGACAGAAAATAATCAATTTTCGGCTTGACTCTCTTATAGGTCCCCAGCGGAGTCGCCAAGCTATCGAAACCATTTTTTAAAAGGAGGTTTGAAAAATGGGATTCGACTTTTTGAAAAATAAAAATGGGAGTCGCCACCAACCTTTTTAGGTGTGATTGGATCACCTTTATAAAACATTTTGGTCTACGAAATTCAAGAAAACAGGTTCGGGAGTCGGTTACGCACAAGGAAGGATTAGCACCCTCGTAACGCCCAAAATTGGTACCGAAATGATTATTTATTGTCGTAATGTCGAAAATTTGAAAATGTTTTAAAATTTGAACAATTTAAAGTTAAAACTTGAGATTCCTTTGTTCCGAAAGTATACAAACATCACATCCAGCATGTTAGGACACGATGTTTTAAATCCTCGTAACTAAAATTATCTCATTATTTTGAAAATTGATTAAAAAGGATATTTGGTTATTTAGTCAAATGAAAAAATCGTAACCCAGCATGTTAGGGCACTATTTTCCGAATTTCTAAACACCAAACATTGCCTTATTTAAGAAAAAAACTTTTTCAATTAAATGAAATATATTTTTTTAAAAACAATGAATAATATAGAATTTAATAAAAAATAATTTGATATAATACTAAAATTATTAAAAAATAAAATATAAAAGAGAATTAAAAAATCAAGGAGATAGGGATTAAATAAAAAAGGTTGAAAACGAAGATGAACAAAGAATAAATAAGAACAAACCGTAGAAAATAAGAACGCAAGAGGGAGAGAAATTTGAGTGAATGCTCTCAAGAATTTTTATTGCTTGCCAAAACTTCAGTGTAGTCAAGTTGTTTTACAATGAGGGGAGATGCCTCTATTTATAGTTGAGCCTCCCCAAATCCAACGGTACAGATCAATTACATCAAAGGTTAAGATTAAAAGGTATCTACAAATTAAATCTCTAAGATTACAAAATCATATCTAAGATTGTATCATATCTAAGATTGCATATCATTGAAGATTATATTTCCATATGAGTCAAGCTTGTAGATGGACCTTAAATCTTTTCAAATAATGGGCCATTCCGATCAGGCCAAATTATAATTGTAATTCTGGACTGAACTTGGACTTCGTTTTTTTTTTGGGGTTTATTATTTTTTTTTTGGACTTATTTCTGGGCCCGGGCAAAATGGAGTGTCTACAATTACTGTCGATTTTAACCTGAAGGCCAAGAAAGGTATATATGATAAACTTTGATCAACCAAAGTTTTGTAATTCTCAGCTTGCTTAATTCATCCAAAAACAAATTTAACTACTATCATCTGGTCCAAACAGATTTAACTCCAAACAGTAAATATATATAAATCGTAATCAATATAATAAAGAAAAAATAAAAACCTGAGATCGTGCTCTCTAAATTTCTTGTTCAAGTTGAGTTAGCTTTATTCTACTCGTCTATAGTTGTTGAACATATGCCTGTTAGAGAATCACATACCGGAGCTAACTGTTAGAGAAACATTTGATTTTGTTGCTAGGTGTCAAGGTGTAAGTAAGGGCGTGGCAGGTTTGTTTGCTTCCAGTACCACCAAATATTAGTCACTTAAATTTCACTTTAACTCACACTTTCAACTTTAGGTTTTGGTTAAAAGCAGTCCAAAAAATATTTTTGTACAAAATTAATTCAAATACTATGATATATTAATTTGGTAACAGGCAATCGGTATCATGAAGTTTAGTACATTAGTTAATATAGTAAAATTGAAAAATATCTACGTAAAGCTTAACAGAATAACCCAAACAAGAAGGAATTATATAACCAACCTACAATGTACAAGAAGTAGCAAATAGGCATTTCATACTTGATAAGGCTACTAACAAACTGATACAAAAATTATCAATCTGAATGGCTGATAATTTTTTCAACTGCTCCCTGGAATGCATTGCTTTATCAAATTAGATTCAATACACATAACATAAATGTAAAAGTAATTAAGCAAAAAACTTAATTTGTATATATAAATGCAGTTAGTCATATAAAAAAAAACACTTTTAACAATCAATGCAACAAACACATAATATGAAGATAAATATATTTTCATCTAAAATTTGAGATTCCACCTGAAATCAGATTATAAGGAGATGATGAGGTGTAAGATTTGATAAATTGAAAATGATTCAATTATTGTAATCTCATCTTAAAGTGTATAAGATTGGAGGAACTAAAGGTGTTACTAAGAATTGGCCCAACATGCTTTTCATCCCTTTTAACTCATACCTATTTCTATTCGGTTTTCAGTGTTTCCAAGTGGTAGCTGGTAAGTATAAAAAGATTGGTCTTAAAACATAATAATACATGCCCAATATATACCTGATGCCTATGTATATGAATGAGGCCTATTGCCCAACTATCGAGTTCCATTGTATTACCTACAGCTATTTCTCATTTACTGCAACAGGTTGGATGCAATGTTAAAACAATTGCACGATATTACAGATCAGCCAACACTTCAATATAAGGGTTCAGGTTTTTGGTTATGGAAAAATGATAAGTTTAATAGTTTACTGCTGAAATTGGTGACAATGAAATCCATTTTAGGGTTAAGTACTGATATCCCACTTTAGTTGTGATTTTACATTCAAGCAGTTCTAACTTTCAAACCCATTTTCTACAAAACTTAAATTTGGGTTTGCTTGATTATCATCATTAGTACATACCTTAATTTGATAATTTGATGCGAAACTGCTAGAAAACAGCCACTCCAATGGGTTTTCTATGCCTACCCTTGAATCACCTGCAACACCAAGGAAACAGGTGCGAAAGCCATTACTGATCCTTAAAATAATATGAAATAACATGAAGAACAGAAAAACAAACAAGGTGTTAGATTTCAATAAACATCAGGAAAAGGAAAAAAAAGAAAAGAAAAACCCAAATGATTTAACATGTAGTGGAAAACAAAAAACTTATCTTCCACCAATCAAATAAAAAAGGAAAAACCCAAATGGGATAACATGAAGATAAACGAATACATACCTTAAAGTACCATGTTTATGGTGATTAACATCAGCCATGAACACTCTCAAAACAAGCAAATACACCAAACCGAACAACAATGTGATAGACAGAGGGCAAAGCAAACAAATGAAATTTGGAAGTGGTTTCTATAACATTAAACCCCTGTTCTTTAGTAACATAAAAAATAATAGAAATGAAATCGAAATGAAACAAGCAGTTTCAGCTTTGATTTGAAATCGAAATGAAATGAAACCTGTGGAACGAAAACAGAAAAGGAGACGACAAATGGGTTTGATTTGGGGGAAATTTAGGGTTTAGGGGAAATTTATATTTGAGGTAAAATAAGGGGTTTCGGGTATGCATTGGGGATGAAAATGGGAAACAAAAACGGCGTCGTTTTGTTAAAGGTAATGACGTCACTAAATCGCAAAAGAAACGACATCATTTTAATTAAACTTTTAGCAACGTTTTTACAAAAGCGCCACTAAATCTCAATCTTTTGCGGCGTTTTTACAAAAGCGCCCCTAATTCTCGATCTTTATGGCGTTTTTAGAAAAACGCCGCTAATGCCTCTAGAGACGCAACATATAACGACGCTGTTTTGGCTAACGTGAAAATTTTTTTGCGGCGTTTTTTGTCACTAATGCATTTGATAGAAATAAATTTTAAACTAAGTTTGTTTTCTTTCAAACAATATATCTAATTTGAAAAAAAAAATTAATTATATTGAATAATTATTATTTAAATATTTAATATTTAAATTTTAGGTAAATCAATTTAAAATAATTTCTAATAATTACTTCACATGAAATAAATTGAAATAAAAAAATATATATTCAAAACCATTTTTGATAAAAATGAACTTGACAACCTTGAGAAAAAATGAAAATTTTTAAAACATTAGGTTTTTATTAAAAATATTTTTAACTAGGTGTGACTAATACTTTTAAAATTACCTTTCATAAAATAAAATTTTAAAAAAATTCTTTTAAGAGATCATTATTATCTGCATCTTAAAATTAAAATAAGACGAGTTTAATTTCGAGAGTCCATTACATGCAAAGAAAGTTATAGCATCTTGTAATACTCGGAAATTAATACCTTATTAAACATATATTATGTTTTAGATTTTGAAATTATAAATTCAAATTCAGTATTTAATCATGAGGCTATAAATTTTAAAGTGTGCACGAATTTTATAATTAGAATTTAATTTTAAAAATAAAAATACTAAATTTATTTTATTTTATTTTTAAAATTGATTCAAGTTTAAGAATTTCATGTTAACATTTCGTATTCAATAATTTTAGGAACCACCTCATCAGATTTTGTAATACTAAATCTTGCATAATTATCTGGGAATATAAAGATATATACATCATAAATATATGTATAAACATGAGATCAAGTATTTAATTAAACCATACTCTGAGCACTCGAAAACCTAGACAACCAGAACATCATTTAATCAATTAACCTTTAAACCCTATACACAACCCTTAAAACCTTGAACACTAAGACCCTAAGCCCTAAATACTCTAAAACACCAAACCCCAAACAACAAACTAATTTAAAACACTATACCCCAAACCCAAGATAACAAACCCAGCCCATACCATAAACTTAACATACTATACCATTGAACCCTAAACCATAAACTTAAAATATATTCTACCATTGAACCCTAAACCATAGGCCTTAAACCTTAAATATTAAACCCTAAACCTAAAAATAAATTTAATCAATATTAAGTACTGCTTCCACAATTTATTATAAACATAAGCTTTTACATTAATATCTATGTATATACACATCAACATCCTTATGATTTTTTAGGGTTTAGGGTTTTAGAATTTATAGATTAGTGTTTAGGGTTTATGTTTTAAAATTTAGGGTTTAGTATTTAATGTTTAGTATTTAAGGGTTTAGAGAAAGCCATGCATACAACGTCGATTTTAACAGCTTGGTAACTTAAATGAAAACTTCTAAATAGTTTAGCTATCAATTTGTAACTTTTCATAATTAAGTAACTAAAATGAAACTTTCTCATAGCTAAGTGAATGGTGTAGTTTATATTTTTTATAAAGTTATTGTCGAAACCAATTTTAAAAAGAAGAATTTTAAAAACGGGAGTCACCACCAACCTTTTTAGGTGTGATTGGATCACTTTATAAAATATTTTGGTCTACGAAAATGAGAGAAAATAGGTTCGGGAGTCGGTTACGTACGAGGAAGGATTAGCACCCTCGCAACGCCCAAAATTGGTACCAAATTGAATAGTTTTCTATCTAAATGCCAAAAGTTTGAAAGAATTTAAAAATAGGATTTTTTAACACCGGAATAATTTGAGTCGAAAATTGAGATTCATTCGTTCTAAAAGAGTACAAACATCACATTCAGCATGATTGGACACGATATTATTAAACTTTCATAACTGAAATCATCTCGTGATTTACAAAATCTACTTAGAAGGATACTTTAGACATTTAGACAAACGGGAAACTGCAACCCAGCATGTTAAGGCACTACTTCTCGAATTCCTAAATATAAAAGCATTGCCTCATTTTTAAAATTCTTTTGGATTAAATGAAATATAAATTTAAAAAAAAAACAAAGATGCATTTAACATATTACAAGATATCAATAATAATAATATAAACTACATGATACATACTTTAACATTTCATGCAAATATAATATAGAAAATGATAAATAACGACATAAATTGCATAATATACATTAACATTTCATGCTGATATAATCATAAATAACATAATATACATACATTAACATTTCATGTAAAATACAACATAAAAAATAATGAATATAACAATATAAATTACATAGTATATATAATAATATTTCATGCAAATATAACTTAAAATAACAACATAAATAAACAATTTTCATGCAAATATATGAAAACAATAAATAACATAAAAATAACAAATAATTTATGAGATAAAATTAACATACTAACACAATACTAAATAAATAAATAAATACAAAAATAAATAACCAATTATGAACATACAAAAATAAGTCAAAAAGATAAAAACTAAATACAATTAAAAATAAATGAAGTATTAAAAAAATAAAATATTTAAAAATATATATAAATAATAAAGGAGAATTTTTAAAAAAATGGTTAATATATATAAATATACTATATGATATAATAACTTAATATATATATTTATAAAAAATAATAATAATATGTTAAATAGGGACAATTTTATGGCAAATTTAGAATATTACATACTAAATATTTAATAATGATATATAAAAATGTAATGATTTACAAATTTTAAAATTATACATAATATAATATACAATAAAATATAAATAATATAATAGATAATACAAAAAATATATATATACTTTTACATATAAATAAAGTTTAAAGTAAAATAAATAATATACAAAATATTTAAAATAAATAAATTATAAAAATATGTATATATAAAGGATTAAAATTGAATTTAAATAAAACTCTAGTGTTAATTTTAAAAATATAAAATGAATTTTGGACCCGATTGAAACACGCGCTTAAAAACTGAGGGACTCACTGGGCAATTTTACCCTAATCCCAAAACGACGTCGTTCCCGAAATAGGCCTTATAATAGCAGCTATGACTAAATTGAAATAAAAATAAAAGGTCAGGGCCAAATTAAAATAAAAATAAGATGAAATTATAATTATTAAAAATGCGGAAGGATCAATTGGGCAATTAGCCCCTTATACCAAAAACACGCGGATCCTCTCCGGGTCACAGGTCAACGCGCGGATCCTTTACTTAAACGGCGCCGTTTTTGTGCTTATTAGACTAAGCAAAAACGACACCGTTTTTATAATACTACTTAAGCCAGATTTTGGCCCAAAATTCATTTTTTTAAAGCTGTTTTAAAAAAAAAACTTGAAATCCTCTGAAAGAGGAGAAGAGAAAAGTTGTCCAGGCTCCGGCCTCCTGTCACCGGGCTGCACGCGCCCACGCGCCACACGCGCCTCCGTACACGGCGGTTGGAAGGTCAAAAGGCTTCATTTTTTTGGGCGAATCACAGGTAATCTTTTCCTTTTTATAAATACTAACAGTTTTTTTGTAAAAAACAATTCATATGCGTTGAACAAAAGAAAAAAACTAAAAGGAACGAAATATGTAACTAAATCACCTTTTTCAAAAATAAACTGCTCTTATTTCTTTCTTCTCTGTATATATGTGTGTATCTGTTTGTATATATGTAAAAATCGTTCCTTTACAGATTAGAAAAAAGAGGCTTTTATAGCCTTCTGTAAATTGTTACATTTTGGGAAAGAAATCTTTGATTTCTTTCCATATTTGCTCTCTTTTTCTGCTGTGGATATTTTCTTTTTGCAGGTCCTAGCGAGGATATCATGGCGATGAGTGTGCTGGCGTTGATTCGTGCGCCAATTCTGGCGCGATACGGTGCTGGAGCAACGGCGTTGATGGAGGCGTCGATGAAGGGTCACTGGAACGGCGCGAGACGAAGGGGCGTGACGATTGGAGTGCTTGCGGCGCGAAGGTTTCTGGAAACCCTAGGGTTTCCTGATTCAGTTTAGGCATTGGGCCTTCTTGCGCCTGGCTGATTTGGGTCTAGTTTGAGTATTTAGGCTAAAGGGTTTTAGGTGTAATGTGGGCTACCGGTATGGTTTGTAAATGGGCCATAAGTAGTGTTTTAATTGGGCAATGTAAATAAGCTAGCAATTTGGGTTTTGTAAATGGACTGTAGAAGAAATTTTATTATTATTTTTGTTTATTTTACGGGGCGGGCAAATTTGGGCTATTACAGCTGCCCCTCTTTGCCCATTACTGTGTAACAGGAATAGAGCAAAGACTGTAAAAGGACCAAATTTTCCCGGTCTTATTAGATCCTGACTTCCTGGTCTTCAATTTGCTCCTTGCAAACTCAGAGACGCCATGTTAATATCTTTGATTTACTCCTCGTCAAATACAGAGATGCCAAATCTGCTATCTTCGATCTGCTTCGATGTAAACACACGAATGTCAGATCTGCTATCTTCGATCTGCTCCCCGTCTAATATGGAGACACCAAATCTGTCATCTTCGATCTGTTTCGATGTAAACACACGAATGTCAGATCTGCTATCTTTGACCTGCTCCCCGTCTAATATGGAGACGCCAAATCTATCATTTTCGATCTGCTTCGATGTAAACACACGAATGTCAAATCTGCTATCTTCGATCTGCTCCCTGTCTAATACAGAGATGCCAAATCTATCATCTTCGATCTGCTTCGATGTAAACACATGAATGTCAGATCTACTATCTTCGATCTGCTCCCTGTCTAATACGGAGATACCAAATCTGTCATCTTCGATCTGCTTCGATGTAAACACACGAATGTCAGATCTGTTATCTTCGATCTACTCCCCGTCTAATACAAAGATGCCAAATCTGCTTCTTCGATTTGTTCCCTATCAATCAGAGATGCCAAATCTGCTATCTACATTGTCCCCTAAAGGACATAACCTGTAGAATGCGTATGTGCTCATGCCTAATGAATAGGATGCCAAGATCAAAATGAGTCAAATGCTCTTAATTAGACATATTATGATGCAAAATGTTATGAAAATGACTCCTATTTCGGACGTCTTTACTCATTCATCCATCAAAGTTTCATCATTATTTTACTCGAAGTATCAATCATACTCTGCTCCTATACTTTGAATCAAATTGGTCCTATTGTACCTTTCTTCGAATGTTACGACCTGTCAGAGATGATTCTCTCCTAGGATTGAATCATTTGAATTTTCCAATCAACCTTTTGACTGAAGAAGAAATTTTCAGTACCTCCGACCTTCACTCATGGGAATTTTTCAAACAATTGTCTTGTTTCAGTTTCTTGTATTATCTAGAGATTTCCAGAGTAATATGCAAAACTTCGTTTGT
Organism: Gossypium hirsutum; assembly: GCF_007990345.1. NCBI lineage: Eukaryota > Viridiplantae > Streptophyta > Magnoliopsida > Malvales > Malvaceae > Gossypium > Gossypium hirsutum. Next base: position 108,631,178 of record NC_053424.1, on the reverse strand, counting down.
AAAAATATTTAGTTCATCAATCATTATTTCAATGCAACACACTTTATGGATAATGGAAGATGAATAATTTGATCTTGAGAATAGTTAGATAAATCATTAAAATACAAAAGGAAATTAATCTGAAAACATATCTTTGAGAAGAAAAAGAATCCAAAGATAGTAAATAGGACAAAAATCAGATGCCCACCATATCACAGCTTGGGCTTCTATATACAAACTCCATGAAGACTGTTTTGAGTTTAACATGTGTTTAGAAGATCCAAAGTACTTTTTTGATGCCCTAGTATGTAACACACTCCACTTCTTTTCAAATCTGGTATAGCAAGGTCACTGCATGCTTTTCAAAATTTGAGCTGCCCTTTCGGGTTTTCAACTCAAAACCCCTTTGGTCTCAAGGCGCCCTTTGCGGGTTTTCACCTTAGCCTCTACATTTTTTTTAGACGAAGTACCTCTTGACTGAGTCTAAATTCACTGGATTAGGTAAACTCTTCCCATCCATTTCTGTCAAAATCAGTGCACCACCAGAGAAAGCATTCTTCACAACATACGACCCTCCCCAATTCGGTATCCATTTTCCTCTAAAGTCCTTCTGTATGGGAAGAATCTTTTTTAGTACAAGGTCCCCTTCCTGAAATTCTCTTGGCTGAATTTTCTTGTCATAAGCTCGCCCCATTCGCTTCTGATGCATCTGGCCATGACGAATAGCCCTTAGCCTCTTTTCTTCAATCAAGTTCAATTGGTCATACCGCAATTGAATCCATTCTGCTTCATCCAGCGTTATCTCTGACAAAATTCGAAGAGAAGGTATTTCCACTTCAATGGGTAACACTGCCTCCTTCCCATAAACCAACGAGAAAGGAGTTGCCCCAGTAGAGGTTCTGACGGACGTTCGATAGGCAAAGAGTGCAAATGGTAATTTCTCATGCCAATCTCTGTAGGTCTCAGTCATTTTCCCCACTATCTTCTTGATATTTTTGTTGGCAGCTTCCACTGCCCCATTCATTTTTGGATGATATGGAGACGAATTATGATGTTTGATCTTGAATTGGCTGCAGACTTCTGCAATCATGCTATTATTCAAGTTCAATGCATTGTCCGATATGATCCTCTCAGGCATTCCATACCGACAAATAATCTCCTTTTTCAAGAATCGACTTACTGCTGACTTGGTAACACTAGCATATGAAACTGCCTTTACCCATTTCGTGAAGTAGTCAATGACCACAAAAATGAAACGATGCCCATTCGAAGCTTTTGGTGATATTGGCCCAATGACATCCATGCCCCACATGGAAAAGGGCCATAGAGAAGTCATAACATGCAAAGGTGAATGTGGTACATGAATCTTATTCCTATGTATCTGGCATTTATGACACTTCTTGGCATAGCTGATACAATCTCCTTCTATAGTAGACCAATAGTATCCAAACCTCATGATTCGCCTTGCCATTGTAAAGCCATTAGTATGTGTCCCACAAACACCTTCATGTACTTCTTCCAAGATTTGTCTGGCTTCCACAGCGTCGACACATCTCAAAAGCACCTGATCTTTCCTTCTTTTATAAAGGATGTCCCCATCTAGTACATATTCACATGCTAACCTCCTTAAGGTTCTTTTGCCATTCTCAGTTGCCTGCTCAGGATATTCACGATTTCTCACATACCGTAATATATCTTGATACCAAGGATGGTCCTCCTTTTCCTCTTCTTCGATGTTACAATAATGAGCTGGGACCTCAAAAATACTCATCTGAATTGGTCTCACATCCTCTTTTTTATTTGCTTTAATCATGGAAGCCAGTGTTGCTAAAGCATCTGCCATCTGATTTTCGTCCCGTGGAAGATAATTGAAGGTGATGTTATCAAACTCTTCAAGTAACTCCAAAACTATCCTTCGATAATTAATCAATTTGGGGTCCCTTGTCTCCCATTCACCCCTAAGCTGGTAAATTACCAACGTAGAGTCTCCATATACTTCCAGGGTTCTAATTTTTCGCTCTTTGGCTACTCAAATCCCCATGATGCATGCTTCATACTCGGCCATATTGTTCGTACAGTCAAAATCCAATTTACATGTAAATGGATAATGACCACCATTTGGGGATACCAAGACTGCCCCAATTCCATTTCCTACCGCGTTGGATGCGCCGTCAAAGTTCAGCTTCCATGGATGTTCTTCAGTAGTTGCCACATACATCAACTCCTCATTAGGGAAATCAAAGCTCAATGGCTCATAATCTTCTAGAGATTTGCTAGCCAGAAATTCTGCTATTGCGCTTCCTTTTATAGCCTTTTGACTCACATAGACTATATCAAACTCTGAAAGCAGTACTTGCCACCTTGTCATTCTTCCATTTAGGGCTGTTGACTCCATCATGTACTTTAATGGATCAAGTTTTGAAATTAGCCAAGTCGTATGATATAGCATATATTGCCTCAACCTTCGAGTCGTCCAAATTAAAGCACAACACAACTTCTCAATTGGTGAATATCTCATCTCACACTCTGTGAATTTCTTACTAAGGTAATATATCGCCTTCTCTTTCCTTCCTGACTCGTCATGTTGACCAAGCACACATCCCATAGAATTACTAAACACTGATAAGTACAGAATTAATGGTCTATCTGGACTGGGCGGGGATAACACTGGAGCGTTTAACAAGTATTGCTTGACTTTATCAAAAGTATTCAGGCATTCCTCATCCCAAGTACCTTGGCTATGTTTTCTAAGGAGGCGAAATATAGGATCACATTTCTCGGTTAATTATGAAATAAACCGAGCGATATAATTTAGCCTTCCAAGAAAACCTCGAACTTCCTTCTGAGTGTGTGGTGGAGGCAATTCTCGTATGGCTCTAACCTTGTCTGAGTCAAATTTTATTCCCTTTTCGCTGACCACAAAGCCCAATAACTTCCCAAACCTATCTCCGAAGATGCACTTTGCCAGATTAAGCTTCGACTGAAACTTCCTCAACCTTAGGAACAACTTCCTCAAGACTTCAATATGCTCCCTCTCTGTTCGAGATTTAGCAATCATGTCATCAACATACACCTCAATCTCCTTGTGCATCATATTGTGGAATAAAGTCACCATAGCCCTTTGGTATGTTGCTCCTGCATTCTTCAGCCCAAAGGGCATTACCTTGTAGCACAAGGTGCCCACAATGTTATGAAGGTGGTTTTATCCATGTCTTCAGGATGCATCTTTATCTGATTATACCCTGAGAAACCATCCATAAAGGAGAACAACGAATATCCCGCTGTATTGTCTACCAAAGTGTCGATGTGCGGTAAGGGAAAATTGTCCTTTAGGCTAACTTTGTTCAAATCTCTGTAATCAACACACATTCATACCTTTCCATCCTTCTTAGGGACAGGCACAATGTTAGCCACCCATTCTGAGTACTTAACCTCTTGTAAAAATCCAGCATCAAACTGCTTCTTGACTTCATCTTTTATTTTCAGCACAATATCAGGCCTCATCCTTCGCAATTTTTATTGGACTGGCTTGCAATCCTGTCTTATGGGGAGACGATGTACCATGATATTAGTATTCAACCCTGGCATATCCTCATATGACCATGCAAAGATATCTTTGAATTCACGTAGCAGCTCAACAAGACCTTGTCTCGTTTCCTTTGCAATATGTGTCCCAATTTTCACCTCTTTTCCTTCCTCTAAGGCTACATTCTCTATTGCCTCTTTTTCACGGGGTAGGATTTGTTTCTCCTCTTGTTTCACCATTCTCAACAGATCTGGAGACACCTCACAATCCCTGTTATCTTCAAAATCCTGAGGTTCTTCTAAACACATGTCTTGCTCAAAAAAGAATTCAGGGTTTATAGTATCAGTGCTCATGTCATTGATATCTAGAGACCTGCGGGGTACGAAAGAATGTACAAAGAATGAATGAATTTTAAGAATGTTTATTTATGTGTTATGTATGAAATGAAAATTTTGAAAGAATTTAAAAAAAAGGTCAAAAGAATATTGATCAAGTATAAAAGAATATTCACTCGGATTAATAACAAATGAAATCTTATTACTCCTACGCTCTAGAGCAATAAGAGTGTTTTGAAAATTACTCTGAAAAATCTTTAAAAACTATAGGAAGTTCTTCTACAGTCCAATTGTTTAAAAAGCTTCCCGGTTCGTAAGGGCGAATGCCCTCAAGGTTTCTTCGTTCAGACTCTTCATTATATACAGCATTGATATGATGACTTCCTTTTTCGAGCAACCCTCTCTTAGGGTGAATTATCCCTCCTGATATAAAGGTCTGGGATATATGAGGGAACGTCATTGATTCCCACTCTACTTCTCTTCCACTTAAACGCGCCATTCTTCTTTCTTGATGCTTCTCTATTTCCTTCCTTCTATGCTTGTGATCTGGCCTAAAAACCCAAGCCAAAATGATCTCTCTTCTCTTTTAGTTCTGGAACTTGAATCCCTCCTTGGAGATATCTTCCCAATCCTTTTCCTGGCAAGGCTCCTTTCCCCACTGTTATCTACAAGCCCATTCTTGTGGTTCTGGACATCCTAGGCACCGGCACCTCATTACCCTCTGAAATAAATGTTGCATTAACGAATTCTAAGGAATGAAAAGAGCACTTAACGGCCTCCTCGTTCGCCTTTACATAGGGTGCGCCACTGGTAACTGCTATATGATGTCTTCCTCCACATTTATGGTGATCAGCCGTCTATCTATTACTAGCTTTAATTTCTAGTGCAAAGATGAGGGCACCGCTCCTGCCGAATGTATCCAAGGCCTCCCCAACAAGTAATTATAAGAGGGTTTGATGTCTATTACTAGAAAGTCTACCTCATACGTGTTTGCGCCGATCATCAAAGGGATATCAATTCTTCCCATGACCTTTCTCTTCGTGCCATCGAATGCTCTCACTACATTGTGGCATGTTTTCATGTGAGAACTATCTATAGGTAATCTGTTCAGTTTAGACAATGGCAGGACATTTAAGGCTGACCTATTTTCAATAAGCACACTCGGCAATGTATATTCTTTACAGCGAGTGGTGATGTACAAAGCTTTAGCTGATCCTATGCCGCCAGGTGGAATTTCATCATCATTGAAATAAATGGAATTGTCAGCGCTTATGTTACTAACCAATCGATCCAACTTGTTGACAGATATATCATTAGTAACATAAGTCTCGTTGAGCACCTTTATTAATGCCTCACGATGTACCTCTGAACTTAAAAGCAAAACCAATACTGATATACGAGCTGGTTGTTTGTGCAACTGTTCAACCACGCTGTACTCACTGTGTTTCAGGAATTTTAGAAACTCTCTAGCTTCTTCTTCCTTCACTGGTTTATTAACAAGTAGTTCAGCCCTCTTCTCCTTCTCAATGTCAAAGGCTTTTACTTTTGTGGGCTCAACTCTGACGCCTTTTGCATCATAATGCTTCCCACTACGTGTGTACGAACCTTCAACTTGAGCCTCTTTAGAAGTACTAGCTATATCTTCTCTCTCTGGTATTGTCACATTACAGTCATAATTCCATAGTACTTTCTTGTTATCCTTATAAGGATAGGAAGCGGGCTTGTGAATAATGACTTTCGGCGCTGTTTGTGTATTCATTATTCCTTGGTAGATAAATAATGATCCTTGGCCGATTGATTCTTTGATTCTTTGGTTCACCTTCCAATGCGCATACGTGTCCCTTAACTGAGCCAACTTCATAAAATTCCAGCTCTTTATTATCCATAAGGCTTTGTACCAAAGCCTTAAACTCGTCACATTCCTGGATCTCGTGTCCCTCTTCTGCATGAAACTCGCAGTAGCCCCTCGTTCCTTTATTTCCTTCTTCAGAGATTATCATCTCTCCTTTCATCATTTCTTCCCAGATTACTTTCATCGGTATTCTTACCTCGGCCACATCCTCTTTAATCCTTCTCATACCTGTTTCCCCAATTGCGTTTACCCCTTGATCACCATGGTTTGGCAACGGGTTCTCTGTACTAGGGGCGTCGTCAAATTTTACGACTCCCATCTTGATTAGTCTTTCCACTGCTTTTTTAAAGCCAGTGCAATTTTTGATTGAATGCCCTGATATCCCTGCATGGTATTCACATTTGGCATTTGTATCGTACCATTTGGGATATAGGGGTTGCAGCAGTTTCAAATGAAAAGGAGCTATTGCATGTGCATTAAATAAACTTTGATAAAGCTCCCAATACGTCACCAGGATAGGTGTGAATGGGTCTTTTTCAGAGTTTTGTCTCGTATCAGATCTCTGCTTTTGGGAACCCTGTTGCCCAACTGTAGTTGCTCTGGGCTGACTAACCGTAATCGCTTTTGAATTATAACTACTCGTATTGTTCACCTCATTATCTTTCTTTCTTGGGGCCGATCTTTTAGCAGTTTCCCCCTCTATCCTACCAACCCTTATGGTGTTCTCAATCATTTCCCCTGCCATAACTATATTAGCAAAGCTCTTGGTGGTACTTCCAATCATATGAGTAATCAATGGGGCCTTCAAGGTGTTAATGAATAGCATGGTAGTTTCTTTCTCCAAGAGCGGTGGTTGAACTTGCATGGCGACCTCTCTCCACCTTTGTGCATATTGCCTAAAGCTCTCATTAGGCTTCTTTTTCATGTTCTGCAGAGTGATTCTATTAGGAGTCATGTCAGTCACATGATTATATTGCTGCATGAAGGCTTGCACTAAGTCTCTCCAAGAACCAAACCTAGCGCGGCTCAATTGATTGTACCACCTAGCCGCTGCCCCAACAAACTATCCTGAAAACAATGGATCAATAATTGATCATTATTTACATAGCCAGTCATCCGCCTACAGAACATGGTGATATGGGCCTCAAGGCAAGTAGTCCCATTGTACTTCTCAAATTCCGGCATCTTGAACTTATGAGGAAGTACCAAATTTGGAACCAAACTCAAGTCCTTGGCATCAATTCCCTGATGATTATCAGCGTTTTCCAATGCCTTAAATTTCTCCTCTAACCATCTATAACATTCCTCTAATTACCTTGATGATTCGAGTCTCATCTCTTCCTTCTCAGCTACATCTAAATCAGGGATGACTGGATTGGTAGGGTTATCTCCCGGGTTGGATCCCGAGCCAGTTTGAAAGTTCATGGGCATTCCAGCATCGACTTGCCCATGTTGGTGATGGACGGCCCTCGGGGATATGCCTCAGGTTGAGTTTGTACATGGGGTGGAGTAAAACCCTGAGGATGATCGTCATTATCCTCTTCAGTGATAGTCATAGGGGCATTTCCTTTATCCGTTGCCCCCTTCAACAACTGAGCCATTTCGGCCATCATATTCCTTTGGGCCTCCAACATTTGATCCTTTATATCCTGTTGGATTTTCGCCAATTGTTCCTGCAATTGCTCTTGCATTTCTTTCTGGATCTGCTCAAGTCTTTGATCCATATTCTTTGTCTTAGTACGTGAATCGTAAGGATCTGTTGCTTCCTGGTTCTCTTTCTCTCACTCTCTCTTTCTCTTTGTCTCTGTAATTTTAACTAATTAGGGTCCTTCTATAAATTGGAATGCATATGATGCAATGAGATGCAAATGCATGAATGTAAAAAGATATCAATTCTGATTCAGTTTCTTCTAGAAAACGTTATTTAAGAAACAAAAATCTTTACACAAAACAAATTACAAATACGCTTTCACGTTCAGGCCTAGAGTTTTAACCCTATCCAATAACAAAGCTAACTCTCGACCTCTATCTGACACTGACTCATATTTTGCACTCAAAACATTAGCTTGCGCTGCCAGGTGTTGCAAATGATCAGCAACCTCCCGAATCTGGACTATGGCTTCTCCCATGAGGTAGTCTCTATCTCTAACTTGATCCTGAAAATGGTGAAGCTCTCCCTTCCAATGTCCTTCTCTTGCCTCAAGCTGCTCAATCCGAAGTTCACAGTTCTGCAACGCTGCTTCCAACCCTCCAATATTGTGCTTCATTTCCTCAATCTTATTCAAACTTGCCTTTAACTTGACCGCAGTGTTATGACTTCAGTGATGATGAAGAGATCGTCCAAGCTCAGTCACCTTAGCTTTTAATCTTTGATTCTCTTTTTCTAAGGTCTAATTCTGCGCCTGCATCTCTTGGAACTTCTTCTCCCAATACTCGGCTTTGGCTCTTTCTTCTTGAACCTGTTGTTGCCACTGCTCTGAAGACTTTTCCAATCCAACTCTCTTGATTGATAGCTGTATCCTTTTATATTGCGTCTTCAAGTCATCTCGGTCTTATTCAATCTTCCTCTTTTCTTTCCTCACTTTCTCGACCTTAATTTTCTGAACGTCGACGTCTAAGCTTAAGTACATCTTCTCCTCCTCAAGCCTCTCTATCTTCTTCCCGAGCTCCAAATTCTTCCTTTCAAACTCTTACTTTATGACTTCTAACTCTGATGGAATCACTCGTAAACTCTCCTCCATTGATTAAACAGCCTCCAAACTCGGCCTCGGGGTGTTATCATTGATCCTCTTACTAAACCACCCTTTGTACTCAAGGGTTGTCGTCGGACCTTCAGTCAGAATCTTCACGCAATAAATCTTCTTCCAAGCCCCGAAAATCTCTCGCATCTTCTTCTTATAATGATCCCCCTTATATGAGAAATCACTCAGAGCTAACCCTTATGTTGCCGGTATAAACTGCCCCACTTTGTATTGCCTTAGGACGAGTAATGGTGCATAACCAAAAACTCCCCAAGTTCCAGGAAGAGGTACCCAATCAAAACTTCCGCAACGATAAAGGACTTCATTAGGAGCCATCCAAGGGGCTTTCCACATTACATCTTCCTCTCGGAGATTCTGAAGTATTTCCATCCATCTTTCCTCTGTAATGTCGTCCCTCCTCGGCGTAGCTATTGCTTCCTTTAAGGGAGAATAATCCTCAAAGAACACTCGGCAATGAACCTTATCAACCTTCCAAAAGTGACTGTGGAACCATACTAACAACAACTGTGCACATCCAATGAATCTACCTTCACTAGCTTTCCGACATGCACTCAAGGATCTAAACGTCTCGGCTAGGATTGTTGGCACAAGTGTGTTCTGTTTACCAAGTTGATCGAATAAATCCGCAACTGCCTCATCTATGTGCCCCATAGCTTTGGGGAAAATCACCAAACCATAAATACTTAAGGCCAATACATCAACCCTCTTCTTCACATCTGGGTGTGCCAATATCAGATCCCTCAAACTTGCCCATGGAATGTATTTACCATCACCCTTTTGTTGGATTTGAGCTGCGGCCCACTGTTCACTCATCTCTGTGATCATCATTAATTTCTTCACGAAAGTTGGGAGATTAGCAGCCCTAGCATAAGCTTTGTTACCTTGAATTCTTGGACAGCGAAGCAAGGTCGTATACTCCTCCAAAGTAGGTATTAAGTCTACCTCTCCAAATGTAAAACAACTATAAGCAGGGTTCCAAAACTGTACCATGGCACGAAACAGATGCTTATCCACCTTGATGTCTAGCAAATAGGGAAGATCTCCATAATTCTGGTAGAACAGCTGCTTAGCCTCATCATCCTATTGGGCCCAAATATCCTTCAACTCCTGAAACTCATTCTGTGTCGAACTGATACGAGTGAAGTCCTATAATTCTGACGTATACCCCTTGGTAACACTATCTCCTTTCTCTAACTCGGTTTTCTCTGACCACGCACAGACAAAAGCGTTGTCCTCCACTTTATCAAAATATTCGTTCCTCATTACAAAACTTTCTAATCTAGTAATCGAACCGTGAATCGACACCTTTAAATGTTGAGTGACATGCAATGATAGCAAAATAAAATAAGTCAGTATAAAAGGTATAATAAACAAGCACTTATAAAGGTAGCTTACTAAAGGCTATCACTATACTCCCTAGGGTAAGCACTAAAGTTCACTATATGTGTTTCAGTTCTAAAGCGAGGGTACCTAAACAAGCAGATTCCTCGATCCTCACCCATTGTAGGCTCATATGGACCAAGTTCGGTTCAGGGGGACACATTTCCCTATGGCTATGCAGAGATGAAAATCTCACGAAGACATAGGTACGGATGTATCCCGGAAGCAATCCACTAGCCCATGCGGAGGTGAAAACCTCACGAAAGCGTAGCTTCTCACTCCCACTTAAGGGTGTGACCACAGCGGTCATGCAAATGCAATGTGTGCGAAAACAAAATAACAAACATATGCAGGAAACACATGTAAAAAGATCGATATTTTTTAAAATATTTTTAAACTTTTGACCTTAAGACAAAAAAAATAATCAATTTCTTGGCGTGACTCTCTTATGAAATCCCCAGTGGAGTCGCCAAGTTGTCAAAACCAATTTTAAAAAGAAGAATTTTAAAAACCAGAGTCGCCACCAACCTTTTTAGGTGTGATTGGATCACCCTATAAAATATTTTGGACTACGAAAATAAGAGAAAACAGGTTCAGGAGTCGGTTACGTACGAGGAAGGATTAGCGCCCTCGCAATGCCTAAAATTGGTACCAAATTGAATAGTTTTCTATCTAAATGTCAAAAGTTTGAAAGAATTTAAAAATAGGATTTTTTTAACACCGGAATAATTTGAGTCGAAAATCGAGATTCCTTCGTTCTAAAAGAGTACAAACATCACATCCAGCATGATTGGACACGATATTATTAAACTTTCATAACTGAAATCATCTCGTGATTTACAAAATCTATTTAGAAGGATACTTTAGACATTTAGACAAACGGGAAACTACAACCCAGCATGTTAGGGCACTACTTCCCGAATTCCTAAATACAAAACATTGCCTCATTTTTAAAATTCTTTTGGATTAAATGAAATATAAATTTTTTAAAAAAAATAATGATGCATTTAACATATTACAAGATATCAATAATAATAATATAAACTACATGATACATACTTTAACATTTCATGCATATATAATATAGAAAATGATAAATAACGACATAAATTGCATAATATACATTAACATTTCATGCTGATATAATCATAAATAACATAATATACATACATTAACATTTAATGTAAAATACAACATAGAAAATAATGAATATAACAATATAAATTACATAGTATATATATAATAATATTTCATTCAAATATAACTTAAAATAACAACATAAATAAACAATTTTCATGCAAATATATGAAAACAATAAATAACATAAAAATAACAAATAATTTATGAGATAAAATTAACATACTAACACAATACTAAATAAATAAATAAATACAAAAATAAATAACCAATTATGAACATACAAAAATAAGTCAAAAAGATAAAAACTAAATACAATTAAAAATAAATGAAGTATTAAAAAATAAAATATTTAAAACAATATATAAATAATAAAGGAGAATTTTTTAAAAAATGGTTAATATATATATACTATATGATATAATAACTTAATATATATTTATAAAAAAATAATAATATGTTAAATAGGGACAAAATTTTATGGCAAATTTAGAATATTACATACTAAATATTTAACAATGATATATAAAAATGTAATAATTTACAAATTTTAAAATTATACATAATATAATATACAATAAAATATAAATAATATAATAGATAATACAAAAAAAATTATTTTTACATATAAATAAAGTTTAAAGTAAAATAAATAATATACAAAATATTTAAAATAAATAAATTATAAAAATATGTGTATATATAAAAAGAATTAAATTGACTTTAAATAAAACTCTAGGGTTAATTTTAAAAATATAAAATGAATTTTGGACCCAATTGAAACACGCGCTTAAAAACTGAAGGACTCAATGGGCAATTTGACCCTAATCCCAAAATGACGTCGTTCCCGAAATAGGCCTTATAATAGCAGCTAGGACTAAATTGAAATAAAAATAAAAGGTCAGGGCCAAATTAAAATAAAAATAAGATGAAATTATAATTATTAAAAGTGCGGAAGGATCAATTGGGCAATTAGCCCCTTCTACCAAAAACACGCGGATCCTCTCCGAGTCATGGGTCAACACGCAGATCCTTCACTTAAACGACGCCGTTTTGGTGCTTATTAGACTAAGCAAAAACGACACCATTTTTATAATACTATTTAAGTCAGATTTTGGCCCAAAATTCATTTTTTTAAAGCTGTTTTTTTAAAAAAAACTTGAAATCCTCTGAAAGAGGAGAAGAGAAGAGCCGTCCGGGCTCCGGGCTCTGGTCACCGCGCCGCACGCGTCCACGTGCCACATGCGCTGCCGTATACAGCGGTTGGAAGGTCAAATGCCTTCATTTTTCCGGGCGAATCACAGGTAATTTTTTCCTTTTTCTAAATATTAACAGTTTTTTTGTAAAAAAAAAGATTCATGTGCGTTGAACAAAAGAAAAAAACTAAAAGGAATGAAATATGTAACTAAATCACCTTTTTCAAAAATAAACTGCTCTTATTTCTTTCTTCTCTGTATATATGTGTGTATCTGTTTGTATATATGTAAAAATCGTTCCTTTACAAATTAGAGAAAAGAGGCTTTTATAGCCTTTTGTAAATTGTTACATTTTGGGAAAGAAATCTTTGATTTCTTTCCATGTTTGCTTCTCTTTTCTTCTGTGGATCTTTCCTTTTTGCAGGTAGCAGCGAGGATATCATGGCGATGAGTGTGCTGTCGTTGATTCATACGCCAATTCCGGCGCGATACGATGCTGGAGCCACGACGCTGATGGAGGCGTCGATGAAGGGTCACTGGAACGGCGCAAGACGAAGGGGCGTGACGATTGGAGTGCTTACAGCGCGAAGGTTTCTGGAAACCTTAGGGTTTCCTGATTCAGTTTAGGCATTGGGCCTTCTTGGGCCTCGCTGATTTGGGTCTAGTTTGAGTATTTGGGCTAAAGGGTTTTAGGTGTAATGTGGGCTACCGGTATGGTTTGTAAATGGGCCATAAGTAGTGTTTTAATTGGGCTATGTAAATAGGCTAGCAATTTGGGTTTTGTAAATGGACTATAGAAGAACTTTAATTATTATTTTTGTTTATTTTACGGGCTTGGAAAATTTGGGCTATTACAGCTAGTTTCAAATACCAAAATAATTAAATCGAATTCAAAACAAAAATAAGAAAATAATATAAAAATTAAATCAGATCAAATCAAAATGAATGTTGGTTACTCTACTAAAAAATGGTTGCTTAACATTTTGCTGCGTTTGGACTAAAAACACCACTGTAGATAAACTTTTTTGCGGTGTTTGGACCACAAACGCCGCTACTGCTCAGTTTTTAGTGGCGTTTGACATAAAAACGCCGCTATTCATCAGTTTTTAGTGGCGTTTTAGCTAAAAACACCGCTATTGATCAGTTTTTAGTGGCGTTTTGGCCAAAAAGGCCGCTATTGTTCAGTTTTTTGCAACGCCGCTAATGTATAATCTTTGTAGTGTTTTTTGTTCAAACGGTACTAAAAACACCGCTAAAGCCCTATTTCCCTGTAGTGAATTATGCTAGACCTACTCTTAAACAGGGACTTTTGCTCCACTAAATAAGCACATCAACTTGAATTAATATCCTGGAAATATTAAAATAAAAATTAAGAACACATAATTAAGAATAAGAATAAATATTTATCATTAAATTCAGAACATTAAATAATAGGATTCGTCTTAGGTTTCATCTTCCCTAGGTATCTATGGAATTTAGTTCATAATGTAAAAGGAAGACATCTCAAATTTAGAAAAACAAGACATAAAAAACCCAAATAAACTTCAAGAGAAATTTGAATGGAGATCTTCAATCTTGAAGTGGATTTGCTTCTGAGATGATTCCAATGGCTTCCTTCGAGTAATTTCTACTTTCTGCTCTGCGTGTTCCCTTAGGTCCTCTTCTAGTATGTATTTATAGACTTTAGAATGCTCAAAAACCCTAAAAATTGATTTTTTCTGCGTGTTTGAGAAATAAGGAGCGATATCGACATGGGCTGCCACATGGGCATGCGCTCAATCCGTGTGGAATTTGTCTTGGCCATGTGGATCTTTTATCAGCCTGTTTTGTCCATTTTTGGCCTGTTTTCTTCTCCTTTTGTTCCCCTATACTCTCCTGAGTATAAAACATGAAATTAAAGGATTAAGAGCATCTAATTCACTAAATTATATGATAAATCATCCAAAAATATGCTAAGTATGCGATTAGAATGTGTTACTTTTATGGTTTATCAATTATAAAATTAATTAAGATTCAACATGTTAATAATTGAAGTACAATTTAATTATTTTATAATTATTATATATTTTTAAAAAATAATTTTACCGAAACTGTATGAATTTGAGTTAAAAAGGGCATGAAAATGTATGTATATTTTCATGTTTCTAGCGGCACATGGGCGTGTGTCTAGCCTGTGTGGCACTTGAAATATGCTTTTTTTATCTAATTTTCGCTCATTTTGCTCCCAAATGCTCACCTAAGTGTAATAGCCCAAATTCGCCCGGGCCTTAAACTAAAATAAAAAATATAAAAATAATAAAGTCCAGTTATTTTATAAACAGTCCGTTTACAGTGCTAAAGCCCAAATCCAAACCACTTAAGTTTACTGGACCCATTTATACCCCAAAAATAACCCAACACCTGGACCCAGGTTTACACGGGGCCCAAAAGGCCCAAAACTGCAAAAGAACGGGCAAGGAAACTCTAGGGTTTCCTGAGAACTCAGCGCCGCAATGAAATTCTGGAAGCTTCGGGCACTCTAAGTGACGCGACCTTTCATCTCGCGCAAATTCAATGGCCCAATCGTCGCCACCAAGCGCGTCGTGATCAGACGTCGAGCCACCATCGACGCGCAAGTCATGCCAGAATTCGGCGTTGGCTCCATCAGCGCGCAGACATCAGTGATCGAGTGAGATTTTCGTGGATTACCTGCGAAAAAAAGAGGAAACAACAACAGAAAACCAAGGAAAACATGGAAAGAAATCTTTGATTTCCTTCCTAAACCATAACAGTCTAAGGCTACAAAGCCTTTCTTCAAATCTGTAAAAAAGTACTTACGATACACACATAAAGAGAGAAAAATACCATAAAGATATTGTACATCAAATATTTTGCAATAATATATCAGAGATATTTCACGAGAAACGAAGGTGATCTATTGTTCTCTTTTTGCTTTTTATTTTTTTACTTTATTGTAAACAACTTGCATATAATATGTTAAAAAAGAAGAGAAAGAAGTACCTTCGAGATTCACCGAGAAAAGCGAAGCTTTTCGGATCCCGACCACCGTGTGTGGCGGAGCTGGTGATGGCGCATGAGGCTTAGCACGGAGGTTCGATGAACGGAGCAGACAGGCCTAGGGCTAGAGCTCAGAGGGCTAGGAAGAATTTCAAAGAATCTCTCGCTTTTTTTTGTTCTAAACTGGGTGTAAAATGATTTTAAAGCTTATTATTTGGCTTATATAGCCCTAACGAAATGACATCATTTTAGTTTAATCTAATAAGCTTAAAACGGCGTCATTTTTAGACTAAGGATCCGCGCGTTGACCCGATTACCCGGGGAGGATCCGCGTGTTTTTGAGGATTGGGTTAATTACTCAACTGGTCCTCTTGCATTTTTAATATTTATAATTCCATTTTTATTTATTTCTAATTTATCCCTAATGATTTAATTTTGTTTCAATTTAGTCCTCTCAATGATTTTAAAACAGTATTCAGAAAACAGCGTCGTTTAGGATTAGGGCAAATTGCCTAGTGAGTCCTCTGAATTTAACGCGTATTTCAAATCAAGCCCAGAATTTTTATTATTTTGCAAATTAACCTTAGATTTTCTAATTAAATTCAATTTTAATCCTTTTTATATTTTAATTTACTTTAAATACTTTATATATTTTTTTGTAAATATTAGTTATATATTTTATTACTATCCATTATTTTTATTATCATATATTTTATCTATAAATTATATTATATTGTATATTTTATTTTATTTTATTTCTTTATATATTTTTTATAAAATTTTATTATTATTTACTAGATTTGTAAATGGAAAATAAATTTTAAAAAATATTAATAAATAATAGTATATATTATCCTTATTTATAATAGTATTCATGTTCCATTTATATATTACACCTTTTCTTATTTATATATTTTATATATGTATATTATTTATTTTATAATATTCTTATGAAAATTACTCATATCCTATTTATTGTTTTATATTTTACCTATAATATGGGCAATACATTATATATATTTTAAATTCTATTATATGTTATATTTTTATATACTATGTTTCTATATATAAAATATTTGTTACTTTATTATTATTATACGTATACCATATTATATTTCATTATAATTATTTATGAATTTTTATTACATACTATATTTTTATTATTCAATATTCCTTATAATATCTATCTTTCTTATATATTTTTCATTATATATTATTTATTTTGTTTTTTATACTAATTATTTTACCATATTTTTATATGCAAAATACTTATTATATTCTTATTATTTTATATTATATTTCCTTATATTTTATTTATATTATATTATTCTCATTTTAAACATTTTTAATTTATATTTTAGGTTTTTTTATCAATAATTACTCATTTTATTTTATATTTTAATATATATATTATATTATGTCAATATATTAGATGTTGGTCTCATAATTTTGTTAAATGTTGAGTGCTTGATATATTATTATTTTTATTGTATTTTTTATATATATGTGTCAAATTGTATATCATGCATCATTTTTATTATCAATATGTTTAAATATATGATGAATTACATGTTTATGTGTTTTACCTATTCTTCTTAAATATATATCGTGTTTTATGTATATTGTACTTATTTAAAATTTGCCATGTTTCTTATATGTATATATTAGTTAATGTATGATATTTATGCTATTGTGCTTTTATTTACCTATTATTATAACATGTTATCTCATATGTTATGTTAGTATGCTCCTTCATGCATCGATTTTAAAAAACGAGACTCTAAAGTTTTCAAAAAAAATAAAGGCAATGCTTGGTGTTTGGAAATTTCGAGAAAAGTAGTGCCCTAACTTACTGGGTTGCAATTTTTCTCGTTAAGTTCGAATAGTCAAGCACCCTTCTAAGTTTTTAAGGTTTTCAAAATACGAGCAATTGTCTTGGAATTTCAAAGCGTTGCGTCCTAACTTACTAGATATGGCGTTTTGTCATTTCAAGATAGAGATTTTCAAAAAAGCTAGTTTAGTTTCGAATGTCTTAAAAATATGGTGTCCTAACTTACTGGATGAGATATTTTGATTCGTTTGATACAAGTGAACCCTAATTTTTTAAAATCAAAATATTCTAAAGAGGATTGCACCTTAAAATTTTTAAATTTCCGACCTTAAAGACATTTGATAATTAATTAGGTACCAATTTTTGGGCGTTACGAGGGTGCTAATCCTTCCTCGTACGTAACCGACTCCCGAACCCGTTCTTTTTATTTCGTAGACCAAAACTAATGATTTATTGGTGATCCAATCACACCTAAAAAGATTGGTGGCGACTCCCGTTTTCGTTTTTCTTAAAGTCGATTCCCATTTTCCAAAACACGATTTAAAAATGGTTTCTACTTTGGTTAGCATAATGGAGCATCTGAACATGTGAATGAGAAGGATGAACAGCAAGTAGCCATTGGATAAAAGTTCAAACAATCTATATTTGCCTCAAAAAATGCTCAGTAAAACACCCAATTGGAGGAAAACTGGCAAAATATACAATTACAGTACATGGTCTTTTAATTTAGCGTGCCTGTGTATTATAATGTCACTTCTTTTATGAGGAGAAAAAAATGAAAATGTTAGGTTCCGACTTCCAAGGGACACAATATCATATAGAAATGGATAGAATATGTAGCTACACTGGTGCAAATATTTATTGTTTGCAGTTGTCTTATTTCAATTATACAATGACAACAGCTAACTTGTGCACGGAGAAATTGGATGATATTAACTTAATTGGACAACACTGAGCTGGACAGCTAGTTGAGGGAGGACATTTTGCATAAATAATGCTGACAGAGTGTTCAGATCGATATCCAAATTGAGTGAAGAAACAATAAGATATTTCTGATTAAAGAAGTATTTGAGATTCCTTTTGTCTGTATGACCTGATGTATATATAAAATGGAGTTGATGCCTGCTGCTACTATTGCAAATAATAGGTAGAAACATTCAACCATTAGGCTGTTCCCCTGAAGAAGAAAGAAAAATGGCAGCCCAAACAATTCCTCGCGCTTGTTCTAATAGCTTGCCCTTGCCATCTAGACCAAATCCACTTGTTTCAGAGATTGATGAACATTTGAAGAGATTAAGGGACTCCGAAGCAACGTCAACCTCATTATCAATAAGCCATAAGCTAAATAGCCTTCAGGATTTGTATGATTGTGTGGATAAGTTGCTGCAGTTGCCCTTTTCCCAATAAGAATTAGCTCAAGAACAAAACAAGGGACCTGTTGATGAATTGTTGGATGGATCCCTTAGGCTCTTTGACCTGTGCAACACTGCTAAGGATATTTTGTTGCAAACAAAAGGAAGTATACAGGATATTCAATCAGTGATGCGAAGAAGAGGATGCGAAGTATTAGGAATGAAAACCGTTATTGAAGTTAGTTATTGTAAACAGTCATTCAGTTAGCTGTTAGTTAGTTAGTTGTTAACGTTGAGCATTATAAATACAGTGTGCTATGCATTTTTTGATTTTTGAATATATACAGTTGTTCTTCAACTCATTCTGTTTCATTATCGTAACAGAGCCTTGATTTTTTTTCTCTCGTTTCTTTCTTCTTCTTCTTTCTTTTTCTAATGGCCACAGATACTGTTTCGGGTAATGCCGGTGATTCTCATCACTCGGTCTATACTACTACACCTATTGCTGGTTCCTCTCCTGATCTTGGGTGTAGCTTATTGAGCAAAGTTCAGCCGTTTCCTAAGCATGATACTGTAAAGCTAGGGCAACACAATTTTCTTTTATGGAAGCAGCAGGTCTTGTTGATTCTTGAGGGGTACAGACTACATGATTTTGTTCTTGGAACTGTCTCTGTCCCTCTGCAATCTCTTGTTGATAGTCATGGCGATATTGTGCCTAATCCTGCCTTCTTGGTTCACAAGCAGCAAGATAAGCTGTTGGCTTATTGGTTGTTATCCACGATCTGTGACGATATTTTAGTGCATCTTACTAGTGCTCATTCAAGCTTTGATGTCTGGAGCATGGTTTAGCGAAGGTTTGCTACTAAATCCACTATGACTATTTCTATGTTAAGGCATTCTTTGTATTCTCAAAAGAAAGGGCACCTTGCCATTAAAGAATATTTGGCTAAAATAAAAGGCTTATGTGACACTTTGGTGGTTGCTGGTAATCCCATTTCTGAACAAGAACAAACCAGTATTATTCTTACTGGATTGCCTATAGAGTATGAATCAATTCGTGTAGTGGCTTCGGCGATGCCTGTCTCCATTGATCTTCTTGCTGACCTACTTGATGATTGTGAAGCTCGACAACAAGACTCAGTTTCGAGCATGCCTTTGCAAGTTAATGTGGCTCATCAAAGTAATTTCGATGATAGGAATATTGGTTCTGTCAGGACTACTGAGCAACCTGAACATGGCTCTCAACCACCATTTCGAGGAAATAGTTCTCGGTCGTTTCGAGGAAGAGGTCGAGGAAGAAGATTTACTCATAATAAGCCACAGTGTCAGCTATGTGGACGAGTTGGTCACACTGTTCAAAAATGTTACTACAAGTTTGATGAGTCGTTTGAGGGAGTATCTGATCAGCCCATGCAAGTTCATTGTCATCAGTTTAGTGATGTATCCAACTCTTCATGTGGAGGTTCTCACTGTTGCTCTCATTAGAATTCTGGTTTGCAGGCTAATATTGCTTCTATAAAAGACCAATACTTGAACACAAAAATTTGGTATCCTGATTCTGGGGCTCCCAATCATGTTACTAGTGATTTGGGTAATCTATATGATTTGACACAGTACACAGGTAACAACAGGCTTTTCATGGGCAATGATATGTCTGTGCCCGTACCCCATATTGGTTCTTCTTCCTTTACAAGTTCTAACAAAGTTTTTCATTTGAAACGTGTGTTACATGTTTGAGTACTTATTCAACCTCTTCTCAGGGCCAAAGGAGCGATCGAAGTACGGAAGCTGGGCGTTAGTGTCCAAGCTATTGCACTACAAACGGATAGCGTGTGAACAAGCCGGAAGAAGAGACATTAATGAATTTGAGAATGTTGATGCTGCTTTAAGATCAGTAATGAGTCAGAAGATGAGCAAATCTGAGAATGTTGATATGCCAAGACAGCTAAAAGAGTTGGAGCTTTGCGTTCAAGAGCTTGAAGATGGACTTGAGTGCCTCTTCAGGTGTATGATCAAAGATAGGGTCTCTCTTCTCAACGCATTCAATCGTTAGAGAATCTTGTAAATACAAATCTTGAACAGACATGAGATATACATATATATATACTCAACGACATTCAGTTTTGATACTACAATATCATTTTCTAGCATTTATTTACACCTTTTTTTCCCATTTGTCTGGATTAAGCTCCATTCTGTTTTAAACACCAACTTAGCAAGAAACTCAAGACAGATTTTCCAACTTTCGACTTTTTTATGCCATAAATTCAAATGTTTCTTTGATGTTTCAATTGAGGGAAGATTGTTAAACCAGATTTGGACAAAGCTGACTCAATCTATCAATGAAAACATAAATAAAAATAGAGAAATTAGTCTTAAAAAATGAAATCTTCTTGACTATCCCTGAATCATCTTCTTCAATGTCAAGAATCCTACCGTCTCAATCCACGAACACATTATTAGACACTAATAAAAAAGTCAATTGACATTCACATGGTTGATTCAGATCAGACACGAGCTGCATGATAGAAAATTGTTTTAGTTAAGGGACAATCGAATCATCAAGAAATGCGTTCCTGCTAAAAATTATAGTATACAAGTCAAGCATGCGGATCTTGCCTCCCTTTTGCCAAACATAAGGTGATAACCAGCAGACAAGTTGAAAGCAATGAGGCATTAATATAAGGGAAGAACGGAAGAGCAAATGGCCATTGCCTATATACTTTCCCAGCCCCATCGTGTGTATTTGTATATTTTTATATTATTATCATGTTATTGAAGATAAGTTTTGATTGTATTTGCAAAAGGGTAATGAGTTGTTTTGACGGTGGAAAGGAGACAACACATGAACATTTTTGTAGATCCAAATCAAGTTCATGTTACTTGTAATTGATATTTAAAGAGGATGAGTTTCCTCTTGTCCACCCTCAGCCTGTAATATATATATATTCAGCAGATGAGAATGGGAAGACAGCAAATAGGTAGAGTGAGTTGAAACACACAAATTCCAATTGCAAGGCCTTCTTTCTTCTCTAAAACAAAGAAAATGGCTGCCTCTCCTTTGAATGTCCAACCTTCTTTCCATGATCGCTCAAACAGCTTGCCTTCAAGGCAACACCCCATCACTTCACAAATTGATGAAAATCTGAACCGACTGAGGGCATCTCAATTCGCCTCTACATCTTCGTCATCCATAGGACATGAGCTGACCTGTCTTCAAGATTTGTACGACTATGTAGATATGTTGCTTCAGTTGCCCCTCACTCAACAAGCTCTAGCTCAAGAGCAGCAAAGGAAATCGGTTGAACAACTTTTGGATGCATCTCTCGTGCTCCTGGATGTATGCGGTACCGCTAAAGATGCCTTGGTGCGAACCAAGGAATGCACTCAAGAACTCCAATCGGTTTTGCGCCGAAGACGAGGAGGAGTTGAAGGGCTTGGTGATGAGGTTAGAAAATACTTAACCTCCAAGAGGGAAGTGAGAAAGGCAATAAGCAAGGCCTCCAAGAACTTGAAGCATATGGACAATAAACTTATGAGCAAAGACGGTGAGACCGGAGCCGTGATTAGCACCTTAAAACAAGTAGTAGCAGCCACCATGGGCGTGTTACAATCCTTGTTGTCCTTTATTTCAGGGCCAGAGGCATCGAGCCGGTGGTCACTAGTTTCAAAGTTAATGCACCAGAAAAGAGTAAGGTGCGAGGAAGAAGAAGAGAAAACAAATGCAATCGCGAATGCTGAAGCTGCATTGCGTTCCTTCATTAAATCTGGAAACGTGAAGCATATTGAGAATGTGCAAAATGAGATCCAAAACTCAGAGTTGTGCATCCAAGACCTTGAAGAAGGTCTTGAAAGCTTCTTCAGGCGTTGGATCAAAGCTAGAGTCACTGTTCTAAACATTGTTAACTGTTGAAATCTTGGCATTGTAAACTTGTACATAATTATAACTTACATGTATACAACTATTGTTAAAACAAAAAATTATACAGTCTACTTTCCACCAACTTTCTCTCTTTTCTTATCTTGTCCACCAATATCTGAACTTGCAAGTTGAACTTTTCTTTTTACGAGATTATAGATACTGGAATTCCAACTCCAAACCCAAATTCCAGATTTGATGCGATTCTGCTATGATATGAGCTGTCAGGATTCCTGTTTTGATAAGTTTTAACAATTTGATTACTTTGACTGTGACATGGTAGATACATACATATCTCACACGCTTTAAGAAAATAAATCATAGTCTGTCAATCACAATAGTTTCTTCGGTTCTGTGAGGAGAAGAGGGAGCAAAGGATACGAAAGTGGATCTTGTCCTACCCCTTGCCATTATTACTCCAATTATTTTGATTTTTATTTTAATCTGTATTTAATTTTGTGTTTAAAAGGTCCATTATTTAACGAAAACTGTCTCTCAGTTATGCTCACAGCTTAGTCATCCTGCATTGATCATTAAACTCCACCCATTTTTCTATAAGTTGCAAACTATGTACAGGTTGAGATTGCATATCTTGCCTGCCTCCTGCACGACAAGAAATTAATAAACTCAACCATGTTAATTGCATGCACATGTTCAAGTCGATGTTGATGGAAATGATTAAACAATAATAGTTACATAAACTAGCCTCTTGTCGCCAAATAATAGACAAGTAGCCACTGCCAGTTGAAGCAAGCTTAAAGCCACTCGTGCATAGCCCCATTATATAGTATAGTTTTATTATATCAGGAATTAAGATATACTAATTAAAAGAATCAAGTTATGAGTTGTGGAGCATGTTAGGAGGGAGACATCGCTCAACCATGCTGACATAGTAGTTCAGATTGGTATCAAGTTCATGTTACCTCATGACT
Source organism: Gossypium hirsutum (assembly GCF_007990345.1). Taxonomy (NCBI): domain Eukaryota; kingdom Viridiplantae; phylum Streptophyta; class Magnoliopsida; order Malvales; family Malvaceae; genus Gossypium; species Gossypium hirsutum. Next base: position 108,607,980 of record NC_053424.1, on the reverse strand, counting down.
TCAATTTGGAAGGGTGTGATTCTTCATGTCTCCTCTTTCACACAATATATGCATATATATATTGGGTAGATGAAGAAGGCAAATTGAATTCAGATCACAACTTCCAAGTTTTTATTTCCAGAAGAAATAATGGCTACCACCGGTTACCACACTCGTTCCAATAGCTTTCCCTCTCGAGCCCACCCTCTTACTTCCGAGGTTGATGAGCATTTGAGCAGATTGGCATCGTCTGAGTCGGCATCTACATCGTCGTCCTTAAACCAAAGCCTCGGCAGACTTCAAGATTTACATGATTGCACGGAGAAACTGCTTCTGCTACCCCTGACTCAACAAATCTTATCCCATGAACAGCAAGGGAAATATGTCGATGAGCTGTTGAATGGATCTCTTGGGCTTTTAGATGTATTCACCACTGCCAAGGATGCCTTATTGCAAGTAAAGGAACGCACCGTAGAACTTCAATCTATCTTGCGCCGAAAGAGAGGTGCTACAAAAGGCTTTGCTAATGATGTTAGAAAATACTTGAGCTCTAAGAAGGCAGCTAAAAGGGAAATCTTGAAGGCCGTGAAGAATTTGAAGCACAAGGAAAGCACCGCTTTGAACGAGACCTGTGCCACTGTTAGCGTCTTAAGGGAGGTGCAAGCAGCCACTCTTAGCGTGCTAGAATCCTTGTTCTCCTTTACTTTTGGGGTCCAGAAAGAATCACATAGGAGCCCCTGGTCGTTAGTCTCAAATCTTTTGCACACAAAAAGAGTCAACAGCGAAGGAGAACAGCATATCAATGAAATGGCAAATGCTGAAGCTTCACTGCTGTCCCTTGCAACAAGCAAAACTGACCTTATGCAAATCGAGAAAGTTCAGAATGAACTCAATTATCAGAGTATTGCCTTCAAGACTTCGAAGAAGGGCTTGAGGGTCTGCTTAGGGGGCCGATCAAAATCAGAGTCAATATTCTCAACATACTCAACAATTAACCTAGTCTCAAATTCATTTGACTTCATCTTGTACGTTAAATTCAACACAAATGTAATATTCTTAGGTTACATTATAGTAAAATATACTTGCAGAAAATTTTGCTTCTATTGCAAATTCCTCTTTCTTTTGTCTTCCTTCTTTTGCTTTTGTCCTCTCAAATATTAATCATCTCTCTTCTAATGCATTAGAATCACAAAAATTGTATGACATCATAGCACGATTACCATGGACAGTACGGTTTTACCATTGGCTCACTCTTTAATTAACATAAATTCAGTTGAAATAACTTTTCATAAAAAAAATTTGATATAACCTGTTAAAATACCAATTGCTTATTTACAAAATGAGATTACAAATCTTGTCTTTATCTTGTTCAACCAAAAAAATTAGTAAACGAAAGTATTGCATTCAAAACTTTGAGAAAAGATTTAGGGTGTGTTTAGATAATGATCAAAGTCAGAGTCGATATGCTTAACATTCTCAAGTATCAAGTAGCTTTATCTTATAAATTAAAAATTCAAGACTAATGTAATATTCTTATGTCAAATGAAAATATACTTCTGAAACATTTGCCTCTGTTTGCATATTCCTCCTGTCATATTCCTTTTCTATGTTTTTTTTTTAGAATCTTAAACATTAATCATCCTGTTTCAAATGCATTAGATTGAGCAATATAAATATCTTTTAAATCTTGAAAATTAATATTTTATTTTAATTAAGATAAATTAATAAATATTAGTCTAATTAGTAGTTGATTAGCGAAACTTTTCAAAACAAATGCAAGTATTTCTTTAACTTCCTAACTCGGAAATAGCCAATTAAATCCACTGATTCAACCGAATCTTATTTCAACAATTTACTCCTTAACAACGACCCCAAAAATTTGTTAATGTCAAAACTTGCTGATAATAAAATATATTTAAAACAAGAACTTTAAAAAATATTCCCTTGATTTTCTTAGGTGTACAGATTGATGTCAAGTAATATTACAACAAAACCAAATTTGGAATTAAAAGCACTTTGACAATGGTGAAACATGCACTACGAATGTTAAACATAAAAGCTTTGCTTACCATAAGTGCACATACTATTGTCATATAATAATTGCAACGGAAATAAATTAAAAGATAGAAGAATTTCAAGGAGTGAATCCAAAGGATGGATGTCCAAAACTAAATGCAAAGAATGATTCCAGAGTTCCGCCAGACTCAGTAAGTAGCAACGTTAAACACAATATCATCTTTATCCAAACTATTGATCATCCAAACTAACCCCACTTAAAATATTAAAACCTTTTATTTTTATTTTCAAACCAATTTTTAAACTTCATCCTTCATTTTCTTCTCTATAGAATGTTTTCAAAATTTATTTTTGGAGAGCGGAATTGATGAAAAAAAAAAAAGCTTCAAAGACTTTAAATTTTAGTGGCGAAAAACTTATCAGTAGCCATATAATTCAAAGTTTTCAATCAACTTTTTTTTTCCTTTTAAAAGAAAAATTCTTCTCCATTCCTTCTTCAAACTGAAACACAACATTTAGTTAAAAAAAAAAAAAACAAGAGGCATCTTTTATAAATTTCAAAACCAAATAAAATTCTTCAAAATTTTTGAACATTTATCTTTAAAATCAAAACCAAGATCTAAGAAAGAATTTTTTATATAAACTGAATCCTTTTTTTTCCTTCTAATGAGCAAAAAAAAACATAAACCCTAAACTAAAGAATTCTTTGAAAAATTAATATTTCTATTTGCTCGTATTTGATGTGATCATTACTTATGTTGTTAATTGCTTGTGCATTTGTTTTATAGTGATACAAGGTGCAACAAATGTGGATGTAGATTCAATTTTAAAGTGCTATTTTATCCAAATTTTATAATTCAATTTTGAAGTCCGGCCATCAAAAAGATGAATTAATTCTAAGTTGGATATAAATTCAATTATGTGGTTATTATCGTTGCTTAATAGTCACATGATTCACACTCAGCACTAAGACAACCCAAACAAGTTAAGGCTTGTTTGGAGTAGTAGTTAAAACTCTTTTATCGCATCCGATGACACGGGATCAGACCCTACCATCCTCTCCTCCTTTAATATTGTAATGATAAAAAAAAAGCAACCCAGACAAATTGGTTGTCAACAATTGAGTGTTACATAGAAAATCCTAGAAGTAAACAACATAACCCCAATCAAATCTAAATAAAAACAAAAGAGAAATGTCAAGCTTGATGCAACATCCTTCATAGAGAAGAGATCCATCTTCTTTAAACATGTTGATAAATATGTTAAGGTTGTGTTTATAGATGTTTAGGTTGAGATTTAACACATAGTTAACATCACATACATGATCAACATAACAATTCAGAGTTCATTAGATCTATCATACATAGTTTCGTAACCCACTGAATTAAATCGACGGTTTCTCAATGTAGGGTCAAAGGTTATTTTCAGATTAGGTTCGGGTTTACTTAGCGAAACCGAAATCATTAGAAGTATTTAATCATCATCAAGATATGAAATTAACAACCAAAAATCACAAGGGAAACACACCTTCTCTACTTGTAACACCCCTAACCCGTATCCATTGCCGATAGGGTTACGGAGCATTACCAGAGTTTATAGAAAAATTCCAGATAATTCATGTCATTTACTATTCATATATGAAACTAATCATATTGCCCCTTGAATGGACCCTCGAGGCTCAATTTAAACATTAGAAACTACTCAGGATTAAATCGAGATCTTAGAGAATTTTTCGCGAAATTTAATTTTTTTTATTATATACAAGGTACACACGCCCATGTGGTCAAGGCACACCCCCATGTGACCATAGGACACGCCCGTGCTGCAGGCCGTGTCTGACCTTGTGTAACTCTTTGATTTGTGCCACACAGCCTACCATACGCTCGTGTGCTAAGCCATGTGGTCAATTTAATTTTCACAAATTAAGTGTAGGTTTCACACGGCCAAGATACACACGCGTGTTCTAGGCCATGTATCACACACGACTGAGACACATGCCTGTGTCTCTGCTTGTGTGCTAAATTCTGAGCATTCTGTTTCTCAAATTTAATATGCAGGGGACACATGGCCAAAGCAAATTCCCACGTGTCAGGCCGTGTATAACACACGATCAAGCCACATGCCCGTGTGTCTACCCATGTGGACAAAATAAGGTCATTTATTAGCCTTATTTCTCACCCAAATTTAACCTTCAACCTACAATAACATTTGCATACATTTGCCAACCAATTCAAGTCATATAAATCAAACAAACATCATTAACATGTATGAAATAGTATCACATATTCATATGATCAAACTTACCTTCTTGTAAAAATTTATATTTTACCCTAATTCAATTTAACCAAACCAAATACATATAAGCTAAACATGATATGTATGTCCTTATAATAACATGCCAAAATAATCCATTTTTTTAGCCATTCCAATAGCTAAGTTACAAACAACTAATTTACATACCAACATAGGCCAAGTTAAACTATATACATGCTATTATATCAAAATAAGATTACTTTTTATACCAAAACAAGCTGGAAGATAATGTGATGATTCTCCGACAGTTCTCCAACCTTAGCGAGCTTTCGAAACACTATAAATCAGAGAAAATAAAACTTAGTAAGCATTTAATACTTAATAAGTTCGTATAACGGAAAGTAAACTTACCAATCATATTTAAATAAGTATAACAATAACATGCTTTCCAACAAATTAGCAAATTTACCTAATCACATACATTCAAATAAGCAAGTTAGTCACATAATTCACATGTACATTAAGTAAGCAAGGTTGAGCTCTTCATGCTACACTCCTTTCAAGTATTTTAGAAGTATTCGGGACATAACTCTTTTAATCTCATAATTTCTCATGTCAGAAGTTTTGCCCGTTAAATTATTGAAATATCGATGGATGCTCAGGTAGTACACACAAGGTGTACAAAACTGTAAACTGTCAATTCATAATCAGAGGTACCCGTTAGGGCACTTAATCAGAGAGCACACTCTCGAGCCACATATTAGGATGCTCAGATGAGCCATGTAACAGGACACTTATATGGGCTAAATAGGAAACTCATAAGAGTTTTATTCAGGGAGCTCATAGAGCTTATCAAATAACTCCGAAGAGTTAATATCAGGGAGCATCGGATAAGGTAGTAGGGAGTTCAAGAGAGCCATGTCAGAAAGCCCATAAATGCTTATATCAGGACACTCATGTAAAGTTGTGTTTGTGTCCGTATTATATGCTGGATCACAACTGTTCGAATCATGTAATAGGACGCTCACACAGAGCTGCGGTAGTGCGCAACACATGCATGATCACTACCGATCAAGATGCTCGAGAAGGCTATATCAGGATTGCTTGTCCGAGCTATATTCTGTCTGCAACATACGCAAGACCACATTTAATATAGGAAATCACATATATCCATCGAATTTCATTATTCAAACGAAACTTATTATTTTTCGGATATAATTGAACATATGATTATTTCATTTATTTTTAGCATTTATATAATTCATACAATCACATGCCACATTCAATTCAAACATATGATTAAACACAATTTAGTTACATGAACTTACCTTAACATTTGTTTGTGTATGAAAATTTACTAATTCGAAACTTTTTCTTTTCCTCGATCTAGCTTCAAATTTGAGTTGTTTGGATCTATATAAATGAATTTAATCATCAATTTATCACATTTCATATTCAATTGGATTCAATTTACACTCTAGGTAAAATTACCATTTTGCCCCTAAACTTTTTATAAATTCCAATTTTGTCCCTAGGCTTGGAATAATGAAATTTATGCAATTTAATCATTATTCCAAGCCTAACTGATTTTTACATGTCTTAATAACAGGCCATGGATTTCACGAAATTTAGAATTTTTCTATAACTTTTACATCTTTACAATTTAATCTCTAAATCATATTTTCATAAAAATTCCCTTTGTAAAAGTTGTTTATCTATCAACAACCTTTTATTTTCTACCATAAATTTCAAAATTTCAGCATAGTCATCCATGAAAAAACTTTGATACTTTGATATCTTTTCAAATAAAATATAAAAATTACTAAAAACAGGACAAGAATACTTACCCAATTGAACCAATTAAGTTTGCTTGAAGACTTTTCTCTTTCCTAGGGTTTCCATGTCTTAATTTAGGGAAGATAATATATAATAAGATGATATTTCTATTATTATCTTTTAATTATTTTACTTTCCAATTTAGCCCTTAGCCTTTTCTAATTTTTTCATGGATTAATCACTAAAAATATATATTCTTTAATGGTCTATTTACCATATAAGGACCTTAAGTTTTGAATTTCATAGCTATTTGATACTTATAGCTATTAAAACTCAACTTTTTTATTTTATGCAATTTGGTCCTTTCCATAGTTAAACACATAATCAGTAAAATTTTCATTTCAGAATTTTCATATGACATTCCTATCATAATGCAGATCATACAATAATATTGAAATAAATTTTCTTTCTGGATCAGATTTGTGGTCCCGAAACTATTGTTCCGATCTCACTGAAATTGGGTTGTTACACTACTAGTCCATTCAACATTCCTCAAGTTTAAATCTGATCCACCTCTCCCAGATCTGGCCCTTTAACATCATTCACATGAAGCCACTTAATGTTAGAATCAATGACAAAGTTTCGGTTAAACCTAAATGTAATTGATTGAACCGAAAAGAAGAAAGAACTTTAACTCAGTTAAATTTCCCAGAGTCAATGTTTAACTAATACAAATGTATAACTTACTGACTTGTTTCTAAAGATTATAGATTTAATCACCAATAGTGTATGGAATGAATAATGAATTTGTCAAGGAAAGAAGGAAGGCTGAAAACCCAAATAGTAGTAGAGGCGACGATGACGGCAAGCTAATAATCAAGAGAGCTTAACGGTTCAATATGTGGCAGCTGTATAGAGAAACGAAAAGAAACTAATAGCTTAATGGTGGTGCAAGGTGTGGCGATAGGAAGGGGAAAGAAAGTTGGACAACAAACCAGAGAGTTATAAGCATGTGTCTCGGTCGTGTGTGATACACAGCCTAGAACACGTGCGTGTATCTTAGCCGTGTGAAACCTACACTTAATTTGTGAAAATTAAATTGACCACATGGCTTAGCACATGAGCATATGGCAGGCCGAGTGGCACAAATCAGAGAGTTACATGGGGTTAGACATGGCATGCGGCATGGGCATGTCCTATGGTCACATGGGCGTGTACCTTGACCACACGGGCATGTGTGCCCTGTATATAATAAAAAATTTAAATTTCGCGAAAAATTCTCTGAGATCTCGATTTAATCCTGAGTAGTTTCTAATGTTTAAATTGAGCCTCGAGGGTCCATTCAGGGGACAATATGATTAGTTTCGGATATGAATAGTAAATGACATGAATTACCTGGAATTTTTCTGTAAACTCTGTTAATGTTCCGTAACCCTATCGGCGATGGATACGGGTTAAGGGTGTTACAAGTAGAGAAGGCGTGTCTCTTGACTAATGTTTTCATGTGTGTTATTCGGCTGAATGTATATGTGTTTCCCTTGTGATTTTTGGCTGTTAATTTCATATCTTGATGATGATTAAATACTTCTAATGATTTCGGTTTTGCTAAGTAAACTCGAACCTAATCTGAAAATAACCTTTGAACCCGCATTCGATTTAATTCAGTGGGTTACGAAATTGTGTATGATAGATCTAATGAACTCTGAATTGTTATGTTGATCATGTATGTGGTGTAAACTATGTGTTAAATCTCAACCTAAACATTTATAAACACAACCTTAACATAAACTACGTGTGGAAATGCCAGGGTCGTGTGGATCCTGAAAATAGCTCTATTTATTCGATTTTAACTCATTTTTTGCACCAAAATACTCTCCTAAATATAGAAACATTAATTTAAAGGATTAGAAGCATTAAATTCACTAATTTACATTATTAATGATCCAAAAACGCATTAAAAATGTGATTAAAATATACTTTTATAACTTATCATTAGGTTTATTAATTTCTTGTCGTGCAGGGGGCAGACAGGATCTGCAATCTCAACCTGTACATAGTTTGCAACTTATAGAAAAATGGGTGGAGTTTAATGATCAATGCAGGATGACTAAGCTGTGAGCATAACTGAGAGACAGTTTTCGTTAAATAATGGACCTTTTAAATACAAAATTAAATACAGATTAAAATAAAAATCAAAATAATTGGAGTAATAATGGCAAGGGGTAGGACAAGATCCACTTTCGTATCCTTTGCTCCCTCTTCTCCTCACAGAACCGAAGAAACTATTGTGATTGAGAAACTATGATTTATTTTCTTAAAGCGTGTGAGATATGTATGTATTTACCATGTCATAGAAAAAGTAATCAAATTTTTAAAACTTATCAAAACAGGAATCCTGACAGCTCATGCATTCAGAATCGCATCAAATCTAGAATTTGGGTTTGGAGTTGGAATTCCAGTATCTATAATCTCGTAAAAAGAGAAGTTCAACTTGCAAGTTCAGATATTGGTGGACAAGATAAGAAAAGAGAGAAAGTTGGTGGAAAGAAGACTGTATAATTTTTTGTTTTAACAATAGTTGTATACATGTAAGTTATAATTATGTACAAGTTTACAATGCCAAGATTTCAACAGTTGACAATGTTTAGAACAGTGACTCTAGCTTTGATCCACCGCCTGAAGAAGCTTTCAAGACCTTCTTTAAGGTCTTGGATGCACAACTCTGAGTTTTGGAGCTCATTTTGCACATTCTCAACATGCTTCACGTTTCCAGATTTAATGAAGGAACGCAATGCAGCTTCAGCATTCGCGATTTCATTTGTTTTCTCTTCTTCTTCCTCGCACCTTACTCTTTTCTGGTGCATTAACTTTGAAACTAGTGACCACCGGCTCGATACCTCTGGCCCTGAAATAAAGGACAACAAGGATTGTAACACGCCCATGGTGGCTACTACTACTTGTTTTAAGGTGCTAATCACGGCTCCCGTCTCATCGTCTTTGCTCATAAGTTTATTGTCCATATGCTTCAAGTTCTTGGAGGCCTTGCTTATTGCCTTTCTCACTTCCTTCTTGGAGGTTAAGTATTTTCTAACCTCATCACCAAGCCCTTCAACTCTTCCTCGTCTTCGGCGCAAAACTGATTGGAGTTCTTGAGTGCATTCCTTGGTTCGTAACAAGGAATCTTTAGCGGTTCCGCATACATCCAGGAGCACGAGAGATGCATCCAAAAGTTGTTCAACCGATTTCCTTTGCTGCTCTTGAGCTAGAGCTTGTTGAGTGAGGGGCAACTGAAACAACATATCTACATAGTCGTACAAATCTTGAAGACAGGTCAGGTCATGTCCTATGGATGACGAAGATGTAGAGGCCGATTGAGATGCCCTTAGTCGGTTCAAATTTTCATCAATTTGTGAAGTGATGGGGTGTTGCCTTGAAGGCAAGCTGTTTGAGCGAGCATGGTAAGAAGGTTGGACATTCAAAGGAGAGGCAGCCATTTTCTTTGTTTTAGAGAAGAAAGAAGGCCTTGCAATTGGAATTTGTGTGTTTCAACTCACTCTACCTATTTGCTGTCTTCCCATTCTCATCTGCTGAATATATATATTACAGGCTGAGAGTGGACAAGAGGAATCTTATCCTCTTTAAATATCAATTACAAGTAACATGAACTTGATTTGGATCTACAAAAATGTTCATGTGTTGTCTCCTTTCCACCGTCAAAACAACTCATTACCCTTTTGCAAATACAATCAAAACTTATCTTCAATAACATGATAATAATATAAAAATATACAAATACACACGATGGGGCTGAGAAAGTATATAGGCAATGGCCATTTGCTCTTCTGTTCTTCCCTTATATTAATGCCTCATTGCTTTCAACTTGTCTTCTGGTTATCACCTTATGTTTGGCAAAAGGGAGGCAAGATCCGCATGCTTGACTTGTATACTATAATTTTTAGCAGGAAAGCATTTCTTGATGATTCGATTGTCCCTTAACTAAAACAATTTTCTATCATGCAGCTCGTGTATGATCTGAATCAACCATGTGAATGTCAATTGACTTTTTTATTAGTGTCTAATAATGTGTTCGTGGATTGAGACGGTAGGATTCTTAACATTGAAGAAGATGATTCAGGGATAGTCAAGAAGATTTCATTTTTTAAGACTTATTTCTCTATTTTTATTTATGTTTTCATTGATAGATTAAGTCAGCTTTGTCCAAATCTGGTTTAACAACCTTCCCTCAATTGAAACATCAAAGAAACATTTGAATTTATGGCATAAAAAGTCTAAAGTTAGAAAATCTGTCTTGAGTTTCTTGCTAAGTTGGTCTTTAAAACAGAATAGAGCTTAATTGTTGGGTTTTTGAACAATTTTTCCGGAGAAAGTATGAAGCTCAGTGTAAAATTTGAGCAACAACGTAATAAATCCGGATAAAGAATGAAGGAAGATTAAACTTCAAAAGGCTCGATATTTGCAGGATAAACAAACAGAATTTTACTTAGTAAAAGAAAGCAAAAATTGAGAGAGTATTTTTCTTGAATGATTTCTATTGAAATTCATTTATTAAAGAAGATAGCATACTGCCAATACATATACCAGTCATAAGTTGGTCAGCTTTAACATATTTACTATTTTTAGACTTACTTGCACCGCTTGCACATTGCAACTTGCAAATCAACTTGCACAATTAGGTAAGCTAATCTATTAATCTTATCAGCACCCAATTACATTAAATACACTACCTACTCAGTTCTAATTTAACTAAGTTGCAAAATATTACTTAAAGTAACAAAATGAAACTGAAATTGAACAGTAGCATCAACTTCAGTAGTTGCATGTACTTCATCCGAAAATACTACAGCAGCTTGATCTTCATACTTCATCCACATAACTTGGACTGTATATACCTTGTGTGCTGTAAGTGCGGCTTGATTTGCTTCTTCATATTTCATCCGCATAACTTATGTTGCATGGTCTACTCTTTGGTTGCTTTATCTGCTGCACGCATGCCAACTTCAACACTCCTCCTTAGCTTGCATGCTGCAAACTCCTGTTTTTGTTCTTAAATCTTCAAATCTTAACACACAAGGGGCTGTTAGGATATCAGCAAGTTTTTCTTTAGAACTGCAATGAATCAGCTTCACTTCTTGAGCTTGCTCCATCTCTCTAACAAAGTGAAATTTGATCTTGAAGTGTTTCGTTCTCCCATGGAACACTGGATTTTTTGCAATTGCAACAGCAGATTGGTTGTCACAATTGATCTTTGTTGCTTCCCTTTGGTGTTGATTTAGATCGGCCATTATTTTTCTTAGCCAAATGGCTTGGTTGATAGCTCCTGCAGCTGCCACATACTCTGCTTCAGCAGTTGATTGAGCAACAACAGTTTGCTTCTTTGAACTCCAGCAAAAAATGGCTGAACCAAGGGTGAATAGATACCTTGAGGTACTCTTCATATCATCTATCGATCCATCCTAATCACTATCAGCATAGCCAATTAATTTCATGTTTTCAACTTTGCTAAACAACATTCCATAGCTCTTAGTACCTTTGATGTACCTGAGCACTCTTTTGGCAGCTTGAAAGTGTTTTTCATTGCAACAATGTATGAATCTTGAAAGCAAACTTACAGCAAACATAATGTCTGGTCTAGTGGTAGTTAAATAGAACAAACATTCAACTAGACTTCTATAGGTTGATTCATTAACCTTCTCAAAATCGCCTTGGCTTGATAGTTTCTCTCCAATGGCAACTGGTGTACTTGTTGCTTTACAATTCAACATGGAGAATTTGTTTAGAATTTTTAAGGAAAAAGCCTTCTGACTTAGGAAGATCCCTTGTTGATTTTGAGATACTTCCATGCCAAGGAAGTAAGACATTTGTCCCAAATCATACATCTCAAACACTTGCTGCATTTTGCACTTGAAGTCTGTCAGCATTGCTTGGTCTCCTCCTGTTACTAACAAATCATCAACATATAGAGACACTATCAGTTGAGTTTCACTACCTTGCTTTTTCACATACAAAGTAGGTTCACTGATGCTTTTTTCAAATCTAAGGCTAGCTAGATAGCCATCGATCCTGCTATACCAGGCTCTTGGAGCCTGTTTCAAGCCATACAAGGCTTTCTTCAGTTTGTACACCTTGTCTTCTTGACCAACAATTTTGAAGCCTTCAGGCTGCTCAACATATATCTCTTCTTCAAGGAGACCATTGAGAAAGGCTGACTTCACATCGAGCTGATGGATTTTCTATAGCAATTGTGCTGCTAAGGCAACTAGCAGCCTTATGGTGTCAAGCCTAGCCACTGGTGCAAAGGTTTCAAAATAGTCAATGCCATACTTTTGGCTGAACCCTTTTACAACTAGCCTTGCTTTTAGTTTGTTCAAGCTTCCATCAGCATTGTGCTTGGCTCTAAACACCCACTTCACTCCAATGGCTTTTCTATTGAGTGGTCTTTCAACTAGCTGCCAGGTCTGATTCTTCTCAATCATACTGATTTCATCAGCCATTGCCTGTTTCCAGCCTTGATGAGCTTTAGCTTCTTCAAAGCAGCTTAGTTCAATAGCAGCCACATGAGCTCTTTCATAAATCTCAGCCAATGGTCTAGTGCCTCTGATTGGTTCATCATCAATGTCCATTTCATGACCATTTTGATCAGCTTCAGCTTGATCTGTTACCAAATCTTCAGCAGCAGTTTCTAGTTCATTTTTATCCCCGTTCCAACTTGCCTTCCCATCGAATACAACATCTCTACTCACAGAGACCTTGTTTATTGAAGGATCAAGTATCTTATAATCGTTCATGATACTATTGTAGCCCACCAGAATATTAGGTTGAGCTTTCTTAGCAAGCTTGGCTCCTTTTGCTGCTGGAACATGAGCATAATGAATGCAACCAAAAACTCTTAGGAGAGCTAGTGATGGTTTGAACCTGAACTAGGCCTCGAATGGAGTTTTCTGAGCCAAAGCCTTGGTTGGGAGCCTGTTTTGGAGGTAAACTGCAGTGTTAAATGCTTCTACCCAAAATGTCTTAGTCAAATTTCTTTCAAACATTAGGCACCTGGCCATATCCATCAAGCTTTTATTCTTTCTTTCACTTACACCATTTTATTGAGGTGTATAAGTGTTGGTGACACTACAACAAATTTGATTTTTAGCGGCGTTTTTTAAAAGCGCCGCTAAAACTATTTGCAACGTTTTTACAAGCGCCGCAAAAAACACCGTTATAGATCACGCCGCTAAATTTTACGGCATTTATTTAAAAAAATGCCGCTAAAGGTCATGATCTTTAACGACGCTTTATCCACAAACGCCGCTAAAGTCCATGACTTTTAGCAGCGCTTTATCTACAAACGCCACTAAAAGTCCATGGAATTTAACGGCGCTTTTTTCACAAACGCCGCTAAAGACCATGGCCTTTAGCAACGCTTTTTCCACAAACGTCCCTAAAAGTCATTGCCTTTAGCGGCGCTTTTCCCAAAAACGCCGCTAAAGGTCATAAAATTTAAAAAAATAAAATATTATAAAAATATTATAAAGTCATGAAAAATATAAAAAAAATTAAAATTCATTATCAAAATATTGAGAAAAATAATGTCCATAATATAAATATAAAAATTTTCTATTAAAATTCATTATTAAATAAAAATAAAAATATAAAATCAAAACTAAAATAAATAATAAAAATTAGATTAAATATAAATATAAATAAAATACAACAAGTCCAAATACAGCATCTTGTTTGTGAACGTAAACAACACTGAAAATGCAAAGGTCTTTTATAAAAGACAAATTGCTAAGTTTTGAACTAGGAATTCTAATACCTTGGAGGACAATGCAAAGTTTAAACTTCATAAACTACACTCTCATTAAGACAAGATGCCAATGAATCTACAAACAGAGGGGAAAAAATATTATAGATTTGAATAGTCTGAAAATGCCTAAAGGATTTTTGTACACTACTCCAGTCTGTTAATGCAGAAGTCATTGAAAAGGCTGTGCATAATATGTACCTACAACATACAAAATAATGTAACGTGAAACCCAAATCCGTTAACTACAAAATTGCAGGAAAAGAGAGAACAGCTTAATATTTCGGTTAATTTGGTTTTTTTCTTTTTTCTTTTTTTAACGAAACAAAATTAACCTTCAACATTTTTTCAATGGATAATTCTACATATACAACCAAAATATCAAAACAAATCAAAATCTAGAAGCACCATACAATGAAGATATTAATCACCATCAGATGTTAAATTAACACATACTAAAAGTTCAAAACAAATAAATGAAGGTATAAAACTTAACAGGACTAATCCTAACTAATAACCAAAATAACATTCAAATATCAAATTTTCTTAAAATCTCTTCTGTTAACCAAACTGGATTTTTTATGGTTAACCAAACAACCGAATTTGGTCAGTTAATTCAGCTAAAAATAAAAGAATATTAGCAACAAATTATGTAGCAACAAATTATAAATTGAATTTCAGGACCATGTCAAATTTTCCTAGAAAACTTCTAGTCAATAAAAATTTTGAGAAAGCAATCCAAAAACTCCAACACTCAAATAAACTACATATGAAAACTACATACAAATTGTTTAAGATAAGGATTGATGTATCAGTATCTTAACCTCAGTTTTCTTCAAGTAACCAAGTTACATACACTCAACACCTCAAACAGATTATGAAGGTATAACCTTGTAATGACTTACCTTGATTGCAGCACCAAAACATGACTCAGCAGTTGTACTACTCGGAAACTCTGTCAAAGGATAGAGGAAGTAATACTTGGTAAGAATGAATTCAGTGATGAAATGGTACTGAAACACCCTCAACTGGCATGCTAATACCAAAGAATAAATTCAAGACTCTAAAATCCACCTGGTACGCTAATTCTCTAGTGTGACATAGAACAAGTGCAGCAGCTTGCCCAGCAACAGGTTTAATTTGCTGAAGAGTTGATAGAACAAAAACAGCTGTTTTCACCATTCCAGATTTTGCTTGGCAAATCACATTATGCAAATTAAGTTGCTGCAAATCCACAGCTACTGATGAAGAACCATCTTCAGCTGAAAAAGAACAAAAGAAAATACATAAAATGTGTTAAGTTCAAAAGACATTCATAGCAGATAAATATGGAAACACATTCAATTGAATACACGATAATGTTGGACTAATATGCAATTTCTGTACCAAAATTTACTCCCAAAATAAAAATATTTATCGCATACCCAAAGTTCTACTAAGAATAAACTATCATCTAGAATAGCAGGAAGACCTGAATTCATTAAAATATATATATGTATATAAATAGGAAAAGAATGCAAGATAATGACACTAAAACAAAAAGAACCAGACCGAGTTCTGACACTAAAACCCACTGAAAAATTAAGGAAGCAGTGGTCTGAAAACTAAAACAGAGACGAAAAAGGCAAAGACAAACTTGTTCTAAAGCTGAAAACCCTAAAAAACCCAATGAAATAGAAGTAGATAAGAATAGATCAGAAAACTAAAAAAAGACATGAAAAAGAAAAGACAAAGTTGTAGGAGTGACTCTCAGTTGCTCTTACGAAAATTCTCTTCCTACTGTCCGGCGTGCGTGTTTTTGGCCTATAGTGAAATTTTTTGCTTCTAATTGATTGATTCAAATATATATATAAATCATAATTAATATAAAAATACATATAAATTGTTATGTTTAATATTTTAATATTTTTATTAAAAATAACAATTTAACACTAAATTTAACAGTAATTTGAAAAAAAATGTAAATATTAAATGCCAAATTTATTATTACCTATATATTTTTAATGCAAATTTATAAATAATTTTATTGTTAGAAAATTAATAAAATTTATATCTAAAAATATAAAAGAGAAAATAACCTCAAATTTTGAATTATAAAGAGAAATGAATATTTAAAATTATTATTTTTAATTTTTAATTTGAACTGATATTATTTAATTGATTAAATTGCATCAAGCCTGCTTATGGTGGATCTGATTTTTGAGCTTTGAAATTATATTTATTAGTTAAATAAAGTTAAAACTAATTCAATAAATTTTTCCTGCAAAAAGTTATAACTTCTGTGGTTAATTCTTTTAAAGTGGAAATTCAAAGCACATTATACACTCTACACGATTCATGTTATTTCCTCGCATACCAGATGCAGAAGATGAAAACCCTGCAACAGGATGACCTCCATTTTCTCTCTTTTGTGCAGGTTCATTAACCGTTAATATATTGATTCCTAATGCATTGAAGGAAAAATTACTTTATATGGTAACCTTAAAGATTAACTATATCTAAAGAAAGGTAAGATGAATTTACTAACCTCAAGATCAGTAGCACCATCACCAATCATGTCTAATGCCTTGTATCCCTTAACCTGGAATTTTTTTTTGGTTAGACTTGGAAAATGAACTTTTAGTCGGCCAATACAAAAAAGCCACAAGACTCACCTTTCTTATTTGTTGAACAGCAGTAGCTTTTCCTCTACTCCTCGAAGTGAGCTCATTAGCATCGAATCCCAAAAACTATTTTCTTGCTAAATTCCAAGGATTGATGCAACAGGCTACAAAAATGCTTCTCAATTAACTATTTTCTGGCAGTAGTTGGCCAATGGTTAACCATTGGAAGATTATATTAATATACAATAACATGGCTCTCTCAATAGTAACGAACTTACATGCTGTACAATGACTCTTACTGATGACAGCATTACCTATATCACACTTTCATAATTTTATATCTAATTGGTTTTTCAGAAGTCACCATTTGCTGCATGTGTAATATCTAATGTCAAGTAAGGATTTCCATTTCGTGTTTTCCAGTTTCCTACATTCAAGTTTCTATTTTCAATATCATCAAAATATTGCAAGTGACTTCAGATCTACATTTATCAGAAGGGCAAACGAAACCACATTAATGCCTTAACAGAACAAAGTAAAACAGAGATGGTCTTTCAAGCATTTAGTAGCATAGTTGCATACATTGATCATTTGGCGGAAGCCCTCGGAAATTAGATAAACATCGGTATTCCTTGCCTTCAGCTTCTTGACTAATTCTTCAATGCCAGGTGAAATCCTAGAGATCAGTAAGAAGAATAATGAACTAGGCTATCAAACATCATGTCAAAGAGAAGATTAAAAAGAAAGGCCAACAAGAATAAAAAATCGTTAATTCATTGAGGAGTTGATGCCCTTCAGTAGTCATTATAACTTGTATGGGAATTAAGGATTATCAACCACATAAATGCTACCTAGAATATCAAACACATTGAAGAAGATGCCAATAAGCAAGGCTGATAATATTTGAATTGAAGAACTGGAGAAATTTGATAGCCAAGATAACAAACCCTTCCTTTATACTTCTTATCATATTACAATCAACAGGTTAATATGTAAAATTTTGGAGCAATTTCCAAAGTAAGAGACAGACAAAAAGAGACCTGTAAGTCAAAGTTTCATGTTTCATGCAAATCAAAGTTCTAAAACCTCAAGTCCAAGTACTGAAATGAACATATATTCCATATTTCAACTAAATCCAATGAAGAAAAAACCCTTAAATCATAAAAAACACATACATACACACACAGAGAAATACCAATTGGACTGATAGTTGATACTCTTTCAGTTGAGACCAAAACTGCTGGTCCTTGTACTTCTGGTTGCTCATCCTAACAAAACAAAACAAAAATATACACCTACTCATCCCGTGCCCCAGATATTCTTTAAGAGCTTAGACTATCATTTAATGGAATAAGGAGAAGAATCATTCTACCTTAACATTCGCCAAAGCAATTATATAGTTTTAGATGAACTATTGTTGCCAAAATTGTGCAAATAATAAACCAAGCTCAAAATCAGAATCAAGAGAAAACAAAGGTGTACCAATTTACGAGCTAAAAACAGACAGTAACTATGAAAATATCAGCCACAGAACATGCTTGTTAGATATATCAAAAATCAATAAATACTATCTCCGTGCGATGATTTTAGAATTAAAAAGAAATGAGATCGAACATAAAAGATTTAAACAAAAAACAGAGATGATGCTGCCTCCATCCGATTCAGACAGATCTAGCTTAGTCAATCAAAAATAAATCTCAAACCCACAAATACCCATAAAGATCTCAATGAACACCAGATCAAAACATGCAGATATATCAAAAGGCAAACAGAAACCCAAAAACCCAGTATGGGATCAAAAGAAAATTTTTATTAAAGAAATCAAATCTAAAGAAAATCAATAAAAGAAAGGTACCAAATGACTAAAGAGGATGAATTTAGAGCCATGACCCATCAAATACTTGATGGTGGGAACAGCAGCACGGATCCTTGTGTTATCTGTATGGAACGTTCAGATCGACTCTAACAAACACTTTCTTTCCCTTCAAATCAGCTTCCTTCAAGTCCCCAACACTCTTCTTTGTAGCCATGGTAGTAGCACTTCTTCAACAACAACCAACCGTATAAAAAACGCTACACCCGAAAAAAGGATTAGAGAACCGATCTGCAAAATCAATAAGAAAATGGGAGTATTCAAAGTGAGAGTACTTACGAAGATGAGAGAGGCGGATATATCTAAACAGTGAAAAGAAACGAAGGATCGAGAGAAAAAGAGTAGCTAAATTTTATTTGGGGGATTTAGGGCGAGCGACATAGATGAGAAGAAGAAGGAGTCTGGGAGTGAGCGGGATTTTTTTGGAAGTGATCGGGTAAGCAAAATTAAGCTATAATAGCCTTTTTTGGTAAAATTGTGGCCTTTTGTGGCGTTTTCAAAACAAACGCAGCTATAACTCAAATTTTTTGCACCATTTTTAATAAAAACGCCACTATAGCGTATTTTTAATTTTTTTTATTTTAACATATTTTTTTATTTTTTCTTTCATAATTTTTGTGCTGAGATTACTATTTTTTGGAATTTTTTTAATTTTGAATATTAAACTTTTTAATTGAAATATGGACTAAAATATTAAATATTAAATTTTTAAGTTTTTTAATTTTTAATTTTAAATTTTAAATTTTTAAATTTTAATTTTTTTGAAGATTTTTATAACTTTTAAATTATTGTATAAAAAACAAAAGGAAACTTCAACAGAAATAAAATGAAATCGATGAATTAAAAAAATATAAAATGACACAGCAAATTTAATTGTTTATCAAAATAAACGAGCCGTTGTAGCAGAAAATGTGGTAGCTAGAATATGATATTCAAGTAAAATAAAATGAACATGGTGAATGTAGTTACTAACCTAAAAGTGAAGTCAGCCTTGTTTAGAGGAATTGACAACCTCGTTGAATTCACCAAATATATTCGGACAGCAGAGGGGACACTCAACGGCTATGCAGCAGATGCACAGGGCGAAGGCGATGGAGGAGATGGGTTGCGACGCACGGGGCGAAGGCGATGGAGGGGATGGGTTGCGATGCACGGGGCGAAGGCGATGGAAGGGATGGGTTACGATGCACGGGGCGAAGGCGACAAACGAAAAGGTTTAAGTTAGAATTTTATTTTGTTTGTAATGAAATGGCGCCGTTCAAATCGAATTTTGAGATTAACATACTACCCATGGCCATTAAACCTTAAACCATAAAACCCTAAACCATAGACCTTAAATCTTAAATATTAAACCCTAACCCAAAAATAAATTTAATCAATATTAAGTACTATTGCTTCCATAATTTATTACGAACATAAGATTTTACATTAATATCTATGTATATACACATCAACATCCATATGATGTTTTTTGGGGTTTAGGGTTTTAAAAGTTATAGATTAGTGTTTAGTGTTTTTTAGGGGGTTAGGGATTTTAGGGGTTATAAATTAGTGTTTATGATTTTTTTGGGTTTAGGATTTTAGGGGTTATATGACTTTTTGCGGCGTTTTGAGCAAAAACGCCGCTATTGCTCAGTTTTTTAGCGGCGTTTGACCAAAAACGCCACTATTGCTCTGTTTTTTAGCGGCGTTTGACCAAAAACGCCGTTATTGCTCTGTTTTTAACGGCGTTTTTGGTCAAACGCCGCTAATGTATAATTTTTGTGGCGTTTTTTGATAAAACGCCGCTAAAAACGCCGCTAAAACCCTATTTTCCTGTAGTGTGAGCTGGTGTTTGATGCCTGCTTCATCACAAAACGTATGTAACCTGGATGAAGTATACGCAGTCCCATTATCAGACCTCAATGTCTTTAACTTGCAACCTATTTCAGTCTCTGCTGCAGCTTTAAACTTCAAAAATACTGAAGCCACTTCTAATTTCTGTTTCAAAAAAAAAATCGAGCAATATCTCAAGTAATCATCAATGAATAAGATGAAATACCTTCTGCCATTCAGAGATTGAGTCTTCATTAGACCACACACATCAATGTGTACAAGTTGCAGTCTTTCAGAAGCTCTCCAGGCTTCATTTATAGGAAATGGTAGTCTAGCTTGTTTTGCTAGCTGACATACTTCACAAACTTCTTCCTTTTCAACTGAGTTAGTGAAGTTTTCAACCAAATATTCTTTGGTTACCTGAGTCATTGAGTTGTAGTTGACATGGCCAAGTCTTTTGTGCCACAACTTGGATTCATCTTGAATAGATGTGTAGGCACTGTCTGAGCTCTTATTCCAGTTCACAATGAAGCTCTTGTTAGCCATGGTCACTGTCATGAGCTTGGATCCATTTGGATCACTGATTAGACACTCCTTGCCTTTGAATATCACAAAGTAGCCATTTTCTAGCAACTAAGCTATACTGAGCAGGTTTCTATCTATTTCAGGCACCAAAAGTACATTTGAAACAAGTTTGGTACCTGTAGGAATTTCAATCAACATATCTCTTTTGCCTTCTTCTTTGATGAAGTGTCCATTTCCAACCTTCACCCTTGTTTTGAAGCATCTTCCTATTGACTTGAAAATAGCAGCATCTGGAGTCATGTGGTTAGTACATCTACTATCAATCAACCAACCTTTTGTGGCATTTCTTTTGGTAGATGAGCAAGAGACAGCAAAGACGCGTTCTTCTTGATCACTTTCTTCTTCTGCCACTTGAGTTTCAGCTATTGGCTGTTGAGGTTGATTTGGCCTCTGTTTGCCTTTGTTTTTGCAAACTTTTTCTACATGGCCTATCTTTTTACAGATTTTGCACTGCACATCAAGCCTAAACCAACATACTTCACCCGAATGACTTAGCCTTTTGCAGTGTGGGCAAGGAGGATATTTTCTTGCACCATCTGTTATAGGCCTATCTTTCTAGGTTTTCTTCCTCTTGTATCTAGAGGAGTTTGAGGCTACTCTGGTTTTGGCTTGGAAGGCACCTTCTTGATGCTCCTCGAGTCTACTTTCTCTCCTTTGCTCTTGAGCATAAAGAGCATTGATCAGCTCTGTTAAGGACATGCTGGTCAGGTCCCTCAAGTCTTCAAGAGATGATATTTTTGCCTCATACCTTTCAGTAAAGGTTGAGATCACCTTCTCCACAATTCTTGCTTCACTAAACTATTCTCCAAGTAGCCTTATGCTATTTACTACAGCCATGATTTTGTCTGAATGTTGCTTGACTATTTCTTCCTCCTTCATCTTCAAGTTTTCAAAGTCCCTTCTTAAATTCAGTAGTTGTTTCTGCTTTGTTCTTTCAATCCCTTGGAACTCCTCCTTCAACTTATCCCAGGCCTGCTTTGGTGACTCATAAGCCATGATTCTTGTGAAAATCACATCAGACACACTGTTTTGGATGCAAGAAATGCCTTTGTCCCTTTTGGTTCTTTCATCTGAATGTTGTCTGATCTGAGCCACTGTTGGATTGGCTCTAAGAGGTGCTGGTTCAACATCAGAGTTAACAACCTCCCATAGGTTAAATGCCTGTAGGTAGGTCCTCATTTTTGCTACCCAAATTTGGTAGCCCTCTCCATTGAACACTAGTGGTGGCGCTGGTGAGAATTCTGATGAAGACATGGTTCTAAGGATTGAAAAAAAATGACAGGTCCACTAAGAATAAGGCTTTAGATACCAATTGTTGGGTTTTTGAACAATTTATCCGGAGAAAGTATGAAGCTCAGTGTAAAACTTGAGCAAAAACGTAATAAATCCGGATAAAGAATGAAAGAAGATTGAGCTTCAAAAGGCTCGATATTTGCAGGATAAACAAATAGAATTTTACTTGGTAAAAGAAAGCAAAAACTGAGAGAGTATTTTTCTTGAATGATTTCTATTAAATTCATTTATTAATGAAGATGGCATACTGCCAATACATATACCAGCCATAAGCTGGTCAGCTTTAACATATTTACTATTTTTAGACTTACTTGCACCGCTTGCACATTGCAACTTGCAAATCAACTTGCACAATTAGGTAAGCTGATCTATCAATCTTATCAGCACCCAATTACATTAAAAACAGTACCTACTTAGTTCTAATTTAACTAAATTACAAAATATTACTTAAAGTAACAAAATAAAACTGAAATTGAATAGTAGCATCAACTTCAGTAGCTGCATGTACTTCATCCGGAAATACTACAGCAGCTTGATCTTCATACTTCATCCACATAACTTGGACTGTATGTACTTTGTGTGTTGTAAGTGCGGCTTGGTTTGCTTCTTCATACTTCATCCGCATAACTTATGTTGCATGGTCTGCTCCTTGGTTGCTTTATCTGCTGCATGCATGCCAACTTCAACATTAATCCAGACAAATGGGAAAAAAATGTGCAGATAAATACTAGAAAATGATATTGTAGCATCAAAATTGCATGTCGTTGAGTATATATATGTATATCTCATGTCTGTACAAGATTGGTATTTACAAAATTCTTTAACGATTGAATGCGTTGAGAATAGAGACCTTAGCTTTGATCATACACCTGAAGAGGCACTCAAGTCCATCTTCAAGCTCTTGAACGCAAAGCTTCAACTCTTTTAGCTGTCTTGGCATCTCAACATTCTCAGATTTGCTCATCTTCTAAAGCTGTCTTGGCATCTCAACATTCTCAGATTTGCTCATCTTCTAACTCATTACTGATCTTAAAGCAGCATCAACATTCTCAAATTCATTAATGTTTCTTCTTCCGGCTTATTCACACGCTATCCGTTTGTGGTGCAATAGCTTGGACACTAACACCCAGCTGCCGCACTTCGATCGCTCCTTTAGCCCTTAGATGAGGTTGAATAAGTACTCAAACATGGAGGAAGTGGCTGCTTCAGCCTCCCTTAGCAAGCTAACCATTGCCTTGGTCTCGTGGTCGTTCTAAGATGTGAAAATGCATTTGTTTCCACATGCTTCACATTCTTCAATGCCTTGTGGATAGTCTTTTGCACCACTTTCCTGGAGGTGAAATACTTCTTCACCTCACCCACAAGCACGAGTTCTCCACATCTTCTTCTTCGCACCACTGATTGAATATCCTGTATATTTCCTTTTGTTTGCAGCAAAATATCCTTAGTAGTGTTGCATAGGTCAAAGATCCTAAGGGATCCATCCAAGAATTCATCAACAGGTCCCTTGTTTTGTTCTTGAGCTAATTCTTGTTGAGAAAAGGGTAACTGCAGCAACTTATCCACACAATCATACAAATCTTGGAGGCTATTTACTTATGGCTTATTGGTGATGAGGTTGACGTTGCTTTGAAGTCCCTTAATCTGTTCAAATGTTCCTCAATCTCTGAAACAAGTGGATTTGGTCTAGATGGCAAGGGGAAACTATTAGAACGAGCGCGGTGAATTGTTTGGGCTGCCATTTTTCTTTCTTCTTCAGGGGAATAGCCTAATGGTTGAATGTTTCTACCTATTATTTGCAATAGCAGCAGTAGGCATCAACTCCATTTTATATATACATCAGGTCATACAAACAAAAGGAATCTCAAATACTTTATTAATCAGCAATATCTTATTGTTTCTTCACTCAATTTGGATATCGATCTGAACACTCTGTTAGCATTGTTTATGCAAAATTTCTTCCCTCAACCAGCTCTCCAACTCAGTGCTGTCCAATTAAGTTAATATCATCCAATTTCTCCGTGCACAAGTTAGCTGTTGTCATTGTATAATTGAAATAAGACAACTGCAAACAATAAATATTTGCACCAGTGCAGCTACATATTCTATCCATTTCTATATGATATTGTGTCCCTTGGAAGTCGGAACCTAACATTTTCATTTTTTCTCCTCATAAAAGAAGTGACATTATAATACACACACACACTAAATTAAAAGATCTTGTACTGTAATTGTATATTTTGCCAGTTTTCCTCCAGTTGGGTGTTTTACTGAGCATTTTTTAAGGCAAATACAGACTGTTTGAACTTTTATCCAATGGCTACTTGCTATTCATCCTCCTCATTCACATGTTCAGATGCTCCATTATGCTAACCAAAGTAGAATGATTAAATCAAATGTCTTTAAGGGTTTCAAAATAATTGCTAAACAAGATCCTATAGGATGACATTGGCTTCTGAGTAATTCATTTTACTATTCACAATTTGTTATCATTTGAAGTATGCATGACCACGTTCACCTTATGATGGTCAAGCTTTCAATTATCTCCAATAACATAAAAGAAATCATGATAGATCAGATGTTCAGAAAGTTTCTCAGCTTCCAAATTTGGTTATGGAGACTATCATTCAACTTGCAAAACTAGATCTTAATCTAACATGCCTGAAAGGTGCACCAATCCATTCTGGATTGATTATTAATATTTATCCCCAAACTAAGAAAACAGAAGAAAATTGTGGGAAAAACAATTAGACCATATAACTTTCCTATTACTAGCTAGAAACATGTAAATTTTCATTTATATATGATAAATGATAAAACTAACATATTTTAGTCTCATTCTTAATACATTTTTGGATGATTATTTATGCAAATTGGTGAATTTGATGTTCCTAATCCCTTGAATTCATGTTCTTATACTTAGGTGAACATTTGTGAGCAAAATGAGCAAAAATCAGAGAAAAAAAGCATATTTCAAGAGCCACATAGGCTGGACACACACCCATGTGCCAGCTAGAAACATGAAAAGATGCACATTTTTTCATGCCCTTTTTAACTCAAATTCATACAATTTCGGTAAAATTATTTTTAAAAAATATATAATAATTATAAAATAATTAAATTGTACTTCAGTTATAGACATGTTGAATCTTAATTAATTTTATAATTGATAAACCATAAAAGTAACACATTCTAATCCCATACTTAGCATATTTTTGGATGATTTATCATATAATTTAGTGAATTAGATGCTCTTAATTCTTTAATTTCATGTTTTATACTCAGGAGAGCATAGGGGAACAAAAAGAGCAAAAAATGGGACAAAAATGGACAAAACAGGCTGATTGAAAGATCCACACGACCAAGACAAATTCCACACTGGCTGAGCACAAGCCCGTGTGAGCCACACGGGATAGCCACACGCCCATGTGGCAGCCCGTGTCGATATCGCTCCCTGTTTCCCAAACACGAGAAAAAAGTCAATTTTTAAGGTTTTCGAGCATTCTAAAGTCTATAAATACATACTAGAAGAGGACCTATGGGGACACGCAGAGCAGAAAGAAAAAATTACTCGAAGGAAGCCATTAGAATCATTTCAGAAGCAAATCTACTTTAAGATTGAAGATCTCCATTCAAATTTCTCTTGAAGTTTAATTGGGTTTTTTATGTCTTATTGTTTTTCTAAATTTGAGATGTCTTCCTTTTACATTGTGAACTAAATTCCTAGATACCTAGGGAAGATGAAACCTAAGACGAATCTTATTATTTAATGTTCTTAATTTAATGATAAATACTTATTCTTGTTCTTAATTATGTGTTCTTAATTTTTGTTTTAATATTTTCAGAATATTAATTCAAGTTGATGTGCTTATTCAGTGGAGTAAAAGTTCCTGTTTAAGAGTAGATCTAGCATAATTAAGCGGAGTTGATTACAATCCTAGAAATAGGATGACATAAACTACCGGATTAGAGTCAAATCTAATAAGGGAATCCATAGATCGAGTTAATACAACAATAGGGGTTTTAATTAGAAAGAGATTTCAATTAATTAACCTAGACTCAGTTGTTCTTAGTCTCGAAAGAGATACTAACATAATTTAGGAATTTCTACGGATTAAGACAAGTGAATAAATCATTTAATTCAGGGTCAAAATAATAAGTGAAGCCTAGGCGGATTCTTCCTTGGGTATTGTCTTTATCATTGGTTTATTCAATTATTTCCTTCACTCTCTGTCGCGTTTAATAGGTATTTAGTTTAGTTAATTTTAGATTAAAGCAAATCCCTTTTATTTTAGGCTAAATAATAGAAAGATAATTAATACTAGTACTTTTAGTCCTTGTGGATACGATATTCTGGATTCACCATAGCTATACTACCATTCGATAGGTGCGCTTGCCTTAGTCGTGATCGTAGTGTAGTTTAGTGATTCATAAAACGATCATCAAGTTTTTAGTCCTTGTGGAAACGCTTGATTTTTATTACTTTAGCCATTTTTATTTTTATTGCAATTTATTTTTGTTTTATTTTAATTTACAAACTTATCTTTTATTTGCTTCTGGCAGGTTCTTGTAGTTTATGACTAGAAGAAACCCGTTAGGGCATCTACTTTTTGACAGCGAAATTGAAAGCACAACTCGCAGAAATTGTAGAGAAATAAGGCGGAGTTTACAGTATATAGAGAAAGAGCACGATGACAATACCAATAATACCAAGGAGATGGCTAGAAATCAAAATAATCCGCTACCTCATGTTGTTGCCGCGAATCCTGTAAATTAGAATCCTGCTCCTTGTACTGTGTACGACTATGTTAGGCCTAATTTAGTGGGGGCTAAATCGAGTATTGTTAGACCTGCTATTGCTGTAAATAATTTTGAACTGAAACCTAACACTATTCAAATGATTCAACAGTTTGTTTAGTTTGATGGTTTGCAGGATGAAGACCCAAATACTCATTTTGCCAATTTCTTAGAGTTTTGTGATACTTTCAAAATTAATAGTGTTTCTAATGATGCCATCTGCCTTCGATTATTTCCCTTTTCATTGAGGAACAAAGCTAAACAGTGGTTGAAATCTCTACCACGAGGGTCCATCACTACATGGGAGCAAATGATCAACAAGTTCCTGTTGAAATATTTTCCGCCGGCCAAGACGACAAAGTTGAGGGATAATATCTCTTCCTTTGTGCAAATGGACATAGAGACCCTATACGATGTATGGGAGAGGTATAATGATTTATTGAGAAGGTGCCCTCACCATGGGTTGCTCTTATGGTTACAGGTTTAGACCTTCTACAATGGTCTAAACCCTTCAACTAGGCAGTTAATCGATGCAGCTGCCAGCGGGACCTTAAATAACAAAACACTTGAGGAGGCTTATGAGTTTATTGAAGAGATGTCACTGAATAATTATCAGTGACAACTCATGAGGACAAAGCCGACAAAAGCCGCTGGTGTTTTCAATCTCAACACAGTCACCATGTTATCAACCAGGTAGAGCTCTTAAATAAAAAGATTGATGGTTTATGTGTCTCTACGCAAGTACATCCAGTGATGTAGTGTGACACAAGTGGAGGGGAATGAGTAATCCAGAATGCTTAGCCTACGACCCTAGCACTACGAATGAACAAGTCAATTATATGGGTAACAATTTTAGACCTCAGAATAACCCCTATAGTAATACTTATAATGAAGGTTGGAGGAACCATCCCAACTTCTCTTGGGGTGGTCAAGGAAATCAAAGACCACAGCCTCCTTCAGGCTTTCAACCACCTTACCAGTAGGAAAATAAGTTAAACCTTGAGGAGATGCTAACGACATTCATCTCGGTGTCTGAAACACGTTTCTAAAACACTGAAATATCACTTAAAAATTAGCAAGCATCGATTCAAGGGCTCGAGAATCAAATAGGTCAGCTTGCTAAACTGATATCAGAAAGACTACAAGGTAGCTTGCCGAGCAACACTGAGACTAACCCAAGAGAGCAACTCTACGCGATTACTGTTTGAGATGAAGAAGGGTTAGTTAAATTCAAATCAGACCCAAGGCAAGAAACTGTAGTAAGTCAAGATAAGGTGGATGAAAGCCAGAATAAACAAAAACTGATGAGCAGAGAATATACACCTTGTGTGCCATACCCTAATGTGACAAAGAAAGACCGCACAGATGAACAATTCGGTGAATTTCTTAACCTTTTGAAAAAGTTGCATATTAACTTACCGTTCATTAAAGCTCTTTCATAGATGCCCAACTCAGTTAAATTTTTAAAGGAATTTCTAGCAAACAAACGGAAGTTAGAAGATTCATTGCATGTGGAATTAAATGCAATTTGCTTAGCAATTCTATAAAACAAACTACCCAACAAGTTGAAAGATCCAGGGAGTTTTACTATTGCTTGTTTAATTGGTAGTTTAAATATTGATAATGCTTTGGCCGATTTAGGGGCAAGTATAAATGTCATGCCCTATAAAATGTTTAAACAATTAGGTCTTGGGAAACCTAAATAAACTAGGATGAGTATTCAACTGGCAGACAAAACTATTAGATTTCCTAGGGGTATTGTTGAGGACGTACTCATTAAGATTGATAAAATTATATTCCCAGTCGACTTTGTTGTTCTAGACATTGATGAGGATAGTGATTTACCTTTAATTCTAGGTCAGCCCTTTTTAGCAACTGCCAGAACTATCAGAGATTTTGGTACAGCTGAACTAACATTTTGTGTAAGTGACGAAACAATCACTCTTCAGGCTTGTGATTCAGTTAAGACATCGAGTGATGAAGGTAATTTTCTAATCCCGAAATAAGACTAATCATGTGGTTCAACCCTCTTTGCAGGGAAAAATTTCGAGTAACACAAATGAGCCACGTTCTAGTTCATTCGACAACATTAGAATAGTTCATGAAGAATGAAGGCTTCAGATCAATAAACTAGAAGAATGGCGGACACATGTCAAGGAGAAACAAAAAATACACAATGCTGAATCAAAACAAAACCATGACGAGCATAAAGACGAGACAAACCAATTCAAGGTATGTGACCAAATGTTATTAGATGAAATTGACCCTCAAATTTTCACTTCAAAGCTTAACGAAATGGAGCAACTCCTTTGACGATACACAATATCTTTTCATACGGTACAGTCGAGGTAACCCATTCGTATTTCGGCACTTTTAAGTAAACAATACTCGACTTAAACTTTATTTAAATAAAGGAATTGACAGCGAGAAAGAGAAGTTTCGACTCCGTGATCCATCATGACCATGTGAATACGAGGTAAGTCGAGCTTAGACTCTAAATAAGCGCTTCTCGAGAGGGAACCAGGGCACTAACACCACTAACTAGTTTATTTTTATCTATTTTCATGTTTAAATGCAGGTTTTTGACCCACACGGCCTAGACACACAGGCGTGTTCCAGCTGTGTACTCTAACAGGGGTTAAACAGTATGTTACATGGCCTGGACACACGGGCGTGTCTTTGGCCGTGTGAAAACAAGACTTCAATTCCCAAAAAATCGATAGAGACACGGGCTAAAATAGGCCACATGGGCTTGCGACACGGTCGTATGGACCACACAGCCTAGACACACGGGCGTGTCATAGGCTGTGTGAAAACTGGAGCTAAATGTTTCAAATTTAAAACAAGTCAGTGGGCTACACGTGTAACAGTCTAGTTTTGACCCTAGTCAGAATAGTGGTTTCGGGACCACAAATTCGAGTTCAAAAAATATTTTAATATTATTTTCTATGTCTGTGATATGTGAATTTATGTCTGTGAAATTTCTGTGATTTAATTTTTCTGTTTCTGTGCTTAATTATGAAAAAGAACCAAATTGCATAAAGTGTAAAAGTTGTGTGCTAGATGTTAAAAGTACCTATTTGATTTGGCTTATTGAAGTGAAGGTCCTTGCATGTCAAATTCACCATTTGTTTTAATGGTGGACAAATATGGGCATTGGTAGGTGGATTTTTAATGATATATGCCAAGGGCAAAATGGGAAAATGATTATTAAAGTTATTATAATAAAATTAAAAGCATGAAATTAGCCATTTCATGCATGTTGTTGTCGAAAATCAAAATAAAGGAAAAGATGAAAGCTTGTTGAATATTCAGCCATGGTTAGCTTGATTTGGTAAATGAATTTTGTTCGCTTTTTTATAATTTCCACGTTTTTGTGATCGTTGCTTCGTGTTCTTCAAAACCCATGTCTGAATTTCTGTTTCTGTTGAAGATTATGAAATGTGACATTGATGATTATTTGAGCTTTGTAATGTTTTTATATGGATTATGAAAGATATGTGTGAGATTATCATGCTTTGTTCTTGAATTTTTGATGAAATAGAGCTATTTAGGCGAAATTGTGAAAATGAGGTTTTGTAGGACTAAATTGTGAATTTAATATGTTATTTGGGCTTGTATGGAAGCCATGTAAATTCGGCCAAGCTATAGTCTTGGTGAATTTTGCATATTTCTGATTTTGTGAAAAATGGACTAAATTGTCAAAGTGTGAAAATGAAAGGGCTAAAATGCAAAGTGCCCTAAATATGTGTTCATGGATTATTTTCAATGAAATGAATGATTGAATGGTTGAATTTGAATTGTGTTAGATCAAGAACAAAGAAAATCAGACTTAGATCGAGGGAAGTCCAAAATAGTTGAATAATCAACTCGTTTCATCCGAAATCCGTACGAGGTAAGTCAAATTACAATTATGTGTTAAATTGACTAATTTCCACATATATAAACTGTAATCTGTATTGGATGGCCTTAAGAGCCTGATGAATATCTTTTGTGTAAAGTATGATAATATGTTAGTATCCGAAAAGCTCTGTATACATCTAAAGGAACGTTGACATCTATCTGAGATATCGTGTAAGACAATGTTTAGGACACAAGCCTTGATTAAGATTTACGTATAAGACCATGTCTGGGACATCAGCATCGTATCTGATTTCGTGTAAGACCCTGTCTGATACAGAGGCATTGATATTGAATTACATGTAAGACCACGTCCGGGACGTCAGCATTGTACTTGTTTATGAGAATCTGTATCGTTTCTGAACCGTCTGATGATAGCGTACAAAATATGCGAATAAGTATATGAAATATATAATCTATACAGGTACGTTTGTATCGTACTAAATTTCTGAATATGAAAGACTCCGTCTCTGTGAAATATGTATGGAATTTGGAAATGAAGCATGACATAAATGTAAAAAAAATGAGCACGGTTAAACTTATGAATTATTCTATGAAATGGCTATGAATCTTTATGGTTGAATTGTACTTATTCCTTTAGTAGTTAAACCAATTGTATTTGGCTTACTAAGCTATTTGTAGCTTATTGTATCTGATTTATGCCTGTTTTACAGTTACCGTAGCTACTGAAGACTCGGGGATAGTCAAGGATTGTCACCACACTATCAAACTCATTTTGGTACTTTTGAAAGTGTAAATATTTTAAAATATGGCATGTATAGGCTAGAAGGTCTATGTATTAAGTTTTGATTTGTAAATATATGTTATGCCATGAGAGTTGGCTAGCAAATGGTATGAATGTGTTAAGTTTGATATGGTTTTGAATGGGTTATTGAATGATGATAATTTAGTTGTAACGAAGCATGTTATGAGCATGGAATTGGCTAAAAATTGTTGTATGAATGTTGGTTAGCATTGCTAGTAGGAAAGACTCATATAAGAGTGGCAAGTTGGCTTAAACCAAGCTTGCATTGTACCACACGGTCAAGGGACACAGGCGTGCCTTGTAACCTTTTAAGAAAGTCAGTAGCTAGCTAAGTATCACACGGCTACAGAACACGGGCGTGTCTGTTGGCCGTGGGTGAAAGTTAGTATGCATGCTCTGTTTTGGCACGGCTGGTTCACATGGGTGTGTTTGATGCCCATGTGAGGCACACGGCTTGGTCACACGGGCGTGTGACCTCAACAGAATTGAAAGATTTTCTAAGTTCTGAAATTTATGAATGGGTTTAGTTTAGTTCTGATTGTTCCTAAAAGTATATTTTAGGTCTCGTAGACCATCTTAAGAGATGATTGCTTATGAAATGATGTTATATGATATATGTGTTTCTGAATTGGTTTGAAATGTTCTGTTTGTCTGGTAATGCTTCTTACCTATTTCAGCGAGGGATACGGGATAGGAGTGTTACATTTTATTGGTATCAGAGCTATGGTTTAGTCGGTTCTAGGACTACCATAGCCTATGTGAGTCTAGCTATACATGCCATATATCTGAAACTGTGATGGTGTGATGAATCCTGACATTGAAATGTGCCTTTATATATAGCAATGGATCCCAATAGAGCCGTAGCTGACTATGTTGAAAGCAATGTGCCTGCCCCCGCGCAAGGGACGGTGTAAGATGATTCACAACCGATTTTGAGTAGCCATGATAGCGAGGCTAAGCAAGCCTTCTATCAGATGATGAATGACTGGTTCACCCAATACATTGAACCAATCCAACTGTACAACAACCTCCACCCTCAGTTAATCCTCCTCAAACTTCTGATATGCCACAAGTGAATCCGGTACAGTTGAGTAGACCACCAGTTGATAAGATTAAAAAGTATGGAGCTGAAGAGTTCCGAGCTACAACGAATGATGATGCTGAAATAGCCAAATTCTTGTTAGAGAATACGATAAAAGTGTTTGACGAAATGTCTCTGAATCCTGGGGAATGTGTGAAATGTGCCATTTCACTTCTGAGAGATACGGCGTACCATTGGTGGAAAACCTTAATATCTGTGGTTCAGAGAGAACGAGTTACTTGGGATTTCTTTCAAACTGAATTCCTGAAGAAATATATCAGTCAGAGATTCATTGATTAGAAACGTAAAGAGTTTCTCGAGTTTAAACAGGGCCGTATGTCTATTACTGAATACGAACGTGTATTTGTGAGATTGATCCAGTATGCTCGTGAATGTGTATCGAATGAAGCATTAATGTGCAAAAGATTTGAAGATGGACTAAACGAAGATATCCATCTGTTAGTTAGGATTTTGGAGATTAAAGAGATGGTAGTGCTCGTTGAGCGAGCTTGTAAAATTGAAGAATTAAGTAAAGAGAAAAGAAAAGCTGATTCTGAAGTCAGGGATGTTAGAAAGAGATCTACAAATAGATCATTCACTCTGTGTCAAAGAAATTTCGGGATGATTATAGTCGTTCAAAGGTTGATGTAGGAAATTTGAATCAAGATCAAGCTAAATCGCATTCTAATTTCAGAACTCCTGCTACTTCTATTGCAAGTGTCAGGAATGTTTGATCTGAGAGACCTGGATGTAAACACTGTGGTAAAAGACATTCGGGAAATTGTAGATTGAATGGCCGAGCCTATTTTCGATGTGGATCCCTAGACCATTTTGTAAGAGATTGTTCTGAACTTGCTGAGCAAGAAAATGTACAGAATCCAAGACCTAGCAACACCTCAACTAGGGGTAAACCTTCCAAAAATTTGAGAAATTCAAGTGGGGGTCAAAGAGCTACTAGAAATACTGTTGTTAGATCTGAGGCCAGAGCACCTGCCAGAGCCTATGCTATCCGAGCTCGTGAGGAAGCCTCGTCTCCAGACGTGATTACTGGTACTTTTACTCTTTATGATACTTCTATGATTGCATTGATAGACCCTGGATCAACGCATTCTTATATTTATATGAATTTAGTGCATAGTAAGACTTTGCCTGTAGAGTCTACTGAATTCGTAATTAGAGTATTGAACCCCTTAGGCAAAAGTGTCTTGGTTGATAAAGTCTGCAAGAATTGCCCGTTAATGATTGAAGATGTTTGTTTTCCTGCTGATCTGATGCTTGTGCCTTTTGATGAATTTGATATAATTCTGGGAATGGATTGGTTAACTCTGCATGATGCTATTGTGAATTGTAAACGAAAAGTCATTGATCTAAGGTGTAAGAATGATGAGATAATTCAAATTGAGTCTAGTGATCTGAATGGACTACCAGTTGTGATATCTGCAATGAAAGCACGAAAATATGTGAAGAAAGGCTGTGAAGCCTACTTAGCTTATGTGTTATATTCAGAAGTGAATGATAAGAAAGTTGAATCAGTGCTTGTTGTCTGTGAATTCTCTTATGTGTTTCCTGAAGAACTAACTAGTTTGCCTCCGATTCGAGAAGTTGAATTTGGAATTGAATTAGTTCCTGGTACTACTCCGATATCGATAGCTCCATATAGAATGGCTCCGACCAAATTAAAGGAATTGAAATCTCAGTTACAAGAATTGATTGATCGAGGGTTTTCTAGATCGAGTTTTTCACCATGGGGTGCTCCTGTTCTGTTTGTGAAAAATAAAGATGACACAATGAGAATGTGTATTGATTACCGTCAACTTAATAAAGTGACTGCAAAGACCAAATACCCTCTGCCTAGAATTGATGATTTATTCGATCAGTTGAAAGGTGCTACTGTGTTTTCTAAGGTAGATCTGAGATCGGGTTACTACCAGTTGCGAGTAACGGATTCTAATATTTCGAAAACTACTTTTAAAATGAGGTACGAGCATTATGAATTTTTAGTTATGCCTTTTGGATTAACGAATGCACCTACTAATTTTATGGATTTGATGAATAGAATTTTCAGACCGTATTTAGATCAATTTGTGGTTGTATTCATTGATGACATATTGATTTATTCAAGAGATGAATCTGAACATGCCGAGCATTTAAGAATAGTGTTACAGACTCTACGAGATAAACAATTATATGCAAAGTTCAGTAAATGTGAGTTCTGGTTGCAAGAAGTTGGTTTCTTGGGTCATATCGTATCAGCCTTCGGTATCCGGGTTGATCTGTAACGCCCCGTACCCGAGACCGTCGCCGGAGTCGAACACGAAGTGTTAATAGACTTAATTCATTACTTAAATAGCTCAAACAATTTATTTTTAAAATTTTCAGTCAAGCTAACAATCTGCATCATAGTCGCTTAAAAATTCATATATTGAGTTACGAAACTCGAAATCCAATTCTGTAAATTTTCCCTGAAACTAGACTCATATATCTATTTAATAATTTTTTTATAGAATTTTTGGTTGAGTAAATTAGTACAGTTTATTAGTTAAATTCTCCCCTATTTTAGAGTTTGACTGCTCTGACCTCTGTGTATTACGAATCAAATATCTCCCTGTACAGAGTTTCAATGACTATACCGTTTGCTTCTAAAAAAACTATACTCAATAAGGAATATGTACATAAAAATTATGACTTCTAATTATCTTTTAACAATTTATGGTGAATTTCCAAAGTCATAACAGGGGATCCAGAAATTGCTCTGGTCCTGTTTCACAAAAATTTAAACATCTCAAAAAATATAACTCATATACCTGTTTTGTTCCATCCATAAGAAAATAGACTCATAATTCTTCAATTCCATATATTATTAATCATCTAATTGTATCTCTACTATTTTTAGTGATTTTTCAAACTCACGTCACTGCTGCTGACTGAATCTATTTTATGGTAAATTTTACATATTTCATGGTTTCCATGGATTAGCTAGCAATTTAGCATACATAACACCAAATATGATCATGATTAGCCATTCCAATGCCTAATCATTACCAAGCATTTCCATACCACTCAATAACCATATCATAAGACCATATACACAAAATGATTATAATGCTATACATGCCATACTCAAAATATACAAGCCATTATGCCAAGATGGTATACGGATAGTGTGAGCGCGCCTCCGAACGTTTCCGATTTCCGAGCTGGCTTGTCAACACTACAAGGAATGAAAAGGAGGGAGTAAGCATAAATGCTTAGTAAGTTCACATGCAAATAGCAAGTAACATAACCATATAAGCAAACATAAAACATCATTTGCATAATCATCACCAAGACATTCATATCACATTTTCATTTATCATCTTACCATATTGTTGTTATATCTATTTTTCAACCCGAGGGTTAAGTACATACCTGTTCAAAGTATTCATTTCACAACACTTACCAATACGTCCCTTTCATCTCGAGTATTCCTCCATTTGAGTAGAATTTTACCCGTTGAACACATCGGAATATAATTCGGATACATGGAAAGTTTGCACATAAGTGCCACATATGTAGCCAAGCTACCATGTAACCCGCCCATAAGTGAACTCGGACTCAACTCAACGAGCTTGGGCGTTCGCATCCATAAGTGAACTCGGACTCAACTCAACGAGCTCTGATGCCTAGTTACATCTCTCGAACTCGGACTCAACTCAACGAGTTCGGACATTCGCATCCATAAGTGAACTCGGACTCAACTCAACGAGTTCGGATGCCCAAATATCCTAGTGACATGTCACTTGTATCCTAATTCATTCCTAAGGTTCAACGGGACATTTTTCCCAATCATATGTCTCAACCATCTTCTATGGAATGTCGATACCGATACTCGGTAGTATTTCACATTTTCCAAGTATATCACATAATTTGACATATTATCAAACAATTGTCACAAGTATGATATTTCATAATAATTATCATATCATTTAAATAACATTAAAACATTTAAAACAATAACTATGTTACCAACATTTACATATGAACTTACCTCATATGCGAAAATGGCTATTTTTACCATTTCGTCCACAACTTGGTATTTTCCCCATTTTAGCCCGAATTTTAGTTTTCCTTGCTAATCGAGCTTGGAAGCTTGGAAAACCCTAGCCATGGTTTCTCCTTGCTATATTCGGCCATGGGGTTGAAGATGAGCAAAATTGGCTTTTAATTTTGTATTTTAATTCATTTTACCTCTAAATGACCAAAATGCCCTTACTACTAAACTTTCCAAAAATTCCATCCATGTCCAATTTTTGTCCATAGACTTAGAAATTGGTAAAATTGCTATTTAACCCCTCCTAATTAATATTTCAAAACAATTTCATACTAGAAACTTCTAGAATGCAAGTTTTACAAATTATTCGATTTAGTCCCTAATTTCAATTTAAGCACTTTATGCATAAAATTTCTTCACGAATTTTTCACACAATCATGCAATCATATCATAGACCTCAAAATAATCATAAAATAATTATTTCTATCTCAGATTTTATGGTCACGAAACCACTATTCCGACTAGGCCCAAAATCAGGATATTACAACTCTCCCCCCTTTAGGGATTTTCGTCCCCAAAAATCTTACCAGAAAAGTGGTCTTCACTTTTAATCTCATATTCGGTGTCGAAGAACTTTCACTTAGGCTGTACCTCCACTACATCTCTTTAATTTCTCATATGATCTAAAAGCTTACAGTCTTAACTCTCAACTGTTCTTAAATTTTCAACCCTTCTCAGTTTCCCATAATATCATGACATAAAACCCAGATCTCAACTTGATTTAATGGAGACCGAAATTTCAAGAAATCCAACAATCAAAGAGACCTGAAATTCCATGAATCTGATGAGTAGGAATTCATTCAATACAAATATGATTTATAGATCTCGCCAAACATTTAACAATAGCATACTTCACATTTTCCTCTTTCCACCATAGAAATAATTCTGATATGGCCTCAAGAATAATCCTTCTCATTTCCATCCCAATATCAACATTGAAAAGGATAATTTTGATAGATCCCAATGCTCAGCTTTAACCCCTTTAACAACTCCGATTTTATGTAACATCGAATGCTCTAAACTATCACATTACCTCACTGTCTAGAAACACATCACAATTCATACAACAGTACATTACTGAAAGTCAGGAAGTCTTTACTCAATGTAGACTAGTCTGGTTCAGACGCTTTGGTTACCAATATTCTCATCTATCCAAACTTTGTCAACATGTAATAAACTTTTTAGCTTTCACAAGACGAAAACCTTATCATTCGTAGTGATTTTAACTAATATCCAACTCTTTCTAATAAATATACACTTCTCGTTCAGACTATTTACTCTTTTATCCGTACAAAAATGAAATTATATTATCAGACTTGAAAAAAAATAATCCTGACATAATTGTCACATGAAATCTTTCAAATAAATAATTCACCATACCGACTCAAACTCGCGCTTTTATCACCTATGCCTTGACTGATGTCAAATCCTTATATAGAAATTAGAAAAAAAATCCCAATACTAAAATCACCACATTACCAAGATCAAATTAGAAGTATAGTCATATTTGACATGATTATCACGAGCTGAAGAACGTACTTCGAACATGAGTCGTAATTAACAAATTATGGAACAAAGATAACAAGAAAACCAAATAAAGAAATCCAAGATAGAGAAACCCAGAATAAAGAAATCCAGAATAAAGAGATCCAGGATAAAGAAACCCAAGATACGATACTATGCCGGAGAATCGAAAACCAAACTCATAGAGAAAATACGGAATACCCCAATAATTCTTGAAAGAAAGAAAGTCCAGAAGAAAACATCATTTAATCCCACTGAAATCAAATATAACAAGATCAATATATCTTCCCATACATATATATCAGATGAAGCATCAAGTAGAAGAAACAGAATCATAATATCATACGTATTCTCTCATCAATTCTTATCAGACGAAATGAAATAGAATACCTGATGAAATAGAGCAATATAAATTATAAACCAGTCAGACTACCAATGCTTTCATCCAACACCAGAATTAGAAGACATTCCCATATAACAAGAATTTCTTCAAAAGATCAATAGCCATAGAAATATTTCTGAGAACGGGTAAACACATAGAACATCTCAAAAGAGACTGCTAAATCTGTCCAGTCATAACTGTCACACTCAGATAGTTCACATTTCAATTATCATTTCCCCAACTAGTTCTGCCGTCACAAATTTCATATTAAACCATTCAACTAAAGAAGGCTAGTTCTGAATAAATTTCGATTTACACTTTTCTCGACCTTGCACCTGAGTAATTCAATTTACCAAAGAGAATTCCTTCTCTAATTGGGATAGTGCATAACTCCAATAATCTTTACGTCAATCCAATACTTTACTGGCTCTGACTTTACTTATAAGCTCATTTTCAATCTCTGGTCATACTTATAATTACTCTATCACTAAACTCTTTGGGTTCTCAACCGGAAACTTATTCAATACAAATCTTATGAAATTCCATTATAAGTACCACTTCGGTAAGGGGGAGGGGTTGTAGGACCTCTGACTCGACTTTCTTATACATACACATATGACATAACTCCCATCATCATAGCAACATCATCAAAATCATGTCATTCATTCAGGCAATGCAATATTCATGTTGGCTTACACAAATTTTCCTATTGTCCTTTTAGACAATATACTTATGCATACATTCTATGTTTTCTAGATAGCTTTACTTATCCATTCATTTAATTAAATTAAGTCATGCCCATGACATCATATAAGACCAAACAAACATAGATATTTGCATCACAATCACAACTTTCATTTCGTGCATCATCATGTACATATCATTACAATCATATAATTTAGTCCAACAATTTAACATAGATAAGTTCATTTCATTATAATCCTTTATCTCATAAAAATTATATATCATTAGCATTCATCAACATTCGACGTCCAAATCAAGACAAGGACATTTTCATTCATATCATAATATTATGACTTTTATTCATACCTCTACTACTTTCTATTTATTCCGTTCATCTTATCAAGTAAGCTATATACACTACATCATATGAGCATGAAGCAAATATGGATATTTATCACATATGTATCATAAACTTTTATTCATACTTTTTTGAACCGAGACTTATCATAATCATAATTTTACTCAAATACCTTCACATAACATTGACCATGGTCGGCGCAGCTCGGTTGGAGAGTACCCTGTCTAAATAAGACGGTACTCATACATGTCGGAAGACATCACACTATCACAGATCAGTGGCATGTATAGCTAAACTTTTACACATGCTAGGTTAGTCCGAGAACCGACTAAACCTGCTCTGATACCACCAAATGTAACGCCCCGTACCCGAGACCGTCGCCGGAGTCGAACACGAAGTGTTAATAGACTTAATTCATTACTTAAATAGCTCAAACAATTTATTTTTAAAATTTTCAGTCAAGCTAACAATCTGCATCATAGTCACTTAAATATTCATATCTCGAGTTACGAAACTCGAAATCCAATTCTATAAATTTTCCTGAAACTAGACTCATATATCTATTTAATAATTTTTTATAGAATTTTTGGTTGAGCAAATTAGTACAGTTTATTAGTTAAAGTCTCCCTTATTTCAGAGTTTGACTGCTCTGACCTCTGTGTATTACGAATCAAATATCTCCCCGTACAGAGTTTCAATGACTATACCGTTTGCTTCTAATAAAACTAGACTCAATAAAGAATATGTACATATAAATTATGACTTCTAATTATCTTTTAAAAATTTATGGTGAATTCCAAAGTCATAACAGGGGATCCAGAAATTGCTCTGGTCCTGTTTCACAAAAATTTAAACATCTCATAAAACATAACTCATATACCTGTTTTGTTCCATCCATATGAAAATAGACTCATAATTCTTCAATTCCATATATTATTAATAATCTAATTGTATCTCTACTATTTTTAGTGAGTTTTCAAACTCACGTCACTGCTGCTGACTGAATCTATTTTATGGTAAATTTTACCTATTTCATGGTTTCCATGGATTAGCTAGCAATTTAGCATACATAACACCAAATATGATCATGATTAGCCATTCCAATGCCTAATCATTACCAAGCATTTCCATACCACTCAATAACCATATCATAAGACCATATACACAAAATGATTATAATGCTATACATGCCATACTCAAAATATACAAGCCATTATGCCAAGATGGTATACGGATAGTGTGAGCGCGCCTCCGACCGTTTTCGATTTCCGAGCTGGCTTGTCAACACTACAAGGAATGAAAAGGAGGGAGTAAGCATAAATGCTTAGTAAGTTCACATGCAAATAGCAAGTAACATAACCATATAAGCAAACATAAAACATCATTTGCATAATCATCACCAAGACATTCATATCACATTTTCATTTATCATCTTACCATATTATTGTTATATCGATTTTTCAACCCGAGGGTTAAGTACATACCTGTTCAAAGTATTCATTTCACAACACTTACCAATACGTCCTTTTCATCTCGAGTATTCCTCCATTTGAGTAGAATTTTACCCGTTGAACACATCGGAATATAATTCGGATACATGGAAAGTTTTCACATAAGTGCCACATATGTAGCCAAGCTACCATGTAACCCGCCCATAAGTGAACTCGGACTCAACTCAACGAGCTCGGGCGTTCGCATCCATAAGTGAACTCAGACTCAACTCAACGAGCTCGGATGCCTAGTTACATCTCTCGAACTCGGACTCAACTCAACGAGTTCGGATATTCGCATCCATAAGTGAACTCGGACTCAACTCAACGAGTTCGGATGCCCAAATATCCTAGTGACATGTCACTTGTATCCTAATTCATTCCTAAGGTTCAACGGGACATTTTTCCCAATCATATGTCTCAACCATCTTCTATGGAATGTCGATACCGATACTCAGTAGTATTTCACATTTTCCAAGTATATCACATAATTTGACATATTATCAAACAATTGTCACAAGTATGATATTTCATAATAATTATCATATCATTTAAATAACATTAAAACATTTAAAACAATAACTATGTTACCAACATTTACATATGAACTTACCTCGTATGCGAAAATGGCTACTTTTACCATTTCGTCCACAACTTGGTATTTTCCCCATTTTAGCCCGAATTTTAGTTTTCCTTGCTAATCGAGCTTGGAAGCTTGGAAAACCCTAGCCATGGTTTCTCCTTGCTATATTCGGCCATGGGGTTGAAGATGAGCAAAATTGGCTTTTAATTTTGTTTTTTAATTCATTTTACCCCTAAATGACCAAAATGCCCTTACTACTAAACTTTCCAAAAATTCCATCCATGTCCAATTTTTGTCCATAGACTTATAAATTGGTAAAATTGCTATTTAACCCCTCATAATTAATATTTCAAAACAATTTCATACTAGAAACTTCTAGAATGCAAGTTTTACAAATTATTCGATTTAGTCCCTAAT
Organism: Gossypium hirsutum; assembly: GCF_007990345.1. Lineage (NCBI taxonomy): Eukaryota > Viridiplantae > Streptophyta > Magnoliopsida > Malvales > Malvaceae > Gossypium > Gossypium hirsutum. Next base: position 108,565,902 of record NC_053424.1, on the reverse strand, counting down.
TTCAATTTAAGCACTTTATGCATAAAATTTCTTCACGAAATTTTCACACAAACATACAATCATATCATAGACCTCAAAATAATCATAAAATAATTATTTCTATCTCAGATTTTGTGGTCACGAAACCACTATTTCGACTAGGCCCAAAATCAAGATATTACATGATCCGAGTAAAATTTCAGCTATTCTGGACTGGAAACCTCCGAGGAATGTATCTGAAGTTCGTAGTTTTCTGGGACTCGCTTGTTATTATAGAAGATTTGGAAAAGGTTTCTCGATGATTGCAACTCCGTTGACAAAGTTGCTCTAGAAAGATGTGAAGTTTGAGTGGTCTGAAAGATGTCAGAATAGTTTTGATCAGTTGAAGACTTTGTTGACTGAAGATCCGGTATTAGTACAACCTGAATCGGGTAAAGAATTTATAATTTACAGTGATGCTTCGTTGATTGTTCTGGGATGTTTCTAATGCAAGAAGGAAAAGTTATTGCTTATGCTTCGAGACAGTTAAAGCCGCATGAAAAGAACTATCCGACACACGTTCTTGAGTTAGCTGCAATTGTGTTTGCCTTGAAGATCTGGCATCACTATTTGTTTGGAAAGAAATGTCATGTATTTTCTGATCATAAAAGTCTGAAGTATTTAATGACGCAAAAAGATTTGAATCTGCGACAGAGAAGATGGTTAGAACTTTTAAAAGACTACAAACTTGTGATTGATTATCATCTGGGCAAAGCTAATGTTGTTGCTGATGCTCTGAGTAGGAAATCGTTGTCAGCGTTGCATGCTATGAATGCTCATTTAGCACTGTCCAATGATACCTTAGTTTTTGTTGAACTGAAAGCAAAACCTTTGTTTATACAACAGATCTTCGAGGTTCAGAAATATGACAATGAATTGATAGCAAAACGAACTCTGTGTGATTCTGAATTTTGGGTTGATGTTGATGGTTGTTCAAGATTCAGAAATGGACTTTGTATTCTGAGAAATCCAGAGTTGATTCAAATGATTTTGAGTGAAGCTCACAGTAGTAGATTTTCTGTACATCCGGGGAATACGAAAATGTATAATAATCTAAAGAAGCATTATTGGTGGTCCGGAATGAAAAAAGGTATATCTGATTTTGTTTCTAAATGTTTAATCTATCAGCAAGTTAAAGCTGAGCATCAGGTGCCATCTGTCTAGAGTGGAAGTGGGATCGAGTGACCATGGATTTTGTTTCGGGTTTACCCTTGTCTCCGAGAAATAAATATTCGATCTAGGTTGTAGTTGACAGATTAACGAAGTCAGCTCATTTTATTCCAGTACGATCTGATTTCTCACTCGATAAATTGGCTGAGTTATATATTTCTGATATTGTGAGATCTCATGGTGTGCCATTGTCGATAGTGTCAGATAGTGACCCGAGATTTACATCGCGATTTTGGAAGAAGTTGCAAGATGCTCTAGGTACTAAATTGCATTTTAGCATTGCTTTCCATCCGCAAACTGATGGTCAATCTGAACGGATTATTCAGATACTCGAGGATATGTTGAGATGTTGCATTCTTGAGTTTGGAGGTGCGTGGGAACAATATCTACCTTTGATTGAATTCGCTTATAATAATAGCTTTCAATCGAGCATTAAAATGGCACCGTACAAAGCCTTATATGGTAGAAAGTGTAGAACTCCATTATATTGGACTGAACTCAGTGAGAATAAGATTTACGGTATTGATCTGATAAAAGAAACTGAACACAAGGTCAAAGTAATCTGAGATAGTCTGAAAGTTGGCTCTGATCGTCAGAAATCTTATGCGGATTTAAAATGAAAAGATATCAAATCTGAGATCGGTGATAAAGTGTTTCTACAAGTATCTCTGTGGAAGAAACTATTCTGATTTGGCAAAAAGGGCAAGTTTAGTCCGAGGTTCATCGGACCGAATGAAATCATCGAACGAGTTGGGTCAGTTGTTTATAGATTGAGGCTACCATCTGAGTTATAAAAGATTCATAATATGTTTCACGCATCAATGCTTCAATGATACAGATCTGATTCTTCGCATGTAATTTCACCGTCTGAGATTGAAATTCAGTCCGATATGACTTACGAAGAAAAGTCGATCCGTATTTTAGCTCGTGAGGTTAAAGAGTTGCGAAACAAGAAAATTCCATTGATTAAAGTGATGTGGCATCGACATGGTATTAAAGAGGCCACATGAGAGTCTGAAGATGCTATGAAACAACAATATCCGAATCTGTTTAATGGTAAGATTTTTGGGGACGAAAATCCCTAAGGGCGAGAATTGTAACAGTCTGGTTTTGACCCTAGTCGGAATAGTGGTTTCGGGACCACAAATCCGAGTTTAAAAAATATTTTAATATTATTTTCTATGTCTGTGATATGTGAATTTAAGTCTGTGAAATTTCTGTGATTTATTTTGTCTGTTTCTATGCTTAATTATGAAAAAGAACCAAATCACGTAAAGTGTAAAAGCTGTGTGCTAGATGTTAAAAGTACCTATTTGATTTGGCTTATTGAAGTGAAGGTCATTGCATGTCAAATTCACCATTTGTTTTAATGGTGGATAAATATGGGCATTGGTAGGTGGATTTTTAATGATATATGCTAAGGGCAAAATGGGAAAATGATTATTAAAGTTATTATAATAAAATTAAAAGCATGAAATTAGCCATTTCATGCATGTTGTTGCTGAAAATCAAAAGAAAGGAAAAGATGAAAGCTTGTTGAATATTCGGCCATGGTTAGCTTGATTTGGTAAGTGAATTTTGTTCAGTTTTTGATAATTTCTACGTTTCTGTGAACGTTGCTTCGTGTTCTTCAAAACCCATGTCTGAATATCTATTTCTGTTGAAGATTATGAAATGTGACATTGATTATTATTTGAGCTTTGTAATGTTTTATATGGATTGTGAAAGATATGTGTGAGATTATCATGCTTTGTTCTTGAATTTTTGATGAAATAAAGCTATTTAGGCTAAATTGTGAAAATGAGGTTTGAAGGACTAAATTGTGAATTTAATATATTATTTGGGCTTGTATGGAAGCTATGTAAATTCAACCAAGCTATAGTCTTGGTGAATTTTGCATATTTGTGATTTTGTGAAGAATGGACTAAATTGCCAAAGTTTGAAAATGGAAGGGCTAAAATGCAAAGTGCCCTAAATATGTATTCATGGATTATTTTCAATGAAATGAATGATTGAATGATTGAATGGTTGAATTTGAATTGTGTTAGATCAAGAACAAAGAAAACCAGACTTAGATCGAGGGAAATCCAAAATAGTTGAATAATCGACTCGTTTCATCCGAAATCCGTACGAGGTAAGTCAAATTACAATTATGTGTTAAATTGACTAATTTTCACATACATAAATTGTAATTTGTATTGGATGGTCATGAGAGCCTGATGAATATCTTTTGAGTAAAGTATGATAATATGTTATTATCTGAAAAACTGTATATACTTCTAAAGGAATGTTGACATCTATCTGATATATCGTGTAAGACCGTGTCTGGGACACAGGCATCGATTAAGATTTACATATAAGACCATGTCTGGGACATCGACATCGTATCTGATTTCGTGTACGACCCTGTCTGGGACAGAGGGATTGATATTGAATTGCATGTAAGACCACTTCTGGGACGTCAGCATTATACAGGTACGTTTGTATCGAACTAAATTGTTGAATATGAAAGACTTTGTCTCTGTGAAATATGCATGGAATTTGGAAATGAAGCATGACATAAATTTGAACAAAGGAGCACGGTTAAGCTTATGAATTATTCTATGAAATGGCTATGAATCTTATGAAATGGCTATGAATCTTTATGGTTGAATTGTACTTATGTCCTTTAGTAGTTAAACCAATTGTATTTGGCTTACTAAGCTCTTTGTAGCTTACTGTATGTGATTTATGCCTGTTTTACAGTTATCATAGCTACTAAAGGCTCGGGGATAGTCGAGGATCGTCACCACACTACCAAACTCATTTTGGTACTTTTGAAAGTGTAAATATTTTAATGGCATGTATAGGCTAAAAGGTCTATGTATTAAGTTTTGATTTGTAAATATATGTTATGCCATGAGAGTTGGCTAGCAAATGGTATGAATGTGTTAAGTTTGATATGGTTTTGAATGGGTTATTGAATGATGATAATTTAGATGTAATGAAGCATGTTATGAGCATGGAATTGGCTGAAAATTGTTGTATGAATGTTGTTTAACATTGCTAGTAGGAAAGACTCATATAAGGGTGGCAAGTTGGCTTAAACCAAGCCTACATTGTGGCACATGGTCAAGGGACACGGGCGTGCCTTGTGACCGTGTAAGAAAGTCAGTAGCTAGCTAAGTATCACACGACTGCAGTACACGGGCGTGTCTGTTGGCCGTGGGTGAAAGTCAGTATGCATGCTCTATTTTGGCACGGCTGGTTCACATGGGTGTGTTTGATGCCCATGTGAGGCACACGGCCTGGTCACATGGGCGTGTGACCTCAGCAAAATTGAAAGATTTTCTGAGTTCTGAAATTTTTAAATGGGTTTGGTTTAGTTCTGATTGTTCCTAAAAGTATATTTTAGGTCTCGTAAACCATCTTAAGAGATGATTGCTTATGAAATGATGTTATATGATATCTGTGTTTCTGAATTGGTTTGAAATGTTCTGTTTTTCTGGTAATGCCCCTTACCTATTCCTGCGACAGATACGGGATAGGGGTGTTACAACATGGGCGAGGCGCACGACCGTATGTTCGAACACACGGGCGTATGGGATACCACACTAGCATGGGAGAAGTGAACAATGTTGCACACTGCCGTACGATACAGCCGTGTGAACCACACCTCTTGGACACACAGGCGTGTCCGAGGCTGTGGGACGAGTGGGCTATTATTTTCCTCGACAAACACGGGCTAGAAGTTGAGCCACACGGGCGTGTGATATGGCCGTGTGGCCCAACACGGACCGTTACACGACCGTGTCCAATTTAGAACCCCCCAAACCCTAAATTCCTTTTCCATTTTTTTATTTTTCTCCCCATCTTCTTCAACTACACGCCACCGCTCCTTCCTCCCTCTCACCGTCCATCGACCGGCTACTGTGACTCGACCCCATCTCATCGAATCTTTTTCCTTCCCCTTTTCCCCTTCCTTCCTCTTTCTTTTCTTCCTTTCACCATTTTTTTCCCTTTCCCAAGCACCCACACGCACAAACCCCTCGCCCCTTATCAGCGTCGCTTCCCCATTCCTCCATCTACCTCTTTCTCCGACCAGCCCTAGCCACTAACCATCCAAGCCCGATTCTCACTGGTAGTCTCACCACGCCCACCATAACAGTCGGTTTAGTATTTCTTTTAATTTCTTTATTTTATTTTATTTTATTTGAAATTTTTAGTTTATTTATTTTCTCTTCTACTGATGCTTATCATTTTTTGTTTTACTTTTTCTTGATTTTAGTTTTATGTTTTATTCATCTCCAGTAGTATACTTTCTAACTCTCATCCTTGCCAGCTTTCCACTAGTGTTATGCCCAGATTCGACTTATGCTTTCTTGCTTCTTGGCTATCTAACCTCTTTCAGACTTGATTTTATGCTTATTCTCAATTGATTTGTTAGCTATTTCCTTTAGTTTATTTTCTTCTAACTCAACAGTGTTATATATTTATTTTGTGTTAGTTTTAGTCTTGCTATTTTAATTGTCCATATGCTCTAATTGATCATTTAAACTTTCATACTACATTCTTGATTGATTCTAATATTCTGTTGATTAATTTTTATATATCTATAGTCAACTTTTGATCTTAGACCATTTGATTTTTCACTTGCCTATTATGTAGATCGTCCTTTTAATTACTTTACTCTCTCTCTTGCAGATACATTATGATAAACACTCGTTGCAAGTTCAAAGTCACTATCCCCGCTTTGAAAAAGTGGAAGGGTCTTGGCGCGACCTCCTCGAGTGCCTCTGCTAAGGTTCGTCATCCTTACCTCTGATTCTCTACAGACCCACCTGAGGACTTATTCCAGCTCTTGCGCATGCGACCACTTGGTTTGGATCGATGCATTGACTGGGCAACGTTGGAGCATGTCAGACTAGCTGATGAGGTTTGCGCTTTCATTACTACAACACCATTGGACCATTTCTTTGATATCGTCGAGCCCACATATATGGAGCTTACTTTGGAGTTTTGCTCGACATTTTACCTTCAGTGCGTGATGTCATCGCATGACGAGCACGGTACCATTACATTCCGACTTGGTGGCTTGGTGCGACATATGAGCGTCCCTTAGTTTGTCGTAGCTTTGGGCATCTACACCGATGAGTTTATGGGTGCCGAAAACTTTCTTCACCTCCACTGTCACATCCATTACTCACGTTCGTGCTATTGGACTGATCTCACAACTAGTCAGATACCTTATGACTCAAGTCACTCGAAGACGACATCTCTTTCTCCGACTCTATGATACATCCATGACTTATTAGGTCACACGTTGACTGGCAGGAGCGAGAGCACAGGAATTGTGAGCACTACTGACGCGTACTATCTGGAGCATGGTGGCCGGGCACATATTCGACTTAGCTTATTTCATTGCTCTCACCTTTCGCCATCAGATAGATTGCCACAGGAACGGTCCCATCTGTCTAGGCTCTTACGTGACTCACCTCGCTCGATACTTTGGTCTTCTTGACACACCGAAGCAGTCCTCGACACTTACCCTCATCGGCCAGATGTCCCCTCAGGGTATCTTAAGCATGATCCATATGAGGATGATCGAGCACCGACGTGGAGTGGATCCTCCACAGTACCGATTGCTTTGTTCTGACGTCCAGGATGACCCCGTGGACTTCACTGGTGATGTTCATCCATATCACGAGGATCCACCTCAGCCACCACATTCAGGTCATAGACCGGTCCATTCTGCTACTAGCTCTCATGGAGTGTCTTATGGGAAGTTCATGAGTTTCTATCAGTACTCTTCTAAGCCGTTTGACAGGCTTGATGCGACTTTGCAGCAGATCTGCCAGCACTTACATATTGGTCCTCCAGCGCCGACAATGCATTCATCTGACGATGAGGACCATTGAGTCTATTTATCTTTATGTTTATTTTAATTTTTGTTTTTTATCTTTATTTTTATTTTTATTTTCCTTTGATTTTTATTTTTATTTTGTTTTTCTATTTTGAACTTTATTTTAATTATTATGGTTGTTTCTAATTGAGTAACCCTCTTAATCTTCTTCAGTATTGTGTTTATTTTCTTGTCAGTTACTCAGAATTTTGCACTCCCTCCACATTTATCTACAATTCTGCTTTTAACTATTTTGGGAAATTCATCCACCATTCAAGGCAGTTTCGATTATCTCCCTATCTTATGATATTATGTTTTAATTATGTTTATATATTTTCGTACATTGAGGACAATGTACATGTTAAGTGTGAGGAGGTTATTTATATGATTATTTGAAAATCCCTAAATTATGCCTTGTGTTTAAGTAATTTTCTCATATTACTTTTAGAATGAACTCTTATTGATTTGTGATTTTCATTGAGGTGTTTTAGATTAAATTCATAGATACTTGTGCATTGATGGTTTAAACTTTAATATACTAAAGAATCAAGCATGATAAGTCTCTTTTCAGAATTAAAAATTTTAGGTTGTTTCCCTAAATTGAGGTATTACCTTCAAGTTTGAAATTTTCAAGATTGACATCAAAAACCATAATATTTGTGAGATTTTGAGCCTTTAGAGCATATATTTTTTTTCTTGCTCACTTTATTATTGGTTATGAGTGTGTCAATATTGAATGGTTATTCTAGAACTTGCTTCGATTATACATGTCAAGACCACACCTTTGATTTGATATAATGAGATGATAAAGGCACCTAGGTTTTAACCCACTTACCGCACAAAAAGCCCACATTCACAATTAACCCTTAGTGAACCCCTTTGAGCCTAACAAACCGTTGCTTAATTTACCCTTAATATTAACCCATACATCATACTTTTTGATTCACTGAGAATTTTTCCTATTCTATTGACTCTCTTTTTGTCGAGATTTGATTTGGTTAATTGCCTAACTATTTTCTTTTATTTTAGTTGTATAATTTTCTCTTCTTATTCATTCATTAAAAAAAAGTGAAAAAAATACATATATGATTGATTGTTATTAATTCTTTGTTTTGAGCTTAAGTAGTTAACTTCATGTTCTGAGAAGAAGCTCATGTTTGTCTTTAATAAATTTGATTGATGTAATTATTTAGTGTTAGTTTATTTTTTAGGTAATTTATCAATTTGATCTTGATTCTAACATTCTTTTTCAGCCTTTATCCACACCTTTAATCTAAGCCCCGTTACAACCCTTTAAAAACCTTTTGATTTGTGTATCATCTCATTTCTGGTGGTGGAGATTTGATTTTCATGCAAGTTTATGGTAATAATCTTTCATGTTTGACTTTTGAGTGCTTAATTTTTGAACCTTAAACACTTTGAGTGATTTGAGTGAATCTTTAGTGAGGATGTCAATTATTGTTAATTTTTGAATTAAAAGTAATTATTTAGATAAGGGAAAATACCTATATTTTTCATGCTTTAAAAATGGTAGACTTGGATTACTTGAGCATTTAGTGCTTTTTTAGTTGAATTATCAATGTATGATTATTTATGAAATTATGATAAAACATTATTGATGGGAATTATGAATTAGGAGAGTTTAATTTTAATTGTGAGATGAGGATTTTGCTTGAGGACAAGCAAACACTTAAGTGTGGGGATATTTGATAAACCATAAAAGCAACACATTCTAATCCCATACTTAGCATATTTTTGGATGATTTATCATATAATTTAGTGAATTAGATGCTTTTAATCCTTTAATATCATGTTTTATACTTAGGAGAGCATAGGGGAACAAAAGGACTAGAAAACGGGCCAAAAACGGACAAAATGGGCTGATTGAAAGATCCATACGACCAAGACGAATTCCACACAGGCTGAGAACACGCTCATGTGAGCCACAGGAGATAGCCACATGCCCATGTGGCAGCCTGTGTCGATATTGCTCCCTATTTCCCAAACACGCAAAAAAAAGCCAATTTTTAGGGTTTCTGAGCATTCTAAAGTCTATAAATACATACTAGAAGTGGACCTAAGGGGACACGTAGAGCAGAAAGCAGAAATTACTCAAAGGAAGTCGTTGGAATCATCTCAGAAGTAGATCCACTTCAAGATTGAATATCTCCATTCAAATTTCTCTCGAAGTTTATTTGGGTTTTTTATGTCTTGTTGTTTTTTTCTAAATTTGAGATGTCTTCCTTTTACATTATGAACTAAATTCCCTAGATACCTTGGGAAGATGAAACCTAAGAAGAATCTTATTATTTATTGTTCTGAATTTAATGATAAATACTTATTCTTATTCTTAATTATGTGTTCTTAATTCTTGTTTTAATATTTTCAGGATATTAATTCAAGTTGATGTGCTTATTTAGTGGAGCAAAAGTCGCTGTTTAAGAGTAGATCTAGCATAATTAAGCGGAGTTGATTGCAATCCTAGAAATAGGACGACATAAATCTGTCAGATTAGAGTCAAATCTACTAAGGGAATCCATAGATCGAGTTAATGCGGCAATAGGGGTTTTAATTAGAAAGATATTTCAATTAATTAACCTAGAGTTAGTTGTTCTTAGTCTCAAAAGAGACATTAACATAATTTAAAGATTTCTACAGATCAAGACTAGGGGATAAATCATTTAATTCAGAGTCAGAATAATAAGTGAAGTCTAGGTGGATTCTTCCTTGGGTATTGTCTTTATAATTGGTTTATTCAATTATTTCCTTCACTCTCTGTCGCATTCATTAGTTAATTAGTTTAGTTAATTTTAGATTAAAACAAATCCCTTTTATTTTAGGCTAAATAATAGAAAGATAGTTAATACTAGTACTTTTAGTCCTTATGGATACGATATTCTGGATTCACCATAACTATACTGTCATTCGATAGGTGTGCTTGCCTTAGTCGTGATCGTAGTCTAGTATAGTGATTCATAAAATGATCATCAATAATAAATTTTGATTAATTTTGACTTATTTTCGACAGATTCGCACAAAGGGGGGAAAAATTGGCTCGACAGACACTGCTAGAAGCACAAAATCGAGAAGCAATTTTGAAGCATCAAGGTGAATTAATTTTTCAGCCTAAGATGGTCCAAATTATGAATATTAATTCATAATATAATTAATTTTAATTTTAATCCAACTAATTTTGGGTTAAATAATTATTATTAATTAATTATGAAAAGAGGCCCAGTTGAGCTGAACTGAGAAAACTGATCCAACCTAGCATTGGGTGGCCCAAAACCGTCCCACATGCTGACCCAATCAGTTTATTTGGCTGATTATTTGGCTTGTAAAACAGCCCTTGAAGACTTCTTGAATTTGCATTCAAACCCCTCCATTATTATGCCTTCTTAGATTTGTCCTTACCTTAAAATAGCAAGTTTGAAACCTTCAAACTTGCCACATGTGTGGCCAGTCATGGAGGGAGTCTATGGCTACTGATTTTTGCTATCTTTAGCAGCCATCTCAACCTATAACTACCCCCTTTGGCTGCTCATTTCAAGCACACCTCAAAACCTCTCATCCTCTCACTTCTCTCTCACTCTCTCTCTTCAAAACCCTTCCTTTTTTCTTCATTTTCCTTCCCATTCCCTTGCCGATTTCACCTCTTGGCAAAGAGTCCTTCAACCACTGTTTGAAGCAACATTCAAGTGTTTGTGGAAGCCTCGGTTCAACAAGAACAAGCGGAGAAGGAGGAGCGGAGCTAGTCAAGCCTTGGAGAAAAATCGAATTTGATTCTTGTTTCTTATCCTTTTAATTTTATTGTTGTTGTTATGAACATGCCTATGAATACTTGTGATGTTGATATGTTTAATTCAATCAATATGGTGTAACACCCATAACCCGTAACCGTCGCTGGAATAGGTTAGGAGGCATTACTTAACCCACAACACAATTCAGAATATTTGTATATCAAATATCAAATCATTACAATAAATGTCATTCATTCACATTCATTAAGAACATAAAATCGAGTATACGATACTTAAACTTGCATTCGAAAATAAATTGATAACATATAAAAGTTTCATAACTTATAAAAATTTTCAACTTTTCAAAGGTCACATGTCTGTGTGATCAGGCCGTGTGCCTCACATGGCCTTAGACACGCCCGTGTGTCTAAGCTGTGTCAAAATAGGGCATAGCTACTGACTTGCTCACACGGCTACAAGACATGCCCGTATGCTTTGGCTGTGATCGAGCCTGACTTGGGACACACAGCTAGCCACACGCCCGTGTGCTTTGGTCGTGTTCAGGCCTGACTTACAATTGTAGGGTACCCCAGGAGACACACGGCCGTGCAACATAGCCGTGTGTTGCACACGGCTGAGACACACGCCCGTGTCTATACCCGTATAGACAAAAATAGGCCATTTGAATAGCCAATTTGCCACCCCAAATTTGGGTCAACCTACAAGCAAAGAAACAAGCATATATGCACCACCATTTCAGCCAATTTTATGCCAAAACATTCATCATTTATACATCATTCAATCTCAAGCTGAACTTACAAAAATTTACCAACTAAAACATATCACAATTGCATATTAACATCACATACCATAAACCATTATCAAATATGAGTTTAAACACCAACTAGCCAAATGACATGGCTAAATATATAGATCACAAAATATAATCCCACAACTTCTAGCCTATACATGCCATACTTCAAAATATACAATTTCAAAATATCAAAATGAGGTTCGATAGTATGGTGACGATCCTTGACGATCACCGAGCTTGCAGTAGCATCAATATCTATAAAACAATGCAAACAAACACAAAGTAAGCTTTCAAAAGCTTAGTAAGCTCGTACCAAAAATCATCAATACATAAGTACTTGCAATTTCTTAAATCATCTATGAAATCTATACCAACATAATCCATATGTTTATACCAAATCAATTAATGTTTATGCAATTTTACCATCTACCACATAAGTATTTTACTTACCTGAACATTCTTGTATTTATTCATTTTTATTTTCACCTCTTGTTTCGATATTTTAAGACTTTCAAAGATCACCAATGCTTTAACATCCGCACACTTAGTGCTTTAAAGATTAGCCGATGCTATAATAATTCCGTACATTTAGTGCCATCTCAATTAACTGAAGCTATTTCGATATCGCACACTTAGTGCCTTAAGTAGCTGAAGCTAATTCAAATCGCACACTTAGTGCCAAATACCATTGATTTATCATCATATTCATCCAAACTAAATAAATATACAATCAGTGTATAATAAAAACATCAAAACATACTTGTAACATCTTATTTTGCGTATGAACTTAACTCGTACTCGGAATTGTCGACTCGATCGTTTATTTTATAATCTACGACTTCCCTCTGTCTAAATCCGAATTCCTCTTATCTTGATCTATATGTATTCAAAATTAACCCTTTTTATTCATCAAATCATTCAAAATAATCCTTATATACATATTTAGAGCATTTTGCAAACTAGCCTTCACATTTCGACATTTTAGTCCCTAATTCACAAAATCACAAAATACACAGAATTTGCTTATACACAAGCTTAGCCGAATTTTCATAGATCTCATACAAGTCCATACATTTCATTTATTTCACATTTTAGTCCCTCAAAATAACATGTTTTTACAAATTATCCCAAAATACTCAATTTCATAAAAAATCCAAAGACAAATCATGTAAACCAAATATCAAACTTTATTATTTCATATTATAACATCACAAAACTCATGAATCCATCCATGGAACATTTCAAAATTATCATCAAAATCAAAAATTGAGGCATGGGCTTGTTAGTATTCGAAGGAACGATTACAAAAACATAAAAATCATCAAAACTGAGCTCAATACATACCTTAATCACCAAATTTCAGCCGAACCCTAGCTTGATCTTTTCTATTCTTTTTCTTTCAAATAATCGGCCAACAAAGATGATATTGCATGGCCATTTTATGATTTCTTTATTAAAACACATAATATTACTCAAATGACTATTTTAACCTTAGCTATTTCATTATAAATTCCACCAACTAATGTCCTCTAATGTCATTTAATGAGTTCAATGGTCCATTTACAACATAAGGACCTCTCATGTACAAAGCCAAGTCAAAAAGGCACTTTAAACAAGTAGCATACAACTTTTACAAATTATGCGATTAAGTCCTTTTAACAAATTGAACACACATACGATTAAATTGAACATGAGACTTTCACTCATGTCAATTCACTTATAATAAGCACAGAAAATACAATTTAAACATTTTTTTGACTAGGATATGTGGTCCCGAAACCACTATTCCGACTAGGGTCAAAACCAGACTATTACAATTCTCCCTCCTATAGGGATTTTCGTCCCTAAAAATCTTACCATTGAATAGATTCGGATATAACTATCTCATAATATCTTCAGGCTCCCATGTGGCCTCTTCTATACCATGTCGCTGGCACATCACTTTAACTAACGGAATTTTCTTATTTCACAGTTCTTTAACCTCACGAGCTAAAAAATGGATTGGCTTTTCTTCATAAGTCATATCAGGCTGAATCTCCATTTCAGACGGAGGAATCATATGCGAAGGATCGGATCTATATCGTTAAAGCATCGATACATGAAACACATTATGAATCTTTTCTAACTCTGGTGGCAACAACAATCTATATGCTACCGGCGCAATATGCTCGATAATCTCATACGGCCTAATGAACCTCGGACTCAATTCGCCTTTTCTACCGAATCGAAGCACTTTCTTCTACGGAGACACTTTCAAAAACACTTTATCGCCGATCTCAAACTCAATGTCTTTTCTTTTGAAATCTGCATATGATTTCTGACGATCGGAAGCTGCTTTCAAACTATCTCGAGTCACTTTCACTTTCTGTTCAGTTCCTTTTATCAAATCAACCCCGTGAATCCTATTTTCGCTGAGTCCAGTCCAATACAGATGTGTACTGAAATTTGCGACCATATAAAGCTTCGTAAGGTGCCATTCTAATGCTGAACTGAAAACTATTATTATAAGCGAATTCAATTAAAGGTAGATATTGTTCCCACGTACCTTCAAACTCAAGAATGCAACATCTCAACATGTCCTCGAGTATCTAAATAATCTACTCAGATTGATCATCCGTTTACGGATGAAAAGCAGTACTGAAGTACAATTTAGTACCTAGAGCATCTTGCAACTTCTTCCAGAATCGTGATGTGAATCTCGAATCTCGAATCTCTGTCTGATACTATAGACAATGGCACACCATGCAATCTCACAATATCAGAAATATATAACTCAGCTAATTTATCAACCGAGTAATCGGATCGAATCGAAATAAAATGAGTTGATTTCGTCAAACGATCAACTACAACCCAAATTGCATCTTTCTTTCTCGGAGATAGGGGCAAACCCGAAACAAAGTCCATGGTCACTCAATCCCATTTCCACTCTGGAACCATAATCAGTTGTAACAATCCCGATGGCACTTGATGTTCCGCTTTAACTTGCTGACAGATCAAATATTTAGAAACAAATTCAGAGATATCTCTTTTCATTCTAGACCACCAATAATGTTGTTTCAGATCATTATACATTTTCGTACTACTCGAATGTACAAATAAACGACTATTATGAGCTTCGTTCAAAATCATCTGAATTAGCTCTGAATTTCTTGGAACATAAATTTGATCTCGGAATCTCAAACAATCATCTTTGTCAACTTTGAATTCTGTATCAGACTCTACATCGCACTGAGCTCGTTTAGCTAAAATTTCATTATCAAACTTCTAAGCTTCGATAATCTGCTGTAAGAACAAAGGTCATGCTTTTAATCCGGCTAAAACTGAACCATCATCTGATAAAATCAAACGAGTATTCATTGCACGCAAAGAAAACAACGATTTTTTACTCAAGGCATCAGCAACGACATTAGCTTTTCTCGGATGATAATCAATCACAAGTTCATAGTCTTTTAGCAGTTCTAACCATCTTCTCTGTCGTAGATTTAGATCTTTCTGAGTCATCAAATACTTTCAAACTCTTATGATTAGAATATACGTGAGATTTCTCGCCGAATAGGTATTGACGCCAAATTTTTAGAACAAACACAATCGCAGCTAATTCAAGATCGTGTGCTGGATAGTTCTTTTCGTGCGGGTTCAACTGTCTCGAAGCATAAGCAATGACTTTGCCTTTTTGCATCAAAACACATCCCTGACCAATCAATAAAGCATCACTGTAAATCACAAATTCTTTACCCGATTCGGGTTGTACCAATACCGGGGCTTCAGTCAACAAAGTTTTCAACCAATCAAAGTTGTTCTGACACTTTTCAGACCACTCAAACTTTACATCTTTTTGTAGCAGTTTTGATAACGGAGTCGCAATCATCAAAAAACCTTTCTCGAATCTTCTATAATAACCAGCAAGTCCCAGAAAACTACCGACTTCAAAGATATTCCTCGGAGGTTTCCAATCCAGAATAGCTGAAATTTTGGTCAGATCAACTCGGATACCAGTTACTGATACAATATGGCCTAGAAAACTCACTTCTCTCAACCAGAATTCACATTTACTAAATTTCGCATTCAACTACTTATCTTGCAAAATCTGTAGCACTAATCTCAAATGCTCAGCATGTTCAGATTCATCATGTGAATAAATCAATATGTCATCAATAAATACAACAACAAATTGATCTAAATGCGATCTAAAAAGTCTATTCATCAAATCCATAAAGATAGCAGGTGCGTTATTCTATCCGAAAGGCATAACTAAGAATTCATAGTGGTCCTACCTCATTCTAAAAGCAGTTTTCGGAATATCTGAGTCTTTCACTCACAACTGATAATAGCCTGATCTCAAATTTATTTTCGAAAACACAGCAGCTCCTTTCAGCTGATCAAACAAATCATCAATTCAGGGTAGAGGATATTAATTCTTGATAGTCACTTTATTCAACTGACAATAATCGATACACATTTTCATTGTACCATCTTTCTTTTTCACAAATAGAATCGGAGCACCCCAAGGTGAGAAACTTGGTCTAGTAAATCCTCTATCGGTCAACTTTTGCAACTGAAACTTTAATTCTTTTAACTCGGTCAGAACCATTCTGTACGGAGCTACTGAAATCTGAGTAGTACCAGGTACCACTTCAATACCAAATTCTATTTCTCTAACTGGAGGTAATCCCGAAAGTTCTTCAGGAAATACGTCAGGAAACTCACACACAACAGGCACTGATTCAACTTTCTTTTCTGACACTCTCGAATCAGTCACATATGCAAAATAAGCTTTACAACCCTTTCTCACAATACTTAAAGCTTTCATCGAAGATATTACAGCAGGCAATCCATTCAAATCACTAGATTCAATTCTGACTATTTCATTATTCCTGCATCTCAAATCAATAGTTTTCCGTTTGCAATTCACCACAGCATTATGCAAAGTTAACCAATCCATACCTAGAATTATATCAAACTCATCAAAATGTAACAACATCAGATTAGCAGGAAAACAAGTGTCTCGAAACATTAACGAACAATTCTTGCATACTTTATCAACCAGAACACATCTGGCTAAGGGGTTCGAAACTCTAATTACAAATTCAATAGGCTCTACAGGTAAAGTCTTACTTTTCACTAAGTTCATGCATATATACGAATGTGTTGATCCAGGATCTATCAAAGCAATCACAGAAGTATCATAGAGAGTAAATGTACCCATAATCACATCTGGCGATGAAGTTTCCTCACGAGCTCAGATAGTATAGACTTTGGCAGGTACACGAGCCTCAGATCTAACAGCTATGTCTTTTGTTCCTTTTTGACTACCGCTTATATTTCCTGAATTTCTGAGAGGCTTACCACGAGAAGCATTACCACTCTGCCTCGGATTCTGAACATTATCTATTTCAACTAAATCTGGGCAATCTTTTATAAAACGATTTCTTGAACCACAAATGTAACAAGCTCGGTTATTACTTTTTCCCCAACATTCTTCGAAATGTCGTCTTCCACATTGATCACACTCAGGCTTTTCATTCTTTGCATTATCGACACTGGCAACAGACATAGCTGAAGATTTGAAATTCTATTGCGATCTAACACGATCTCTGTTCGAATGTCCCACACTAGTCTTTGAACGACTACTTTCATCTCTAAACTTCTTTGATCCAGATTGAAATGATTTGCCCGATGATCTCTTTCGCACCTCTCTAGCTTCAAAATCAGCTTTTCTTTTTTCTTTCCCAAGATCTTCAGCTTTACATGCTCGTTCCACAAGTACAATGAATTCTTTGATTTCTAGAATCCCGACTAACAAACGAATATTTCTGTTCAAACCATCTTCAAATATTTTGCACATTATAGCTTCTGAAGATACACATTCTCGGGCATACTGACTCAACCTTACAAATTCTCACTCGTATTCTGTGACAGACATATGGCCTTGTTTAATCTCAAGAAACTCTTTACGTTTCTGATCAATGAATCTCTGACTGATATATTTCTTTCGAAATTCAATTTGAAAGAAATCTCAAGTAACCCGTTCACTCAGAACCACAGATGTCAAAGTCTTCTACCAATGGTACGTCGTATCTCGCAGAAGGGAAACAGCACATTTATACATTCCTCGGGACTCAAAGACAATTCATCAAACACTCTTACCATGTTCTCTAACTAGAATTCGGCTTTCTCAGCATCGTCACTCGTTGTAGCTCGGAACTCTTCAGCCCCATATTTTCTAATCTTATCAACTAATGGTCGACTTAACTGAATCGGATTCACTGGTGGCATAACAGGAGTTTGAGAAGGATTAACTGGGAGTGGAGATTGTTGTATAGCAGGATTGGTTCTAATATATTGGGTGAACCAATCATTCATCATCTGATAGAAGGCTTTTCTAGCCTCACCACCACAGCTACTCGTAGCCGGTTGAGAATTAGATGGCACCGTTCCTTGCGCGGGAGCAGGCGCATTGCTTTCAACATTGTCTGCTACGGCTCTTTCGGGATCCATTTGCTATATAAAAGCACATTTTAATGTTAGGATTCATCACATTATCACAGTTCATAAATATGACATGTATAGCTAGACTCACAAACACTATGGTAGTCCTAGAACCGACTAAACCATAGCTCTGATACCAATTAAATGTAACACCACTAACCCGTAACCGTCCCCGTAATAGTTTAGGAGGCATTACTTAACCCACAACACAATTCAGAATATTCGTATATCAAATATCAAATCATTACAATAAATGTCATTCATTCACATTCATTAAGAACATAAAATTGAGTACACAATACTTAAACTTGTATCCGGAACTAATTTGATAATATATAAAAGTTTCAGAACTTATAAAAATTTTCAACTTTTCAAAGGTCACACACCCGTGTGATCAGGCCGTGTTCCTCACATGGCCTTGGACACGCCCGTGTGTTTAATCCGTGTCAAAACAGGGCATAGCTACTGACTTGCTCACACGGCTACAATACACGCCCGTGTTCTTTGGCTGTGGTTGAGCCTACACGGCTATCACACGCCCGTGTGGTTTGGTCGTGTTTGGCCCTGACTTACAATTATAAGGTACCCCAGGGGACACACGGCCTTACAACATAGCCGTGTGTCGCACACGGCCGAGACACATGCCCGTGTCTATACCTATGTGGACAAAAATAGTCCATTTGAATAGCCAATTTGCCACCCCAAATTTGGGTCAACCTATAAGCAAAGAAACAAGCATATATGCACCACCATTTCAGCCAATTTTATGCCAAAACATTCATCATTTATACATCAGTCAATCTCAAGCTAAACTTACCAAAACTTACCAACTAAAACATATCACAATTGCATATTAACATCACATACCATAAACCATTATCAAATATGAGTTTAAACACCAACTAGAAAAATCACATGGCTAAATATATACATCACAAAACATAATCCCACAACTTCTAGCCTATACATGCCATACTTCAAAATATACAATTTCAAAATACCAAAATGAGGTTCAATAGTGTGGTGACGATCCTTGACGATCCCCGAGCTTACAGTAGCGTCAGTATCTATAAAACAATGCAAACAAACACAAAGTAAGCTTTCAAAAGCTTAGTAAGCTTGTACCAAAAATCATTAATACATAAGTACTTACAATTTCTCAAATCATCTATCAAATCTATACCAGCACAATCCATATGTTTATACCAAATCAATTAACGTTTATGCAATTTTACCATCTACCACATAGGTATTATACTTACCTGAACATTCTAGTATTCATTCGTTTTCATCTCACCTCTTGTTCGGATATTTTAAGACTTTCCAAAGATCACCAATGTTTTAACATCCGCACACTTAGTGCCATCTCAATTAACCGAAGCTATTTCGGTATCGCACACTTAGTGCCTTAAGTAGCCGAAGCTAATTCAAATCGCACACTTAGTGCCAAATACCATTGATTTATCATCATATTCATCCAAACTAAATAAATATACAATCAGTGTATAATAAAAACGTCAAAACATACTTATAACATCTTATTTTGCGTATGAACTTACCTTGTACTCGAAATTGTCGACTCGATCGTTTATTCTATAATATTTGACTTCCCTCGGTCTAAATCCGAATTCCTCTTTTCTTGATCTATATGTATTCAAAATTAACCCTTTTATTCCTCAAATCATTCAAAACAATCCTTATACACATATTTAGAGCATTTTGCAAACTAGCCTTCACGTTTTCATATTTCGACTCTTTAGTCCCTAATTCACAAAATCACAAAATACACAAAAGTTGCTTATACACAAGCTTAGCCAAATTTTCATAGCTCTCATAAAAGTCCATACATTTCATTTATTTCACATTTTAGTCCCTCAAAATAACAGTTTTGATGGTCGTGAAACTAACTAAAAATTCGACTTAAGGTAAGCACACCTATCGGACAGTAGTATAGTTATGGTAAGACCGAATTTATCGTATCCAGGAGGACTAAAAGTACTAGTAATTACTATCTTTTTATTATCTAGCCTAACAATTAAGAGAGTGTTTTATCTAAGACTAATTATCTAATTAACTAAGATTACAGCAGAGATTAAAGTTGGAAAATACTTTTGGAAAACCGATGGAGGAGACAATACCCAAGGAAGAATCCACTTAGACTTCACTTATTACTTCTGAATTAGACGATTTATTCACTTGACTTAATCTGTGGAAATCCCTGATTTATGTTAATATCTTTATCGAGACTAAAAACAACTGACTCTAGGTTGATTAATCGAAATCTCTTTCTAATTAAAACCCCTATTGTCGCATTAACTCGATCTATGGATTCCCTTATTAGATTTGACTCTAATCTGACAGATTTATGTCGTCCTATCTCTAGGATTGCATGCAACTCTGTTTAATTATGAATGATCTACTCTTAAACAGAGACTTATGCTCCATTGAATAAGCACATCAAAAACCTGAATTAATATCCTAGAATTGATAAGCCGTAATATATACATATTTTTACCCCATGCTTGGCATTTTTATGGATGATTTTTCCTAGGTTTTATTTAATTCGATGCTCCTAATTCTTTAAATTCATATTTTATACTCAGGAGAGCTTATAATGGCGGAAAGAGCAAGAAACAGGCCAAAAATGGACAAATTGGGCAATTAGTGTTTCACATGGCCTAGGAACTTCCATACAGGTGATCCACACGCCCGTGTGTAACACACAGGTAGACCACACACTCGTATGTCATGACCGTGTTGACATTAATCCAAGTCAGAATTGCACAAGGCCTGAGCACCTTCATACGGGCATGGCACACGGCTGTGTCCCTATCGAGCCCAAGTCTAGTTCTACTCAGAAAAGGACACGTTTGAGGGTTTTGAAGCTTTCTAAAGCCTATATAAACACCCTAGAAGAGAATTAAAGGGGGACACGCAGAGTAGAAGGCAGAAAAGTGCTCAAGAACAGCCATCAAAATCACCTCGGAGACAAGATCTATATCAAGACTGAAGATTTCCATCCAATTTCCTAGAAGTTCTTTGGGTTTCTTTATGTTTTTTTCTTTTCCATACTTTAAGTTGTTTTCCATTATTATGAACTAAACTCCTTAAATACCTAAGGGAGATGAAACCTAAAATGAATCTTATTACTCTTTGATTTATATGATAAATACTTATTCTTATTCTTAATTGTGAGTTTTAATTCTTGCTTTAATATTCCAGGATATTAATTCAGTTTTTTGATGTGCTTATTCATTGGAGTAAACGTCTCTATTTAAGAGTAGATCATTCATAATTAAGCGGAGTTGCATGTAATCCATGAGATAGGACGACATAAATCTGCCGTATTAGAGTCAAATCTAATAAGGGAATCCATAGATCGAGTTAATGCGACAATAGGGGTTTTAATTAGAAAGAGATTTCGATTAATCAACCTAGAGTTAGTTTTTTTAGTCTCGAAAGGGATATTAAAATAAATCAGGGATTTTTACGGAATAAGTCAAGTGAATAAATCGTCTAATTCAAAGGTAAGAACTGAAGTCTAGGAGGATTCTTTCTTGGGTATTGTCTTCTCAATCGATTTTGCAAAAGTATGTTTTTCAACTTTGATCTCTGTCGCTACTTCAGTTAATTAGATAATTAGTCTTAGATAAAACATTCCCTAAATTTTTAGGCTAAATAATAAAAAGATAGTAATTACTAGTACTTTTAGTCCTTGTGGATATGATATTTCCAGTCTCCCCATAACTATACAACTGTTCGATAGGTGCGCTTACCTTAAGTCAAATTTTTAGTTAGTTTAGCGACCATCAAGTTTTTGGCGCCGTTGTTGGGGACTAAGATATTAGGAATGCTTAATTTTTATTACTTTAGCCATTTTTTTATTTGAAATTTAATTTAATTTTTAATTTTTCTTAAATTACTAAAATTTTCTTTTATTTACTTTTGGCAGGTTTTTATAGTTTATAACTAGAAGAAACCCGTCAGGACCTCTACTTTTTTATAGTGAAATCGAAAGCACAACTCGTAGAAACTGAAGAAAAATAAGGCGAAGCCTACGATACATAGAGGAAGGGCAAAAGGACGATATTCAAACCACGACTGAGGAGATGGCTGATAATCAAAATAATCTGTTACCTCCAGTGGCTGTTGTAAACCCAGTAGATCAGAATTCTGTTCCTCGTACTATGTATGATTATGCTAAACCTACTTTAACAGGAGCTGAATCGAGTATAGTTAGACCTGCCATTGCTGCAAATAATTTTGAACTGAAACCTAACACAATTCAAATGATACAATAGTTTGTTCAGTTTGATGGTTTGTAGGACGAGGATCCAAACGCTCATTTAGCAAATTTTCTAGAATTCTGTGACACTTTTAAGATCAATGGCGTTTCTGACGATGCCATTCGCCTTCGATTGTTTCCATTCTCACTGAGGAACAAAGCTAAACAGTGGTTAAACTCATTACCACGAGGGTCAATCATTACTTGGGAACAAATGACCGAAAAAATTTTACTTAAATATTTTCTGCCGGCTAAAACGGCTAAATTGAGGAATGATATCTCTTCTTTTGTGCAGATGGATTTAGAAACTCTTTATGATTCATGGGAGAGATACAAGGACTTATTAAGAAGGTGCCCTCACCATGGGTTACCTCTATAGCTGTAGGTTCGGACCTTTTACAATGGTGTGAACCCCTCAACAAGGCAACTTATCGACGTAGCCGCTGGTGGAACACTAAACAACAAAACACCTGGGAGGCTTACGAATTTATTGAAGGGATGTCACTGAATAACTATCAATGGCAAGTCATGAGAACGAAGCCAACGAAAGCTGCTAGTGTTTTCAACCTCGACGCAGTCACTATGCTATCCAACCAGGTGGAACTTTTAAATAAAAAGATTGATGGTTTGTATGGTTCTACTCAGGTACACCCAGTGATGAGGTGTGATTCAAATAGAGGAGAAGTACATAACACAGGTTATCCATCATTAAATCTTAGCACCGAGAAGGAACAAATCCACTATATGGGTAATAATTCTAGACCTCAAAATAACCCGTATAGTAACACTTATAATGCAAGTTAGAAGAATCATCCCAATTTCTCGTGGGGTGGTCAAGGAAATCAAAGACCACAACATCCTCCAGGTTACCAACAACCACCTTACCAACAAGAGAAAAAACCAAACCTTGAAGAGACGCTCACAAAATTTATTTCGGTGTCAGAAACTCGTTTTCGAATACCGAAACAATGCTTAAGAATTAGAAAGTGTCGATTTAAGGGCTCGAAACTCAAATAGGACAACTTGCTAAGTTGATTTTCGAACGACCACAAGGTAGCTTGCCGAGTAATATTGAAACTAACCCAAGGGAACATCTTAATGCAATTACTGTTCGAGATGAAGAAGGGTTAGTTGAACCTGAACCAGAACTGATGCAAGGATTTGTGGTAAGTAAAGGTAAGGATGAGGTGGACCACAATGAGCAAAAACCGATAGGTAGAGAATATAAACCTCGTGTGCCATACCCTAGTACTACCAGGAAAGACCACACGGATGAACAATTTGGTAAATTTCTTAAATTATTAAAGAAATTACATATTAACTTACCGTTTATTGAAGCTCTTTCGCAGATGCCAAACACAGTTAAATTTTTAAAGGAGCTTTTAGCAAATAAGCGGAAGTTGGATGATGCATCGCATGTGGAGTTGAACATAGTTTGCTCAGCCATTCTACAGAATAGGCTACCCAACAAGTTGAAGGATCTAGGGAGTTTTACGATTCCTTGCTTAATTGGTAGTTTAAACGTTAACAATGGTTTGGGTGATTTAGGAGCAAGTATTAATGTCATACCCTATAAAATGTTTAAACAACTCTGTCTTGGGAAACCCAAACAAACTAGGATGAGCATTCAATTGGATGATAAAACAATTAGATTTCCTAAGGGTATTATTGAAGACGTGCTTGTCAAAATTGATAAATTTATATTCCTAGTTGACTTTGTTATTCTAGACATGGATGAGGATAGTGATGTACCTTTAATATTAGGAAGGCCCTTTTTAGCAACTGCTAGAACTATCATTGATGTTGGCACATGTGAATTGATACTTCGTGTAGGTGATGACACGATTAAGTTTCAAGCTCGTGACTCTGCAAAAATACCTAGTAATCGAGACGATTGTTTAATTTCTATTAACTTGAATAATGTTGTAACTCAAACTCCTTTTCAGGACTCCCCTAGGAAGAATGTGATGGAGCCTCATTCTAATCCATGTAATAAAAATAGAGCGACTCATGAAGAACGAAGGCTTCAGATCGATGAACTAGACGAATGGCGAACACATGTCAAGGAGAAATCAAAAGCACACGATGAATCAAAGTGACACTTCGATAAGCGTAGGGATGAAACAATGCAATTTAAAGTTGGGGATAAAGTATTGTTTGATGAAAAGGATCCCCGAATTGCTACTTCAGAGCTTAATACAAACGAAGCAACTCCCTTCATGGTACTAAATGTTTTCCCATACGGTACAGTCGAAGTAAATCATTCTCAATTTGGCACTTTTAAAGTAAATATTACTCGACTTAAACTTTATGTGGATAATAGAATTCATAGTGAGAAAGAGGAGTCTCGACTCCGTGATCCACCGTAATCATGCAAATGAGAGGTAAGTCGAGCTTAGACTCTAAATAAGCACTTCTCAAGAGGAAACTCGAGCACTAACACCACTAATTAGTTTATTTTAGCTATTTTTAGTGTTTTTATACAGGTACAGTGGCCCACAAGGCCTGGACACATGGGCGTGTCCTTGGCCGTGTGGAAACAGGGCTAAAAATTTCCCAAGTATCGAGCCACACGACCATGAATTTGATCCATACAGCCATGCGACACGGCTGTGTAAAGCACACGGCCATGAGACACAAGCGTGTCATAGGCCGTGTGAAAAATGGAGCTAAATTTTCAAATTTTAAATAAGTCAGGGAGCCACACGGGCAAGATACATGGCCATGTGTTCAGACACGCAGGTGTGTGAAGTACCACACAGGCATGGAAGAAGTGAAGGGCATGGAGCACGGCTATACGACACGGCCACGTGAACCACACAGCACCGACACATAGGCGTGCCCCTAGGTCGTGTGACGATTGGGCATTCAATTTTTGCGATAAACGCGGGCTAGGCGCGAGCCACAAGGGCTTGTGACACGGGCGTGTAGCCCAATACTGGCCTCACACGACCGTGTCCCCTTTTTAATCCTCAAACCCTAACTTTACCTCACCCTTGTCTTCCTCCTCAAAACGCCTTCCCTTAACCGCCGTAGTCCTCAAGAACCCTTCCCACGCCCGTGCTCCCCCTCTCCACCAACCCTTCGTAGTCGACACCAATAGCCTGTGCCCCACCGCCAGCCCACCCTTTCCTTCCCCTTCTTTTCCTACCCAAACCCCACTCCCTCTCCACCCACCTTCACGCCACACTAGTCACTAACAGAACACGACCCTGCCCCGCCCTTGCTCCCCACCGTCGGCCCGAACAGATCCCTCCACCACCGTTCCCACCCCTAACCACTGCTTGTGGTTTCCTATTTTACCCTCAACTATTTTATTTCAATTATTTATCTATTTATTTCTTTTTTATTTCTTATTTATTCTTCCATTTTAATTTTAGTATATTTTTCTTTACTTAGTTTTTACTAACCTTCATTATTATTATTGTTATTATTCATTCTATTTGTTGAGCATTAGTATGATTATTTTTCATATTCTTATTTCTATTACTTTATTCTAGTTCTCTGTTTTGTTTTTGCTTTATTTCTATTTAATTATTGTTAGTATTAGCTTCCATCTATTTTTGTTTACTTTCTATTCTTTAATACTTTCGTTATGTTTTTATTACGTTATTCTATTATTCTAGTCTTTGTTATAATTAGTGTTAGGGAATCTTCTTTTTCGGACTATAGTTTTATTACTGATGGTCGTGAAACCAACTAAAAATTCAACTTAAGGCAAGCGCACCTATCGAACAGTAGTATAGTTATGGTGAGACCAAAAATATCGTATCCACAAGGACTAAAAGTACTAGTAATTACTATCTTTTTATTATCTAGCCTAATAATTAAAGTGTGTTTTTAAACTAAAACTATTTATCTAATTAACTAAGATTACGACAAAGATGAAGTTTGAAAAATACTTTAGGAAAAACCAATAGAGAAGACAATACCCAAGGAAGAATCCACCTAGACTTCACTTATTACTTCTGAATTAGACAATTTATTCACTTAACTTAATCCGTAGAAATCCCTAATTTATGTTAATATCTCTATCGAGACTAAGAACAGCTGACTTTAGATTGATTAATTGAAATTTCTTTCTAATTAAAACCCTTATTGTCACATTAACTCGATCTATGGATTCCCTTATTCGATTTGACTCTAATCCGATAGATTTATGTCGTCCTATCTCTAGGAGTAAGTTAAATGTTTGTGGCATGTTATTTAGGAGTAAGTTTTGCAGTTTTTTTTAGGGGTATATAATATGAACAATACAACAAATTATAGTGTGCTTCCAATATATCTTTCTTTCGTATTTTATGTGTTTTATATTCTTGCTAAAATACCAACAATTGGTATCTGAGCTTTTATCTTAAGGGATCTGTGAGTTGAGAGAAACACATAAGCTTTAGACATGGAAATTTAAATAATGTTTTCTCATATTGGTCCTCCAATTTTTTATGGTGGTAACTATCAAGCTTGGGCTGTTAGAATGGCAGTCTATCTTGATGCAATAGATCTTTGGGAAGCAGTAGAAGAAGACTATGATGTTCCATCTTTGCCAGCAAATCCAATAATGGATCAACTGAAGACTCACAAAGAGAATAAGACAAGGAAGTCCAAAGTTAAAGCATGTATTTTCTCTATTGTTTCAAGCAAAATATTTACAAGAATCATGAATTTGGGGTTAGCAAAAAAAATTTGGGACTATCTCAAGAAAGAATATTAGGGCAATGAAAGAACAAAAAATATGTAAGTGCTCAATTAGATCAAATAGTCTGAAATGATGAAAATGAAGGAGATAGAAACCATTAAATACTATTATGACAAGTTGGAGGGCATGGTAAACAAGGTAAGATTGTTGGGTAAGGATTTTTTTGATGATCGAATAGTGTAAAAAATTCTTGTCACTTTGCTTGAAAAATATGAGTCTAAAATTTCTTCATTAGAAGAATCTAAGGATTTTTCAAGTATATCCTTGGCAGAATTAATGAATGCATTGCAGGCTCCAGAGCAAAGGAGAAAGATGAAACAAGAAGCATTAGTAGAAGGTGCTTTTCAAGCAAAGTTTGAAAATTCATGAGTCAAAAATAAGAAAATTAAAGATGAGACCAGCAATAATAACAACAACAAGACATGTCCACCATGTCCACATTGTAAGAAGAGAAATCACTTGCCAAAAAATATTGGTGGAGGCCTGATATCAAATGCAAAAAATGTGGTAGTATTGGGCACATAGATTAGGTTTGTAAGTCTCAACAACATGAAAAGGAAAAAACATCTATTACGCAACAACAAGATGAATTCTTTTTTGTGGCGACATGTTTCCCCAATGATTCTTGGTTGATTAATAGCGGCTGCACAAATCACTTGACCAATGACCCAACACTTTTCAAAGAACTTGATAAAACTATCATTTCCAAAATAAAAATTGGAAATGGTGAGTTTATTCTAGTTAAGGGAAAAGGAACAATGGTTATTGAAAGTTTAATAGGTTTGAAACACATAACTAATGTTCTATATGTGCCTTACATTGACTGAAATCTTTGAAGTGTTGGGTAGTTGATTGAAAAAAGATTCAAGATCATATTTGAAGACAAATGGTGCTTCATCAAAGGTACAAAAGGCAGACATGTATTCGAAGTAAAAATGAGAGCGAAAGGTTTTGCTTTAAATCTAATGGAGGAGAAGTCAACAATGAAGCAATTGTTAGAGACTCCTCAGT
The DNA here is from genome assembly GCF_007990345.1 of Gossypium hirsutum. Classification (NCBI taxonomy): domain Eukaryota; kingdom Viridiplantae; phylum Streptophyta; class Magnoliopsida; order Malvales; family Malvaceae; genus Gossypium; species Gossypium hirsutum. The sequence continues at coordinate 108,537,798 of NC_053424.1, read as the reverse complement.
ACTTTGATGACAACATCGATGATGTTCCAATTCGTGACACAAGATCTTTATCTAAAATTTATGAAAGCTGTAATGTTGGTGTATTTGAGTCTGCTGAGTCTAAAGAAGTTGAGAAGGAGGATAAAGTCTACATGTTAAGTATGGCCTCCTGCGGTCTTAAACAAACTTCTAGGGCCTGGTAAAACAAGATTGATAGATATCATTTGAAAGAAGAACATAAGATTGATGAAATCAAGTTTATTTTTTGCAAGACTAAAGATAAAATTGCAGATATGTTAAACAAGGCTCTTTCAAAAGTTAGATTTAAAGTTTTAAGAAATAAATTAGGTTTTTGCAATTACTGAGACAAGCAGGACTGTTGAGGATGTACCTTAGACTTGTTTAATAATAGGCTTGTAGACCAAGTCTTTAGGGATTTAAATTTTTTTACATGATTTTAAGAGCAAGTTAAGTGTTTGTGGCATTATTTTAAGAGTAGGTTTTACAGGTTTTTGTTATTTATTTTGCTATATAATATGAACAACATAACAAATTATAGTGTGCAACCAATATATCTTTCTTTCATATTTTCTGTCTTTTATATTCTTGCTAAAATACCAACAAGCTAGCTCTTGTTTTTAGGCCTGGCCACACGGCCGTGTGTCCCCTGTTTTTAGGCTATTTGAGATTTCACCCTAGACTTCTAGAATTGTTTCAAATTATCTCCTGTTAGTTCTAAAATCATTTTTAGGGACCTGTAAACTCGTATTTAAGACTGTATGCATAATTTTTACTGTGATTTGAATGAAATAGCTTACATTTTAATTATGATCGATTTAGTAGTAATGCTTGTGACCCTAATCTATTTACGGAGAAGGGTTACGGGTGTTACAACGCCACTTGGTATGGGCATGGGAGAAGCGAACAAGGACCCCACACGGCTTGGACACACGGGCGTGTCACAAAACGTGTGACTGTTGGAGCTAAGTTTTTTGTGACACACATGATCTAAGTGAGATCACACGACCTGGCGATATGGTCAAGTGACCCATCGACCATGCACAAGACCATGGGAAAAGGGAACAAAAGCATCATATGAGCTAAGATAGACCACATAGCCTGGAAACATGGTCGTGCTGGGCACACGGCCTATAAACACAGGCATGTCTTGGCCGTATGAATACTGGAGCTGAATTGTTTCAATTTTTTAGGGACACGTAGCCTAGGTGTAGGAATACAGCCATGTGGCCCACATGGCCTGACACTTGATTGTGTACCTCTTTAGAGTTAGGATTTTTATTTTTTAGTTTTCTTATATTTTTCTCCCTTCTTCCTCATTAGTCATCGTTATTTAAATCCCTTACCCCGCCGTCATTCCCTTCACCAATCTCTTTCGGTCCCTAACCTCCCTTCCAAAAGTCCACTCTTCTCCTTTCCTTCCTCAACTAACTTCCTATTTCCCACTCCCTATATCTAGTTTTGTTTCATTAAACCACCATTCAAGACCACACGCCACCATTCGCCCACGACACTGATCTACCATTCCCCACCCATCCCTTCTCTTTTCACATAATAAGCTCACTACCGCTAAATTCTTTTCTCCTCCTCTCCATTCATTACTCCTTTCCCCTGTTCCCCCTCATTCATTTCTCTCTTGTCACTGATGGCCCCTTCACTTTCCTCTTCACTGCCAATCGATCGTCCTTAAACCACTCCGCCCATGAGCCACCATCATTTGTTCCCTTTTCTTTCTTTATTTTATTTTATTTTATTTTATTAGTTGTTAATTTTATGTTTATTATTATTATAAATGTTAGTTATATTATTATTTTATGCATTTGATTATTGTTAGTAGTAGATTTTTATTTTTTATTTTTTTATGTTTTATTATTATGTTTTTAGAATTAGTTATGTTTTAATCAGGAATTTAGTTTTCGTCGTAGGGAGGATTGCACTCGATTAGTTGTGTGTTGCATGTCAATTGGTTCATCTGCTAGACTAGTTCATTGATTGGTGTTGATTTTTCTGGCTGTATGCATGCTAAATCTTAATGAAACAAATTCGATGTTTTGGGTTAATTTCTATCGGCACAATTGTTTTTTTGGTTTTTTATGTTTTTGTTGATAATTGTTATCCATATCGCCTATGTTCATATAAGATGTATTTTATCGATGTTGATTATGCCTTAGTCAATGATTCACTATTGTTCTGATAGCTGATTGTCTTTTTCTTTTATCAGGTGCATGATGCTGAACACACCAGGAAAAAAGTAAGGTACCCGCCCATTCCAAGAAAAGAAAAGCTAATGGGCCTTCATCTTTCTCCTCTCTAACTGCAACCACTAGACTTTGATACCTAATTGTTTGCCATCAACTCCATGAGGAAAGGTACTAGCATCTAAAAGATAGATTGTTGGGTTTGGGTCAGTGTATCAACTGGGAAGCCCTTTAGGCTGTGGGTCGAGTATATTTTTCAGGTTCTAAGTGTGAAACTAGGAATTTATTGGGTTTCTATTAATTTTTAATTTAATTTAGGGGGTTAATTTCATCTAAAATCGATTAAATAATAATCTAAAAAATTAAAGAATATATATTTTGAAAAAAATTAATTTTACAAATTTTAAATAATTATTAGTGAAAATAATCAATTTGGATTGAAATAGAATTTTAAAATAATTTTTATTGGGGGTAATTTGAGTAAAATTTAAATATTAATTAAATAGGATTTAATTGTAAAACAAGAGAAAATTTAGAGTATTTATATGGTAAATAAAACTTAAAATTTGGAATTTTGGAGGGAAAGGATTAAATGGTAAAGTAAGGGAAATGTGGAAGTGGCAATTAGGCAAAATTTCCAATTTTTAAATTTTTGGTGAGTGGTTTCAGTTTTAAAGCTAATGTATCTAGCCAACTTTTCACACATTTTACATCAGATTATAGAGCTTTAAAATTCTTTTTCTTTATATGATTTTAAAGATTTATCATCAGACAGTAGATCCAACCAATTTCCTTCTCAAAATACTCTTTCAATTCACTTGAAATTATTCTCAAAAGTAGCAAAAAATATTATGAAATTTCTTAAGTTTCTTGAATCAAGATTTTCAATCAATGAATTTAGAGCAAATCAAACGTAATCTTCAATCCTATACTTGTTTTTATGATGATTAGAAACATTTTTACATGATTTGAGGGTCCATTAAAGGATTTTTATCAATGTCATCTTCTTCTAAGAATACATGGTTCTTTAATGGTAGATCTTGAATTTTGAGAGGAAATCCACAAATTAATGGACGTTCCCACTCAAAATGGATCTATTAAAATTTTTTGATCTTATTTATCAAGATTAAACATGATTTGTGAGGTAATTTAAAGAAATCTGAATTTTACCATCTTCATGAACCTATTTTCTGAAATTTTTTGAAATTTATTTAAAGATGAAATTGATGCTTAGTATAAGTGTATTTGGTCTAGTATTGATGATTGAAAGTGTTTACGAGGGCTGGAGAGATCAATTTTGAGAGGAATTGAGTTTCAACTTGATATTACAAATTTGATAAGATATCTTTGTGAGAGGATTTCAATTAGTATAGTTAATTTAAATTCGTGTTTATTATAGCATTGGAAAGGTGGTAATGTCTACTTTATCTCTGTTGAAGCTTCAAATCTTGAAGAGGATCGAGATAACCAGAATTGAAGTTTGCATTGGCTTGGTTGATCACTTGTTTGTGGTAGAATAAATTGTGTGGTAAGTGTTTCCAAAGGTGATTTGGTAAATTGACACATCGTTTATGTTCAATTAGTAGCTTAATCGATTATTTTAATTGATTAATTATGGTTAAATGGCTGATTTTTGCAAGATTGATATTAAATGTGCAAGAATTGAATTTTTATTGAATAATGGAAAGTAAGCTTTTAGGTGGTAAATGCTTGATTTAATTGGATGTTAAATGGCTATGTTACATGTTACACATAAGCATTTTCTCACATTAAATTGAGCACAATAATGACTAATTTATATGCTCTATTTGACTGAATATATTGGCAACATGTATGGTGGATCCATTGGATATGGTTGGCATGCCATAGGATTTGTGAGTACTCAACTTTATTTGTGACATTGTGAGCATATAGCTCTAGGTGGACTGATTTGTTTGGAGTAGATAAGGGAGTGTAGAGCATGAGTCTAAACTCAATGGTGTTATTTGAAGTGCTATAAGGGAGCGTGTGCTTCGGCCTGCTGAACTCGATAGACTATATTTGATATTTGTGGGAGTTTGGAGATCCATTTATCCGATGTATGATCACCTGTGTAAGCCATGAGAAGTGTATGAAATATATTTATGTGTGATTGTTGCTATATCATTCAATGTTTGCAAGCCATGAATAATTGACTCTTGATATTGATAAAGCATATGGAAATTAAATTGACATGTTTCATTATTATGGTTGATAATTGGTGATTGATTGGTGTGATTAAACAAGATTTAGATGTTGATTTACTAGTTGTTTTTATTAACTTTCAGAGAGCTATTTAAAGCTCATGCCCTCACAACTCATGTAGATATTCGTCGGGCTTGAGGAGCTAAGGAGCCAAGCAAGAGAGTTCTAAGAGATTTAGGCTTGGTAGAGACTTTATTACACATTTAAGAGACTGTAATCAGGCATTGTGGAACTCCCAGGAATTACTTTAAATTTGGTTGTAAATGGAATTTGGACATTAGACATTTTATTTTGGATGGTTTTATAATAATTTTGAGGCATGTTTGAGTTTATTTATTGAATGATTTATGGTGTATTGTTGCTTGATAACACGGTGATTGATAACACGGTGTGTGTGGCATGAAATTTATACTAATGATTGTTTAAATGAAGCTTCCATGGAGTGGTTTACTAGTGACTAAGGTACGCCACTTGATTGATTTGTTCAATGTTTGTTATGCATGACATTGATTGTCTAATTCTATATAATTAAGGCTTAATGATATCAATAAATTCAATTGAATGTGTATATATATGTATGTTAATTAATCATAGTTAAATCAGCTTTAATTGCCATTAAAATATGCAAAATTAGGTTTTAAAACAAGTTTTTCCCTGGTGTAATGGTTTTCACATGAGCGTGTGCTTGTCCACATGGGCATGTGAGGGGTTGCACACGTGCGTGTAGGTAAGTGACACGAGTGTGTGGAGATTGGAGCTATCACACGTGGGCATATGGGGTTTCCATACGGGCGTGTACAATTGGCCTGAAAGTTTTTCATGACGTGAACACGATTGTTTAATAACACACAGTTTGGGGTACACGGCCGTGTGGGTTTTGGGGGTTTGAATTTTTGTCTTTTTAAATTGGTATTCTAAATTGTTTAAGTTACAACTTCTTCTTAAAAATTGATTAGTATAATTAGAGCTTTAGATGATAAGAAAACTTCGTAAAATTTTAGGATTTGTCTCGTAATGGGTAAAATTCAATAGAAAAGCACTTAATTTATATTTCAGAATAGGTCCTGATAGTTTGTATTTGTTACAAGTTAGTCCTTAATAATAAAACTTGAATTAGACATAGTAAATGAACTCAAATTAAGCTAAAATTTTTAGGCTTGAATAATTTTGACTAAAAGAAAGTTAGTAAACACTTAGATCTAAAATCGGGTTAGTTTTTTCATATATGATAAAATGACAAAAATGCCTTTAGATTAAATTACCTAGGAAAAGTTTAAAATTGGCTCATAATTTGCTTTTGCAATAATAAATAACTTCTAATTAGATAAGATTAAGGTGTTATAAGGTCTGGGTGTGTCTTAAGTGGTCGTTAGCCGGAGAATCACTTAGCTGGCTAATGTAATGCCATTATTGTTGCTATTGCTGTTGTTGCACCTACTCTAACTCGAAAGAGGGACCGTGGCAGAGGTGATGGTGGTAGAGGTGCTCGTCAACGTAGTGCTAAACGAGGTGGTGATAGTGGTCCAGCCAGAGTTTATGTAGTGAGAAAGCCTCAAATGAGAGAGGCTATTGATGTTATTGTAGGTACTTTCACTCTACAGTGTTTTCCTCTACTAGCTTTATTTGATTTTGGCGTGACTAGGTTGTTTATCTTGAGAGACTTAGCTAGAGAGTTAGGGATTGCTATAGAGACATCTATGTCGAGTGTTATTGTTAAGATCCCTCTAGGTGATAATGCAGTGGTGGATTAGGTTTATCATTGTTGTGCTTTGATGGTTCAGGGACAAGTGTTCCTAGATAATCTTCTCGAGTTACAATTTTTGGGTTTCAACATCATCCTGGGTATAGATTGGTTGTCTGAGCATTAGGATAAGGTGGATTGTAAGGCAAAGTTGGTGACTCTGATTGGTTCTGGTGGTTCAGAAATTATTGTTGTTGGTGAGAAGTTTGAGTTGTTGTAAAATGTGATTTCTTCGCTTTGTACTGAGAAATGAGTCCAAAAAGGTTACGAAGCTTATCTATCCTATATCTTGAATGTCGATAGTAGAGAGATGAGGTTGGACGAGATTCGGGTTGTCTGTGATTTTTCAGATGTGATTCTTAAGGAGTTGCCTAGATTACTGCCGAATAGAGAAGTTGAGTTCAATATTGAGCTCTATCCTGATACTGCTCCGATCTTTATTGTGCCCTATCACGTGGCACCTAATGAACCAAAAGAGTTGAAGTTACAGTTGCAAGAGTTATTGGATCATCGGTTCATTCATACGAGTGTGTCTCCGTAGAGAGCACCGATGTTGTTTGTGAAGAAAAAGGATAGGACTTTGAAGTTGAGTATCGATTATCGCCATCTGAATAAGTTGACCATCAAGAATAAGTATCTGCTACTGAGGATTGATGATCTGTTTGACCAGTTTCGGGGAGCTTCAATTTTCTTAAAGATTGATCTGAGGTCTAGGTATTATTAGTTGAAGGTTAATGATTTGAATGATATGAAGACTGCTTTCAAGACTCGATATGGCCATTACGGGATTCTTGTCACACCATTCAGATTGATGAAAACAGCTACCGCATTTATGGACATAATAAACTGAATATTTCATTCCTACCTAGATTGGTTCATAAGGATATATTGGTGTATTCTCGACCAGAGGATGAGTACGATGAGCACTTGAGAGAGGTTCTACAAGTTTTTCAGGAGAAGCAGTTGTATGTGAAGCTAAGAAAGTGTGAGTTTTGGCTTCGTGAGGTGGTTTTTCTATGTCATGTCATTTCACCTGAAGGTATTCAGGTTGATCCAAAGAAGGTTGAGGTGATTTTGGATTGGAAGCTGCCAAGGACTGTTTCTGAGGTCAGAAGTTTCTTGGGGTTAGCTAGTTATTACCATCTCTTTATCAAGAGGTTTTCAAGCATTGTTTTTCCTTTGACGAAGTTGCTTCAGAAGAACACTGCCTTTCAATGGACTGATGAGAGGCAGAAGTGCTTTGAGAAGCTGAAGTCAATTTTGACTGAAGCGCTTGTATTGACCCAACTGGTATTCAGTAAGAAGTATATGGTCTATAATGATGCTTCTTATACGGGACTAGGTTGTGTGCTACTGCAATAGGGTTAGGTAGTTGCTTTTGTGTTAAGGTAGTTGAGGCCGCATGAGTGTAACTATTCGACTCACAATCTAAAATTAGTTGTAGTAGTCTTCGCGCTCAAGATTTGGCGTCACTACCTGTACGATGAGAGGTGTGTGATATACATCGATCACAAGAGTCTTAAGTATCTTCTAACCCAGAAGGAGTTGAACTTGAGATAGAGGCGCTGGATCGAGTTGCTGAAAGATTATGATTGAGTGATCGAGTACCATTTGGGGAAGGCGAATGTAGTTGTAGATGCTCTAAGTTGCAAGTCTCTAGTTGATTTGCGGGCTATGTTTGCGAGGTTGTCTATCTTTGAGGATGGGGGTTTGTTAGCTGAACTTTAGGTGAGGCCAATTCTTTCGCAATAGATTCGTGAGCGTCAACCTTTTGATGATAGTTTGGCTCGTTAGATTCGTCAGGTTGAGTTAGGTTTTTAGGGGGATTTTGATCTCAACTTTGATGGTGTTTTATGTTTTTGAGGTCGCTTGTGTGTTCTGTGAGACGAGGATCTGAAGCACTCGATTCTTATCGAGGCTCATAGCAGCCCTTTTGCTATGCATCTCAGTGGGAATAAGATGTATCGGGATCTTCAGGTTCTGTATTGGTGGCCTGGGTTGAAGAAGGATGTTATTGACTTTCTTGCCAGATGTTTGGTTTTTCAGAAGGTGAAAGTCGAACATCAGCGTCCATCAGGTTTGCTTAGCCTATTTAGATTCTGGAGTGGAAATGGGAGCAGATTACGATGGATTTCATTTCGAGTTTGCCTTTGGCTCTGACATATAAGGATTCGATCAGGGTGATTGTGGACAGATTTATGAAGTCTACACATTTTTTGTCGGTCCGTACGACTTTTAGTCTGCATCAGTTAGCTGAGCTCTACATTCGTGAGATTGTTCTTCTTCATGGAGTTCCTGTTTCGATCATATCAGATCGAGAGCTGTAGTTTACTTCAAGATTCTGGAGGTTGTTGCATGAGGTTTTGGGTTCGAAGCTTCATTTCAGTTATGCTTATCATCTGCAGCCCAATAGTCAGTCAGAGAAGGTGATCCAGATTTGAGGACATGCTTCGTAGTTGTGTTATCGACTTCGGAGTTAATTAGGATCGTCACTTGTTGTTAGTCGAGTTTGCATATAATAATAATAGCTATCAGAAGAGTATTCAGGTGGCCCTGTTCGAGGCTTTGTATGGATGGAGGTGTAAGACTCCTTTGTATTGGTATGATATGGAGAAGAAGAGGAACTTGGGTCCAGTGTTGGTTTGGGAGGTTGAGGATAAGGCGAGACTTGTTTGAAAGCGGTTGAAGGTTGCTTCTAATCGATAGAAGTCTTACGCTAACCTGAGACATTGAGATGTCAAGTATCAGGTTGGTGATAAGGTAATTCTGAAGGTTTTACTGTGGAAGAAAGTTCTGAGGTTTATTGGCCCTTATAAGGTTGCCGAACGGATTAGACCGGTTTCTTATCATTTGTTGTTACTACTTGACCCCAGCCGCTCCAAGGGGCTTTATCTCTAACATTACGATATCTCCACGCCCTTTTAGCCCACACCTTAATAGGGCGACGAGAGAGCACTGGCGTCGTTAACACTCACGACGCATACTTTTTATGGAGCATGAGGCAAGGGCATGTTTTTGATCTCGCATACTTTATCGCCCTCGCTTTTCACCATCAAACCGAGCGAAACCAAAAGAGATTCATCAGCATCGACCCTTACATGAATCGTCTAGCTCGACACTTCGGGCTCCTGAACACATTGATGCAGTCCTCATCACTCACACTCATCGGCCAGATGTCTCCACAGGGCATCTCAAGTATGCTCCACATGAGGATGATAAAGCGTCGTTGTGGGTTTGATCCTCCTAAATACCGACTAGTACGAGCCACCAATTAGGATGACCCCAAGGATATTCCTGAGATATCCCTTCATTTAATGAGGACCCACCTTCTCAGCCATCACCGAGTTACAAACTAGTCATGCGGTTGCTTCATTGACAGAAATTTCTGACCACCTGAATCGCTTTGAGCAATATCGCACCCAGCGATTCGACAGCATAGAGGCGACTCTACAGCAGATTTGCCAGCATTTCCACATTTCTCCTCCAACACCACTACCTCACTATCCAGCTACCGATGAGGACTTTTGAGTCCATTTATTTTCACTTTGTTTTGCTTTCCCTTTTGTTTTTATTTTTTTTAATTTTTAGTTTTATTTACACTTTTCATGTTCTAAAAGACTTTTATTAGTATATTTTGAACCCCTTAATTTTCTAGCTGTTTCTTTATGAGTAACCATAACAACCCATTGATATAACTCCCTAAAACATTACTGGTGATATCACAGTTTCAAAAGGGTCAGTTGATTGGTGCTACTCAAGAATATACAAACAATCCTATGGGGACAGATAATCCACGACTGCCATGTCCTGCTCGACCATGACCATAGCCACCACGACACCGACCACCACGATAACCTCTTCGCTTGGCGCTATGATTGTGGAACCCAACCTCTACCACCACCTTCACCTCTGCCTAGTTCCACATGCATGTCATTCACAATGTCTACAAATCTGCTTCCACTATTCCAAGGAATATATCCAAATTCAGGGAATTTTCGCTTCTTCCCCACTGTTATGATATTATGCTTATATTGTTATTATCTATCTATGTACATTGAGGACAATGTACATCTTAAGTGTGGGGAGGTTATAATATTATGATTATCAGAAAATCCCTGAATTATATCTTGTTCTCAAATAATTTTCTCATATTACTATTAGAATGATTTTTGATTGACTTATGATTTTTATTGTATGTTTTGGATCAAAACATAGGTAATTGTGCATTGATTGTCTAACTTTAACACAGTAGAGGATCATGCATGATAAGTTGACTTTTGAGAATTAAAATTGCTAGGTTGTTTCCCTGAATTGAGGTATTATCTTGAAGTTCTAAATTTTATAGGATTGACATCAAATACCCATAATTTTTGTGAGATTTTAAGCCTTTTAGAGCATATATCTTCCTTACTCACTTATTTTATTGGTTATGAGTGTATCTGTAACAGCCTAAAATTTCAGTGGTGTCGGAACAGTGATTCGAGATCACTAAATCCAACGACTAGGATTAGAAAATTAAAATAAAATAATATTTAGAAGTGAGAGAGATTTAGAAATATTTTAAATAGGTGAAATTAAAATTTAAAAAGAAATTATTAAATAAATTAAGTTGAAAATGAGGTATCGAGACATCGATCTCGTAAAACCGAGCCAAAAATATTTTTATAAATATTTATGGAGTGTTAGTAATATGATGTTAAAATTTTGTTAGAAAATTTTATCATTGGGTGGTTAATTAAATAAAAAGGACTAAATTGTAAAGGTGTAAAACTTGTGAAAGTGATTAAATAGCTTAAGTGTCTAATAAGGAAGAACCTAAAGAGAAAATTTCCCGAAGGGAGATATTTTGGACGGCAATAGCTAAGAAAAAGTCAGGAAATTAGTGAAATAAGGGCAAAATTGGAATATTGCTAAGACTAACTAAATAAAGTTAGGACTAAATTGGAATTATCTAGGTTTTTCTTCATTTTTCTTCTTTCTCATCAACTAAAAATGCGATAGGAGGCCTGGAATAAGCTGGTTTTTCATATATTTGCATCATGTGAGTTTAATTCTTGCTTTTTCTTTGTAATTTTTGTGTTTTTAAGACTTTTACAACTAGGTCCTACTATTAAATTCATTTTTTTATTCTATGAGTGAAATTGAAAGTTTCCATGAATAAGTTCTGTAATTTTATGATGATTTAGGATGGACTTGAAGTTTTAATCTTATTATATGATGATTTTATTAAGCAATTTTAGTGGAAATTGATTTTTAGGACCTAATTGTGAAAAAGTTTGGAATTAAGGTCTAATGCAGAAATTCTGATTTGAAAAGGTTATGAAGTAGTTTAAAGTAATAGAATAAAGTGTTAATTGAGAAAAATTAGTTCAATTGGAGAGTTAATTGAGCAGGGACAAAATTGTAAAATTTGGGGTAAAAGTAAATTTTCAAAAATTAAAGTGTATAAGCTGTAAATTAGAGTAGAATTTGAATAAATACTAATGAATAAATGGAAATTTTGTATATTATAGATCAAGAAATCGAGGATAAATGAGGAAAAGAGAAAATTTCGTTAGTTCCAGAAATCTCTACAACTACTACAAATTTTTTCGGGTAAGTTCGTACGGTTAAATTATTAAATTTCAATACTATTTTATGAATGGTGATTAATATTTATGTATGTTAATTGTTGAAAATAAGTAAATTATGTACGAAAGTTACGAAATTGAACTGAGTATTTCGGAGGAACGGAACACAGGAAATTAGTACGATCGTTTAGTAAAAAAGATGAATTGACGGTAAATTACTCCAGTAAACCGAGATTCAGCATTTATTGCGAATTCTCGTGTTTTCTTTTCGTTTAGCTCTTATGAGCTTCTATTAACTCATATGAGTTTTAGCTAACCCTTTTGCGGTTTCAGTTCAGCTCTGATGAGCTTCAGTTAGCCTTCGGGCTTCCGTTTAGCACTTGTGTGCTTCAGTTAGCCTTTGGGGTTCCGTTTAACACTTGTGTGCTTCAATTAGCCTTCGGGCTTCCGTTTAGCACTTATGTGCTTCAGCTAGACTTCGGGTTTCAGACCACAATGTACTTAAATCCGTAAGCTGTTCCTTGAATGGACAAGTTGGTAAGTCGTAAATGTAACGTATGGAAAAAGAAATGTAGTAATGTTATCATTATTTTTATTGAGCTCAATTAAGTAATTTTTTTTTAAATGAGATTATGACTTACAGGATGAAAGTAACTCACTTGAAATGTCCATATGATTTGAATTTTGGAAAATTAATATTTGGTAAGATTTATAGTTAAGCTGACGAACTTACTAAGCTATAGTCAGCTTACTTGTAATGTTTATTGCTCTTTGTAGATTAACGAGATGGTCGGAGGATTGGATCATCACGCTCAAGTCACACTATCTTGATTTTTCGGTAGATTTTGTTATAAATACTTTAAATGGTTTATATGGCATGTATTAGAAATTATATGACTATGTTTTGTATTAACTCATGAATATATTAGTTAAGTTAATATAAGTTGATTTATGATATGAATGGAAATTAACTAAGATGTTTAAATACTACTTGAAAGTATGAATGGATATAATGTTAGATAAAATAAAGACTAGTGATATTGTTATGAAACGAATGTGATTTGGATGAAGACTGTATTTATTGAGTTGTTGTTTGTATTGAATTGGTTGCAAATTTGAAATTGCAGGGAAGGTTAGATGTTTCTAAAAGGGTTATATTGAGTTTTTTTTTAATAATAATAATAAAATAAATAAACAAAAAAATAAAAAAGTAATTATATTACAAAAAAAATTTCGGAGTACTTGAATAAGTCCATATTCATTTATAATACGTGATTTAGGCCTTGAGGGTTCATTAAAGAGACTTAATGATTTAATTTTAATATGTTTGTTGTTTATTCATGAATTGTTTGTAAATTAACCAATATGTTTGGTAATGCCTCGTAACCCTATTCCGGCGACGGTTTGGGTTAGGGGGTGTTACATTTATTGGTATCATTCTCGGAATGGATGTGATGTGTAAAATGTTTAGAAATACATACCATATAAATCTGTGATATTGTGATGTGTATGATCCGATTTAACCCTTGTTTTTTAATAGATTGTAAAGATGTCGGATAGACCTGAACATTCTGAACAGGAAGAAGCAAATAGTAGAGTACAAACATCTGAACAAGGGACAAGTAGTGATGTTTCAATTTCCTTGATGCGAGAATAAGAACTTAGAAACATGATTATTCGAGTAATGAATCAGTGGTATAATGAGAGGATGCAGGAAATGAATCAGACCCAGAAACCTCCTCCCCCTACAGTACCACCAATAGTACCATCAGTTGCTCCTCCACCTCCTCCTCCAGTAACTGAATCAAGTAAGAGAACTCCGTTAGAAAAACTCAAAAAATTTGGGGTTGAAGAATTTCGAGACAGGTCATATGATGATCCAGTAAAAGCTGAGTATTAGTTGCAGAGCACGATAAGAGTTTTTAAAGAAATGGCTTGTTCTCCAGATGACTATTTAAGGTGTGTTGTTTCCTTATTAAAAGAAGAAGCATATCGCTGATGGGAGACAATAGAAGCTGTGGTACCAGCCGAGAAACTTACTTGGGAATTTTTCCAGGCTGAGTTTAAAAAGAAATGTGTTGGTAAAAGATATTTAGACAAGAAAAAGAGAGAATTTCTTGATCTTCGACAGGGAAATCAGACAGTAGCTGAGTATGAGAGGGAGTTTGTATATCTTAGCAGCTATGCTCGAGAGATTGTTCCTACAGAAGAAAACATATGTGTCCGATTTGAAGAAGGACTGAATGATGAAATCAGAATGATGATAGGTGGTACGAAAATTCAAGAATTTGTGGTTTTATCAGATCGAGCTCAAAAGATGGAAGAAGTGTACAACAGAAAGATGCAAGGGGAAAGAAGAAACAAAGAATCTTATAAGAGAAGCTCCTCCAAATCATTTTTAGCATTTTCGATTAAAAAGTTTAAGGAGGATTCCATTCGAGCTACATCGGTACCTGAATAATAAAAGACTTCAACTTGATCGTGGAATATCAATCAGATCAGTTGCTAGTGAAGCCAGTGTACAAAATACACCCAGGTCTAAATGTCAACACTGTGGAAAATACCACTTGGATGAATGCAGAGGTAAAGCAAGAGCTTGCTACAAATGTGGAGCCATTGATCATTTTATCCAGAATTGTCCTCTATTACAAAAAGATGAATAAGAACAGAAGGAGAAACAAATGGCTACTTCTTAGAGAAGTAAACGTGCAAGTCAAAGTAGTTCTGCAGGAGCTACTCATTCGAGTGTAAAAGATTCTGCTGCTCGGTCAGAGGTTAGAGCACCAGTACGTACATACGCCATCCGAGCTAAAGAAGAAGCTACAGCTCTAGACGTTATTGCTGGTACTTTCTATCTCTTTGATGTTATTGTATATGCATTAATTGACCCAGGGTCTACACATTCTTATATTTTCACAGTATTAGCATAAGAAAAGAAATTTTTTGTTGAACCAACTGAATATGATGTTCAAGTTACTAATCTATTAGGACAAAGTGTGATAGTAAATTTAGTGTGTCGAAATTGTCCAATGAAATAAAAGGCTGTGAGTTCCGTGCTGATTTAATGTTGCTACCCTTTCAGGAATTTGATGTTATACTGGGAATGGATTGGTTGACAAAACATAATGCTGTGATAAATTGTCGCGAGAAGTGGATCAGTTTGAAATGTCAGACAGGTGATATACTTTCTGTTGAGCTTGAGAATTCAAATGATGTTGTCAAAATTATTTCAGCTTTTTCGGCTCAGAGGTTAATGCAGAAGGGTAATCAGGTATTTTTAGCTTACATCCTTGATACTCGAGGATCTGGACCAAAACTAGAACAGTTGCTGGTTATTAATGAATTTCCTGATGTATTTCCTAAAGAATTACCGGGTTTACCACCAGATCGAGAAGTTAAATTTGTGATTGATGTGGTACAGGGGATAACTCCTATATCAGTGACGCCATATATTATGGCACCAGCTGAGTTAAAAGAGCTGAAGACACAGTTGCAGGAATTACTAGACAAAGGGTTTATTAGACCGAGTATGTCACCATGGGGTGCACCGGTCTTGTTCGTGAAAAAGAAAGACGGATCTTTAAGGCTGTGCATAGACTACAGATAGCTAAACAGAGTTACAATTAAAAATAAATATCCTTTGCCTCTCATTGATGATTTATTTGATCATTTGAAAGGTGCTATTATGTTTTCAAAGATAGATCTTTGATCCAGATATTATCAACTGAAAGTTAAAGAATATGATGTATCGAAAACTGCCTTCAGAACTCGGTATGGTCATTACGAGTTTCTGGTAATGTCTTTTGGTTTAACTAATGCCCCTCTGCATTTATGGACTTTTCATCCTTATTTGGATAGATTTGTAGTTATGTTTATTGATGATATACTGATCTATTCAAAGACAGAACCCGAGCATGCTCAACATTTAAGGATAGTGCTACAAACTTTGCGAGAAAAAAAATTATATGCAAAATTCAGCAAATGTGAATTTTGGCTTCATGAGGTTGGATTTCTGGGTCACATTGTTTCAGCCGAAGGGATTCGAGTAGATCCGAGTACAGTATCTGCAGTGGTAAATTGGAAAACTCCAAGGAATGTAACGGAAGTGAAAAGTTTCCTGGGTTTAGCTGGATATTATCGGAGTTTTGTTAAAAATTTCTCAATGATTGCTTCGCCTATGACACGATTGCTACAGAAGAATGTTGAGTTTGTGTGGTTTGACGAATGCCAGCAAAGTTTTGATCAGTTGAAGAAGATGTTGACAAAAGCTCTAGTGTTGACTTAACCAGAATCAGGTGTGCCATATGTTTTATACAGTGATGCATCTTTGAATGGTTTATATTGTGTGTTGATGCAGCGGGAAAAGTGGTGGCCTATGCTTCTCAACAGTTAAAATCACACGAGAAGAATTATCCTACGTATGATTTGGAGATGGCAGCAATTGTTTTTGCTTTGAAAATTTGAAGACACTATTTATATGGTGAAAAATGTTATGTGTATACAGATCATAAAAGTTTGAAGTAACGCAGAAAGAGTTGAATTTGAGACAAAGGAGAAGGTTTGAGTTATTAAAAGATTCTGACCTTGTTATCAATTACCATCCGGGGAAGGCTAATATAGTTGCTGACGCACTCAGTCGGAAATCATCTTTGTTTCCATTCCTGTCAATGAATGCCCATTTGTCTGTTAGTGAAGATCGATCTGTAATAGCCGAATTGAAAGCCAAGCCTGTATTTCTCCAACGAATTCGGGAGTTGCAAGATGAAGATTCAAAGTTGGTATTAAAGAACCAAATAGCTCGAGACAAGCAGGATTCAGAGTATAGTATTGATGAAAATGGTATGTTATACTATCGTAAAAGAATTTGCGTTCCATATAATTTAGACTTGAAAGATGATATTCTTTCTAAAGCTCGCAGTAGCAGGGTTCTATTCGCCCTGGAAGTATAAAAATATATTGTGATTTGAAACATATGTATTGGTGGCCTGGTATAAAAAGGGAAATTTGTGAGTTTGTAGCAAAGTGTCTAATGTGTCAACAGGTGAAAGCAGAACATCAGGAACCAACGGGTTTGTTACAACCTATTATGATTCCAGAGTGGAAGTGGGAACATTTTACAGTGGATTTTATATCCGGGTTACCTGTGACCCCGAAGAAGAAATATTCAATCTGGGTAATTGTCGATAGATTGACAAAATCAACACATTTTATTCTAGTCAGAACAGATTTTCCACTGGAGAAGTTAGCAGAACTATATATCTCTGAGATTGTGAGATTACATGGGGTTCCAACATCCATTATTTGGGATTGAGATCCAAGGTTTACATCGAGGTTTTGGAGCAAACTATAGGAAGCTTTAGGCACAAAGCTAAATTTTAGTACCGCTTTTCATCCTCAGACTGATGGGCAATCAGAGCAGGTAATTCAGATTTTGGAAGACATGTTGAGATGTTGTATACTTGAGTTTGGTGGTAGTTGGGAAAAGTATTTACCACCGGCCGAATTTGCTTACAACAACAGCTATCAATCTAGCATAAAAATGGAGCCATTTGAAGCTTTATATGGAAGAAAATGTAAGACTCCATTGCATTGGTTAGAATTGAGTTAATCCAAGTTACTGGGGGTCGATTTAATTCGGGAAACTGAAAAAAGGTTCGGATTATCCGAGATTGTCTGAAAGCTGCTTCGAATCGTCAGAAATCATATACTGACTTGAAAAGAAAAGAAATAGAGTTTAATGTGGGTGATCAAGTGTTCTTAAAGATGTCGTTGTGGAAAAAAGTATTACGATTTGGCAGAAAAGGAAAACAAAGTCCAAGATTTATTGGACTGTACGAGATTATTGAATGAGTCGGCCCTATAGCATATCGGTTAGCTTTACCTCCAGAGCTTGAGAAGATTCATAATGTGTACCATGTGTCTATGCTGAGATGTTATAGATCAGACCCTTCACATGTGATTCCACATACAAAAATTGAGCTTCAGTTAGATATGACTTATTCAGAAGAACCAATGAAGATTTTCGCTCGGGAAATTAAAGAATTGCGGAATAAAAAGGTACCATTAGTCAAAGTATTATGGAATCGACATGGTTAGGAGAAAGCAACCTGGGAAACAAAAGAGTCAATGAGAACACAGTATCCAAATCTATCCTCAGGTAAGAAATTTTGAGGACGAAATTTCCTAAATGAGGAAGAGTTGTAACAGCCTAAAATTTCAGTGGTGTCAGAACAGTGATTCAATATAACTAAATTCGACGACTAGGATTAGGAAATTAAAATAAAATAATATTTAGAAGTGAGAGAGATGTTAGAAATATTTTAAATAGGTGAAATTAAAATTTAAAGAGAAATTATTAAATAAATTAAGTTGAAAACGAGGTATCGAGACCTTGATCTCATAAAACCGAGCCAAAAATATTTTTATAAATATTTATGGAGTGTTAGTAATATGATATTAAAATTTTGTTAGCAAATTTTATCGTTTGGGTGGTTAATTAAATAAAAATGGACTAAATTGTAAAGGTGTAAAACTTGTAAAAGTGATTAAATAGCTTAAGTGTCTAATGAGGAAAGACCTAAAGAGAAAATTTTCCCAAGGGAGATATTTTGGACGGCAATAGCTGAGAAAAAGTTAGGAAATTAGTGAAATAAGGGCAAAATTGGAATATTGCCAAGACTAACTAAATAAAGTTAGGACTAAATTGGAATTATCTAGGTTTTTCTTCATTTTTCTTCTTTCTCATCAGCTAAAAATGCCATAGAAGGCCTAGAATAAGCTGGTTTTTCATATTTTTGCATTATTCGGTTTAATTCTTGCTTTTCTTTGTAATATTTATGTTTTAAGACTTTTACAACTAGGTCCTACTATTAAATTTATTTGTTTTTGATTCTATGAGTGAAATTGAAAGTTTCCATGAATAATTTCTGTAATTTTATGATGATTTAGCATGAATTTGAAGTTTTAATCTTATTATATGATGATTTTATTAAGCAATTTTAGTGGAAATTGATTTTTAGGACCTAATTGTGAAAACGTTTGGAATTAAGGTCTAATGCTGAAATTATGATTTAAAAAGGTTATGAAGTAGTTTAAAGTATTAGAATAAAGTTTTAATTGAGAAAAATTAGTTCAATTGGAGGGTTAATTGAGCAGGGGCTAAATTGTAAAATTTGTAAAATTTAGGGTAAAAGTGAAATTTCAAAAATTAAAGTGCATAAGCTGTAAATTAGAGTAGAATTTGAATAAATACTAATGAATAAATGGAAAAATTTTATATTATAGAACAAGAAATTGAGGATAAACGAGGAAAAGAGAAAAATTCGGAATAGTTCCAGAAATCTCTACAACTACTGCAAATTGTTCCGGGTAAGTTCATACGGTTAAATTATTAAATTTAAATACTATTTTATGAATGATGATTAATATTTATGTATGTTAATTGTTGAAAATAAGTAAATTATGTACAAAAGTTACGAAATTGAACTGAGTATTTCGGAGAAACGGAACACAGGAAATGAGTACAATCGTTCAGTGAAAAAGATTAATTGACGGTAAATTACCCAAGTAAACCGAGATTCAGCATTTGTTGTGAATTCTCGTGTTTGCTTCCTGTTTAGCTCTTACGAGCTTTCGTTAACTCATATAAGTTTCAGTTAACCCTTTTGGGGTTTCAGTTTAGCTCTGATGAGCTTCAGTTAACCTTCGGGCTTCTGTTTAGCACTTGCATGCTTCAATTAGCCTTTGGGCTTCCATTTAACACTTGTGTGCTTCAGTTAGCCTTCGGGCTTCAGATCACGATGTACTCAAATCCGTAAGCTGTTCCTTGAATGCACAAGTTGTTAAGTCGTAAATGTAACATGTGGAAAAAGAAGTGTAAGTAATGTAATCATTATTGTTATTGAGCTCAATTAAGTAAACTTTTTTTAAATGAGATTATGACTTACAGGATGAAAGTAACTTACTTGAAATGTCCATATGATTTGAATTTTGGAAAACTAATATTTGGTAAGATTTATAGTTAAAGCCGACAAACTTACTAAGCTATAGTCAGCTTACTTGTAATGTTTATTGCTCTTTGTAGATTAACAAGATGGTCGGAGGATTGGATCATCACGCTCAAGTCACACTATCTTGATTTTTCGGTAG
Organism: Gossypium hirsutum; assembly: GCF_007990345.1. NCBI lineage: Eukaryota > Viridiplantae > Streptophyta > Magnoliopsida > Malvales > Malvaceae > Gossypium > Gossypium hirsutum. The sequence continues at coordinate 108,517,921 of NC_053424.1, read as the reverse complement.
ATTTTGTTATAAATACTTTAAATGGTTTATATGGCATGTATTAGAAATTATATGACTATGTTTTGTATTAACTCATGAATATATTAGTTAAGTTAATATAAGTTGATTTATGATATGAATGGAAATTAACTAAGATGTTTAAATACTACTTGAAAGTATGAATGGATATAATGTTAGATAAAATAAAGACTAGTGATATTGTTATGAAACGAATGTGATTTGGATGAAGACTGTATTTATTGAGTTGTTGTTTGTATTGAATTGGTTGCAAATTTGAAATTGCAGGGAAGGTTAGATGTTTCTAAAAGGGTTATATTGAGTTTTTTTAAATAATAATAATAAAATAAATAAACAAAAAATCGTTCATTTTAGTTGATAAATTATTTCTTACTCTCTATTTTTGTAACTTTTCTTATTCCTAAAAAAAAGGAAGAAGAAGCCTTATATTTATTCATATAATTACATATGGTTATAGAAAGTTTGGATAAGTCAAAGTTATTATATTGAGAAAAAGCTCACCTCATTAGTTTTGGATAGTTTTAATTTGGCACTTGTTTATAATTCAGTAATTAGCTTTATGTCTCTAAGATTAGTAATCTATTAAATTAATCTCGATTCTAACCCTCTTTTTCAGCCTTTATCCATACCTTTAACCCAAGCCTCATTACAACACTGTTAAAGACCTTTTGATTGTGTATCATCTTATTTATAAATGGTGGAGATTTGATTTTCATGCAAGCCTATGGTAATAACTTCTCATGTTTGACTATTGAGTGCTTAATTATTGAACCTTAAACACCTTTAGTGATTTGAGTGAATCTTTAGTAAGGATGTAAACCCTTGTCGATTTGGAATTAAAGGTAATTACTTAGATAAAAGGGGATACCTATGATCTTATGATTAAAATGCTCAACTTGGATTGTTTGAAACTTTAATGTTCTTTTAGTTGAAGTCTCAATGAATGATTACTTGTGGATTACTTCGAAACATTCTTGATGAGAATTATAAGTTGAGAAGAATTTATTTTAATTGTGAGTTGAGGATGTTGCTTGAGGATAAGCAAATGCTTAAGTATGGGGATATTTGATAAACCATATTATATACATATTTTTATCCCATGCTTGACATATTTATGGATAATTTATCTTTGGTGTTACTAAATTCGATGCTCCTAATCCGTTAATTTCATGTTTTATACTCAGAAAAGCATAAGATAGTGAAAATAGCAAGAAATTGGCCAAAAACAGACAAAATAGGCTAAAATCAGTGTTTCACACGGCCTAGGCACTCCCACACGGGTAATCTACACGCCCATGTGTGACACACGAGCTAGCCACACGCCCATGTGTCATGGCCGTGTCGACATTAAACCATATCAGAATTGTACACGGCCTGAGCACCTTCACACGGGCGTGGCACACGGTCGTGTCCCTGTCGAGCCCAAGTCTAATTCTATTCAGAAAAGGCTAATTGTGGGGTATTTTGGGAATTCCAAAGTCTATAAAAACACCCTAGAAGAGGATCAAAGGGGACACGGAGAGCAGAGAGAAGAAAATACTTGAAGACAGCCATTGGAATCAGCTCGAAAACAGGAATTACTTCAAGACTGAATATCTCCATTCAATTTCTATCGAAGTTTTTGGGTTTCTTATGTTTTGTTATTTTCCTAATTTTGAGATGTTTCCCCCTACCGTTATGAACTAAACTCCCTAAATACCTAAGGGATATGAAACCTAAGACAAATCTTATTATTATTTAAATTATATGATAAATACTTTTCTTATTCTTAGTTATGAGTTTTAATCCTTACTTTAATATTCCAGGATATTAATTCAGGTTTTGATGTGCTTATTCAGTGGAGAAAAAGTCCCTGTTTAAGAGTATATCTTCCATAATTAAGCGGAGTTGCATGCAATCCTAGAGATAGGACGACATAAATATGTCAGATTAGAGTCAAATCTAATAAGGGAGTCCATAGACCGAGTTAATACGACAATAGGGGTTTTAATTAGAAAGAGATTTTGACTAATCAACCTAGAGTCAGTTGTTTTTAGTCTCGAAAGAGATATTAACATAAGTTAGGGATTTCTACGGATTAAGTCAAGTGAATAAATCGTCTAATTCAAAAGTAATAAGTGAAGTCTAGGTGAATTCTTCCTTGGGTATTGTCTTCTCAATCGGTTTTCCAAACGTATTTTCCAACTTTAATCTCTGTTGTGTTCTTAGTTAATTAGATAGTTGATCTTAGTTAAAAACATCCCTTTAACTCTAAGGCTAGATAATAAAAAGATAGTAATTACTAGTACTTTTAGTCCTTGTGGATACGATATTTCCAGTCTCACCATAACTATACTACCGTTCGATAGGTGCACTTGCCTTAGTCGAATTTTTAGTTAGTTTATTGACCATCAGTAAGTCACTATCCTCATCCATGTCTAGAACAACAAAATAGACTGGGAATATAAATTTATCAATCTTAACGAGTACATCCTCAACAATACCCCTAGAAAATCTAATAGTTTTATCTGCCAGTTGTATACTCATCCTAGTTTGTTTAGGTTTCCCAAGACCTAATTGTTTAAACATTTTATAGGGCATGACATTTATACTTGCCCCTAAATCTACTAAAGCATTATTAACATTCAAACTACCGATTAAACAAGGAATAGTAAAACTCCCTGGATCTTTTAACTTGTTGGGTAGTTTATTTTGTAGAATTGCTGAGCAAATTGCATTTAATTCCACTTGTGATGAATCATCTAACTTCCATTTGCTTGCCAGAAGCTCTTTTAAAAATTTAATTGAATTGGGCATCTGTGAAAGAGCTTCAACAAACGGTAAGTTAATATGTAATTTTTTTAAAAGGTTAAGAAATTTACCGAATTGTTCATCTGTGCGGTCTTTCTTTGTCGCATTAGGGTATGGCACGCGAGGTGTATATTTTTTATTCACCGGTTTTTATTTATTTTGGCTTTCATTCACCTTATCTTGACTTACCATAGTTTCTTGCCTTGGTTCTAGTTTGGAGTCAACTAACCCTTCTTTATATTGAAAAGTAATCGCATGGAGCTGCTCTCTTGGGTTAGTCTAAGTGTTGCTAGGCAAGCTACCTTTTGGTCTTTCTGAGATCAGCTTAGCAAGCTGACCTATTTGATTCTCGAGACCTTGAATCGATGCTTACTGATTTTAAGCGTTGTTTTTGTGTTTTAGAAAGTGTTTCTGACACCGAGATGAATTTTGTTAGCATCTCCTCAAGGTTCGGCTTCTTTTCCTGCTAGTAAGGTGGTTGAAAGCCTGGAGGGGGTTGTGATCTTTGATTGCCTTAACCACCTCAAGAGAAATTGAGATGATTCCTCCAACCTGCATTGTAAATATTACTATAGGGGTTATTCTGAGGTCTAGAATTGTTACCCATATAGTTGACTTGTTTGTTCTAGTGCTAAAGTCGTAGGCTAGGCATTCTGGATTATTCATTCCCTCTCCATTTGTGTCACACTGCATCACCAGATGTACCTACGTAGAGACACATAAACAATTAATCTTTTTATTTAAGAGCTCTACCTAGTTTGATAACATGGTGACCGTGTTGAGGTTGAAAACACCAGCGGCTTTTGTCGGCTTTGTCCTCATGACTTGCCACTGATAATTATTCAGTGACATCTCTTCAATAAACCTATAAGCCTCCTCAGGTGTTTTGTTATTTAGGGTCCTGCTGGCAGCTGCATCGATTAACTACCTAGTTGAGGGGTTCAAACCATTGTAGAAAGTCTGAACCTGTAACCATAAGGGCAACCCATGGTGAGGGCACCCTCTCAATAAATCCTTATACCTCTCCCATGCATCATAAAGAGTTTCTAAATCCATTTGCACAAAAAAAGAGATATCATTCCTCAACTTTGCCGTTTTAGCTGGCGAAAAATACTTTAGTAAAAATTTTTCGGTCAGTTGTTCCCAAGTAGTGATGGAACCTCGTGGTAACGAATTCAACCACTATTTAGCTTTATTCCCCAATGAAAAAGGAAATAATCGAAGATGAATGGCATCATCAGAAACGTCATTAATTTTGAAAGTATCACAGAACTCTAAGAAGTTGGCCAAATGAGTATTTAGGTCTTCATCCTACAAACCATCAAACTGAACAAACTATTGAATCATTTGTATAGTGTTAGGTTTCAATTCAAAATTATTTGCAGCAATTGCAGGTCTAACAATACTCAATTCAGCCCCCACTAAATTAAGCTTAGCATAGTTATACATAGTACGAGGAGCAGGATTTTGACTTACAGGATTCGCGACAACCATAAGAGGTAGCAAATTATTCTGATTTTCAGCCATCTCCTCGGTATTATTGGTATCGTCCTCGTGCTCTTCCTCTATATAATGTAGACTTTGCCTTATTTCTCTACGTTGTGCTTTCAATTTCGCTATCAAAAAGCAATGTTCCCGACGAATTTCTTCTAGTCATAAACCAAAGAAAACTTGCTAGAAGCAAGGGGAAAAAAAGTTAGTAAATTATAATAAAAATAAAAATAAATTGCAATAAAAATAAAAATGGCTAAAGTAATAAAAATCAAGCATTCCTAATATCTTAGTCCCCGGCAACGGCACCAAAAACTTGATCATCATTTTATGGTTCACTAAACTAGACTACGATCACGACAAAGGCAAGCACACCTATCGAATGGTAGTATAGCTATGGTGAGTCTAGAATATCGTATCCACAAGGACTAAAAGTACTAGTATTAACTATCTTTCTATTATTTAGCCTCAAATAGAAGGGATTTTGTTTTAATCTAAATTTAACTAAACTAATTAACTAATAAACACGACAAAGAGTCAATAAAATAATCGAATAAACCAATAATAAAGACAATACCCAAGGAAGAATCCACCTAGACTTCACTTATTATTCTGACTCTGAATCAAACAATTTATTCACTTGTCTTGATCCGTAGAAATCCTAAATTATGTTAATATCTCTTTCGAGACTAAAAACAACCGATTCTAGGTTGATTAATTGAAATCTCTTTCTAATTAAAACCCCTATTGTCCCATTGACTCGATCTATGTATTCCCTTATTAGATTTGACTCTAATCCGGTAGATTTATGTCGCCTTATTTCTAGGGTTGCATGCAACTCTACTTAATTATGGTAGATCTACTCTTAAACAGGGACTTTTACTCCTCTAAATAAGCACATCAACTTGAATTAATATCCCGAAAATATTAGATCAAGAATTTAGAACACATAATTATGAACAAAGAACAAGTATTTATCATTAAATTCAGAACATTAAATAATAAGGTTCGTCATAGGTTTCATCCTTCCTAGGTATTTAGGGAGTTTAGTTCATAATGTGAAAGGAAAACATCTCAAATTTAGAAAAACAACAAGACATAAAAAACTCAAATAAATTTGAGATTTGAATGGAGATCTTCAATCTTGAGGTGGATTTTCTTCTGAGACGATTCCAACAGCTTCCTTCCAGTAATTTCTGCTTTCTGCTCTGTGTGTTCCCTTTAGATCTACTTTTAATGTGTTTATATACACTTTAGAATGCTCCAAAAACCTAAAAATTGGCTTTTTTCTGCGTATTTAAGAAACTAGGAGCGATACCAACATGGGCTGCCACATGGGCGTATGGCCAGCCCGTGTGGCTCACACGGGCGTGTGCTCTGCCCGTGTGAAAGTAGTCTTGGTTGTGTGGATCTTTAAATCAGCCTGTTTTGTTTGTTTTTGGCCCGTTTTCTGCTCTTTTTGTTCCCCTATGCTCTCCTGAGTATAAAACATGAAATTAAAGGATTAGGAGCATCTAATTCACTAATTTATATGATAAATCATCCAAAAATATGTTAAGTATTGGATTAAAATGTGTTACTTTTATGGTTTATCACTCATATTTTGTATAAATCTCATATTTACTCTTTAATTCTTGTTGATATAATTTCTTTTAATTCAGTAATTGAATTTTTCTAGTTTGGTAACTTATCAACTCGATTCTCAATTGTAACCAAATTTTTTGACATTTTTCATACTCTTAACCTAAGCTCTATTACAACTTTGTAAAGACTTATTGATTGGTGTGTCATCTAATTCAATAGTGGTGGAGATCTTATTTTCAAGCAAGCATATGATAAAAACATCTCGTTTGACTATTGAGTGGATATTACTTGAACCTTAAACACTTTGAATGCTTCGAAAGAAAGTATCACCATGGAGGAAAGTATTAAGGTTTGGATGGAAGGGTAAGTTGAGTTCGAGGTTCATTGGGCCATATAGGATTCTTAAAAGGATTGGGCCAGTAGCATATTAATTGGAGTTACCTCTTGAACTCAACTGTATACATGATGTGTTTCATGTTTCTATTCTACGGAGATAGTAGTCCAACCCTGTACATGTTGTTCTGGTTGAGGAGATAGAGGTGAGATCGAATTTGTCTTATGATGAGGAGTCTGTATAGATTTTGAATCGAAAGGAAAATATTCTGAGGAGAAAACAAATATCGTTGGTTAAGTTATTATGGCAAAATCATGGCACTAAAAAGGCTATATAAGAGACGGAAGACTCCAAGTGACAACAATATCCTCATTTTTCCGGGTCATGTAAATTTTGTGGACAAAATTTCTTTTAAGGAGGGGAGAGTTGTCAGATCCCAAAGTGTATGTAAAGTTTTTTTAGGATTAAATTGATAAATGTTGAATTTATTTATTTTCTGCTTTGCCACACAATTGGGCCTCTGTTTGAAATTGTCAGTTTGGGCTTTTGAAACACTAATTTCCTCCACATATTTTTCTCCTTTGTGTCGTTTATGCTAGGTTAAAATCCTAAGGTGTTGCCCAACCTAGTATAAATACATACTTATGTTGTCCAACCACCCTTTTCACTTCTTTCCCTAGTCTTATGTCGCCCTAACCCTAAAACTTTTAGCTCCTATACTCTTTTCTCTCTACTGTCGCACCTCACTTTTCCCCTTCTCCTCTCATCTTTTATTTTTTTTCTTTATTTTCTCCCTAAGTGCCCCTCTCCTCCACCATTATAGGGTTTTCGTCCTCCTTTCTTTCCCCTTCCCATTGCCGCACCTTGTACCACCATTAAGCCATTGTTTTCTTTTTGTTTCTCTATATAGTCGCCACACATTGAACCGTTGAACCTCTCTTGATTATTCCCTTGCCGCCATCGTCACCTCTACTACTATTTGGGTTGTCGGACTTCCTTCCTTCCTTGACGGATTCCTTATTCATTTCATACACTATTGGTGATTAAATCCTGTCTTTAGAAACAAATCAGTAAGTTATACATTTGTATCAGTTAAACATTGATTCTCAGAAATTTAAATGAATTACGATTCTTTCTTCTGTTCGATTTAATCGATTACATTTAGATTTAACCGAAACTTTGTCATTGATTCTAACATTAAGTAATTTCGTGTGAATGATGTTAAAGGGCCAGATTTGGGAGAGGTGGATCAAATCTAAACTTGAGGAGTGTTGAATAGACTAGTAGAGAAAGTGTGTGTCTTGATTAGTGTTGCCATGTGTGTGTGTTGGCATTCGGCCAAATGCATATGTGCTTCCCTTGTGAAATTTGGTTGTTAATTTCAGATCTTGATGAAGATTAAATACTTCTAATGATTTCAGTTTTGCTAAGTAAACCTGGATCTGATATGAAAATAACCTTTGAACTTGTATTGAAAAACCGTCGATTGAATTTATTGGGTAATGAAACTGTGTAAGATAGACCTAATAAACTTTGAATTGTTATGTTGATCGTGTATGTGATGTAAACTCTGTGTACTGCTACTATTAAAATTACAAATTGTTTCTAAACATATGAAAGTTGTATGTCAATGCTGCTATCGTTACTATTTTTTTATTTGTAAAAGCATGTCATACTATTGCATTGGGATTGGGATATTGAAGGTGGAAGAATAGGTTCTAAATGTTGGATCGGTTCACCAATCAAAAACTAGTATTATATCGGCGGCTCATCCGCAAAATATTATTTTTGTGTGCAGGGATGGATGAGTTCTGGTGTAGCTCTTTACTGTGTAGTGTAGCGGATGGTTGGGTAAGAAATTATACTGTTATCCACGCATTCATAGTGCATGTTTCACCATTGTTAAAGTGCTTTTAATTCCAAATTTGATTTTGATGTAATATTACTTGACATCAATCCATGCACCTAAGAAAATCAAGGGAATATCTTTTAAAGTTCTTGTTTTAAATATATTTTATTATTAGCAAGTTTTAACATTACCAGATTTTGGGGTCGTTGTTGAGAAGTAAATTGTTAGAGTAAGATTTGATTAAATCAATGGAGTTGATATACTATTTCCCAGTTAAGAAGTTAAAGAATTACTTGCATTTGTTTTGAAAAGGTTCGCTAATCAACTACTAATTAGACTAATATTTATTAATTTATCTTAATTAAAATAACAAAATTACATAATTTTATTAATTTTCAAGATTTAAAAGGTATTTATATTGCTCAATCTAATGCATTTGAAACGGGATGATTAATGTTTGAGATTCTAAAAAAAACATAGAAAAGGAATATGAAAGGAGGAATATGCAAACAAGAGGCAAATGTTTCAGAAGTATATTTTACTTTGACATAAGAATATTACATTAGTCTTGAATTTTTAATTTTCAAGATAAGGCTACTTGATACTTGAGAATGTTGAGCATATTGACTCTGACTTTTATCATCATCTAAACACACCCTAAGTCTTTTCTCAAAGTCTTGAATGCAATACTTTCGTAATTTAATTAGGTTTATTAATTTTTTGGGTTGAACAAGATGAAGACAAGATTTGTAATCTCATTTTTTAAATAAGCAATTGGTATTTTGACAGGTTATATCAAATTTTTTTATGAAAAGTTATTTCAACTGAATTTATGTTAATTAATGAGTTTAGCCAATGGTAAACGCGTACTGTCCATGGTAATCGTGTTATGATTCCATACAATTTTTGTGATTCTAATGCATTAAAAGAGAGATGATTAATATTTGAGAGGACAAAAGCAAAAGAAGGAAGACAAAAGAAAGAGGAATTTGCAATAGAAGCAAAAATTTCTGCAAGTATATTTTACTATAATGTAACCTAAGAATATTACATTTGTGTTGAATTTAACGTACAAGATGAAGTCAAATGATATTTGAGACTAGGTTAATTGTTGAGTATGTTGAGAATATTGACTCTGATTTTGATCAGCCCCCTAAGCAGACCCTCAAGCCCTTCTTCGAAGTCTTGAAGGCAATACTCTGATAATTTGAGTTCATTCTGAACTTTCTCGATTTGCATAAGGTCAGTTTTGCTCGTTGCAAGGGACAGTAGTGAAGCTTCGGCATTTGCCATTTCATTGATATGCTGTTTTCCTTCGCTGTTGACTCTTTTTGTGTGCAAAAGATTTGAGACTAACGACCAGGGGCTCCTATGTGATTCTTTCTGGACCCCAAAAGTAAAGGAGAACAAGGATTCTAGCACGCTAAGAGTGACTGCTTGCACCTCCCTTAAGACGCTAACAGTGGCACAGGTCTCGTTCAAAGCGGGGCTTTCCTTGTGCTTCAAATTCTTCAGGGCCTTCAAGATTTCCCTTTTAGCTGCCTTCTTAGAGCTCAAGTATTTTCTAACATCATTAGCAAAGCCTTTTCTAGGACCTCTCTTTCGGCGCAAGATAGATTGAAGTTCTACGGTGCGTTCCTTTACTTGCAATAAGGCATCCTTGGCAGTGGTGAATACATCTAAAAGCCCAAGAGATCCATTCAACAGCTCATCGACATATTTCCCTTGCTGTTCATGGGATAAGATTTGTTGAGTCAGGGGTAGCAGAAGCAGTTTCTCGGTGCAATCATGTAAATCTTGAAGTCTACCGAGGTTTTGGTTTAAGGACGACGATGTAGATGCCGACTCAGACAATGCCAATCTGCTCAAATGCTCATCAACCTCGGAAGTAAGAGGGTGGGCTCGAGAGGGAAAGCTATTGGAACGAGTGTGGTAACCGGTGGTAGCCATTATTTCTTCTGGAAATAAAATTTGGAAGTTGTGATCTGAATTCAATTTGCCTTCTTCCCTTCATCTACCCAATATATATATATATGCATATATTGTGTGAAAGAGGAGACATGAAGAATCTCACCCTTCCAAATTGAAGTCATGAGGTAACTGAACTTGATACCAATCTGAACTACTATGTCAGCATGGTTGAGCGATGTCTCCCTCCTAACATGCTCCACAACTCATAACTTGATTCTTTTAATTAGTATACCTTAATTCCTGAAATAATAAAACTATACTATATAATGGGGCTATGCACGAGTGGCTTTAAGCTTGCTTCAACTGACAGTGGCTACTTGTCTATTATTTGGCGACAAGAGACTAGTTTATGTAACTATTATTGTTTAATCATTTCCATCAACATCGACTTGAACATGTGCATGCAATTAACATGGTTGAGTTTATTAATTTCTTGACGTGCAGGAGGCAGGCAAGATCTGCAATCTCAACCTGTACATAGTTTGCAACTTATAGAAAAATGGGTGGAGTTTAATGATCAATGCAGGATGACTAAGCTGTGAGCATAACTGAGAGACAGTTTTCGTTAAATAATGGACCTTTTAAACACAAAATTAAATACAGATTAAAATAAAAATCAAAATAATTGGAGTAATAATGGCAAGGGGTAGGACAAGATCCACTTTCGTATCCTTTGCTCCCTCTTCTCCTCACAGAACCGAAGAAACTATTGTGATTGACAGACTATGATTTATTTTCTTAAAGCCTGTGAGATATGTATGTATCTACCATGTCATAGTCAAAGTGTGAAAAATAAAATAAAGAACACACAAATTTTACGTGGAAACCCTTTCGGGAAAAAAACCACAGGCAGAGGAGAAGAAAATTCAATATGTCGAAAAATTTGAATCAAATATAAGAGGAATAGACTATGTCTATTTATAGGCTTACAAAGCCATATTCTAGTAGGATTGAAACACCTTATCCTAATCAATATAAAATAGATGGAGTTTAATAAGGTTTAAAAATCTTATTCTAAAATAAAATAAAAGAAGTCTAGTTCTATATGGATTTTACTTTTATTTTATTTTCCATTGTATTTTATTTAAATAAGAATTTGGGTCACTTAATTCTAACAATCTCCACCTTGACACAAATTCTCAATGAACAAGTTCTTCATCGCGAACTTTCAATAAACAAGTTCTCCACCTCTTCCATAAAACCCCTTAAGGGTTTAACTTCAACAATAAACACCAACCAAGTCTAAGCAATGCTCGAACTTGGTTATAGGAAGTGACTTAGTCATCATATCTGCAGGATTTTCATGAGTACTAATTTTGCTCACAACAATATCACCACGAGCAATAATATCACGAACAAAATGATACCGAATATTAATGTGTTTTGTTCTCTCATGAAACATTTGATCTTTTGTAAGAAAGATGGCACTCTGACTGTCACAAAATACTGTGCTGATTTGAAGGTCTTCATTGAGTTCACTAAATAGTCCCTTCAACCAAATAGCTTTTTTACAAGCCTCAGTAATCGCCATGTACTCAGCTTCAGTGGTAGACAACGCGACTGTAGTTTGCAAAGTGGCTTTCCAACTAATTGCACAACCTCCGATTGTAAAGACGTAACCTGTGAGAAATCTTCTTCTATCAAGGTCTCCAGCAAAATCAGCATCAACATACCCTATAACTCTATCTTTAGTTCTTCCAAACTGTAAGCAAACATCAGTAGTGCCTCGTAAGTATCTTAAAATCCACTGAACTGCTTTCCAATGTTCTTTACCGGGATTTGCCATATATCTGCTAACTGCACTGACTGCATATGATAAATCTGGACGTGAACAAACCATAGCATACATGAGAGATCTCACTGCACTAGAGTATGGAACATGTGACATGTACTCAATCTCATCATCTGATTGAGGAGACAAGGCCGATGAAAGTCTGAAATGGGCTGCTAAAGGAGTACTAACAGGCCTAGCACTCTGCATATTGAACCTGCAAAGAACTTTCTCAATGTACCCTTTCTGACTTAGGTACAATTTACTTGCTTTTCTATCTCTGAGAATCTCCATACCAAGTATCTTCTTTGCTGGTCCTAAATCTTTCATCTCAAATTCTTCACTTAGTTGGGCTTTAACCTTTCTTATCTCTCCTTTATCTTTTGCTACTATTAACATGTCATCAACATAAAGAAGTAGATACACAAAAGAACCATCACTATTTTTCTTAAAGTAAACACAACTGTCTAAACTACTTCTTTTGAAATCATGAGAAGTCATAAAGGAATCAAACCTCTTGTACCACTGTCTTGGTGACTGTTTCAAACCGTAAAAGGACTTTCTCAGCAAGCAAACATAATCCTCTTTTTCTGAGACTATAAAACCCTCTAGTTGTTGCATGTAAATATCTTCCTCAAGTTCTCCATGCAAAAATGCAGTTTTTACATCTAATTGTTCAAGCTCCAAATCATGCATGGCCACAATACCAAGCAAAGCTCGAATCGAACTATGCTTAACAACTGGAGAGAACACATCTGTGAAGTCCACTCCTGGAATTTGACTGTAACCCTTTGCAACAAGCCTTGCTTTATATTTGGGTTCTTCAACTCCTAGAGTCCCTTCTTTCTTTTTAAACACCTATTTACAACGAACAACCTTTTTACCTTTAGGAAGTTTCACAAGGTCCCATGTTATGTTTTTGTGGAGTAATTTCATCTCTTCTTGCATAGCAAACATCCACTTTTCTGAGTCTTCACAGCTAACCGCCTCAGAATAATTAGATGGCTCTTGATTTGCATCTATATCTTCAGCCACATTTAAAGCATAAGCAACTAGATCAACCTCGGCATACTTCTTTGGAGGTTTAATTTCTCTTCTAGTTCTATTTTTGGCGATAGAGTATTGTGGTGAAGAAGCAACTCTATTCTCAATTTTTGTTCTGGCTTGAGGAGTTGATTCTGTATTAATATGATGCTCTACCTGCTTTTGATTTTCTTTATTGGAAGAGTCTTTAAAAGATAAGTTAGGTAGCATAGCAGTTTCATCAAAAACAACATCTCTGCTAATCACAACTTTTCTATTTTCAGGACACCATAACTTATACCCTTTTACACCAGCTTTATAACCAAGAAAAATGCATTTAATAGATCTCGGTTCCAATTTTCCATTATCAACATGAGCATATGCAGGACACCCAAAAATCTTTAAATCAGAATAATTAGCAGGATTACCAGACCATACCTCTTGTGGAGTCTTTTTCTCAATGGCAACGGATGGAGATCGGTTAATCAAAAAACATGCAGTAGAGGCCGCTTCTGCCCAAAATGCCTTTGGTAAGTTGGCATTTGACAACATACATCGAACCTTCTCCATGATCGTTCTGTTCATTCATTCTGCAACGCCGTTTTGCTGTGTAGTATGATGAACTGTCAAGTGTCTCATGATCCCTTCTGACTTGCACAATCTATTAAACTCATCAGAACAAAACTCTAAGCCGTTGTCTGTGCGGAGGTATTTTATCTGTTTTCCCTTCTGTTTTTCAATCATAATTTTTCAAGACTTAAATGCGGAAAACACATCGCTTTTCTGCTTCAGGAAAAATGCCCAAACTTTTCTAGAAAAATCATCAATAAAGGTTAGCATATAATTAGCTTCACCTCTCGAATGCACTCTAGATGGCCCCCCCAGATCAGAATGAATATACTCTAACGTTCCCTTCGTGTTATGGATTCCTCTAGTGAATCGAACTCTCTTTTGCTTCCCAAAAACACAGTGCTCACAGAAATTCAGTTTGCAAATTCCTTGCCCATTAAAAAGTCCTCTTTTGCTTAATTCTGCCATGCCATTCTCACTCATATGCCCTAGGCGCATATGCAAAATTTTAGTAATATCATCATCTGACAAGGAAGAGGAAGCAACAGCTGCATCACCAGTAACAGTAGAACCCTGTAAAACATATAACTTGGCAATCTTTCTCTGCCCTTTCATCACAACAAGGGACCTTTTGGAAATCTTTAAAACCCCACTTTCAGCTGTGTATCTGTACCCTTTTGAATCAAGAGTACTCAACGAAATTAAATTTCTTTTCAATTCTAGAACATGTCGTACGTCACTAAGTGTTCTGACAACTCCATCAAACATCTTAACTTTAATTGTTCCAACACCTGCGATTTTACACGAAGCATTATTTCCCATCAAAACAACACCTTCAGATACGGTTTCGTAAGTTGTAAACCAATCTCGATTGGGACTCATGTGGAAGGTGCAGCCTGAATCAAGTATCCACTCCTCGCTTACTTTAGAATCATTAACAGAAGCGACTAGAAGTTCACCATCGCTGTAGTTTTCTACAACATCAGCTTCACCAGAATTTTCTGGTTGTTTTCCGTTTTGATTCGCAGCCTCCCTTTTAATCTTATTTTGTAGCTTATAGCACTCAGATTTAATGTGCCCTTTCTTCTTGCAGAAGTTACAAGTTTTACCTTTGTTTGAACATTTCGATCTACCCTTAGATTTACCACGAGGATTCCGTTCTTGTGTCCTACCACGACCATCATCAGCATTTTGATCTTGTCTCCCACGAACAATGAGACCCTCTCCCTGAGAGTCGGGTTTAACCACAAGATGCTTCATCTTATCATACGAGGTTAAAGAATCATAAACCTCATCAACTGTGAGAGACTCGCGGCTATATAAAATTGTGTCTCTAAAGGTTGAATAAGACAGGGGCAACGAACAAAGTAGAATCAACCCTAGATCTTCCTTATCATACTGAACCTCCATGGCCTCCAAGTTTGAGAGAATTTCTTTAAACACTGTTAAGTGTTCGTGTACAGATGCACCTTCCTCCAAACGATAAGTATAAAGACGCTGCTTCATATGCAACTTGCTTGTTAGAGTTTTCGTCATACATATTTGTTCTAGCCTCTTCCATAATGCAGCGGCAGTTTTCTCTTTCATCACATCCTGCAAAATTTCGTTGGACAAATGCAGATGTAATTGTGTTAATGCCTTTCGATCCTTACGCTTATTCTCTTTATCTGTTAATGTCGAAGGCATCTTATCTATCCCTAGCAGGGCATCCTCCAGATCCACCTGTGCAAGAACTACTTGCATCTTAATTTGCCACAACGCAAATCTGGTGTTGCGATCCAACAGCGAAATTTCATACTTCAAAGACGCCATTACCATGATCGAGATGAATAACCCGGAAGCTCGGATACCAATTTGTGAAAAATAAAATAAAGAACACACAAATTTTACGTGGAAACCCTTTCGGGAAAAAAAACCACGGGCAGAGGAGAAGAAAATTCACTATGTCGAAAAATTTGAATCAAATACAAGAGGAATAGACTATGTCTATTTATAGGCTTGCAAAGCCATATTCTAGTAGGATTGAAACACCTTATCCTAATCAATATAAAATAGATGGAGTTTAATAAGGTTTAAAAACCTTATTCTAAAATAAAATAAAAGAAGTCTAGTTCTATATGGATTTTACTTTTATTTTATTTTCCATCGTATTTTATTTAAATAAGAATTTGGGTCACCTAATTCTAACACTAAGTAATCAAATTGTTAAAACTTATCAAAACTGGAATCCTGATAGCTCATGCATTCATAGCAGAATCGCATCATATCTGGAATTTGGGCTTGGAGTTGGAATTCCAGTATCTATAATCTCGTAAAAAGAAAAGTTCAACTTGCAAGTTCAGATATTGGTGGACAAGATAAGAAAAGAGAGAAAGTTGGTGGAAAGAAGACTGTATAATTTTTTGTTTTAACAATAGTTCTATACATGTAAGTTATAATTATGTACAAGTTTACAATGCCAAGATTTCAACAGTTGAAAATGTTTAGAACAGTGACTCTAGCTTTGATCAAACGCCTGAAGAAGCTTTCACGACCTTCTTCAATGTCTTGGATGCACAACTCTGAGTTTTGGAGCTCATTTTGCACATTCTCAACATGCTTCACATTTCCAGATTTAATGAAAGAACGGAATTCAGCTTCAGCATTCGCGATTTTATTTGTTTTCTCTTCTTCTTCCTCGCACCTTACTCTTTTCTGGTGCATTAACTTTGAAACTAGTGGCCACCGGCTCGATGCCTCTGGCCCTGAAATAAAGGACAACAAGGATTGTAACACGCCCATGGTGGCTGCTACTACTTGTTTTAAGGTGTTAATCACAGCTCCGGTCTCACCGTCTTTGCTCGTACGTTTATTGTCCATATGTTTCAAGTTCTTGGAGGCCTTGCTTATTGCCTTTCTCACTTCCTTCTTGGAGGTTAAGTATTTTCTAACCTCATCACCAAGCCCTTCAACTCCTCCTCGTCTTCGGCGCAAAATCGATTGGAGTTCTTGAGTGCATTCTTTGGTTCGCAACAAGGTATCTTTAGCGGTTCCGCATACATTTAGGAGCAAGAGAGATGTATCTAAAAGTTGTTCAACCGATTTCCTTCACTGCTCTTGAGCTAGAGCTTGTTGAGTGAGGGGCAACTGAAGCAACATATCTACATAGTCGTACAAATCTTGAAGACAGGTCAGTTCATGTCCTATGGATGACGAAGATGTAGAGGCCAATTGAGATGCCCTCAGTCCGTTTAGATTTTCATCAATTTGTGAAGTGATGGGATGTTGCCTTGAAGGCAAGCTGTTTGAGCGAGCATGGAAAGAAGGTTGGACATTCAAAGGAGAGGAAGCCATTTTCTTTGTTTTAGAGAAGAAAGAAGGCCTTGCAATTGGAATTTGTGTGTTTCAACTCACTCTAACCTATTTGCTGTCTTCTCATTCTTATCTGCTGAATATATATTACAGGCTGAGGGTGGACAAGAGGAATCTCATCCTCTTTAAATATCAATTACAAGTAACATGAACTTGATTTGGATCTACAAAAATGTTCATGTGTTGTCTCCTTTCCACCGTCAAAACAACTCATTACCCTTTAGCAAATACAATCAAAACTTATCTTCAATAACATGATAATAATATAAAAATATACAAATTCACACGAGGGGGCTGAGAAAGTATATAGACAATGGCCATTTGCTCTTCCGTTCTTCCCTTATATTAATGTGTCATTGCTTTCAACTTGTCTGCTGGTTATCACCTTATGTTCGGCAAAAAGGAGGCAAGATCCGCATGCTTGACTTGTATACTATAATTTTTAGCACGAAAGCATTTATTGGTGATTCGATTGTCCCTTAACTAAAACAATTTTCTATGATGCAGCTCGTGTATAATCTGAATCAACCATGTGAATGTCAATTGACTTTTTTATTAGTGTCTAATAATGTGTTCGTGGATTGAGACAGTAGGATTCTTGACATTGAAGAAGATGATTCAGGGATAGTCAAGAAGAGTTTATTTTTGAAGACTTATTTCTTTATTTTTATTTATGTTTTCATTGATAGATTGTGTCAGCTTTGTCCAAATCTGGTTTAACAACCTTCCCTCAATTGAAACATCAATGAAACATTCAAATTTATGGCATAAAAAAGTCGAAAGTTAGAAAATCTGTCTTGAGTTTCTTTCTAAGTTGGTGTTTAAAACAAAATGGAGCTTAATCTAGACAAATGGGAAAAAAAATGTGCAAATAAATGCTAGAAAATGATATTGTAGTATCAAAACTGCATGTCGTTGAGTATATATATGTATATCTCATGTCTGTACAAGATTGGTGTTTACAAAATTCTCTAACGATTGAATGCGTTGAGAAAAGAGACCCTAGCTTTGATCATACACCTGAAAAGGCACTCAAGTCTATCTTCAAGCTCTTGAATGCAAAGCTCCAACTCTTTTAGCTGTCTTGGCATCTCAACATTCTCAGATTTGCTCATCTTCGGACTCATTACTGATCTTAAAGCAGCATCAACATTTTCAAATTCATTAATGTCTCTTCTTCCGGCTTATTCACACGCTATCCGTTTGTGGTGCAATAGCTTGGACACTAACACCCAACTGCTGCACTTCGATCGCTCGTTTGGCCTTGGGATGAGGGTGAATAAGTACTCAAACATGGAGGAAGTGACTGCTTCAGCCTCCCTTAGCAAGCTAATCATTGCCTTGGTCTCGTGGTCGTTCGAAGATGAGAAAATGAGTTTTGTTTCCACACCCTTCATATTCTTCAATGCCTTGTAGATAGTCTTTTGCACCACTTCCTTGGAGGTGAAGTACTTCCTCACTTCACCTACAAGCTCGACTTCTCTGCATCCTCTTCTTCGCACCACTGATTGAATATCCTGTATACTTCCTTTTGTTTGCAACAAAATATCCTTAGCAATGTTGCACAGGTCAAAGAGCCTAAGGGATCCATCCAAAAATTCATCAACAGGTCCCTTGTTTTGTTATTGAGCTAATTCTTGTTGGGAAAAGGGCAACTGTAGCAACTTATCCACACAATCATACAAATCCTGAAGGCCATTTAGCTTATGGTTTATCGATGATGAGGTTGACGTTGCTGCGGAGTCCCTTAATCTATTTAAATGTTCATCAACCTCTGAAACAAGTGGAGTTGGTTTAGATGGCAAGGGGAAGCTGTTAAAACTGTCGGAACAAAGACAACAACAATGCACAAAATGCTCAGTTTGCTAAGCATAACAAAAACGAAAACAAAGCTTGAAGTATAAGACTAAAACTTGAACAAGATGAATGAGCAAAAATCAATCTCATTTTCATTGATCATTTCAAAATATATGTAACTTACAAAGTAAATTTTGACAGTTACCTATTGACATAACTGCTCCCACTAATGAATACTAATACAAACTTAAATTACACACACAAAAAAAGCTGTCATAACAGCCATTACATCAAAGTTCAAATCTAAACTAATTTCACTAACTCTTGCACAAGATTAAAAGTGAACTAGACAAGGTTACATAGGAACAAAATGATCAAAATACAACTAAACTTGTTGCTACATTCGGTTCTGCTTCATTGCATGTCTGCATGGTGAGCTTCTGAAGTTTCTGTCACTGGTAAGATGTTGCATTGTAGGCCAATGCTCAACACTCCTCCTTGGACTGTATGTAACATACACCAATCTTGCTTCTCAAGTCCTCGAACCTAGTTGTACCAAGTGGCTTTATTAAGATATCAGCCAACTAGTTTTGTGAGCTGCAATGGATAAAACTGGTTTTGTGAGCTCTAATGGATAAGGCTGATTTCTCCTGATTGCTCAGCCTCTCTAACAAAATGAAATTTGATTTTAAAGTGTTTGGTCTTGCCATGGAAGACTGGATTTTTAGCTATGGCAACTATTGATTGGTTGTCAACCATAATCTCAGTTGCTTCACTTTGATCTTCATTCAAATCAAATAATAGTTTTCTAAGCCAAATGGCTTGATTCACTACTGCTGCTGCTGCAATGTACTCTGCTTCAGCTGTGGATTGAGCAACAGTTTGTTGCTTCTTTGAACTCCAGCTAAACACACTTGAGCCAAGGGTAAAGAAGTATCCTAAGGTACTCTTCATGTCATCAACAGACCCTGCCCAATCACTGTTAGAGTAACCAGCTAGCTTAACTTCCTTGGTTTTCTTGAACAAGACACCATAGCTCAAGGATCCTTTGATGTATCTGAGGATCCTTTTGGCTGCTTTGAAGTATGCCACAGTACAACAATGCATAAACCTTGACAAGAGACTAACACCAAACATGATATCAGGCCTAGTTGCAGTCATATAAAGCAAACAACCAATTAGGCTTCAATATTCCTTTTCATCAAAATCATTTTCATTTCTTGACAATTTCTCCCCTTGTGCCACTGGTGTACTAACTGATTTACAGTTGGTCATGGAGAATTTCTTGAGAATCTTTGAAGCAAAGACATGTTGACTGATAAAAATGCCTTGCTGAAGTTGTTTTACTTCTATACTAAGAAAGTATGTCATGACTCCCAAGTCTGTCATCTCAAATACTTCCAGTATTTGCTTTTTAAATTCACTGATCAGTTCTTCTTTACTTCTAGTCACTAGTAGGTCATCTACATAGAGTGACACAATTAACATGGTTTCACCTTCTGATTTCTTTACATAGAGTATAGCTTCACTAACACTCTTTTCAAACCCAAGCTTAGACAGGTAAGTGTCTATTCTGTCATACCAGGCTCTTGGTGCCTGTTTCAGGCCATACAGGGCCTTCTTTAGCCTTTACACTTTATCTTCTTGTCCTTGAACTTTAAAACCTTTTGGTTGCTCAATGAAAATCTCTTCCTTCAGAAAACCATTTAGAAAAGCTGACTTGACATCCAACTGATGAACTTTCCAATGTTTCTGGGCAGCTAAAGCAAACAAAAGCTTGATAGTGTCAAGCCTTGCTACTGGTGCAAAGGTTTCCTCAAAATCGATCCCATATTGCTGACTGTAGCCCTTTACCACTAGCCTTGCCTTGTGTTTGTTCAATGAGCCATCAGCATTGAATTTGGCTCTAAAAACCCACTTAACACCTATGACTTTCTTCTGGTCTGGCCTGTCAACCAAGTCCCATGTCTCATTCTTCTTGATCATCTCAAGTTCAGCTTCCATGGCCTTTCTCCAGCATCTATCCCTTGCAGCTTCTTCATAGCTTGAAGGCTCAACTATGGCTACATTACATCTATGGTAGATTTTAGCAATGGTTCTGGTTCCTCTCACAGGAGGATCATCTATGTCAGCATTTTCTAGTTCATTTTTAGCTGGCTCTAGGCTGATGTCAAATTGGACTTCATCAAACTGGCTTGCATCTGAACCTTCCCAACTCTAAATCTTCTCTTCATCAAATTTGATGTCCCTGCTCACCAAAATCTTCTTTGTTGAAGGGTCATACACTCTATAGTCCTTTTTGGTACTGCTGTAGCTAACAAATATGCCAGGGGCAGACTTTCTCTCAAGTTTAGCTCTTCTTTCAGTTGGAATAAGCACATAGCACACACATCCAAACACTTTCAAATGGGAAACTGATGGTTTGAGCCCATGCCATGCTTCAAAGGGTGTTTTGTCCTTCACTGCTCGAGTCGGAAGCTTGTTGAGCAAATATACTGAGGTATTGACTGCCTCAGCCCAAAATTTGCTTGAAAGTTTGCTTTGAAATAGCAAACATCTGGCCATATCCATCACTGTTCTGTTTTTCCTTTCACAAACTCCATTTTGCTGTGGAGTATAGACTGTGGTTAGCTGATGGTGGATCCCTACATGCTCACAAAGCTTTTGAAACTTCTCAGACAAGTATTCAGCCCCATTGTCAGTTCTCAAGGCCTTGATCTTGCAACTTGTTTGGATTTCCACTAGTGTTTTGAATTTGCTAAAGGCCTCAAACACTTCAGACTTGTGTTTCATGAAGTAAACCCAGCAAAATCTGGTCAGATCATCAATGAACAGTACAAAATATTTGCTGCCATTCAAGGAAGGGAACTTCATTGGTCCACAAACATCAGAGTGCACTAGCTCAAGCCTTTCTCGAGCTCTCCATTCCTGATTAACTGGAAATGGCAATCTAGCTTGCTTACCAAGCTGACAGACTTCACAAACAGTGTCACTTTCCTCCACTTTAGACATGTCATCCACCAAATTCTGTTTATGTAACAGATCAAGTGATCTGAAATTAACATGGCCTAATCTTCTATGCCATAGGCCAGCATTATCAGCTAAGCTTGTATAAGCTTTCTTCTCGAACTAGTTCACATCGAGCATGAAACATTTATCTACCATGCCTACAGTGATCATTTTCTGGCCATGAAAATCCTCAATAACACATGAACCATTATTGAAAACTAGAGAATACCCTTTTCAACTAACTGACCAACACTCAACAGATTCTGATCAATGTCAGGTACAAAGAGCACATCTGAAATGACTTTGTTACCTGAACAGATGTTGATTAGAACACTGCCTTTGCCTTTGGCTTCAATCAGTTCACCATTGCCAATTCTAACTTTTGAGCCATAGCTTCTGTCAAGATCCTTGAACAGACTCTCATCACTTGTCATATGGTGTGAGCAGCCACTATCCACTAACCAATTACTTCTGACTTTGCTTGAAGATGCAAAACAGGAGGCTGTGAACACATGCTCCTCCTGAGCTTGAAGATCCTCAGCAGCTTGAGCTTGGATCTACTGCTGTACTGGTGCCTTTGGTTTGTTTTTGCAAACTTTCTCAACATGGCCAAACTGCTTGCAGCTCCTACATTGAATGTCTGGTCTAAACCAGCAAAATTTTTTCAGAATGTGTGGTCTTTTTGCAATGGACACATGGTGGAAACTTCCTCTTGCCTGAATCTTTCCTTGATTTGTCTCTATTGTCAAGCCAAGGCTTCTTTCCTTTTTGACTTATGTTGGAGCTCTCTTTGGCCTTTGCTTGGAAGGCTCCTTCAGGATGGTCTTCCTGCCTGTTGACCCTTCTTTGCTCTAAAGCATAAAGAGATTTCACCAACTCAGACAAAGAGATAGTTGTCAAGTCCCTTAAGTCCTCGAGTGATGAGATTTTGGACTCAAATCTCTTAGGGAGTGTGGTGATAACCTTTTCAACCACCCTACTATCACTGAAATCTTCACCAAGCAACCTTATGTTGTTGACAATGCCCATGATCCTATCTGAGTATTGCTTGATGCTCTCAGACTCTTTCATCTTCAAGTTTTCAAAGTCTCTCCTTAAGTTAATCACCTGTTGCTGCCTAGTTTTGTCTGACCCTATGAACTCCTCCTTCAACCTTTCCCATGCTTCCTTAGGTGTGCTGCAGGCCATGATCTGAGTAAGGATTACATCTATCACTCCATTCTGCAGGCAGGCCAAGGCTTTATGCTTCTTGGTGCTCTCCTCAGCATGCTACCTAATCTGAGCAATTGTGGGATTAGCCCTTAATGGAGGTGGTTCGATGTCGTTTTCTACTACACTCCACAAGTCTTGAGCTTGAAGATATGTTTTCATTTTGACTACCCAAATGTGGTAGTCTTCACCAGCAAATACTGGAGGTGGTGGTGTGAAGCTCATCCTAATGCAACAAGTTCAACAGCCTCAAACTCTTGCTTTCTCGTGCTTTGTATTCTCAAGTGAAACAACCAACAATTAGAGGCCCTCAAAGACTTAGGCTCTAAATACCATTTTTTGGAACAAAGACAGCAACAATACACAAAATGCTCAGTTTGCTAAGCATAACAAAAACGAAAACAAAGCTTGAAGTATAAGACTAAAACTTGAACAAGATGAATGAGCAAAAATCAATCTCATTTTCATTGATCATTTCAAAATATATGTAACTTACAAAGTAAATTTTGACAGTTACCTAATGACATAACTGCTCCCACTAATGAATACTAATACAAACTTAAATTACACACAAAAGAAAGCTGTCATAACAGCCATTACATTAAAGTTCAAATCTAAACTAATCTCACTAACTCTTGAACAAGATTACAAGTGAACTAGACAAGGTTACATAGGAACAAAATGATCAAAATACAACTAAACTTGTTGCTGCATTCGGTTCTGCTTCATTACATGTCTGCGTGGTGAGCTTCTGAAGTTTCTGTCACTGGTAAGATGTTGCATTGCAGGCCAATGCTCAACAAAAATGAGCGTGGTGAACTGTTTGGGCTTCCATTTTTCTTTCTTCTTCAAGGGAACAGCCTAATGGTTGAATGTTTCTACCTATTATTTGCAATAGTAGCAAAAGGCATCAGCTTCATTTTATATATACATCACGATACAGACAAAAGGAATCTCAAATACACACGATGGGTCTGAAAAAGTATATAGGCAATGGCCATTTGCTCTTCTGTTCTTCCTTTACATTAATGCCTGAAAGTATATAGGCAATGGCCATTTGCTCTTCTGTTCTTCCTTTACATTAATGCCTCATTGCTTTTAACTTGTCTGCTGGTTATCACCTTATGTTTGGCAAAAAGGAGGCAAGATCCGCATGCTTGACTTGTATACTATAATTTTTAGGAAAGCGTTTCTTGATGATTCGATTGTCCCTTAACTAAAACAATTTTCTATGATGCAGCTCATGTATGATCTGAATCAGCCATGTGAATGTCAACTGACTTTTTTATTAGTGTCTAATAATGTGTTTGTGGATTGAGACTGTAGGATTCTTGACATTGAAGAAGATGATTAAGGGATAGTCAAAAGAGTTCATTTTTAAAGACTTATTGCTCTATTTTTATTTATGTTTTAATTGATAGATTGAGTCAGCTTTGTCCAAATTTGGTTTACTCTTGGTTTAGCAAGGACTTAACTGAAGTATAGAACAAAAGATGAAATGAAGGGATTATTTAATTCATTATCAATGCAGCCCTTATATACAAGTTTCAAGTAACAACCTCTACAAAAATTCAAATTGCTACTCCTACTAACAAGCTAACAACTCTTACTCCTACTAACAAGCTAACAAATATCCTTAAGACTTAGTCTTATTTTAAAAAAAAAATAGTTGCATCCTTGAGATACTAACATTCTCCTCCTAACTCAATTGCTGCAGACACCGAGTTTATTCTTAAGAAACTCAAAAAATGACTAACATGTAAAATTTAGTAAAAATATCTGTCACTTATCTCTGATTTGCAATAAACCAGTTTCTTCAATATTCGCCTTTTATGAATTCCTTCTTGACTAGTGTAGCTTCAAGAGTTGCCTCTAATAGTTTCCTAGCATGCAATGCCATCTAAATCAAAATTCCATAATTCATAATCATCACAAGCTGCTCCAGAAAAATCATAAGAGTGGCCAGAGCGCTTTCCCTTCTTCCAAGGTCTTAATAATCTTCTCGCAGCTAATAATTCCTTTTTTAATTTTGTATTTTGCACCGAAAGCTTGATCACCTTACCAACTAAATTTTTAAACTCAACAATCTACAGATGTCAATTCTTTCGCATATGAAGCTTCTTCAGTCGGCTTTTGATTTTGGAAACATAACCCACTATTCTCTTCTAAAAGTTGCACATTACTCTTGATCTCCTGAGATAGATTACTTTTCCGTGGCTCATCAGCATGTTCTTTAGATATTTCATGTGTAAAAGATGGTAGTTTATTAGAGAGAGATGTCAACTGCTGCTCCAAGAGAGTTACCTTTGCATGCAACTCCTCATTCTCAAAACACTTGATTTGCAGTTGCTCCTCCTCAAATGGATTCAATGAGAAACTCTTCTTCTGCATCTCAATCCTAAACAATTCATTGCCATTAGAGTCAAGGATCAGACATATTCGCTCTTCGAACATCACCTTGAATCTCTTCTCTACCAATTGCCCCACACTTAACAAGTTTTGGTCAATCTCACGTATGAACAAAACATCTAAAATCAATTTAGTTCCAGCACAACTCTTTATTGCTATTGTGCCTATTCCCTTCACTTCTAGGTATTCTCCATTTCCTATCCTTACTTTCAACTTCAATGACCTATCAAGGTCTTTAAAAAACTTCTCATCATAAGTTATGTGATTGGTACAACCACTATCAACTAACCAACTGTCACATAAAATGCTTGATGAGAAGCAAGATGCGACAAACAAATGGTCCTATTCTTCTTTAACTACAGCATGTGCTCCACCTTGCTGTTGATTTCTTGATTCCTTATAGAACCTCTCAATGTGCCCCATCAAGTTACACCTTTTACATTTCACATCTGGCCTTCTTCAACACTTGAAATGGGGATGATTCCATTTTCCACAATACTTACATGAAGAATACTTATTATAATTTTTAGTACTATTACCTTTTGCAACAGTTTCTGCACCACTATTCCAATCACTCTTCTTCCCATTCCACTTCTATTCCTCTCTTTTTTTACCTTCCTGCATCTTAGACTTCAATGCTCCTTCTATGCTTTTTTCTATGCTTCCTTCTTGCCTCATTAGCTTCCTTTGCTCTTGTGCTTGTAAAACACTGATCAACTCCACTACTTTCAATTGATTCAAGTCCTTAGTGTTCTCAAAAGAGGCAATAGTTGCTTCATATTTCTTAGGCACAGAGACAATTATCTTCTGCGCCAGTCTAGAATCAGATAGATCAGTCCCAAGAACTCTTACCTTGTTGGCAATATCTATCAGTTGTCTGAATATTCTTTGATTGACTCAAACTCCTTCATTTGTAGCCTCTCAAATTCTCAGATCAAGTTCAACACCTTCATGCTCTTGATCCTCTCATCTACTTGATACTCAGCTTTGAGGTAGTCTCATATCTCTTTCGCTAATCCAAAAGCCATAATTCTGTTGAATATGGCTGGTGAAACCGAAGCATAAAGACAAGACTCTTCCTGGTGGTTCTCTCCTTATGTATTTTCATCTGGTTCATAGTTGGATTGTTGGGAATGGACTCACTTCATAGTCTTCCTTGACAGCTTCCCAATAATCACAACCCTCCATGTATGCTTGCATTCTCACGGCCCATGCTTGATAATTCTCTCCATCAAACATATGTGGCTAAGATGGACAGTTTACTCGATCCCAATTCCATTTTCCTCAAAAACCTCACAAGTGTATCTCTCAAATTTTCTTTCAAAACTCTCACAAAAATTTTCTCACAAGTCCTTCAAGAAAAATGGCTATCGATACCACTGTTGGTTTAGCAAAGACTTAATTGAAGTATAGAACAAAAGATGAAATGAAGGGATCATTTAATTCATTATCAATGCAACCCTTATATACAAGTTTCAAATAACAACCTCAACAAAAATTCAAATTTCTATTCCTACTAACAAGCTAAGAAATCTCCTTAGGACTTGTCTTATTTTTTAAAAAAAATAGTTGTAGCCTTGAGATACTAACATTTACCAACCTTCCCTCAATTGAAACATCAAAGAAACATTTGAATTTATGGCATAAAAAAGTCAAAAGTTAGAAAATCTATCTTGAGCTTCTTGTTAAGTTGATGTTTAAAATAGAATTAAGCTTAATCCAGAAAAATGGGAAAAAAAGGTACAGATAAATGCTAGAAAATTATATTGTAGTATGCATTTCATTGAGTGTACATATGTGCTACTAATTAGACTACTATTTATTAATTTATCTTAATTAAAATAACAAAATTATATAATTTTATTAATTTTCAAGATTTAAAAGTTATTTATATTGCTCAATCTAATGCATTTGGAAACGAAATATGAAAGGAGGAATATGCAAACAGAGGAAAATGTTTTAAAAGTATATTTTACTTTGACATAAGAATATTACATTAGTCTTGTATTTTTAATTTTTAAGATAAAGCTAATGTTGAGCATATTGACTCTGAATTTGATCATCACCCTAAGTCTTTTCTCAAAGTCTTGAATGCAATACTTTCATAATTTAATTAGGTTTACTAATTCTCTTTAAGTTGAACAAGAGGAAGACAAGATTTGCAATCTCATTATTTAAATAAGCAATTTGTATTTTGACAGGTTATATCAAATTTTTCTTATGAAAAGTTATTTCTACTATTGCTTGTGCATTATCTCAGTTTATGTTAATTAAAGAGTTTAGCCAATGATAAAATCATATTGTCCATGGTAATTGTGTTATGATGTCATACAATTTTTGTGATTCCAATGTATTAGAAAAGATATGATTATTATTTGAGCTTTGAAAGGACAAAAATAAATTAAGGAAGATAAAAGAAAGAGGAATATGCAATAGAAGCAAAAATTTTTGCAAGTATATTTTACTATAACGTAACCTAAGAATATAAAATTTGTGTTGAATTTAACGTATAAGATGAAGTCCAATGATATGTGAGACTAGGTTAATTGTTGAGTATGTTGAGAATATTGACTCTGATTTTGATCAACCCCTTAAGCTGACCTCAAGCCCTTCTTCGAAGTCTTGAAGGCAAGGCTCTGATAATATGAGTTCAATCTAAACTTTCTCAATTTGCATAAGGTCAGATTTGCTTGTTGCAAGGGACAGCAATGAAGCTTCAGCATTTTCCATTTCATTGATATATTGTTCTCATTCACTATTGACTATTTTTGTGTGAAAAAGCTTTGAGATTAATGACCAGAGGGTCGTATGTGATTCTTTCTGGACCTCAAAAGTAAAGGATAACAAGGATTGTAGCACGCTAAGAGTGACTGCCTGTACCTCCCTTAAGACGTTAACCGTGGCACATGTTGTTGAAAGTTGGCTTGCAATGCCGCAACATTAAGCCTTTTATTTGTAGCAACATGAAGTTTTTTTTTTAATTTTGTTTTATAACTTAGTTAGTTGTGTATGTAACAACTTAACTAAGTTTATTTTGATTGCATTTTTGTTTCGCTAAGGTTCATCAGCTACTTAGCTAATTTAGTAGCTTCTTAGGTTATTATTAAGCTTATTTTACAACTTGGATACTAGCACAAGTTATGTTTTGTTTTCTTCCAATGTAATGAAGCTATTTATGGACATTTTATTGCTACTAATTAAAGTAATGAGAGTTGTTAATTTTTCCTCTCAACAGATTTGTTTAGCTTCTGTTTTTCATCTTTCAAACACAATTTTATTGTTTTTGATCTTTGGATGTTGATTTACTCAACAAATGGTATGTAGAGCCTGTCATCTTTTAGGGAATTTTGTTGTGTGTTATTTATTTGTGTGTTCCATGCTTGAAAGAAAAGAAACAGAAGCTATTTTGTTGGTATTTTGGTACTGCAAAAGAATGAGTTTCTCACCACCACCACCACCACTTATTTTTGTTGGTGAAAACTACAATATTTAGGCTGTGAAAATGAAAACATAACTGCAGGCTCATGATCTGTGGAGTGTTGTTCAAACTGAAATAGAGCCACCACATTTGAGAGCTAATCCTACCATAGCTCAAATTAGGTAGCACAATGAGGATTGTGCCAAAAATTATAATGCTATGTCATGCCTTCAAAATGGAGTTTGAGATGTAATTTTCACAAGGATAATGGCTTGTGACTCTCCAAAATAGGCCTGAATAGACTTATGGAAGAGTTTCAAGGGTCAGATAAAACCAGGCAGCAACAATTGATCAACTTGAGAAGGGACTTCGAAAATCTAAAGATAAAGGAGTCTGAATCCATTAAGCAGTATTATGATAAAATTATGGCTACAGTTAACAATATTAAGCTTCTTGGGGATGATTTCAGTGACAAAAGAATAGTTGAAAAGGTCATTACAACCCTTCCAGAGAAGTATGAGTCAAACATTTCATCCTTGGAGGACTCTAGAGACCTGTCAACTATATCATTGACAGAGCTGATAAATGCTCTTTATGCACAAGAGCAAAGAAGGGAAAACAGGATGGAGGAGCATTCTGAATAAGCCTTCCAGGCTAGAAGCAAAGAAGTACCAAGCTCAAACTCAAGCTACAAAGGTAAGAAGCCTTGGTCTAAAAAGAAAGAAAAGGCACAGAAGAATGCTGCCAAGAGGAAGTTTCCACCATGCACTCAATGCAAAAAGTCCACTTATTTAGAAAAGTACAACTGGTATAGGCCTGACATTCAATGTAGAAGTTGCAAGCAACTTGGTCATATGGAAAAAATCTGTAAAAATAAAGCAAAAACACAATCACATCAGTAGAATCAAGCTCAAGCTATTGAGGATGTTCAAGCTCAGGAGGAGCATGTTTTTACTGCTTCTTGTTTTGCAAGTTCGAGTAAGGTCAGAAAGAATTGGTTGATTGACAATGGCTACACTCATCACATGGCATCAAATGAAGGCATGTTTAAGGAACTAGATACCAGCATTATGTCCAAGGTCAGAATTGGAAATTTTGAATTCATTAAGGCCAAAGGCAAAGGCAAAGCTATGATCTGCACTTAATCAGGTAACAAAAAAATTTCAGAAGTCCTTTTTGTACCTGATATTGATTAGAATTTTCTTAGTGTTGGTTAATTGTTAGAGAAGGGTTACTCCCTCATCTTTCAAGATAAAACTTGTGTGATTAAATATCTTTTTGGTCAAGAGCTAGTGACAGTAGCTATGCATGACATATCCTTCACTTTAGATGTGAATCAGTTAAAAGTAAAGGCTTACATAATGCGTCATTGAGAGCACCAAAAATATCATATCCCTATAAAATAATGAAAAGAATAGTACAAGGGAAGTAGGGTCAAATCCTCAGGGACTGGATTTTCACAAATTCTTATCCCTCAAGATCCCATATAGAGTCGTGGCCAAGAAAAATGGCATACCTAGAAAAAAATAAAAAAATAGAATTAAAAGTTTGGATGAATTGATATTGCGTAAATTGAAATTGAAATTAAAATTGTAAAAATAAACAGAGTTCAGAAAAGAGAGTCTTTGATAAAGAGATTCTAGCCTCTGGTTATCTCAATCCTCATTGGGTTCTGTAACACCCCAATTTTGGGCCTAGAAGTATTGGGCCTTAAGTCTGGGTTCGGGTAGAAGACACCCGAATAATTTGGATATTATTATTATTATAATTATTATTATTTCGTATGTTTAGTTTAGTAATTAAATAAATTACGAAGGGTTTATGGTGTGGGAAAAAGTTCGGGGCTCGGCTTATAGCTTTAGCAAAATTCTTAAATTTTGCCTCTTAAGGGAATCTGAGCAGTAGGCCTTATTAACAAATTGGACTGAGTTTTAGCACAAACAAGCACCTGGTCCAGTGGCTAAGCACGCTAGGAGGACATGGGAGGTGCCTGGGTTTAAGGCACGGTGCGCGCAAAATGGTTGTTTTTTTTAATATTCAGGTTGCGGTCAGAATAGGCATTAAGAGGAGTTGCGAGCGTAATCCAGCACAAGGAGCGCAGTGGCAGTAGCGTGCTGGGCAAGCGGAGAGGGCGCAGGTTCGAGTCCTTGCGTGGGCAAATTCTGTTTTATTTTTAAAGTGGGCCAGAATTGAAGCAGGTAAGGCTTATAAATTACTTGTGAGGGGATTATGTCATGAAAGGAGCTTCGGTCCAGTGGCAAGTAGCGTATGTGTGGTTAGCAGGTCGCAGGTTCGAGATGTATAGCAGGCGAAATTTCCTTTTTATTTTGCAAGTAACTGAGGCTTCAGCAGGAATAGAGTAAGATTAATTGTGACCCTATATTAATAAAGAAAGAAGCGTGGTGTAATGGTCAGTGGCACGGGCTACGCACAAGGGCGGACGGAGGTCTGGGGTTCGAGCCTCACCTCCCTTACGGAAGGCTTGGGTTTTTGCTGCACTCATGGGGAAGAAGTTGGGGTCTAATCAGGACTCTGGGCAGCATGCTGAAGCGGTGCAAGGATGTGGATAAGGATGCTGCCAGATCGATTAGGAGTTTGAATGAAATTCAAACATTGAGTTGGCCAAGAATCAAGGAGCAATTCATGGAATTGGAATTTAGGAAGAATTTTTATGCCGTAATACACTCATTCGGCCATAGAAAATAAGTGTCGTTTATTTCTGGCCTTTATGATTCATTTTTCTTGTTAGGGTTAGTTGGGGTATTTTAAATTGGCCAATCTTGCTTCCTTTTCAATTGGTTCTTCTTTTGTTTTATTTCAAATTTATATTTTTTGCTCATTTTCTTTTCTTTCATTCTCTTCCTCTCTTAGTTATTCAAGCCGAGTCCATTAACCCATTCCTCTCCTTTCTTTTATCATTATCTTCCCATCTTCTTTGCTTCACCAATCATAAGGAAAAACCTCTTCCATTCAATCACCTTAGCCGATCACTCACAAAAGCCAAAACTGCAACTTTTGTTTTCCCCCTTGTACCGATCTCTTTTACTTTTATCCCCCAACTATGTTAGCCTTGTCTACATCTGCTTCCTCTCATCATCGAGTTTCCATTTTTCTTCCTTCCTTGTTTGTTGAAAAGCCGAGGTCACCATTCTTTAAGAGGTGGAAAGCTGAACACCTTTAGATCTCTTGGACTCATCCTTTGCTCGTGTTAGGGGTAGGAAAGTATTGGAAACGTTCTTCATCGAATAGATCTCGTGGTAAGTATTCGCAACCTCTTTCCATTCGTATCTTGTGGTTCTGGAAAAAAAGCCGAGTAATCCCTAATCGTTTAGGGAGGCTACCGTTTTGGACTAAAGGGTTTATTGGGTTTATTTATCGTTCTATTATGATAAGGTGGAACAAAGGCTGTCGATCAAGGGGCAGTGGAAAGCGAGGACATCGAAACGATTGGATCCAGACTTAGTCATTATTTGCGACAAAGGTAAGCAATCTAAGGCCATTAAGGGTGTTGGCCAAATATGGTAAGGAGGCTAGTATGTAGTTTGTTTTTTATATGTAGACTGACATTTTAGTAACTCGGTTGTAGGCAACTCGTGTGTGGATCTCGCCAATGTATCGTTACAGATTAGGTGTGTAAACGACACCCACTAGGAGACTAGATCGATAAAAGCCGAAAAGCCGAAAAGCCAGTATTTCGAGAACCTGCGAGTGTGCAAGCGCTCATGGGATTGTTTGTATTGATAATTTTGGTAACTTCAACGGTAAGATTGCAAAGTGCACAATTTCGTGAACCTCGGTGAATTTGGGCTTCGATGGGCCGAAATTGGGTAATAGGCAACGGGCCCATTTCGGTAAAAATGTTCAGTAAGTATTCTGGAGACACGTTAATAACTGTAATGAGCATGAAACCCTAAAAAGACTGATAAAATTACTGAAATACCTCTGTAAAGTAGAATTACCGTAATACCCTTAAAGGGGTAAGTTTACGATTATGCCCCTCGATGATAAATAACTGTTCTTACGCTATAATCTGACTGTCTTCTTGAAGCATGCCTTGTTAATTATTTATATATTCTGCATACATGTCATACTGCATGGGGTTGGGTTTTGTTATGGAGGAAGAACTCGTTCTGATGGTTGTGCCACATATTCTGATATAAGCAGCTTTGCTGCGGATTATAGTTAGTGTCACAACCGGTGCTAACACTGTAAGTGTAGGGATGACGTGGGTGATTTATTCCCCACAGGAAGTGTCGGGATGGTCGGAGGCAAGTGCAGGGTTGGATGGGGTTATCTTGTATTAATCATATGAGACTGTTTTGTTATGGGCCAACT
This sequence comes from Gossypium hirsutum, assembly GCF_007990345.1. NCBI lineage: Eukaryota > Viridiplantae > Streptophyta > Magnoliopsida > Malvales > Malvaceae > Gossypium > Gossypium hirsutum. The sequence goes on along the minus strand of NC_053424.1, from coordinate 108,484,992 downwards.
GTGTTGATATGGGCAAGATATCTCGACTTGTTATAGGGCTACGGCCCAAATTGATACTGATATGGGCTAGGCCCAGTATACTCTGATATTGTAAGGGGCTATGGCCCAAATTAATATTGATATGGGCTAAGGCCCAGTTAACTATGATTTCTGAATAGGGCGTAGGCCTAGTAAAGCTTAAACTGATTTGGGCTCTGGTTGGGATACTTTACACACTGAGTTTTCCAAACTCACCCCTTTTTTCCCATCTTTGTAGGTGAGCCTTAAATCAGTGGACTTGGAGTTGGAGGGATTTAGAGTGGCCATGTGGACTGTTTAAAATAACTATTTATACCTTCACTTTTATTTTAGATTATTTCCTTTATGTTTTCGGGTTTTAATTTGTAATAAGGCCGCTTTAATTATTTTTAATTATTTTTAGTATGTTTTGTTAGCTTAGACATGATATTGTTTTAATTGTTTGAAATTGAATAGCTCTAGGGCACATTTTAAAAAGGTTACTTGATTTCAAAATATCGCGATAACAAGGCAAAGCTTCCGCAACGGAAACGTTTTCAAAATTAAAAACCTTTTTAAATGGTTTTAAACGAATTGGTTTTCCCTGAACAATCACTCAGTTAAAGTGTGGCAATGGTTATGTGCAAGTCTAAGATTGGATCCGTGGAGAGCTAGGTACTTAAGCAATCTAATTGACTCACCTCATCTTTTCTTGCATCCTATCTGGTGTACAGCTTCTATTCACTTTAATCTATAACGAGGGTATTCTTTAAACACTAAGAAAGACTTTAGCTAAAACATGTCTTTTTAGTAACACTTCAATGTGAAACGTCGGATTCGGTCGTAACGTCTGGGCCAGGTTTGGGGTGTTACATTTAGTGGTATCAGAGCCCGGTTGTAACAACTCGGCTGTGGATCGGGTCCGAACTTTTTTTATAAAATTTTGAAATCTAGTTCCATGAAAAACACTGAAATTGATTTTGTGGAAATGTTAGAAATTTCTTTTAAATTCTGCACAAAGAATAAATTTAAAATTCTGATTTCTGAAGAAGTGGCACACTGAATCCCCGGCACCAAGTCTGTAAGTAGCTTTTCTGAACTTTATTAAGTATCTGTTATATTACCGAGACTCTGCTATGACATTGTAGTTAGAGCTATATTGAGGCTATAAAATTGAGACTGTAGATAGACTGAGATTTGCGAAAGTGAACCCTGAAACTCTATCTATGCATAAGACATCTATAATAAACACTGAAATACTAAATTGTTTCATAAAATTCACATTGTTGTTACTGGAATTAGAGTGCGCAGCTGAAGTATAGTGGTTTGACTTGAGTAATGCGGTTAGTTTATAGTTGAAATTTTGAGGATGAAATTTCTTTAAGGGAGTAGAGTTGTAACGCCCCGATTTTTGGGCCTGAAAATATTGGGCCTTGAGTTTGGGTTCGAGTAGAAGACGGCCCGAATAATTTGGATGTTATTATTATTATTATTTCGTATGTTTAGTTTAGTAATCAAATAAATTACGAAGGGTTTATGGTATGGGAAAAAGTCCGGGGCTCGGCCCATAGCTTTAGCAAAATTCTTAAATTTTGTCTCTTAAGGGAATCTGGGCAGTAGGCCTTATTAAAAATTTGGACTGAGTTTTAGCACAAACAAGCACCTGGCCCAGTGGCTAAGCACGCTAGGAGGGTTTGGGAGGTGCTTGGGTTCAAGGCACGGTACGCGCAAAATGGTTGTTTTTTTTTTTAATTCAGGTTGCGGTTAGAATAGGGGTTAACAAGAGTTGCGAGGATAATCCAGCACAAGAAGCGCTGTGGCATAGTGGCAGCAGCGTGCTGGGCAAGTGAAGAGGGCGCAGGTTCATGTCCTTGCGCAGGCAAATTCTGTTTTATTTTTAAAGCGGGCCAGAACTGAAGCAGCTAAGTGTTGTAAATAAATTGTGAGGGGATTACGTCATGAAAGGAGCTTCGGTCCAGTGGTAAGCAGCTTATGTGTGGTTAGCAGGTCGCAGGTTCGAGATGTATAGCAGGCAAAATTTCCTTTTTATTTTGCAAGTAACCGAGGCTTCAGCAGGAATAGATTAAGATTAGTTGTGACCTTATCTTAGCAAAGAAAGAAGCGTGATGCAGTGGCCAGCAGCACGGGGAAGGTGCAAGGGCGGACGGAGGTTTGGGGTTCGAGCCTCACCTCGCGCACGGAAGGCTTGGGTTTTTGCTGCACGTGTGGGGAAGAAGTTGGGGTCTAATCAGGACTCTGGGCAGCATGCTGAAGCAGTGTAAGGATGTTCATAAAGATGCTGGTGATCGGTTAGGAGTTTGAATGAAATTCAAACATTGAGTTGGCCAAGAATCAAGGAGCAATTCATGGAATTGGAATTTAGGAAGAATTTTTATGCCGAAATACACTCATTCGGCCATAGCACATAAGTGTCATTTATTTTCGGCCTCTATGATTCATTTTTCTTGTTGGGGTATTTTAAATTGGCCGATCTTGCTTCCTTTTCAATTGGTTCTTGTTTTATTTTATTTTAAATTTATATTTTTTTGTTCTTTTTGCTCATTTTCTTTTCTTTCATTCTCTTCCTCTCTTAGTTCTTCAAGCCGAGGCCATTAACCTATTCCTCTCCTTTCTTTTATCATCATCTTCCCATCTTCTTTGCTTCACCAATCATAAAGAAAAACCTCTTCCATTCAATCACCTTAGCCGATCACTCACAAAAGGTGAAACCGTAACTTTTGTTTTCCCCCTTGTGCCGATCTCTTTTACTTTTACTCATCTTTCAGTTAAACCCGAATCCCCCAACTATGTTAGCCTTGTCGACATCTGCTTCCTCTCATCATCGAGTTTCCATTTTTCTTCCTCCCTTGTTTGTTGAAAAGTCGAGGTTACCATACTTTAAGAGTTGAAAGCCGAACACCTTTAGATCTCTTGGACTCATCCTTTGTTCGTGTTAGGGGTAGGAAAGTATTGGAAACGTTCTTCATTGGATAGATCTCGTGGTAAGTATTCGTAACCCTCTTTCCATTCGTATCTTGTGGTTCTGGAAAAAAGCCGAGTAATCCCTAGTCGCTTAGGGAGGCTATTGTTTTGGTCTAAAGGGTTTATTGGGTTTATTTATCATTCTATTATAAGTAAGGTGTAATAAAGGCTGTCGATCAAGGGGCAGTGGGAAGCGAGGACATCGAAACGACTGGATCCAGACTTACTCATTATTTGCAACAAAGGTAAGCAATCTAAGGCCATTAAGGGTGTTGGCCGAATATGGTAAGGAGGCTAGTATGTAGTTTGTTTTTTATATGTAGTTTGTTTTTTATATGTAGACTAACATTTTAGTAACTCGGTTGTAGGCAAATCATGTGTGCATCTCGCCAATGTATCGTTACAGATCAGGTGTGTAAACGACACCCACTAGTAGACTAGATCGGCAAAAGCCGAAATGCCGAAATACCGAAAAGCTGGCATTTCGAGAACCTGCGAGCATGCGAGCGCTCGTGGGATTGTTTGTATTGATAATTCTGGTAACTTCAACGGTAAGATTGCAAAGTGCGCAATTTCGTGCACCTCGGTGAATTTGGGCTTCGATGGGCCGAAATTGGGTAATGGGCAACGGGCCCATTTCGTTAAAAACGTCCGGTAAGTATTTTGAAGACACGTTAATAACTATAATGAGCATGAAACCCTAAAAATACTGATAAAATTACTGAAATACCTCTGTAAGGTAGAATTATCGTAATACCCTTAAAGGGGTAAGTTTACGACTACGCCCCTCGAGGGTAAATAAATGTTCTTACGCTATAATCTGACTGTCTTCCTGAAGCATGCCTTGTTAATTATATATATTCTGCATACATGTCATACTCCATGGGGTTGGGTTTTGTTATGGAGGAAGAACCCGTTGTGGTGGTTGTGCCACATATTCTGATATAAGCAGCTTTGCTGCGGATTATAGTTAGTGCCGCAACCGGTGCTAACACTGTAAGTGTAGGGATGGCGTGGGTGATTTATTCCCCACAGGAAGTGTAGGGATGGACGGAGGCAAGTGCAGGGTTGGATGGGGTTATCATGTATTAATCATATGAGACTGTTTTGTTATGGGCCAACTGTGTTGATATGGGCAAGGCCCAATATATCTCGACTTGTTATAGGGCTACGGCCCAAATTGATACTGATATGGGCTAGGCCCAGTAAACTCTGATATTGTAAAGGGCTATGGCCTAGATTAATATTAATATAGGCTAAGGCCTAGTTAACTCTGATTTCTGAATAGGGCTTAGGCCCAGTAAAGCTTAAAGTAATTTGGGCTCTGGTAGGGATACTTTACACACTGAGTTTTCCAAACTCACCCCCTTTTTCCCATCTTTGTAGGTGAGCCTTAGATTGGTGGACTTGGAGCTGGAGGGATTCAGAGTGGCCATGTGGACTGTTTAAAATAAGTGTTTATACCTTCACTTTTATTTTAGATTATTTCTTTTATGTTTTCGGGTTTTAATTTGTAATAAGGTCGTTTTAATTATTTTTAATTGTTTTTAGTTTGTTTTGTTAGCTTAGACATGATATTGTTTTAATTGTTTCAAATTGAATATATCCAGGGAGCGTTTTAAAAAGGTTACTTGATTCCAAAATATCGCGATAACAAGGCAAAGCTTCCGCAATGAAAACGTTTTCAAAATTACAAACCTTTTTAAATGGTTTTAAACGAATTGGTTTTCCCTGAACAATCACTCAGTTAAAGTGTGGCAATGGTTGTGTGCATGGCTAAGATTGGATCCGTGGAGAGCTAGGTACTTAAGCAGTCTAATTGACTCACCTCCTCTTTTCTGGCATCCTACCTGGTGCACAGCTTCTATTCACTTTAATCTATAACGAGGGTATTCTTTAAACACTAAGAAAGACTTTAGCTAAAACATGTCTTTTTAGTAACGCTTCAATGTGACACACCAGATTTGGTCATAACGTCTGGGCTAGGTTTGGGGTGTCACAGGTTCAATCATTCTCATAACAGAATAAGCCAGTTATAGTGGAAGAGGATGCCTACAACCACCAGCTCCACTTAGATTTTAGTCATACGATATAAAGAAACTTGACTCTAGCAAACCATCACTCTTGCGGGACTGTCTTACACTAGATCATCACTTCTCAATGGCAAATGCCACACCATTTTGTCTATTGGGATCGACAACCACTGATGCAGTAAGCTAACGAACCGACTATGCAACCTTCCCAAAACATACAAAGAGGCTGCCTTTGCATAAGATGAAAAGATCACTTTCGAAGGGACATGGGCAGAAGCGTCAGTCCCGTAGTGCGGAGAAACGATGAATATTTGAGAAGGCTAAATGCGGATTCTAAGCCTCATGAACCCTTTTTGGGGAATCTCGACAATCTCTTCTAGATGAATGTAGTGGCTCATGCCTTTTGGGGAAAAAGAAATAAACTTAAGAAAAATGGAATTTTATTGAATAAATGAAAGGAATAAAAGCTAGAGCTTTTTGGTAGAGGGAGCTTTTTTTAGAAAAGATTAGTGAAATTTGTGTCACTCCATCCCCTATTTATAGTACTTAGAAAACTTTGTTTGTTCCTATTTAAATTCTAAAAGATAAATAAAGATAAAAGCTAAAATTAAATCTAAATAATAATCTTAAAAATAATCCTAATATAATTCAAATTTAAATAGAGTCTTGTGTTTATAAAATCTCTTCTTTGAACTTTTGCCCCCAAGTCTTCCACACATTGTATTTTCGGCACCACTTCTTTCCTATTTCGCATGTTGGCCCATTTTATCTTTAAATTCAGGCTTTTTGCCCCTAAATTTTCTTTTGCCTTCAATTTAGTCCCTACAAGATAAAAGTAGGATTATACTCAAAATAAATATGTAATTAAAACATAAAAATATGTTGTTCTAGAGTATTATCAAATTCCCCCTACTTAGCTCATGCTTGTCCTCAAGTATGGCTCCTATCCACTGTGAAATTTAGTTTTTACCATGAAAGAAATATCACTCCAAAGTTTTATAAAAATTAGCCATAATGCATATGAAAAATAAAGAGAACATTTAGCTTGCTTTAAGTAAAATTGAAAAAATATTTCAATTTAATCACACAATAATCAACTTGGATTCTTTCATGAAAATTAGGTAATTTACTAAACATACCAAGACACCCTATTTGTTTTCACTCTTAGTCCCCAAATGCAATTTTATTATTAATACATCTTCGATTTTTTCTTTTTTTTTGGTTAAGAATATATTGAACCTTTTGACACGAAGAGAGATGCAACCAAGCACCCCGCCATGGTTATTCAGCCCAACATACTCGTAATTTATTATATTTATTTTTTTCTTAAGAATATATTGAACCTTTTGACGGAAAGAGAGATAACAGCCAAGCACCCCACTCTGGTTACTCAGCCCAACATATTCTTAAAAATTTTGTTTAATTCCAGTTAGCAGAGTTTCACCTAACACGTCACACAACCTTTTGACACAAAGTAGGATGACAACCTAAGCACCCTACCCTGGTTACTCAGCTAGTCACGTTTTTAAGCTGCACTCATAACCACGGAGACATCAAAATTTATTATTATCATGAAACGGTATTTTAATTTCAGAGAACTAGGAAAACCAATCAAGTGTCAAAAATAAGTTTCAACAACCACCAAACAGTCATGAACATAATTTTAGCATGCAATTGTATTAAGTTTCATCTTTGCATTTAGACTTAATCGATTTTGCTAAAGGCAAGATAGGGTTAACTTATTAATCATAATTATTTTAGCCTAATAGAAATAAAACAGTGGAGATGAAATCAATATAGCAAAATCATAACTAACTCAATAGATATGAATTATGCACGCAGATCAAACAGTGGGCAGTTTCTGGTCAAAATCTTGGGCATGAAAAAGGGCAGTATATACTAAAAAAAATGTGGGCAAGACAAGCACAAGGCAATGGCAATAGTAACAAAGTAGTAGATAAAACAACAAAGACAATAAGGAATGCCTACCCTACTTAGAACATATTGTCCTCAATGTGAAAAATAATATTAATAAATATGATGAAAAGAAAGGGTTTAGAACACTTCCCATGTCATTTTCGTTACTATTTTCGCTCATTTCCAAATTTATTTTTTTTGATTCCTCGTTTCTCCTAGATATAAGAAGAGAGATAAAATTTATTATCATGTAAGAAAATAAAGGAAATAGAAAATATAAATATAAATAAAAAAATATAAATAAAATAAATTTTGGTTGCCTCCCAACAAGCAATTTTTTAATTTCGTTAGCTTAACGCCCTAACTAGTATTGGGGCTATTCCAGCTGAATTCTTTCATTCGTATGTGTAACAACCCAGTTTTAGTTAATTCGGAATAGTGGTTTCGGAACCACAAATCCAAGATCAAAAAATTATTTTAATATTATTTTATGTGTTTACAGCATGATTGTGCGTATGTGTGAAAATTTCGTGAGCTAATTTTATCGTTTAATAGCTTAATTTGAGAAAAAAGGACTAAATCGCGTAAAATGCAAAAGCTGCATTCTACTTGTTTAAAGTGCTTAATTCCTATGGTTTATTAAATGAAAGGTCCTTATGATGTTTTTAAACCATTGATAGTGAAATTTGACATAGATGGTCTTATATTAAGTGATTTTAATGTTTTAATACTATGGTTAATATGGTAATTTGGTTATTTAACTAAAAAAAACTATAATCATCTTTATTTCTTCATCTATAACCGGTTATTGAAGAGAAAATAATGCTTCCATGTCCATCTAGGGTCCGCACTTTGAGGGATCAATTGGTATGTGATTTTAGCTCAGTTTTTTTTTTATGATTTTTACGTTTTTGAGATCGTTGCTTTGTATTCTAGCTAGCCCATGCCTTAATTTTTTTGAAGTTTTAATGATTTTGTGAAGTGCCATTGATGAATTCTTGAGCTTTTGAATGTTTTATGATGAAAAATGAATATTTTTTTATAGTTATACAAGTTTTGTTAAGTGATTTTGAATAAAAATGCCTATTAGGGGTTTAATTGTGAAAAGTTTAACTTGAGAGGTTGAAATGTGAAATAAATGAAATTTTTGGACTACTAGGGACCTATATGAAATTCAGCTAGGCTTGGGTTTAATGAAATTTCATGAATTTTGTGTATTTGTGAAATAAGGACTAAATTGTAAAAATGTGAAACTTTAGCGGCTAAAGTGTAAAAATGACTAAATATGTGTTTTTGGATTGAATTGAATGATTTTATAAATAAATAAGTTAATTTTGAATATATATAGATCAAGAACAAAAGAAATCAGAATTAGATCGGGGAAAATCAAAGGTTATCGAATAGTCGATCCAATCCATTTATCTCAAATACAAGGTAAGTTCATATGCAAATAAATGTCGTTAAATTGAATTATATATGTTTAATTGTCATTGAACTACTATGAATGTTGAATGATCAAATACGAGCAAGAATCGGCAGGGTTACAATATTTGAAAGTCCCGTATGAACCTTAGGAATAGTATATGATACGAATGTCATGACATTAGAATTAACGAGATGAGATTATATGTAAGACCATGCCTGAGACATTGGCATCATTATATGATTACGTGTAAGACCATGTCTGGAACATTGGCATCGTTATTTGATTTTGTGTAAGACCATAGCTGGGCTATCGGCATCGATATGTGATAACATGTAAGACTATATCTGGGAAAGTACGTATGAGATTCATACACGTATTGAAACGAGAAGTATTTGATGAATTCACTAATGATATTGAATATGTATACATTGAGAAAAGTTTATGAGTTTATAAGTGTTTACTTATAGTTTGTCTATGGATGGAAATGATGTCGATTCATGTGGTAAATTTATTTTTATATGGCTTACTAAGCTTTTAAAGCTTACTTTGTGTGTTCTTTCCCTGTTTTATAGATAATCGAAGCTAGCTCAGCCTCGAGGATCATCAAGAACATCGTTACACTATCACCAATTTGTCGGTACTTTTGATGCTTTGTAAATGTGGTGTATAGCATGTACAGGCTAGTGATATGATGATGTGTTTTGAGATATGATATTAGCCATGAGATTTGGCTCATAAATGATGTAAATGTGGTGTGTATTTGGCCATTTGGGTTGGCTTAATTTATGAATTTGGTAAGTGATATGTGATGTATATATGGCCTTGTGTTTTGGCATGTTTGGTATGGTTTTTGTGATGGCTAAGTGGTTAATTGTCTTGATTAATTACCAATGATATATCAGGGTTAATTTGGTATGATATAGGGATGATGAATTGGTATATTTTGTGGCATGAATTAGTTGATAAAATGATAAGAAAAAAATGCATAAGGAAGATAGGTGAAATTGTTAGTAATGACATATTGTTTTGGTATGTTTATGGTTATGATTTGAGTAGTGAAATGGTTGAAGATGAAATGGCATGATTTGTATATGAATTGGAATGTTTTGGTTGTTTATAAGTGATTGAAATGGTATGAAATGTTTTGGTTTAGGTATGCTTGAAGTGGGTGAGAAATGTGGCTTAAACCAAGCTTATTTGCGCCCCACACAGTTGAGCACACGGGAGTATGACTCGACCATGTGTCTACTATAACTTAATTAAACAAGTCAGTGAGTTACATGGCTTAGACATATGGGCATCTCTACTAGCCGTGTGTGACATACGGGCTTGCACATAGGAGTATGGCTGGCTTTGTGACCCAAGTCAGTATACCCTCTATATTTTACTTGGCCATGGCACATGGGCGTGTCTTCGGCCGTGTGATGCAAGTCAATATCTATGCCCTATTTCCACATGGCTTGTGACACGGGCGTGTCTGGTGGCCATGTGAGGCACACGGCTTGTTCACAAGGGCGTGTGATCCCTGTATGCATGAAAATTTTATAAGTTTCCCAAAATTTTCAAATGTTATCGATTTAGTCCCGAACCTCTTCCAGGCATGTTTTAAGGTCTCCTAGAGCCTTATAAGGGACAATGTGACTATGTTGGATTGATGTTTATGTATTAATGGATTCTTGGATGAGAAATGTTTGTTGTATGTTGTGATTTGATAGGTAATGCCTCGTAACCCTATTTCGACGATGGATACGGGTTAGGGGTGTTACAGTATAGGCTTGGAAATTCTCCTTTTTTTACCACATACACTATATTTGGGTTCAATCGTCCTTGCGACTCTTGCTTTGGTTTCATTTTTTCCTCCAAGAAAATCTTATGTGTGCCTGTCAAAGGGTTAATCCCTTTTAAGTTGGCAATGGTCTCATCATTCTCCAAAAATACACATTTAACATGCTCAGGAAGTGGTTTGAATTCCTAATCTGGTGCCTGCACAACAGAAGGGAAAATTTTAGTATCCATAGGAGCCAATAATTCATTAATAGATTCACAAATAGATCCTGAATCAAAATTATCATCAAACAATGTTTCAAGTTTATCTTCATAAGGTGACTCAAAATTTTCTTCTACTCATAAGTCAATTATGTCGACACGGTTTATGTTCAAGATTTCACTCGGTGACTAATAACGTCATAAACATTAAACTTCACGATCTCCCCATCAAACTCTATCGTGAGGGTTCCACTACGCACGTCAATCTTAGTATTTGCAGTACTAAGGAAAGGTCAACTCAATAAGATGTTTGCAGACCCAAGATCGTTATCCTCTTCCATTTTTATCACATAAAAGTCTACAGGAAAGATAAGTCTATTGACTTTCACTAATACGTCCTCTCAAGGACTCCTTTGGGATACATAATAGACCTACCTACTAATTGAATGATAACACATTTTTGTAGAAAAACCCGCGTTAAGTGATTCATAAATAGAAAAAGGCATTACATTTATGGAGGCCCCTAAATCACACATAGCTTTTTTAATTCCTATGTGACCTATTTTGCATGGTATTGCAAACATGCCCCTATCTTTACATTTATCTGGCATCCTCCGCTGCAACACCATTGATACATTTTCACCAACACTTACTCTTTCATTTCCGGTCAATTTTCGTTTGTTGGTGTAAAACTCCTTAAGGAACTTGGCATATCGCGGAATTCGTTTGATGGCATCTAGCAACGGTATGTTGATCTCGAAATTTTTGAATGTTTCGAGGATCTCTTTTTCCCCTTACCTCTTCGATGTTGGTTCAATCGTCCTGGAAATGGAGGTTGAATTATGGGCAATTGAGGTTTTTTTCGGACCTATTCATCATTATCCTACTTTTTCTAGGCAAAATCTTGATCAAGATTCTTGCCAGGATTTGGTTCCAGTACTTTTCCATATCACAACGTTACTACATTTGTGTGTTGTCTTGGGTTCAGTTCTGTTTCTGATGGTAACTTCCCTTATGAGTTTATTTTCTCAATTGGTGTAGTCAATTCCCTTATAGACGCCTCAGTTTTCTATTGAAAATCAAGCATATTAGTTTCTAATTTATTGACCATGGTTTCTAAAGAAGTACCTGAATCTCGCGGCTATTATGGAATCAAGTGTTGGTATGGCTGGTTGTACCGTAGGTTAGCTCCGTAACTCAAGTTGGGATGATCTTTCCACCCTAGGTTATAGGTATTAGCATAAGGGTCATATCGCCTCTGGGGTGGTCCAGGAAAATTCCCCACATCATCTAAATGGACCATAGTATCATCACACAAACTAGGACACGCATTTGTTGTATGTTTGTGTGTTGCACAAATTTTTCATGGTTGGGTTGGTCCTATTTTTACTGCAAAAAGAGAATTCAAGATATTAGTAAGTCTATCAACTTTATCTTCTAAAACTGAAAAATTTAGCTGGTGAACCCTTCTAGTAGGCTCAAGATTGGCTCAGAATTGCTGAGCATTAGCAACCATCATGGATATCAAGTCCCTCACCTATTGGGGAGTCACGTTGACCAATGCTCCTCCACTGGCGGCATCTACCATATTCATCTCTATGGGCTTTAAGCCCTCATAGAAGTATTGGAGCAAAGACTTTTCTATTATCCCATATTGTGGGCAACTTGCACACAACTTCTTGAATCATTCCTAATAGTCATAAAGAGACTTCACATCCTTTTGTCTTATCCCAATGATCTCCCTTCTTAACTCAACTGCACTCAATACTGGAAAAAATCTATTAAGAAACAAACGAGAAAATCAGTCCAAGTTGTAATAGATCCAGGAGGTAGGTAAAACAACCATTCCGTAGCAGAATCTGCTAGGGAGAAAAGGAAAGTAGGTAATTTGATTCGATCCTCAGTTACGCTCTGAGGTTTCATACTAAGACAAACCATATGAAACTCTTTTAGATGGTTGTGTGGAGTTTCATTTTGTAATCTGTGAAAAGCTATCAGTAACTGGATTAATCCTGACTTCAGTTCAAAATTAGTATCCATACTAGGATACGCAATGCATAACGACGATAATTTTGCAGGAGCTTCGGCCAATTGCTAAATCGTTTTAGTCATAGATTGATGTGCTAGATTTGGGTTTTCGTTAACCCTAGCGTTACACACTTCTTCTTGTAACACCCCTATCCCGTGACCGTCGCCGGAATAGGTAAGGGGCATTACCGGGCTTGTAACTCATGCCAGAACCGTAAAATTTTGAACTTTTTCTTGAAATAAAGGTCATTCATTTAGATAAGTACTAAGCACGGCCAGGGATAAAATTTAAACTTCTCTAAGTAAACATTCAAAAGATGCCATTTTCGCATGGCTTATATACATTAACCAAAATATTCTTCCGCCACTAGTCTATTTTATACATGCCATAAGATAATCCAAAACATAGCAGTACCAAACAGTGGATAGTGATAGTGTGACTAGTTGCTGACGATCCCCGAGCCTGTAGCTTCGCAATGAGATCTATAAAACAGAGGAAACAGAGTAAACGGAGTAAGCATTACAATGCTTAGGAAGTTTTAAGCAGTGTCAACAGATAACAATCAAATTATAACATAGTTGTTCGTATTTTTATTTCACTCTTCCTTCGGGCATACCATCCCTTTACCGAATATGCACATCTCATCATATACAATAGGCAGATAAACTTTCACATAAAAGTGAGCTCATGTGACATAGATATATCGTATGATTTCACATAACCTCTCACACTGATCCGATGTCACATAATCATGGAATAGTCTCATAGATTGCTCTCGTATGCATCACATAACTACCTTATGATTTAGTGCAAATCAAGCTCACATATAAACTTGGAGTACATACCTGTTTAACCTTTTGCATTGAATATATTTATAAGCAATTCTTATTACGAAGTCTTACCCGGACATAATCTCCACACGAAGTTATCGGGTCTTACCCGGACAAAATCCCCATACGTAGTCATCGGGTCTTTAGAGCTCGGATATAGTACGAGCACGAAGCTTACGGACATTAATCAGTGATAATATTCTCGCATAAAGCCTGCGGGGTTTTAACCCGGATATAGTGCTGACACAAATGCCCTTCGGGACTTATCACATTTATACACTTTCACATCCATCACGTTGGCCACTCGGCCCTGTCACATATATACACTTTCACATTCATCACATCGGCCATTAGGCCTTATCACATATATACACTTTCACATTCATCACATCGGCCATTAGGCCTTATCACATATATACACTTTCACATTCATCACATCGGCCATTAGGCCTTATCACATATATATACACTTTCACATTCATCACATCGGCCATTAGGCCCTATCACATATATATACACTTTCACATTCATCACATCGGCCATTAGGCCTTATCACATATATACACTTTCACATTCATCACATCGGCCATTAGGCCTTATCACATATATACACTTTCACATTCATCACATCGACCATTAGGCCTTATCACATATATACACTTTCACATTCATCACATCGGCCATTAGGCCTTATCACATATATACACTTTCACATTCATCACATCGGCCATTAGGCCTTATCACATATATACACTTTCACATTCATCACATCGGCCATTAGGCCTTATCACATATATACACTTTCACATTCATCACATCGGCCATTAGGCCTTATCACATATATACACTTTCACATTCATCACATCGGTCATTACGCCATACTATCATTTCATATTCGAATACTCATAAACTTACAATATCACGATTTAGAATTCAAGTATGGGTTTAATCAATAGCTTATGAGCAACTAAAACAAGTTTATCAAGGTTCACAACATAATCTCAAATTTAGCACAAGCTGTTTTTCCTGAGCAATAGTCACTAAATTATTTATAACTGGAGCTACAAAACTCCAAATCACTTTCCATTAATTTTTCCTGAATATAGACTCATATATCTTCCATCCATAAAATTTCCAGAATTTTAGGTTTGGCCAATCAATACTATATTTTTCTTAAAGTTTCCCCTGTTTCACTGTTTGACTAATCTGACCACTCTTCACTACGAATCAAATTTCTCATTTTACAGAATTCAAAATGTGTTGTATTTGATTTCATTTGAAACTAGACTCATTAAAGAGTCTAAGAATATAAATTTTATCTTATAACCATTTTTGTACAATTTATAATGATTTTCTAAAAACAGAACAGGGGATTTCGGAGTCATTCTGACACTGTCTCACACAACTTTAAATATCTCATTATCGGAAATTCCTTTGCTTACACGGTTCCTTTTATAAGAAACTAGACTCATTAAGCTTTAATTTCATGTCTCATTCAGCCTCTAATTCAAGTCCATAAATTTATGGTGATTTTCTAAAGTCACGTTACTGCTGTTGTCCGAAGCAGACTATTTCAAATTACCCTTAAATTCCCAAGCTCAAACACTTAAGAACTTACCATTTGAGCTTAGAACATATCATGGCCACATCATATCTTATTAAATCAACTCATCATGTCCTATTATAATTGAATTTACTCAACGTTTAAACACTTAAAACTTACCTCGAATGTGGTCGAACAATTTCGGCGGCTATTCGATCACTTTTTCCCTTCCCTTATCCAACTTTGGTCCTCTGAGCTCTTGAGCTTAATTTAACAAATAAATTGATTTAATCATTTGAGCATGAAAAGAGGAACTCAAGGTACTTAGCCCATATATATATGCATTAGACATTAAAGTCACATACATATGAAATCATAAATCAATTCAACATATTAGCCTACACTCTCTTTTAGCCGATTGTCTAAGCCAAGATAAAAGCATCAATATGCTTGCCTCTAGCCGAATACATGCAACACCAATCTTCTTCCTATGGCCGAATATGCATATCTATGTTGAGGCCGATTATATGCTTAATACTTCCTACAAGTATAGTTACTTGTATTGCTTATATATCATTTTGTTTCAAGTTCAAAACTCGGCTAATACGCATATATACACTAGTAATCAAATACTAACATTTTGCAGTTCACCTTACTACCATTTTACATCTACTTTCTACCATGGCCGAATGCATCAAGACACCATACCATTCAATTTTGGTCATGGGTTACACAAAGAACTTAATGTCTAACTCAAAAATGCCAAAGAGAAAATCCAAGAGTCATCAATCACCATCACATCAAACATCAACCAAGAAGACAACACCCATGGCCGAATATCATCTCCATCTCATAGCAAAGATTTAAACTATGGGCTAGGTAGAACTCAAACTAACAACTAAAAACATGCATGAATCTCAAGGACAACATCAAACATACCTTAGTCTAGCAAACCACCATAGCCGATTTTCTCAAGCTCTTCCCCTTCCTTTCTTTCCTCTATTCGGCCAAAGATGTTCAAGAATGAACACTTTTTTTTTTGTTTTCTTTCTTCAATTCACGGCAAAGGGGGGGGGAACATGGATGAGACAAATTTTTTTCATCATCATTTACCTTTCCATTATTATTTTATTACCCATACTCCTTATTTTATTTTATTGTTTCCTCCCATGATGCACCAACACAACATGTCTATGGCATGTTTTGCCCATCACCCTTTGTCCATCCTAATGTCATGGCCGGCCACTACTAGATGGGGGGGAAAAATTGACATGCAAGTCCCCCCTTTTTCAACATGCACTAATAGGTCCTTATGTTTTGATCTATCACATTTCAAAAATGTCACACATAAGTCCTATTGACTAAATTCACATGAAATTTACTAAATCGAAGCTTAAAATTTTCACACATTTATTTTAGACAATAAATATCATATTCAAATAATTTGGTGACTCAGTTTAGCGGTCCCGAAACTACTTTCCAACTAGGGTCAAATTAGGGGTGTCAAACTTCTAGTGGACCGACTCCTATTCTTTCATTTTCTAGTGTTTGAGTTGAGTTTTCATTAACCCTAGACCTGACTTTGTCGTCTACTTTTTTTTCCGGCGGTGGGTTACTCTGAGTCCCTACCACCCCTGATTACTTCCCTGATTACTTTTTACGTAGCTTTGTTTCTTTGTGATTAGCTCTCACAGTCTTCTCTATTACTGAATCAAATGTAAGAATACTCAAAGCAGATCTGGTTAAAAGAAACAAAAGAAACAAGATTAGTAAATTACCAGTCCCCGACAACAGCGTCAAAATTTGATACATCGTTGAGAGCACCAAAAATATCCTATCCCTATAAATTAATGAAAAGAATAGTCTAAGGGAAGTAGGGTCAAATCCTCAGGGACTGGATTTGCACAAATTCTTGTTCCTCAAGATCCCGGGAAAAGTCATTGGAACGACAGAAATGTGCAAGTGTACACAATCGCAACAAGTAATAAAGTGACAAGTAAATGTCGAGTTATCGTACCCACAAGGACTGCCAAAAGAATTATTTCTGAATGCAATCTAAAACACTTTGGTGAAGAAAAATATTTTGTTTTAAAAAGGGTGATTAAGAAAAATAAGATTTTAAACTAAATAACTAAAGAAATAAATCTCAAATGCACAATTTCAAAATATTATTTAATCAAG
Organism: Gossypium hirsutum; assembly: GCF_007990345.1. Classification (NCBI taxonomy): domain Eukaryota; kingdom Viridiplantae; phylum Streptophyta; class Magnoliopsida; order Malvales; family Malvaceae; genus Gossypium; species Gossypium hirsutum. The sequence goes on along the minus strand of NC_053424.1, from coordinate 108,468,068 downwards.
ATGACATAATTGTGTTGATTTAATTACATTTCTTTAACTTAGAATTATTAAACTCATGCTTATGTTGTTACGAATAAATTCACGGCAAATCGGTAATTTGCTAACTTATGAACATATTCACCTACACAAATCCATTCATCTCTTAACATATCCCTATGTTAATTCAAACGATTAAATAGATTTTAATAAGCAAACATGTTATGGCACATACATACTCATTAAATTGAACTAATCTCTTGCATATCCCTATGTCAATTCAAACGATTAACTAAATCTAATAAGCACACAAAAGACTATGTGAGGTAGCAAGGTATCCCTACCTTGAAATATTTTAATCACAATAATCTTGCAAGTTATGCAAGGCAAGTGTATCGCCAAATACATTGCTAATTTAACCTTCAGCTACCTTAGAAGAATAAACATGCACTGATTAAGTATTACGTCTATTAATTACAATTTCAATTTGTTTAAATAATTAATTCATTAGCTACGTCACAATTGTAATGCAAGAATAACTTAGGCATGATTTTACTTAATCAAGCATTTTACCGAGGCCTATAATAGCATAAACATAATTTTAATAATTTAAGTAGATGAAATGTAATCAAACCAACATGAATTAAATTCAAGCTAAACTAATTAAAGTAACCATTCCGAAAACATAAATATTCATCGATATGTTCATTATAACAACAACAAAAATTAAAGAGATAGGGAACAAAAATCAAATCCGGTGTTTTTTCGTGACTTAACTAGGTTGCTCCGTCTTCGTTCTTTCTTGTCCTCACCGATCAAGGCTGCTATGAACAATTCAATGTTGCTCCAAAATGGCTGAAGAATAACCCTTTCCCAAGGGGAGAAATCGGCACAAGAGCAATGGACTTGAAATGGAAAAATGAGAGGAGAAAGTGAGAGAGGAGAGAACAGATGTGAATGAATTGAGGTGTGCCTTGAATGATCAGCCAACGGGGGTTTTTATAGCGGAATGTGGCAGCTAAAATTTGATAAAAATAGCAGCCATAGAGCCACCCCTTGGCTGGCCATCTATGTGGCAAAGTTGATGGCTTCAACTTTGCTAAATATGGCTTGGAGCAAATCCATAAAGCCACCAATTGTGGAAGGGCTTGAATGAAACTTTGACAAGTCTTCAAGGGCTTCTTTGAAAGCTTAATTAATCAGCTAATAATCTGATTTGGGTCAGCATATGGACGGTTTTCGGCTGCCCAATCCTTGGCCAGTTCAGTTCAATCGGTTCGGTTCAACTGGACCACTTTTTCCATAATTAATTAATAATAATTTATTTAGCCCAAATTAAATTGGGTATAAATTAAAATTAATTATATTATGAATTAAAACACATAATTGGACCGTGTTAGGCTGGAAATTAATTCACCTCGATACTTCAAATTGCTTCTCGGTTTTGTGCTTCTGGCAGTGTTTGCCGAGTTATTTTTCGCGCTTTGTGCAAATCTGTTGAAAATAACCAAAATTCATCAAAAACAATTATAAAATTAACTAAATTTCAACATGTTCATAATTTAATGGAACTTTAATTATTTTATAAAAATTAATTATTTTTCGACAAGAATTTAACTAAATTCGCATGAATTTAAGTTAAAAAGGGTATGGAAAAGTGTGTAAATTTTCATGTTTCCACACCCCCAAAATTAATTCATTGCTCGTTACGAGTAATGCACAAATTTTGAAAAGAATTTCTCGGAAACACCTTTGAAAAATTCCTTCAGAATAAAATTTTTCCCAAAATTATGAATTTAATATACTTGTGCTCAAAGACAAGATATTTGATAGTTATGCTACTTAAGTATACATATCGTTCAAATTAACCTCAACAACTATTATGATAGCAAAAATTAGACTAAACTCTTCCTAATAAAGTCATGTTAAACCTTACCAATGTGATTTTATTCCCTTTATTCAAGATTAAGCTGCAATCATTAAGTTTAACTTATGTCTTCATATGTTGTACGTAGCAATTTCTCTCCACTAATGTAGGTAGCATTGGAACTTTTGAATCAATAGGTCTTTAACTAGGTTGTAACGTGGTTGGGTTTAAGGGTAGGTAAAAGATAGATAAATTTAGGCTTTTACACCCTAGACTCAGTTTGCATCGAACCATCAAAATAATTACCTTCAATACATCAACTTTCTTTGCTTTCACATGCTTTTTTGTACATCTTATTTTAAGAACTCATGTTTTTTTTTCATAAATCGAGCATTTTGCTGAATGTACTACAATTTTAGAGCATTCGATACTTCGTTTCTTCTTTTCAACTCCCCCAAACTTATTTTTTAAAGAATACTTTGAATAGTACTGAGTCTTATGTTTGGGACAATTTTAAGATAGTTAAGAGAGAAATGATGGCTAAATTTGCTAAGGGTTCAAATAAAATTAGGCCATATAGTCTTAAAGTTGGGTTTCAAAGGATAAAAATTTCATCATGGTTGGCTTGAAAGGCTCAAACGGCCTAAACAAAAGTTGCCTAAATCATTTTCAATGTTCCATGCTTCCTAGGATTTTGCCTCAAGAAACTACTAAGTCAATTCTAAAGACTTAAACTTTAATACATGCCTAACTTTCGTAAGGAACTAAAAATTTATGGTACGATTTGCATGCTTCATTAAAAATACATTCATATCATTATTAAGGTAACATAATAATTTATTGAAATAATAGAACTTTATTTATACTAAAGTTTAGCATACTTAACAAAATTTCAAATTATTGAACAAAATATACCCTAATCATTATTAAAAGAAAATTTTATTCTTAGTGGAAATAATTCGAATTCAATTTTTCGGTCCCCTTACTTAAGATGAACAATGTCCTCATTGTGTGAAGTGAATAGATTCTATACACCATGTAGGATTCTAGAAAAGAGGAGGTGAGTCAAATTAACTGCTTAAGTACCAAGCTCTTTCTAGATCCAATCCTAGACATGTATATAACTATTGTCACACTTTATACTTTGTGACTTGTTCAAATTTTATTTATGATTTTCTTCTCTTATTATGCGAAAATAAAAATCTCTAATTAAACCTAATCCTAAAATGACCTAAGAACAGAAATAAAATAAGGTCAAGATCCCCCATTTTATTTATTTGCAGACCCTTCCAAATTTGACTCATCTTTTGCACCATAATTATTGCCTTTGCATGAATCGCTTCGCTCCTTCTTCGATAATGGACTCCATGGTTCAAATATAAAATCTAGAAATTCAGGCACAAAAATAAATGGATCAGTATAAATTTTCTTAAGAGCACTTCTCATCGAGTCACCCCTTATTTTTTAGTATCTCCAGTAAACTTGTTGCCGCCATTGCATATGTTGCATTATGTCCATCAACTTTGACAGCTCATCTCGAAGATCTGGGCTAGGCGGTTCATGCAAGTCTATGGTAATAACTTTCCATGTTTGACTATTGAGTGCTTAATTATTGAACCCTAAACACCTTGAGTGATTTGAGTGAATCAATAGTGAGGATGTCAACCTTGTCAATTTGGAATTAAAGGTGATTACTTAGATAAAGGGGGATACCTATGATTTTATGATTGAAATGCTCGATTTGGATTGTTTGAAACTTTAATGTTCTTATAGTTAAACTCCTAACGTATGATTACTTATGGATTATTTCGAACATTATTAGTGAGAATTATAAGTTGAGAATAATTTATTTTGATTATGAGTTGAGGATTTTACTTGAGGACAAGCAAATGCTTTAGTGTGGGGATATTTGATAAACCGTAATATATACATATTTTTACCCCATGCTTGGCATATTTATGAATGGTTTTTCCTTGGTTTTAGTGAATTCGATGATACTAATCCTTTAATTTCATGTTTTATAATCAGGAGAGCTTAGGATAGCAAAAAGAGTAAGAAACAGGCCAAAAACGGATAAATTGGGCTTAAATCAGTGTTTCACATGGCCTAGGCACTTCCACACGGGTGATTCACACGCCCGTGTGTGACACATGGGTAGACCACATGCCTGTGTGTCATGGACGTGTCGACTAAGAACCAACTCAGTATTGCACACGGCCTGAGCACCTTCACACGAGCGTGGCACACGGCCGTGTCCCTGTCGAGCCCAAGTCTAGTTCTACTCGGAAAAGGTCACTTTTGAGGGTTTTGAAGCATTCTAAAGCCTATATAAACACCCAAGAAGAGGATTAGGGAGGAGATAGAGAGTAGAAGGCATAAAGTACTCAAGAAAAGCCATCGGAATCACCTTGGAGCCAGGATCTACATCAAGACTAAAGATTTCCATCCAATTTCCTAGAAGTTCTTTGGGTTCTTTATGTTTTGCTGTTATCCAAAATTTGAGATGTTTTCCTTTATTATTATGAACTAAACTCCCTAAATACCTAATGGAGATGAAACCTTTGACGAATCTTATTATTATTTGAATTATATGATAAATGAAATTCTTAATTGTGAGTTCTAAATTCTTGTTTTAATATTCCAGGGTATTAATTCAGGTTTTGATGTGCTTATTCAGTGAAGCAATAGTCCATGTTTAAGAGTAGATCATTCATAATTAAGAGGAGTTGAATGCAATCCTAGAGATAGGACGACATAAATCTGCCGGATTAGGGTTAAATCTAATAAGGGATTCCATAGATCGAGTAAATGTGACAATAGGGGCTTTAATTAGAAAGAGATTTCAATTAATCAACCTAAAGTCAGTTGTTCTTACTCTCGAGAGAGATATTAACATAAATTAGGGATTTCTACGGATTAAGTTAAGTGGATACATTGTCTAATTCAGAAATAATAAGTGAAGTCTAGGTGGATTCTTCCTTGGGTATTGTCTTCTCCATCGGTTTTTCCTAAAGTATTTTCAAAACTTTCATCTTTGTCTTAATTTTAGTTAGTTAGATAATTAGTTTTAGTTTAAAAACACACTTTAATTCTTAGGCTAGATAATAAAAAGATAGTAATTACTAGTACTTTTAGTCCTCGTGGATACGATATTTTCGGTCTCACCAGAACTATACTACTATTCGGTAGGTGCGCTTGCCTTAGTTTTATCAATGGTTGAGCTCTGAATATTGAAGTTTCCTCCTCAGGTTCAACTTCTGGTTCCAATGGTTCCACCTTATCAAGGACTTCAGCCGATTGCATTAGTTCGATCTCTGTGGGAACTTTTTCCTCTTTTTCGGTATCCTCACTTTCTTCAATTCGCTGCTATGGAACAGAATCTCCAGCTATTCGATAGAGGTCCCAATCTGTGATTGTGCCCTGCCTATAGCCTGTCTTCTTTATATTTACAAGAATTTTAGCTTTCAAGCACAAAATTGTTATCGTAAAGGGAAAGTAGGCTGGGCCAGAATGTCTAACGGCACAATTTCACATCTCTCTCAGGATGATTTTTCCCACATCAATGGTCTTTCCAGATAAGATCGAGTACAATAAGACCATGCGCTCTAATGAAATTGTTATCCCATGTGAGTTGGGCATGACGCTGAAACGGATGAAATAAAACCATACCTTTGTGAGTGATGTCAGATATTCTCTTCGACAAGCGTGGATTCCTTGCTTTGACACAATCCACTTAGAGTGTGGAACTGTAAGTTCCTCAAGAATTTCTTGCAAATTTTTAGGCTTTATATTTCTCATCAAGGAAGAATAATCATTGTTTTCGAAATCAGCCAATTCAAAGAACTCATTAATAGCATTTGAAGTTATTGGTACCTTGATTTCAACGAACTGGAACTTCTGTCAACTCACTTGAGGTTAAATTCGCATAGAATTCGCGAACTAGTTTCTCATCCACACTAGGTCTCTTCTCACAAAACAAATCCTAATTGAGGATTTCAGCAACTTGACGAATACGTGCCATAAAATCTTTGTAGTTGCTCTCTTTCAATGTAAAGCCTTTCTCTGGATGCATCTGTTGATTTTTGAAGATACTCTCGTATCTTGCTTTGGCTTCTTGATGGAACTTATTTTGTGTTTCATCAATTTGGGCGCAGGCACGAGTTCTCTTGCAAGGCATGATTAACCTGAACATAAGATGGGAGAAATTATTTTCTCAAAATTTTAATTAAATAAAGATTCAATAAATTAAAAAATTAAAAAATTAAATAAAATTAAAATTTAGGAGAAAAAATTTGTCTTACCACCCTTTCTATAAAAATTAAGAACTCCTAAAAATATTTAATGAACAAAATAGGTCAATTTAGGGTAGGTTGGAGGGTTTCGACTAAGGGGCTTGGTGTAGGTGTGTTGTGCGGATGGGCGTGCGGCGATGAGGCTTGGCGTGGGCAGTTATGCAGGCTGTAGTCCGCAACATCGAGTGGGCAATAGCTTGGGTGCATGCGAGCTAGTGCTGGAGAGAGCGCGAGGTGCATGGATCCTTGCAAGCAGGCCTGTCGAGTGGCGCCAAGGAGCAGTTGTTGGGCGCACAGAGGAAGCAGGTGTGCGCGGGGTGAGCTGCTGGCTGATGGGTTGGGTGTTGATGTGGCTAGTGGCTTGCGGCACTTAGGGGATTTGGTGCTTTGGGATTTTGAGTGATGAATGATGAAGAGGATGGTATTTATAATGAAGAAAATAAGACTTAAAGGAGAATTCTTAGAGAAATTAATAGCTAAAAACTCTAAGTTCTAATTCCAATCCAAGTTAACAATAATTAATAATTAAATATATGCATATTAAATTATTAATGCTATTAATTTATTTAAAAATAAGATTAAAATAATCCTAATTCTATGCTAAATTGATAAAAATTAATATATAAATTATAATAGATATAATTATATATTAAAGATTATAATCTTAAAAAAAACCTATCAAATAAAATATGATTAAATTAAAACTAATCCTAACTTTTTATAAAGTTGATAATAATTAATATATATTATAATGGATATAATTATATATTAATAATTATCATCTTTTTTTTCTAAACTAAAAATATTTATTCTAGAAGCCTTTTGAAAATATTTACAAAAAAGAGGCATCTAATTTTTGTTATTTACTAAAAGAGCAACCAAATCTTAAAAACACTTCAATTAACTCCCTAGACTAAATGAAAATTTGAAATTGAGTTGCAATTTAAAACTTGGATCAAAATTGACCTTCTTATTTGGAAAACCAAAAATTTAATTTTATTTAGGGAATAATTTCTCGGAAAATTATGTTAAAATCAATTCCCAGGAAAGATTGGAGGGTCACAAGCGGTCCCGCTTAAGTTCCAATCTTCTAGGCAGAATTTATTTAAACATACTAATCTCAAAAATATACCCTAAATCATTTATTAAAAAGGAAAATAAGAAAATTCAAACATTTGATAAAATGAACGAAATTTGATTCCGTTCAGTCTTATCTCCCCAGTAATGTTTCAGACATTGAGCATTAACTTGAAAATTACTTCCCTTACCTTGGAGTTCAACAACTCCGTATGGATAGATGTGATGAATTGTAAATGGATCAGACCAACATGATTTTAACAAGACTTGCTATCTTGCTTCAAATTCTCGAACTCGAATGTGCTTGTCATGCTATTTCTTAAATCTCTCCATGAGTAATTTGGCATTTTCATACGAAAACATTCAGAATTCTTCTAGCTCATTGAGTTGGAGCACCCGTTTCTCTTTAGCAAGCTTCGGATCCAAGTTGAGTTGTCGTAGGGCCCAGTAAGCTTTGTGCTCTAACTCCAGGGGTAGATGACAGGCTTTTCCAAAGACCAACCTGTAGGGTGACATCCCTAAAGGTGTCTTGTATGCTGTTCTATAAGCCCATAAAGCATCATCCAATCTTTTGGACCAATCTCGTCAGTTCGGGCAAACTACCTTCTCAAGTATGCCTTTGATCTCTTTGTTCGCCAGTTCAGGTTGCCCATTTGTCTGCGGATGGTAAGCTGTAACGACCTTGTGTTTCACTCCATGTTTATCTAATAACCATTTCAACCACTTGTTCACAAAATAGGACCCTTCATCGCTGATAATAGCTCTTGGGGTTGCAAACCTTGTGAACACATGTTTCTGCAAAAACTTAATTACAACCTTAGCATCATTTGTCGGATAAGCTTCAGCCTTGACCCACTTAGACACATAGTCTACTGCTACTAATATGTACTTGTGACCAATAGACGACAAAAAAGGACTAAGAAAGTCAATACCCCATACATCGAACAATTCTACCTCAATGATATTTGTTCGAGGCATCTCATTTTTGTTGGTGACATTTCCAACCCTTTGACATCGATCACTACTCTTTACGTAAGCATATGCGTCCTTGAATAGTGTTGGCCAAAAGAATCCAGCTTGTAATACTTTGGCTGTAGTACGAGTACCTCCAAAGTGTCCCCCACTTGAGGCTGAGTGACAATGGTATAGAATCTTTTGTACATCATCTTTTGTCACGCATCTCCTGATCATTTGATCTGCATACTTTTTAAACAAGTATAGTTCTTCCCAGAAATAGTACTTCACATCGTGAAGAAACTTTTTCCTTTGATGATATGTCTTATCAATCGGCATCAAACCATAAGCTAAATAGTTAGCAATATCAGCAAACCAATTGGTATTATGGACATGATTTACCTTCAGCATGTGTTCATCCGGAAACATCTCTCGAATTGGTATAAAAGGAGAGTTCCCTTCTTGCGGCTCCAATCTGGACAAGTGATCTGCTACTTGATTTTCCACTCCCTTTCGATCTTGAAGTTCTAAATTGAACCCTTGAAGTAGAAGTACCCATCGAATCAACCTCGGCTTAGCATCTTCCTTAGAAAGTAAGTACTTAATTGCTGAGTGGTTTGTATAGACAGTCACTTTGGTACCTACAAGATAAGATCGAAACTTGTCAAAAGCAAACACAATAGCAAGTAACTCTTTTTATATTACCGTATAATTCAATTGAGCTCTTGTCAGTGTTCGACTTGCATAGTAGATGGGATGAAAAACTTTGTTCCTTCGCTGGCCCATGACAGCTCCTATCGCGAAGTCACTTGCGTCACACATCAATTCGAATGGCAAATCCCAGTTTAGTGTGACGATTATGGGTGTCGTAACTAACCGAATCTTCAAATCTTTGAAAGCCTTTAAACATTCCTCATCAAACTTGAACATCAAGTCCTTCTCCAATAATTTGCATAAGGGTTTAGCAATTTTGGAGAAGTCCTTGATAAATCTTCAATAGAAACTGGCGTGGCCCAAAAAGCTCTGAACACCCTTTACAGATATTGGAGGTGGGAGTTTCTCAATAACATCTACCTTTGCTTTATCAACCTCTATTCCATGTCTTGTTATCCGATGCCCTGGAACAATACTTTCTCGTACCATGAAATGGCACTTTTCCCAGTTGAGTATTAGGTTTGTTTCTTTGTATCGCTTTAGTACCTTTACTAGATTGGCTAATCAATCATCATAAGTATCTCCAAATACTGAAAAATCATCCATAAAAAACTTCCAAATACTTCTCAACCATATCAGTAAAAATAGACATCATACATCATGTAGTAGGAGCATTACATAAACCAAATGGCATGCGCCTAAATGCAACTGTACCATATGGGCAGGTGAATGTTGTCTTGTGTTGATCTTCTGGTGCTACTGTAATCTGATTATACCCTGAGTATCTATTGAGAAAATAGTAGTAGTCTCACCCCGCGAGTCTATCCAACATCTAGTCCAAAAACAGCAAAGGAAAGTAATCTTTCCTAGTCACCTTGTTCAGCTTCTGGTAGTCGATGCAAAATCTCCATCTCGTAACTGTTCTAGTTGGTATCAACTCGTTATTCTCGTTTTCAGTTACCGTGATACCTCCTTTCTTTGGTACGCACTGGACCGGACTTACCCATGAACTGTCTGAGATGTGATAGATTATACCCGCATCTAACCACTTAAGGATTTCTTTCTTGACTACATCCTTCATGATGGGGTTCAATCTTCATTGTCCATAATCATCCCTTTTTCGCCATCTTCCAGGATAATATTGTGCATGCATCCAGGTGGACTAATACCGCGAATATTGGCTATTGTCCATGCAATAGCCTTCTTGAATTGTTTCAACACCAGGATGAGTTTCTCTTCTTGCTCACTAGTAGGAGCATTACCTAAATAAACATATTTCAAATGTAAAGGTAGTACCTTGAGTTCTAATTTAGGTGGCTCCTCGATTGAAGCTTTTAGTTGGGCACAATCCATTTTCTCTAATTATAAAGATTCAAAACAGGATTGCGGATTAAATCCCTTTTGATTAGCTTCTAACAATGCTAAGTATTCATCCTCCTCTTCATCATTTAGAGGATCTGATGTCAAAATTTGTTCCAATATATCCTCAACGTAGTTGAGCTCCTTCTCCACTATTAAATCCTCTAAATTGGTACTGCAGAAAAATCATCAATTATGTTAGGAAATCGCATAGACTTAAAAAAGTTAAATGTTACCTGATCATCCTAAACACGCATAGTAAGCTCGCCCTCTTGCACATCAATAAGGGTCCTTCCGGTTGCTAAGAACGGTCTTCCTAAGATAATTGACACTTCTTTGTCTACTTCAAAGTCTAGGATAACAAAATCAGCAGAGAAGATAAATTTATCTACACGTACCAATACATCCTCGATTTTTCCTTCTGGATGTGCTAAAGATTGATTTGCTAATTGCAATGTAACCGTAGTAGGTCTAACTTCACCTATCCCTAACCTCCTAAATATTGACATAGGCATCAAGTTAATACTCGTACCTAATTCACAAAATGCCTTACCACAATATGTTGCTCCAATGTTGCAGGGTATGCTAAAACATCCAGGATCCTTCAAGTTTGGGGGTAATTTGTCTTGAAGATATGCACTACATTCCTTTGTCAGAGCTACCGTCTCAAATTCTCCAAGTCTTCATTTTTTGGACAGGATATCCTTCATGAATTTGACGTAGTTTGGCATTTTTCTCAAGTGCTTCAACCAACAGGATGTTGATATGAAGTTGCTTGAGTACGTCTAAGAACTTCTTGAATTAAATCTCCTGCTTCTGCTTTTGAAGTCTTTGAGGGTAGAGTGGTGGTGGTTTCTTTACTGGAACTGGTTGATTCGTCTTCTGTGGCAATTGATCAGAACTAGCTGGTTCTAAAATTACCTTGTCAGGTTTTGCAGATTTTGGTTCTTGTGAAATTGGAATTTCAACACTCGGTTGAACTTCCTCTGAATCTTGAGCGCCAGCTTGCTCCTTTTCAGCTTCGATGGTGTTGGGCTCTACTGTCTTTCTACTCCTCAATGTCAACTCTTTGCAATGCTCATTCCCCGAATTCCTTGGCTTCTCTGTATCACTAGGTAAAACACCTAGTGGTCGGTTCTTGAGTTCAGTTACAAGCTAGCCCATTTGGTTTTCCAGGTTTTTTAATACAGTTGCTTGGCTTTGGATTAAGGCATCATTCTTGGCCATGTATGCCTTCAACAGATTTTCTAAGTTATTGGATGGTTTAGCTTGATTTGGTTTCTGAACTTGTTGGGGAAAACTAGGCGGCTGGGTTGGTCTAGGTTGGGCATAAGTGTTACTGGTTCTAGCCCCTTGGTTACTCCAGGAAAAAATGAGGTGATTTCGCCACGATGGATTATAAAAATTGGATTGCAGTCCTTGCTTTCCTTGATTTTGGTTCTGGTTACCTATGTAGTACATAGATTCTGGGTTTGATGGACATTCTTCGAACGATTGTCCTTCCCCATAGTAAACACAGGCTATACTTTCAAATTGGGTTGGTGGCTGTGCTGATAAACTATTAGACCCATTAGTAGGAAGGTTTTTTCACATTGAGGATATTGATGATACCTGAGATGCGAGTGAAGTAAGAGCGTCTACTTCATGTATTCCAACAACTCGTCTTCCTGGCGCTGCTCGATTGGTTGGCCATTCGTAATTATTGCTGGAAATCGTCTCAATGATTTCATAAGCCTCGTTATAAGACTTAGAAAGGAGAGCACCATTAGCAGAAGCATCCACTACCATCCTTGTGTGAGCATTGAGACAATTATAAAATGTATCAAGTTGGTGCAATGTGGGATTCCATAAGGAGGGCACTTTCATAATAACTTTTTGTATCTTTCCCATGCCTCATAAAAGGACTCATCATCCATTTGTTGGAAAGCAGTGATCTCGTTCCTCAACTTAGCATTTTTGCTAGGTGGGAAATACTTTATAAAGAATCTTTCTGCTAACTCTTGCCATGTGGAAATTGAGTTCGGTGGCAATGAGTTCAACCAGGCTCGAGCTCTGTCCCTCAGTGAATATGGGAATAGCTTCAATCGTAATGCATCTTCGAGTACTCCGGCTAATTTGAAAGAATTGCTCACCTCAATAAATAGTCTTAAGTGTAGGTGAGGATCTTCGGCAGGCATTCCACTGAATTGGCCCATTGTTTGAAGCATCTGGAACCTGACTAGCTTCAATTCCAACTGTTGTGCCTCAATTTTGGCTCTCCTAATACCCCGATTAAGATATTAAATACTGGCACAACATACTATCGTAAAGTTCTATCCTTATTATCAGCAATAAGGATAGGATTTTGAGCAGGGATTGCTCTATTTCCTTGGATCAGATTTTTAAAGTTCATATCTTTGGTCCTTCTCTGATTTGCTTGTCTTCTTCGCTGTCGGAAAGTTCGTTCAATCTCAGGGTCTACAGGGTGTAGGTCAATAATTCGGTCAATACTCATAAACACCTGAAATAATCACAGAAAAATTAATTAAATTAAAAATTAAACAGGAAAAATAAACCAAAATGTAAAACTAACAAATTCAAAAAGAATGACTTGTTAAAACAGTCCCTGACAACAGTGCAAAAAAATTGGAACGACGGAAATGTGCAAGTGTACACAATCGTAACAAGTAATAAAGTGACAAGTAAATGTCAATTTATCGTCCCCACAGGGACTATGAAAAGAATTATTTATGAATGCAATCTAAAACACTTTGGTGAAGAAAAATATTTTGTTTTAAAAAGGGTGATTAAGAAAAATAAGATTTTAAACTAAATAACTAAAGAAATAAATCTCAAATGCACGATTTCAAAATATGATTTAATCAAGATGACATAATTGTGTTAATTTAATTACATTTCTTTAACTTAGAATTATTAAACTCATGCTTATGTTGTTATGAATAAATTCATAGCAACTCGGTAATTTGCTAACTTATGAACATATTTACCTACACAAATCCATTCATCTCTTAATATATCCCTATGTTAATTCAAACGATTAAACAGATTTTAATAAGCAAACATGTCATGGCACATACATACTCATTAAATTGAACTAATCTCTTGCATATCCCTATGTCAATTCAAACAATTAATTAAATCTAATAAGCACATAAAAGACTATGTGAGGTAACAAGGTATCCTTACCTTGAAACATTTTAATCACAATAATCTTACAAGTTATGCAAGGCAAGTGTATCGCCAGATACATTGCTAATTTAACCTTCAGCTACCTTAAAAGAATAAACATGCACTGATTAAGTATTGCATCCATTAATTACAATTTCAATCTATTTAAATAATTAATTCATTAGCTACCTTACAATTGTAATGCAAGAATAACTTAGGCATGATTTACTTAATCAAGCATTTTACCGAGGCCTATAACAGTATAAACACAATTTTAATAATTTAAGTAAATGAAATGCAATCAAACCAACACGAATTAAATTCAAGGTAAACTGATTAAATTAACCATTCCAAAAACATAAATATTTATAGATATGTTCATGAGAACAACAACAAAAATTAAAGAGATGGGGAATAAGAATCAAATCCGGTGTTTTTCTGTGGCTTGACTAGGTTGCTCCGTCTTTGTTCTTTGTTGTCCTCACCGATCAAGGATGCTATGAACACTTCAATTTTTCTCCAAAATGGCTGAAGAATAACCCTTTCATAATGGGAGAAATCGGCACAAGAGCAGGGGACTTGAAATGGAAAAATGAGAGGAGAAAGTGAGAAAAGAGAGAAGAGATGTGAATGAATTGAGGTGTGCCTTGAATGATCAGACAATGGGGTTTTTTATAGCTGAATGTGGCAGATAAAATTTGCCAAAAATATCAGCCAAAGAGCCAACCCTTGGTCGGCCATCTATGTGGCAAAGTTGATGGCTTCAACTTTGCTAAATATGGCTTGGGGCAAATCCATAAAGACACCATTTGTGGAGGGGCTTGAATGCAAATTTTACAAGTCTTCAAGGGCTTCTTTGAAAGCTTAATTAATCAGCTAATAAGCTTATTTGGGTCAGCATATGGACGGTTTTGGGCTGCCCAATCCTTGGCTAGTTCAATTCAATTGGTTCGGTTCAATTGGACCACTTTTTCCATAATTAATTAATAATATTTTATTTAGCCCAAATTAAATTAGGTATAAATTAAAATTAATTATATTATGAATTAATACACATAATTGGACTGTCTTAGGCTGGAAATTAATTCACCTCGATACTTCAAATTGCTTCTCAGTTTTGTGCTTTTGGTAGTGTCTGCTGAGCCATTTTTTGCCCTTTGTGCAAATCTGTCAAAAATAACCAAAATTCATCAAAAATAATTATAAAATTAAATAAATTTCAATTTGTTCATAATTTAAGTTCACTTTAATTATTTTATAAAAATTAATTAATTTTCGACTAGAATTTAACTGAATTCGCATGAATTTAAGTTAAAAAGGGTATGAAAAAGTGCGTAAATTTTTGTGTTTCCAGTCGTGCCCAAAAAAAATGGTGTACCTAGAAAAAAAAACAGAATTAAAAATTTAGATGGATTGAGATTGTGTAAATTGAAATTGAAATTGTAAAAATAAACAGAGTTAAGAAAAGAGAGGAAAGATTCCAGCCTCCGGTTATCTCGATCCTCTTTGGGTTCAATCGTAGGCTTTTAGATGATCCTTCTCCTAACAGAATAAGCCAGATATAGTGGAAGAGGACACCTACGACCACCAGCTCCACTTAGATTTTAGACTTACGATATAAAGGAACCTGACTCTAGCCAACCGTTACTTTTGTGGGACCGTCTTACACTAGATCATCACTTCTTAATGGCGAATGCCACACCATTTTGTCTATTGGGCTTGACAACCACTGACGCAGTAAGCTAACGAACAGACTGTGCAACCTTCCCAAAACATACAAGCAGATGCCTTTGTATTAGATGAAAATATCACTTTTGATGGGACATGGACAGAAGCATCAATCATGTAGTGCAGAGAAACGATGCATATTCGTTGAGAAGGCTAAGTGCGGATTCCAAGCCTCATGAACCCTTTTTGGGGAATCTTGAAAACCTTTGGCTAGATGAATTTAGTGGCTCATGCTTTTTGGGGAAAAAGAAATAAACTTAATAAAAATGGAATTTTGTTAAATAAATAAAAGGAATAAAAGCTAGAGCTTTTTGGTAGAGGGAACTTTTTTAGAAAAGATGAGTGATTTTTGTCACTCTATCCCTTATTTATAGTACTGGAAAACCTAGTTTATTCCTATTTAAATTCTAAAAGATAAATAAAGATAGAAGCTGAAATTAAATGTAAATAATAATCTTAACAATAATCCTAATATAATTCAAATTTAAATAGAGTCTTGTGTTTATAAAATCTCTTCTTTGAACTTTTGCCCCCAAGTCTTCCACACTTTGCATTTTTGGCACCACTTCTTTCCTATTTCGCATGTTGGCCCATTGTATCTTTAAATTCACGCTTTTTGCCTCTAAATTTTATTTTACCTTCAATTTAGTTCCTACAAGATAAAAAACCATAAATATCTCAAATTAGTAGGATCATAATCAAAATAAATATGTAATTAATACATAAAAACATGTCGTTCTAGAATATTATCATTACACTACTCTGACTAATGAATCATGTTTATGGAACAAGAGGTTGGGGCATGTAAACTACAAGTCACTTGGTTTGCTGTATAAGATGAATTTAGTTGAAAACATTTCCAAGATTGAGCTTCAAAATGAAGTTTGTGAGGTCTGTTAGTTTGGCAAGCAAACCAGACTACATTTTTCAGTTAACAAATCTTAGAGAGCTCAAGAGAGGCTTCAACTGGTCCATACTGATATTTGTGGACCTATGAAGACCTCTTTATTGAATGGTAGTAGGTATTTTATGTAGTTCATTGATGATTGTACCAATCTCTTGTGATCCATGTAAATGTAACACTTCTCACCTTATAGATAATGCTTCCAGATTTTCAACGCAAATATTACCGTTGCCAACTCCAGATCATGTGTCAGATAGTTGCACTCATGCGGTTTTAACTACCTTGATGCATAAGAAACTACTTTTTCGTCTTGCATCGCTACACATCCAAGTGTAGTGTGAGACCCATCATATACACCACATAATGTTTCCCTGACTTGGGCTTAATTAGCACCAGAGCCTAAGTCAACACAGATTTCAGCTTTTCAAAGATAGCTTGTTGGTCATCAGTCTACTTAAACGGAGCTTTCTTTCTAAAAAAGCTTTTTCAAAAGAGCAACAATAGGAGAAAAACCCTCGACAAATTTTTGATAATACCCGACAAATCCCAAAAAACTCTGAACATAGAAACATTTTTAGGTTGCTTCCACTCTAGAATAGCCTTAATCTTTTTTGGATCCACACAGGTACCCTCAGTCTGAACGACATGTCCCAAAAACATTACTTCTTTCAGCCAAAACTCACACTTAATCATCTTTGATACAATTTTTTTCCCTGAGAATTTGCAGGACAACTCTTAGATACTCATCATGTTCACCCTTGGTCTTTAAGTAAACCAAAATATCATTAATGAACACAACGATGAACAGGTCCAAGAATGGATGAAAGACCCTATTCATCATATCCACGAATGTGGAAGGAGCATTCGTTTGACCAAATAACATAACTCGAAACTTGAAGTGCCTATACTGAGTCCTTGACGCAGTCTTAGGTACATCTGAATCCTTCACATTTAATTGATAGTACCTAGATTTTAAATCAATCTTAGAGAACTCTGTTGTACCACAAAATTGGTCAAACAAGTCATCGATCCTTGGCAGGGGATACTTATTCTTGATTGTCAACTTGTTCAACTTTCAATAATCAATGCACAATCTCAGTGTTCCATCATTCTTCTTAAAAAATAAAACTAGGGCTCCTCATGAAGACACACTAGTTCTAATAAACCCTCGATCTAAAAGCTCCTAAAGTTGGACTTTAAGTTCCTTTAGTTGTTTAGGTGTCATACGATAGGGAGTAATAGACGCTGATGTAGTTCCAGGAAATACCTCAATTCCAAACTCAACCTCTCTATCAGGAGATAAGCTCGGTAATTCCATAAGAAAAACATCCGAAAACTCTAGCACAATATGAATACTATCCACATTCGAGTTCTTTACCTTTTCATCTAGAACATAAGTTAAATATGCTTCACACCTCTTCGAAACCAATTTCTCTGCTACCATTGCTGAAATCACATTGGACAAATAATCCCTTCATTCCCCTACCAAAACAATCTTCTTCTCGTCAACAACCTTTAGAGCCAATCTCTTAGTGATTCAGTCCAAACTCATATGATACCACTAACCAGTCCATCCTTAGAATCAAATTGAACTCCCCGAAAAGGTAACTCCATCAAATCCTCTGGAAACACCTCACCTTGAATCTCTAACAAACACCTCTTATAAATCTTGTTTACCACCATAGGTTGTCCCAATGGACTCACAACAATAATATCACTTACAATTTCCTTTACCCCAATTTTCAATTTATTAAAAACCATACTAGAAATATAGGAATGAGTGGAACCTATATCAATCAAAGTAATCTATGACATAAAATAGATCGTAAAAGTACCTACTATGACATTGGATGCATCTCGGTCCTCTCGGTGTCTTGCTACATAAACCAGTGTTGACTGTCTAGATTCAATCTTGGTCAGATTCTATCCCGATGCTCTTTCACCATGAACCACAGTACCTTTCACACCAATTGTGATTCTAGAAAAACAATTCCTACTCTATCCACGACCTCTTGGAGGTATCTGCCCAGAACCCTGAGTCTGAGTCGTAGCTTGCATCTAACCAACTAGATGTGGAAAATCCTTCACTCGATGCTCTGTAGACCCAAATCTTAGGCATGCACCCATCTTCTTCCAACATTCACCTGGATAATGTTTATTACATAACCCACAAATTAGGATCCTCCTTAATCCAAATGTACCACTAAAATTACTCCTTACAATATTCTGCTGTGGTCTGCCCTCCCTGGCTCTTTTCAATGGCTGCAAAACAAAGCTAGTAAGACCTAAATCCCTCTTACTCTTACTCATGTCCTTATCCTACTTTTCTCTCTCCAAACGTTTCACCTCCTTCACTATCTTAGTCTTTCCTACTAGAGGCTCAAACACCCTCTTTTGATGTGGTACAATCTAAACCTTTAAGTCATACCTCAACCCATTCTCGAACCGCAGACTCTTATCATGTTTAGTACCCACCATACCTAGAGTATAGCGACTCAACCGTAGAAATCTGACCTTAGACTCGGCCACAATCCTATCACTCTAAGTCAAATCAATGAATTGCAGCCTATGGGCCTCAACCTACCTAGTATACACATACTTTTTCTGACAAAAGCCTCCTGAAAGTACTCCCAATTCAGATGCTTTGCCTGAGAACCCCTTATTGTAGACTGGCACCATTGAAAAGCCTCATCCCTTAGCAGAGACATTGTACCTTTCAACTTTTGCTCTAGGTATAGTCCATTTCCTCAATAATCCTTTCTTTAGCCTCCATCCAGTACTCGAATACAGTCGGGGTTGTCCTAGCCACACACCTAAATATCTCAGCCCCATTAGCCTAGAGCCTCTCTGTCACAAATCCACGATCATCCAATCCAATCTTGGTTTCAGCAACCCTTTGAAGTACCTCTAACATGGTATGGGAAGTGCATCATCACCGTTATCATAATTTATGCCTCTAATGGTAAATGAATCCTCTCCATAATCAGCCTCAAGAATTGGAGTATCATTCTAAGCTGTTGGCGGCTCAACTAGAGTAGCTTGACGCGACCTACCTCAAAGTTGTCTACCTCGAGTGCTCAAAATGAATGCCCGAATATCTAAATTCTAACGTATATCTACAGTTTTAGAAAGTATATAGTTAGTTAGGGGTGACATCAAAGTCTCGAAATAATTTGAAAACATCACAAAAATAATTGTAGCATGGTAGTTTACAAAACCCCTTTTAAAATCACACATGCATACCTCACTAAACTCACAGTCTAAGTATTAAAAAACATTGAGCTCTAATACCACTAAATATATCATCTCCAACTTGACCTTGACGTTACGGCCAAATCATGAAAGTCACATTAGCCACCAAAATGGCCCAGAAAAACATTTAGGTTCAGTAAAATGGATTATTGTAGAAAAATCTCAAGTTTTACTTAGAAATAATTTGTACTTGTTAAAAAGGTATTGATACGATTTGGGAACTCTATTAAATTGTGAAATTGCTATAGTAAAATTTTGATAAAATATATATATGTTTAAATCCACTACTTTATAAAACTGATGAGAATCAATTTTAAGAAAAAACATTTTCGTTTGGCTTCAAAAAGTCATGTTAATAATTTATTACATTTTAAAAAATGTTGGTTTACTTTAATTATCTCACTCGTTTTTATTTTAGTTCCAAATTTGATACGGAAAAATCATATCTGCAAAATCGAAATAATTTAAAATAAAATCTTGAAAACCTTGTTCATGTTTGAGTTTATTGTCAAAAATATATAATGTCAAATCCCCAAATTAAACACCCAAATGATTAAGAAAATTCATGCCATAGTCCATTTAAAACAATGCAAAACCCAAAAGAACTAATAAAACAATTTAGAAATACATTTTTAAAAGAAAACAGAAGACAATGCTCTGACTCTCGAGTCCGAGCCCTAACCTCATGAGTTAACTGGAAAGTTGAGAAGAACTAAAGAATGAGCTATGAATTTCATTACGGTCTTAACATAGGAACAGGTAAATACATAAGCATAAAATATTGCATATTAGTAGGCAAAAAATAGATCATGTCAGAATAATAATTTCATGGTAATTTTCGATAAAAAAATATAGTATGCATGGATAACAATATAATTTCCTAACCAACCATCTGCTAACTTATCCATCCCTACACACCAAACTAATCTTTTGAGGATGAATCGCCAACATAACAGTAGTTTTGATAAGGGATCCGATTCGATATTTAGAGCCTGTACTTCCACCTTCAATATCCCAATCCCGATGCAATTGTATGACATGATTTTACAAATAAAAAAAAAGCAGCGATAGCAGTATTGATATACAACTTTCATGTATTCATAACTGGTTTGAAATTTTAATAGTAGCAGTAAACATGCTATATCATACTACTTGGCTTATTTCAAAACTTGACCCTTTGAAGTATATGATAGAGTCAACAGTGTTGAATGGGAGAATGGCGAGATGGCAAATTCTGCTTTTAGAGTTTGACATAGTCTATGTGAGTCAGAAGGCTATAAAAGGAAGTGCGATAGTGGAATTTCTGGCTAGTAGAGCTCTAGAAGACTACGAGCCATTGAATTTTGATTTCTCAAATGAGGAGTTGATGTGTGTAGCAGCTACAAAGGATCATCCTTGGAAGTTGAGCTTTGATGGGGCATCCAATGCAGTGGGAAATGGAATTGGGGCAGTCCTGATATCCCCAAATAGTGATTATTATCCATTCACGTGCAAGTTAGATTTTGATTACACAAATAATATGGTCTAGTATGAGGTATGCATCATGGGACTCCGAGCGGCAATAGCGCGAGGAATAAAAACCTTGGAAGTATATAGAGACTCTGCATTGGTAATTTACCAGCTTAGAGGTGAATGGGAGACAAAGGATCCTAAATTGATCAATTATCGAAAGATAGTTTTAGGGTTACTTGAGGAGTTCGATGACATCACTTTCAATTATATCCCGCGAGATGAAAACCAGATGGCAGACGCTCTAGCAACCTTGGCTTCAATGATTAGAGCTAATAAAGAGGAGGAGATGAGACCCATTCAGATGAGTATTTTTGAGGCACCAATTTGTTGTTGTAACATTGAGGAAGAAGAAAAGGATGATAACCCTTGGTATCAGGATATATTGCGATATGTGAGAGATCGTAAATACCCAGAACAAGCAACTGAAAATGATAAATGAACTTTAAGAAGATTAGCTTGCGATTATGTTTTAGACAGGGGCATCTTGTACAAAAGAAGAAAGGACCAAGTACTATTGAGATGTGTTGACGCCGTGAAGGCTAAGCTAATTTTAGAAGAAGTTCACGAGGGTGTTTGTGGGACACACGCTAATGGTTTCACTATGGCTAGGCAGATCATGAGGTTTGGATATTATTGGTCTACCATAGAAGGGGATTGTATCAACTACGCCAAGAAATGCCATAAATGTCAGGTTTATGGAGACAAGATACATGTACCACCTTCACCTCTACATGTTATGACTTCTCCATGGCCCTTTTCCATGTGGGGCATGGATGTCATTGGGCCAATATCACCAAAATCTTCGAATGGACATCAGTTTATCTTTGTGGTCATTGACTACTTCACAAAATGGGTAGAGGCCGCTTCTTATGCAAATGTTACTAAGTCGGCTGTGAGTCGATTCTTGAAGAAAGAGATCATTTGTCGATATGGGATGCATAAGAGGATCATATCAGACAATGCATTGAATTTGAACAACAGAACGATAGTAGAAGTTTGTAGTCAGTTCAAAATTAAGCATCATAACTCTTCTCCGTATTGTCCAAAAATGAATGGGGCAGTAGAAGCAGCCAACAAGAACATCAAGAGGATAGTGCGAAAGATGACTGAGACTTATAGAGATTGGCATGAGAAACTACCATTTGTACTCCTAGCTTATCGAACGTCTGTCAGAACTTCTAGAGGGGCAACTCATTTCTCATTGGTTTAAGGGGTAGAAGCAGTGTTACCCATTGAAGTAGAGATACCGTCTCTCCGAATCTTGTCAGAAATAAAGTTGGATGAGGCTGAATGGATACAATCGCGATATGATCAGTTGAACTTGATTGAGGAAAAGAGGCTAAGGGCCATTCGTCATGGTCAGATGTATCAGAAGCGAATGATGTGGGCTTACGACAAGAAAGTGCGACCAAAAGAATTCCATGAGTGGGATCTTGTGTTGAAAAAGATCCTTCCCATTCAGAAGGATTTTAGAGGAAAATGGATGCCGAATTGGGAAGGGCCGTATGTCGTGAAAAAGGCTTTTTCTGGGGGTGCATTGATCTTAGTAGAAATGGATGGGAAGAGTTTACCCAATCCAGTGAATTCAGACTCAGTCAAAAAGTACTTTGTTTAAAGGAGAGAAGAATTCAGGGTGAAAACCCGCAAAGGGCGTCTTGAGTTTTCAAAAAAAAATGGAGAAGCCAAGGTGAAAACCCGCAAAGGGTGCCTTGTGACCAAAGGGGGTTTTGAGTTGAAAACCCGAAAGGGCAGCTCAAATTTTAAAGAGCATACGGTAATCTTTCTCAATGAAGAGTGAAGCGCGTTGCATATTGGGGCATCAACAAAGTACTTTGGATCTTTTAAACACATGTTGAATTCAAGAAAGACTTTATGGAGCTGGTGTATAGACGTTCAAGCGGCGATATCTAGGGCATCTAACTTTTGTCCTGTTTGCTATCTTTAGATTCTATTCTTCTCAAAGATAGACTTTCAGATTAATTTCCTTTGTATTTTTGACAAATTCATTCAAATCTAATTATTCTCAAGATTAATTCATCTTCCATTATTCTTAAAGTATGTTGCATTGAAATAGTGATAGATAAACTAAATAATTTTCACAAATGAAGTTTTGCGCATTACTCTGGAAATTTCTAGAGGATACAGGAAACTAAAGCAAGATAATTGTTCAAGAAATTTATGTAAGTGAGGGTTGAAATAACTAGAAGAATTTCTTTCTTCCAGTCTGAAATGATGATTAGACAAATCAAACGATTCGATTCTAAAAAAAGATCATCTTACAGATATTCTTGGTGGGTCATAGCATTTGAAGAATGATACAAGCCTACAGGTTGAGCAGGAATAATATTTTGAGAGAAGTAAAGATAAACAAAGGAATGAGTGATGACGTCTTGAATAGGAGTCATATTCATAACATTTTGCATCATAACATGTCTAATTAGGAGCATTTGACTCACTTCGATTATAGCACCCTAATCATCAGGCATGAGCACATATGCGTTCTACAGGTTATGTAGGTCAAAGATGATGCGCCTTAACCTCCTAAGCAGTAGGGTAACAGACCAAAGCATAGCAAATCTAACCTTCAGATGTTTATATTGAAGCAAATCCAAGATGATTTGGCATTCTTGTGTTTACAAGGAACAAATCGAAGACATAACAGATTTGACTTTCAGATGTTCTCACATCAAAGCAGATCCAAGATAACAGATCTGGCATCTCCATTTCGACGGAGAGCAGACACATAGCAGATCTAACCTTCAGATGATTATACTGAAGCAGATCCAAGATAACAAGATTTAGCTTCTCTATCTTCGACGAGGAGCAAATCGAAGACATAGCAGATTTCACTTTCGGATGTTCTCACACCAAAGCAGATCCAAGATAACAGATCTGGCATCTCCATTTCGACGGAAAGCAGATACATAGCAGATCTAACCTTCAGATGTTTATACTGAAGCAGATCCAAGATGATTTGGCATTCTTGTGTTTACAAGGAACAAATCGAAGACATAGCAGATTTGACTTTCGAATGTTCTCACACCAAAGTAGATCCAAGATAACAGATCTGGCATCTCCATTTCGACGGAGAGCAGATACATAGAAAATTTAACCTTCAGATGATTTTACTAAAACAGATCTAAGATGATTTGGCATCCTTGTGTTCACAAGGAGCAAATCGAAGACACGGCAGATTTGGCTTTCACGTGTTTACGCTGAAGCGGATCTAAGATGATTTGGCATCTCTGTATTGTCAGAAAATAAATCGAAGAAGCAGATTTGGCGTCTCTGTGTTTGACGGAGAGCAGATCGAAGATATCAACATGACAGTCTTGAGTTTGCAATGAGCAGATTGAGGACCATGATCCGATAAGGCCGGGAAAATTTGGTCTTTCTATGAGTCTTTGCTCGATTCCTGTTACACAGCAATGAGCAAAGAGGGGCAGCTGTAATAGCCCAAATTTGACCGGGCCTTAAAACCAAAAACTTAAAATAAATAAATAAATGTTTATTTATTTAAACAGTCCATATACAGAGCCCAAAAATTAAAACCCAGCAGCGCAAATACCTAAACCCTATGCCCGGTTACAACCTAATAGCCCATACCTTAAAATACTACCCTATAGCCCGTTACAGTGACCCGTTACACCCAGACCCAAAAATAAACGAGGCCCAAGTGGCCCAATTTGTTAACAAACAGCAGAGAGACCTAGGGTTTCAAAAACCCTAGGCACCGCAAGCATCCCAAGCATCATGACCGTTCGTCTCGTGCCATTCCAGTGGGCTCCATCGGCGCCGTGACTTTGGCCTCGTACCACACCGCAATCAACGCGTGAATCGACACCACCGTGATGTTCTCGCGAATACTGCAAGACAGAACAAAAGAAACCAATAGACACGAAGCAGAAAAGGAAACCAAATAGCAGCAGATAAACTGAAATCAATAAAGAAAGAAATCAAATATTTCTTTCCTAAACATGTATAGTCCAATGGCTATAAAGCCTTTCTTCCGATTTGTAAAAAGGGGAGTTTTTTTTTTTGAATACACAAAAAGATTCAAGAAAGAACAAGAGTATTTTATACACAAAGTAATCAGCAGTTGTCAGAGAATATAAAGGTGAATACTTTATCTATCTTTTAATATATACTGTAGTAAAAAAGAAAAGGGAGACGAACCTTTTCTAATCTGCGTGGAAACAGAAAATTTTCCAGTTTCTGACCGCCATATGAGACGACGTTCGCGGTGGCGCGTGGATGCCTGAGAACGGAGGCTCGACGGAGCTCCGATGCCGGTCCCAGATCCTCTTTCAGATGATTTCTTTCCTTTTTTTTTAGAACCGGATTAAAATGTTTTTAAAACTAAAATCAGGCTTATATAGCCCTACAACAACGGTGTCGTTTTGCTTAATTCAATAAGCATTAAAACGGCACAGTTTTAGTAAAGGATCCGCGTGTTGACCCGATTATCCGGGGAGGATCCGCGTGTTTTTGGAAAATGGGCAAATTGCCCAATTAATCTTCTCGTGTTTTTAAATTTTATTTTATTTTTATTTTAATTTGACCCTAATCTTTTATATTTGTTTCAATTTAATCCTCATAGTGACTTTAAAATTGTATTTGGAGAAACGATGTCGTTTTGGGATTAGGGCAAAATTGCCCAGTGAGTCCCTCGGATTTAGTCCGTGTTCCAATTTGGCCCAGTTTTCTTTATTTATTTGTAATTAACCCTAAATTCCTTAATTAAATTTAATTTTAATCCTTATATACCTTTAATTTAATTTATTTAAAATACTTTATATATATTTTTAATAAACATTAGTTATGTATATAATAATTATATTATTCTATTTCTATTATTTGTAACATTATATATATAAATTTTATTATATGTTATATATTTTTATTATATTACTTATTTTATTATATTTTTATATGTAAAATATTTGTTACATTATTATTATTGTACATATTTCATATTATATTTCATTATATTTATTTAAGTTTTTCATTACATATATATTATCTATATTATTATCATGCATTATTAAATATTTTATTTTAATTATATATGTATATTTTTTAAATAATTACTCACTTTATTTTATATTTTAAATACATATTAAATCTTTTATATATTTTTATATTTTATTAAATGCTAGTTTCATAATATTATTAAGTGTTGTTTATTTGATATATTTATGTTACTACATTATTTTTTTTATATTATTATCACATTTGATTTGTATATGTATTTATATGTCTAATTGTATATCATGCATCATTTTAATTATTACTTTGTATGTTCATATATTTTGCTTATCCATCATCAATATATGTTATGTATATCTTAATATGTATGTTGTTATGTAACTAAGACTTGCTATATTTATGTATGTATCTAGTATAGGACCTTTATATTATTGCTATCATATTATTTAAATGCATGTTTTAGCTACCTATTATTGTAATATGCTATCTTACATGTTATAATGTTTATATATGGTTCTTCATGCGTTAATTAAAAACGAGATTCAAAAGTTTTCAAAAAATAAAAAGGCAATGCTTGGTATTTGGAAACTTTGAGAAAGGTAGTGCCCTAACTTACTGGGTTGCGACTTTTCTCGTTGAGTTCGAATAGTCAAGCACCCTTCTAAGTTTTTAAGGTTTTCAAAATACGAACAACTTTCTTGGAATTTCAAAGCGTTGTGTCCTAACTTACTGGATATGGCGTTTTGTCGTTTTGAGATAGGGATTTTCAAAAAGGGCTAGCTTAGCTTCGAATGTTTTAAAAATATTGCTTCCTAACTTATTGGATGTAATATTTTATTTCATTTGATACAAGTGAACCTTAATTTTCAAAATTAAAATATTCTAAAGAGGATTGCATCTTAAAACTTTCAAATTTCTGACATTAAAGACACTTGATAATCAATTAGGTACCAATTTTTGGGCGTTACGAGGGTGCTCACCCTTCCTCATACGTAACCTACTCCGAATCTGTTTTCTCGACTTTCGTAGACCAAAATTAATGTTTTTTTAACACCCCTATCCCGTAACCGTCGCTAGAATAGGTAAGGGGCATTACCGGACTTGTAACTCATGCCAGAACAGTAAAATTTTACACTTTTTCTTGAAATAAAGATCATTCATTTAAATAAGTACTAAGCACAGCCAGAGGTAAAATTTAAACTTCACTAAGTAAACATTCAAAAGATGCCATTTTCGCATGGCTTATATACATTAACCAAAAATATTCTTCCGCCACTAGTCTATTCTATACATGCCATAAAATAGTTCTAAACATAACAGTAACAAGCAGTGGATAGTGATAGTGTGACTAGTTGCTGACGATCCCCGAGCTTGTAGCTTCGCAATGAGATCTATAAAACAGAGAAAACAAAGTAAACGGAGTAAGCATTACAATGCTTAGTAAGTTTTAAGCAGTGTCAACAGATAACAATCAAATTAGAACATAGTTGTTCGTATTTTTATTTCACTCTTCCTTCGGGCATACCATCCCTTTACCGAATATGCACATCTCATCATATACAATAGGCAGATAAACTTTCACATAAAAGTGAGCTCATATGACATAGATATATTGTATGATTTCACATAACCTCTCACACTGATCCGATGTCACATAATCATAGGAATCGTCTCATAGATTGCTCTCGTATGCATCACATAACTACCTTATGATTTAGTTCAAATCAAGCTCACATATAAACTTGGAGTACATACCTGTTTAACCTTTCGCATTGAATATATTTATAAGCAATTCTTATCATGAAATCTTATAGCTTTAACCTCTACTCGGATTATCGGTGAGACCTTTAGCTCAGACAAAATCTCCACACGAAGTTATCGGGTCTTACCCGGACAAAATCTCCACACGTAGTCATCGAGTCTTACCCGGACATAATCTTCACACGTAGTCATCGGGTCTTACCCGGACATAATCTCCACACGTAGTCATCGGGTCTTACCCGGAATATATTTCCAAGTTTCATGTACATTTAATCACATGTTACAACATTCACATCGACTGTCAGATTTGTAATTCATTTGCCTCATCAAATATCTAATAATACACACCTTTCACATTTGGTCGTTCGGCCACAATATACGCACATCGCCTACATATTTCACACTATCCATTCGGCTTTACCACATATACATATCTCATACATATATTTCACATTAGCCATTCGGCTTTACCACATATATATATGTTCATATTCATCACATTGGCCATTCGGCCTTATCACACATATGCATGCTCACATTCATCACATTGGCCATTTGGCCCTATCACATATATGCATGTTCACATTCATCACATTGGCCATTCGGCCTTATCACATATATGCACATTCACATCACAATTATCCAAATATACTTCATATATCACATATACTATCATGTATACACTTTGTTTTGGCCGAATCTACATTAATCATTTTCCAATGAATAATTCAATTTCACGCCATACTATCATTTCATATTCGAATACTCATAAACTTACAATTTCACAAATTTTAATATCAAAGATCCATCTAACACTCATATATCGTTTTACAATATCACGATTTAGAATTCACGTATGGGTTTAATCAATAGCTTATGAGTAACTAAAACAAGTTTTATCCATGTTTACAACAAAATCACATATTCACTACGAGCTGTTTTCCTGAGCAGTAGTCACTAAATTATTTATAACTGGAGCTACAAAACTCCAAATCACTTGCCATTAATTTTCCATGAATATAGACTTGTATATCTTCCATCCATAAAATTTCCAGAATTTTAAGTTTGGCCAATCAATACCAGATTTTTCTTAAAGTTTCCCCTATTTCACTGTTTGACTAATCTGACCACTCTTCACTACGAATGAAATTTTTCATTGTACAGAATTCAAAATGTGTTCTATTTGATTTCATTTAAAACTAGACTCATTAAGGAGTCTAAGAATATAAATTTTATCTTATAACCATTTTTGTACAAATTATAATGATTTTCTAAAAACAGAACAGGGGATTTCGGAGTCATTCTGACACTGTCCCACACAACTTTAAATATCTCTTTATAGGGAATTTCTTTGCTGACACGGTCTCTTTTATAAGAAATTAGACTAACTAAGCTTTGATTACATATTTTATTCAGCCTATAATTCCACACCAAAAATTTATAGTGATTTTCTAAAATCACGTTACTGCTGCTGTCCAAAGCAATTTATTACAATTTGCTCATAAATTTCCAAGTCCAAACACTTATGAACTTACCATTTGAGTTTAAGACATATCATGGCCACATCATATCTTATTAAATCAACTCATTGTGTCCTATTATGATTGAATTTACTCAATGTTTAATCACTTAAAACTTACCTCGGAAGCGGTCGACGACTAGATATCCACGGCTATTCGTTTACTTTCTCTTTTCCCCTATCCGACTTTGATCCTCTTTGCTCTTGGGCTTAATTTAAACGAATGAATTTGTTTAATCATTTCGAACATTAAAAGCTCTTTTAAAGCACTTAACCCTTATACTCAATAATGAACCAAACCATATAGCTAATTATTTTATCACATCACCTCAAGCACATATATTAACTATCATACACCCAATTCACATGCCAAGTTGCAAATAAAAAAAATGCATACACACCAATAATTTAATTACTCATTTCAACCTTATAGGGTAACTTCAATGCATTATGTATATACCATTTGCCATACACGTACCACATTTTTAACAAGCCGAAATTACTCCTACATATTATCCATTATAATTATTTCATAGATATAAAACATAGCTGAAAAATCTTTAGCCTAAATGCGTATAATAACACCCAAATCATCAACTATTTTAACGAACATGACACATAAGATTAACTAAAACTCCATTCAATTTTAAGGTATTAACCCTACTAAACTCATACCATGACCATATCTAATCGAATTCAAGTAGAGGATTAATTACAACCATGTACACCAATATATAATTATAACATGTTTTGATATCTTATATATCCCATTCGGCCCTAACCACACAACTTAGCTTTTATAATAAACCTTATCTTAACCGAATGTACATATATATATACTCAAAATATCATTCGATTTCAAAGGCATATTAACACCATATAACCGAATGTTCATAGACTAATATACATATACTCATAAATCCAACTTTAAAAACTCATACTTATACATAGCATATAACCGAAAATACTTCATGAATCCACCTACATTTACATTATTATCATATATAGAATTTGCATTTACTATCAAATAACAACTTAACTTACTTTCAATTAGGTAATCAAATACCTCATACCCAATCATTTAACAACTAAAATAATAAACCACAACATTTAAATTCATCTTATTCTTCTCCCATTTGACCGAATGAACATTTGTCTATTGATGCATGAAATTAAACCATGGGTTAAATAAGCTATGCACTTATCAATCTAATCTCATAGTCAATTAAAAAGAAAATCACAATGCATACCTTAAACTAGGATAGCCATGGCCGAATACCTTGGTTTTTCCTCTTCAATCTTCCCTTTCCCAAATTCGGCAACCAAGAAGAAAGATGAGCATGTAAATTTTTTTTTCTTTTGTTATCTTTCTTCAACTCACGGCAATGGAGGGGGGGGGAACATGGATGAGACAACTTTGTTTTCATCACCCCTCCCTTTTCTTTTCTTTATTACTAACCTTTTATTTTATTCTTTCTCCCATAAAACACTAACACCAAATGTTTTTAATAGGCTTTAACTTATAGCATGGCCGGCCACCTTCTTGTTCTTTGGTTAATTTGACATGCAAATACAATTATTTTGCAACATGCATAAATAGGCCACTTACATTTGCCTAGCACATTTCTAAATTTTCCCACCTAAGTCCTATTTAATAAAATTCACTTACAATTAACAAAATTCAAACATGAAATTTTCACACATGCATATGTACATATAATAAGCATCAAATATGACAGCTAATTATTTTTATGACTCAGTTTTGTGGTCCCGAAACCACTTTTCGACTAGGGTCAAATTAGGGGTGTCACAACTCTTCCCCCCTTTAGGGATTTTCGTCCCCGAAAATTTCTACCGATGCATAGTTTAGGATAACGTCCTCTTATTGAATTTTATTCATATAAACATTAGCTCATCGATAGCAATTGTAATTCATTATTGATTTCGCATCGATTTATAACATCATTTTCTTATCTTAAAACAAATATATAAACATTTCTACAAGTATGCACATATATCTCATTTTCTTGATTTCGTAAGCAATAATCACTTAATTTAATTCACAAATGCATTTCAAACACATATTAAGCACATATTAACATGTATAATTCACATCATCAACCCACATATTTATTCATGTACAAGCTGTAACCTGACCGGAAGTACACACATACTCAAACATCCCAATAAATATCCTTTATAACTCCATCATATCTCACTATTCAACTTAACCTATTTCCAACAGAAAATTTTCTTCCACATACCTGAACATTGAATTCATTTAGCACATTCAATCACCGTTAACGATACCCGTATACAATCTATTTGGCATAAAGCCTCATATAGTATATCGGCATGGGATTTATTTTAGCACATAACCCATATATCCAAAATTATCAGCATTCATCAAAAATTCTTACAGACTTTCAAATGTCGAACTTAATCGAAATAATTTCTTGAATATGATTAACAAAAAAAATAGGGGTCATTTAGCAATAGCACATATGACTTCATATACCAAGCATTCCATAGACTAAATCCGTAACACATTTATAACATGAATTCATTTCTTAACAACATATCCACCATCTTTTTACGTATTCACTTATTTAGTATACATAACATAATATAATTTGAACTCACAAATTTTTACTTTCATTTGATTCTTACATACCTTCCGTACATACCTGTATCACTTATTCTGATCTTACTTTATTTATCATCTTAAATATACCCGTTGAATCATTCGAAATCATTACGGATACTCATTAAGCACATATAGCTCTTACAATGCCATATTCTAGATATGGTCTTACATATTCTCACATATTGAGCCGATGCCATGTCCCAGACATGGTCTTACACACTATCTCAAATCAATGCCTTCGTCCCAGACGAGGTCTTACATGAATTCCACTTCACACACTTAGTGCCCACTGACCGATCTCGCACTCATAGTGCTCGGTTAAAGGAATTCGCACACACACAGTGCCTCTAATCATTCGCACACATAGTGCTCTTATTCATTCGTATTTGTACATTGAAATGACTTAACCATGTCTATAAACATCATGTATGTACACTTTTAAACATATCATCTCATTTAAATTTGAATTCGTATAGTAATGAACACTTAAACTTTGCTCAAATTACCGGCACGAAGCCTACTAGGCGCAAAGGCCCGAATACACGTTACCAGCATGATTGCTCTTCGGGACCTAGCCCGGATATAACACCAGCACGAATGCTCTTCGTGGTTTAGCACGGATATATCACTAGCACGAATGCACTTCGGGACTTAGCCCGGATACATCACTAGCACGAATGCTCTTCGGGGCTTAGCCCGGATATATCACTAGTACGAATGCTCTTCGGGACTTAGCCCGGATACATCACTAGCACGAATGCTCTTCGGGGCTTAGCCCGGATACATCACTAGCACGAATGCTCTTCGGGGCTTAGCCCGGATATATCACTAGCACGAATGCTCTTCGGGACTTAGCTCGGATACATCACTAGCACGAATGCTCTTCGGGGCTTAACCCGGATACATCACTAGCACGAATGCTCTTCGGGACTTAGCCCGGATATATCACTGGCACGAATGCTCTTCGGGACTTAGCCCGGATACATCACTAGCACGAATGCTCTTCGGGGCTTAGCCCGGATACATCACTAGCACGAATGCTCTTCGGGACTTAGCCCGGGTATACCACTCTCAATTCTCATGTACATATATACATATATAACAATACACATTAGTATATCATTTACATTACTTGAATATAAACACATCATGCTTATCGACCATTCAACTTTCAGTTACATAGCCACATACAAAGATCACATTTATAGT
The DNA here is from genome assembly GCF_007990345.1 of Gossypium hirsutum. Taxonomy (NCBI): domain Eukaryota; kingdom Viridiplantae; phylum Streptophyta; class Magnoliopsida; order Malvales; family Malvaceae; genus Gossypium; species Gossypium hirsutum. The sequence goes on along the minus strand of NC_053424.1, from coordinate 108,435,200 downwards.
CGTACACTCTTCCAAAATTGCATCACTTATACCCTTATAATTCAATCCAAATCAAAATTCAAATGCGAGTACATGATACGTACCTGATTAACTTAATAATTTAAGCATATCCAAGTGAAGTTATATCGTAAATTCTCATAGTCAGAAGCTTGCTACAGCTCGATCGGGATCAAAATTCATTGCAATACAACAAACACATTTTAATAGTCAAAAAATCATCACACTATCATTTTATCACTTTATGGCATGTATAAATAGATTCGCGCGTGCTATGTTAGTCCTAGAATCGACTAAACCGTAGCTCTGATACCAATAAAATGTAACACCCCTATCTCGTAACCGTCGCCAGAATAGGTAAGGGGCATTATCGGACTTGTAACTCACGTTAGAACAGTAAAATTTTACACTTTTTCTTGAAATAAAGATCATTCATTTAAATAAGTACTAAGCACAGCCAGAGGTAAAATTTAAACTTCACTAAGTAAACATTCAAAAGATGCCATTTTCGCATGGCTTATATACATTAACCAAAAATATTCTTCCGCCACTAGTCTATTCTATACATGCCATAAAATAGTTCTAAACATAACAGTAACAAGCAGTGGATAGTGATAGTGTGACTAGTTGCTGACGATCCCCGAGCTTGTAGCTTCGCAATGAGATCTATAAAACAGAGAAAACAAAGTAAACGGAGTAAGCATTACAATGCTTAGTAAGTTTTAAGCAGTGTCAACAGATAACAATCAAATTAGAACATAGTTGTTCGTATTTTTATTTCACTCTTCCTTCGGGCATACCATCCCTTTACCGAATATGCACATCTCATCATATACAATAGGCAGATAAACTTTCACATAAAAGTGAGCTCATGTGACATAGATATATTGTATGATTTCACATAACCTCTCACACTGATCCGATGTCACATAATCATAGGAATCGTCTCATAGATTGCTCTCGTATGCATCACATAACTACCTTATGATTTAGTTCAAATCAAGCTCACATATAAACTTGGAGTACATACCTGTTTAACCTTTCGCATTGAATATATTTATAAGCAATTCTTATCATGAAATCTTATAGCTTTAACCTCTACTCGGATTATCGGTGAGACCTTTAGCTCAGACAAAATCTCCACACGAAGTTATCGGGTCTTACCCAGACAAAATCTCCACACGTAGTCATCGGGTCTTACCCGGACATAATCTTCACACGTAGTCATCGGGTCTTACCCGGACATAATCTCCACACGTAGTCATCGGGTCTTACCCGGAATATATTTCCAAGTTTCATGTACATTTAATCACATGTTACAACATTCACATCGACTGTCATATTTGTAATTCATTTGCCTCATCAAATATCTAATAATACACACCTTTCACATTTGGTCGTTCGGCCACAATATACGCACATCGCCTACATATTTCACACTATCCATTCGGCTTTACCACATATACATATCTCATACATATATTTCACATTAGCCATTCGGCATTACCACATATATGCATGTTCATATTCATCACATTGGCCATTCGGCCTTATCACACATATGCATGCTCACATTCATCACATTGGCCATTTGGCCTTATAACATATATGCATGTTCACATTCATCACATTGGCCATTCGGCCTTATCACATATATGCACATTCACATCACAATTATCCAAATATACTTCACATATCACATATACTATCATGTATACACTTTGTCTTGGCCGAATCTACATTACTCATTTTCCAATGAATAATTCAATTTCACGCCATACTATCATTTCATATTCGAATACTCATAAACTTACAATTTCACAAATTTTAATATCAAAGATCCATCTAACACTCATATATCGTTTTACAATATCACAATTTAGAATTCACGTATGGGTTTAATCAATAGCTTATGAGTAACTAAAACAAGTTTTATCCATGTTTACAACAAAATCACATATTCACTACGAGCTGTTTTCCTGAGCAGTAGTCACTAAATTATTTATAACTGGAGCTACAAAACTCCAAATCACTTGCCGTTAATTTTCCCTGAATATAGACTCGTATATCTTCCATCAATAAAATTTCCAGAATTTTAGGTTTGGCCAATCAATACCAGATTTTTCTTAAAGTTTCCCCTGTTTTACTGTTTGACTAATCTGACCACTCTTCACTACGAATCAAATTTTTCATTGTACAGAATTCAAAATGTGTTCTATTTGATTTCATTTAAAACTAGACTCATTAAGGAGTCTAAGAATATAAATTTTATCTTATAACCATTTTTGTACAAATTATAATGATTTTCTAAAAACAGAACAGGGGATTTCGGAGTCATTCTGACACTGTCCCACACAACTTTAAATATCTCTTTATAGGGAATTTCTTTGCTGACACGGTCTCTTTTATAAGAAATTAGACTAACTAAGCTTTGATTACATATTTTATTCAGCCTATAATTCCACACCAAAAATTTATAGTGATTTTCTAAAATCACGTTACTGCTGCTGTCCAAAGCAATTTATTACAATTTGCTCATAAATTTCCAAGTCCAAACACTTATGAACTTACCATTTGAGTTTAAGACATATCATGGCCACATCATATCTTATTAAATCAACTCATTGTGTCCTATTATGATTGAATTTACTCAATGTTTAATCACTTAAAACTTACCTCGGAAGCGGTCGACGACTAGATATCCACGGCTATTCGTTTACTTTCTCTTTTCCCCTATCCGACTTTGATCCTCTTTGCTCTTGGGCTTAATTTAAACGAATGAATTTGTTTAATCATTTCGAACATTAAAAGCTCTTTTAAAGCACTTAACCCTTATACTCAATAATGAACCAAACCATATAGCTAATTATTTTATCACATCACCTCAAGGACATATATTAACTATCATACACCCAATTCACATGCCAAGTTGCAAATAAAAAAAATGCATACACACCAATAATTTAATTACTCATTTCAACCTTATAGGGTAACTTCAATGCATTATGTATATACCATTTGCCATACACGTACCACATTTTTAACAAGCCGAAATTACTCCTACATATTATCCATTATAATTATTTCATAGATATAAAACATAGCTGAAAAATCTTTAGCCTAAATGCGTATAATAACACCCAAATCATCAACTATTTTAACGAACATGACACATAAGATTAACTAAAACTCCATTCAATTTTAAGGTATTAACCCTACTAAACTCATACCATGACCATATCTAATCGAATTCAAGTAGAGGATTAATTACAACCATGTACACCAATATATAATTATAACATGTTTTGATATCTTATATATCCCATTCGGCCCTAACCACACAACTTAGCTTTTATAATAAACCTTATCTTAACCAAATGTACATATATATATACTCAAAATATCATTCGATTTCAAAGGCATATTAACACCATATAACCGAATGTTCATAGAATAATATACATATACTCATAAATCCAACTTTAAAAACTCATACTTATACATAGCATATAACCGAAAATACTTCATGAATCCACCTACATTTACATTATTATCATATATAGAATTTGCATTTACTATCAAATAACAACTTAACTTACTTTCAATTAGGTAATCAAATACCTCATACCCAATCATTTAACAACTAAAATAATAAACCACAACATTTAAATTCATCTTATTCTTCTCCCATTTGACCGAATGAACATTTGTCTATTGATGTGACAGCCCAAAATGTGACCCTAGTCGGAAAGTGGTTTCGGGACCACAAAACCGAGTCATAAAAATAATTAACCGCCATATTTGAAGCTTATTATATGTATATATGCATGTGTGAAAATTTCATGTTTGAATTTTGTTAATTGTAAGTGAATTTTATTAAATAGGACTTGTGTGAGAAAATTTAGAAATGTGATAGGCAAATGTTAAAGTGGCCTATTGATGCATGTTAAAAATGCTTGTACTTGCATGTCAAATTGGCCAAATTCTAGATGGTGGCCGGCCATGTTATGGACTAAAGCATATTATAATTATTTTGTGTCAACATTTTATGCTAATAATTTTATGTTACAAAATGAAATAAGGAATAAGGCTAATAAAATACTAGTTAATGGGAGGAGAAACCAAAGTTTCTCCATCCTTGCTCCTCATTGCCGTACCTAGAAGAGAAAAGCTTTGAAAAATTCAGCTATGGTGGTTAGCTAAATCAAGGTAACTTCAAGGATGATTCTTGGATTTTTAGCATTTTTTTTAGTTAGTCATTAAGTTCTTTGCTTAACCCATGACCAAAATTTGAAATGGTGTGGTGTCTTGAGCATTCGGTTTTAGTTATTAAAGGATGAGATTGGGTTTATAGTCTTTATGTTTTATGAAGAATTGTTGAAGAGAAAATGTTCAAGAAATGGTTGTTGTTCATGTTATTTGGATGAAAAAGAAAATGGTAGTTAGGTGAAGTAGAGTCTAACAAATGAGCACATATGTGCATTAGTTGCTAAATGGAGAAAAATCGGCTAACAAGTTGGGTACTAAGGCCGAATATGATTTTGGATACTATTGGGCAATGTATGTGTTTTGAATTGATGGAATGGAGAGGATGCTTTAATTGTGTTATGAACAATTATATGTTAAATTAAGGTTTGCTAAGCTAGCTACTAAGGTGAAATGCAAATGTTAGCATTTGATTTGGTAATAATCTGCTTGGGGACAGCAGCAGTAAGGTGATTTTGGAAAATCGCCATAATTTGTAGGAGTTGAATTAGAAGCTGAGTAAATTATGTCATTAAATCTTGAAGAGTCTAGTTTCTTACAAAAGAAACTATAAAAACAAAAGAGTTACCGATCTTGAGATATTTGAAGTATTGTGGGGCTGAGTCAAAATGACTACTAGATTCCTTGTTCTGTTTTTATAAAATCAGTATAAATTGTACAAAAATGGCCCTAAGATAAAATTTATGTGCTTAGACTCCTTAATGAGTCTAGTTTCAAATGCAATAAACAAGAACATATTTTGAATTCTGTACAATGAGAAATTTGATTCGTAGTGAAGGATAGTCAGTTTAGTCAAACAGTGAAACAAGGTGAACTTTAAGAAAAATCTGGTATTGTTGGGCTAAACTAAAAATTTTGAAAATTTTATGGATAATAGATAAATGAGTCTTCTGTCAATAAAAATTTACGGCAATTGATTTGGAGTTTCGTAGCTCCAGTTATAAAAACTTTAGTGACTGTTGCTCAGGAAGTCAGCTTATAGGGAAATTGTAATTATATTGTAAACATTAATGAAAATTTGCTAATGAATTATTTATTGATTTTTATAAAGCTTACTGTAATCTATGTGTGTGAAAGTCGAATCTATATATATTATATTCTGAAAGTAATACTTGAATAGTCGATTAATGACTATTTTAAAATTTGTTGAACTTAAGCTCAAGAGCAAAGGGGAACTAAATCCAATAAAGGGAAGGAAAAAGTAATTGAATAGCCATTGAAGTCGTTCGACAACATCCGAGGTAAGTCTTCGAGTAATGACCCTACTTGAATTATATTGAAATGATTAGTCATACTATGACGGATAGCCGAATGTGCATAGAGACTATGTTATAAAGCCAATTGAAATCATGCTCTTTGTGTGTGGCTATTGAGCCGAAATTGGAAAGGTTTAATAAATGTTTTGTGTTTGAGCCTTAGTAACGAAAATGAAATATGGATGTGTCATGATTGTTGATATATGTGTGCATGAGCATTTGAATGATATCCGGGCTAAGTCCCGAAGGCATTTGTGCTAGTGATTTTATCCGGGTTAAAACCCGAAGGCATTTATGCTAGTGATTTTATCCGGGTTAAGACCCGAAGGCATTTGTGCTAGTGATTTTATCCAGGCTAAGACCCGAAGGCATTTGTGCGAGTTGATATATCCGGGCTAAGACCCGAAGGCATTTGTGCGAGTTGCTATACCCGGGTTAAGACCCGAAGGCAATTGTGCTTGTGGTTATATCCGGCTAAATTCCGAAGAAACTTGGGTTCGAAGGTGAGCGTGTTGTGCTGTAATAAATTCAATTAATACGCTCGAAAAACCCAAACGATAAGGTATGTTTGCGTGTGCATCGGAAAAGTCGATTCGTTTTAAATAGTATTCGTTCAATCGACTAACGAACTTTCGGCTTTTAGATAGGTTAATACCTTGTGTGTATATGTTGATGAAATGTGAAGTAAGTATGTTTATGAGAATGTGTATTAATAAAGTGATCCATTTAGCTATGTGAATGTAATACTTTAGTCAAAGCTGATTTCATTACTTGAAACTTACTAAGCTTTAAAATGCTTACCCCGTTGCTTTGGCTCTCTGTTTTATAGATTTGTTCGTTAGATATCGGATTCGGGATCATCGAAGTCAAAGTCATCCACACTATCAAAGCCCTTTTGGTACTCTTTTAGTTGAACTCTAGATATGGCATGTATAGGACTACCCTTTTTGTTGTGGGTCATGGACCCTTTGGATTTGTATAATTTTGGATAGCCATGCGAAAATGGCTTATATATGTTTGAGCATAATGTTACAATCATTTGGTATGGATATGGTTATTGAGAGGTGTGGTTATGCTTAACAAGGATTGGCCATGGGAATGGTTAATCACTATCATAATTTGTGCTATTTATGCTAAAAGGGCTAGTTGAATCATGGAAACTATGAAATAGGTAAAGTCTACCATAAAGGCAGATGCTGACACCAGCAGTGATGTAGATTTAGAAAATCACTAAAAATAGTAGGAATGGAATTAAATAGTGAATAAATTATGTAAACGAACCTTGATGAATCTATTTTCATAGGAAAGTAACAAAACGATCATATGGACAGTATGTTAAGAGATATTCAGGTTCTCGTGAGACAGGTCCAGAACGGTTTCTGGATTCCCTATTCCGACTTTGGAAATTCATTATAAATTAACCAGAGATAATTAGGAGTCATGCCATATATTTATAGATTCCTCTCTGAGTCTAGTTTCTATAGAAACAAACGTCATCAGTATTGAAGCTCTGTGCAGGGAGATATCCAAGTCGTAATGCGCAAAGGTCAGTGTAGCCGATCCCTGTAACATGGGAGACTTTGACTAATAAACTGTACTAATTGGCCTGACCAAAAATTCTAGAAAAAAATATGTAGATGGGAATATGAGTCTAGTTTCATGGAAAATTTACGAAACTGATTTTTGAGTTGTGAAACTCAAGATATGATTTTTAAGGTGACAGTGATGCAGTTAGCCAACTGCCTGGAAATTTTTAAAATGGATTGTGCAAAGAAGTGATATAAGTCTGCAAACCCCTCGTGTCCGACTCCGGCGACGGACTCGGGTACGGGGTGTTACAATTGATGCATGAAATTAAACCATGGGTTAAATAAGCTATGCACTTATCAATCTAATCTCATAGTCAATTAAAAAGAAAATCACAATGCATACCTTAAACTAGGATAGCCATGGCCGAATACCTTGGTTTTTCCTCTTCAATCTTCCCTTTCCCAAATTCGGCAACCAAGAAGAAAGATGAACATGTAAAATTTTTTTCTTTTGTTATCTTTCTTCAACTCACGGCAATGGAGGGGGGGGGAACATGGATGAGACAACTTTGTTTTCATCACCCCTCCCTTTTCATTTCTTTATTACTAACCTTTTATTTTATTCTTTCTCCCATAAAACACTAACACCAAATGTTTTTAATAGGCTTTAACTTATAGCATGGCCGGCCACCTTCTTGTTCTTTGGTTAATTTGACATGCAAATACAATTATTTTGCAACATGCATAAATAGGCCACTTACATTTGCCTAGCACATTTCTAAATTTTCCCACATAAGTCCTATTTAATAAAATTCACTTACAATTAACAAAATTCAAACATGAAATTTTCACACATGCATATGTACATATAATAAGCATCAAATATGACAGCTAATTATTTTTATGACTCGGTTTTGTGGTCCCGAAACCACTTTTCGACTAGGGTCAAATTAGGGGTGTCACAGTTTTAAAAACAAAACATTTTATAATGTGATCCAATCACACCTAAAAAGATTGGTGGCGACTCCCGTTTTCGTTTTTCTTAAAGTCGATTCCCATTTTCCAAAACTCGATTTAAAGAGGGTCTCAACATCAGGTTTGGAAATAGCAACAAAAAATAAATTTAGGGAAAACAGAGTTTCAAATTTTTTTTTCAAAATAAGATCTTGGTTGTGGTATCTAAAGTAATAAACACTTAATCAAAATTGTACATTTCTGATTCGTCCAGGATGAGCACTTCGACCAAGTAATCTTCTCTGCTATCCTCAAGGTTACGTCTGTCGAGTTTGGTCTTGCTTTGAATAAAAAAAATTCACAAAAATTACCAGTGGGGTAATTTCAAATTTCTCTAAATTTTTTGGTCAAGTTGTAAATCAAAAAAATATCTCTAGAAATTTTTTGATATAATCTCTTCAAAGAATTTTCTATCTATAACTATATATTGAATTCAAGTGTGTGAAAACTAATAACCCAAGGCTCTCTTTATATAAGGAGAGTCTAGAGAGTTCAACTATGATTAAACTAAATATTAAATTAAATTTAATATTAAGATAATTACTTTAATATTAAATTAATAATACTATTAAGATAAGTATTTAATTTAATTTAATATTAAACTATTAAAATATTATTATTTTTGGAATAGTTAATCTGAAATCAAATTCTCTAGTAGAATCCAAATAGGAGTATAACTCTTCCACTGCTCAACCACTGAAGACCAACAGCTATCGGCCACCGAAACACCGTCACAGCTGCCGACACCGCTGTGTTCGGTGATGCAGGTGCAACACCCTTACGGCACCTCGAGCTGGTTCGGCTACTATCGATTCTGTCCAGGTCAATGATGATTTGACTGGTCTAGTCTAGCCACCGGTTGGACCGTCGGCCTAGTTTCACATACTAAGCCCAGTCCAACCAGTTGTCTTAATTTTGGGCTCCCAGGCCCAATTTACAATCTTAGGTCCAATTTTCAAGTTCAATTACCCATTGACCAATTTTATGACTTGAAAATTAATTTCTAAAAATATCATATTAATTTTAATTAATTTGATTAATTTAATTTTATTTAATCAAAATTAATTTTTCCAAAAATCAGTTAGATTTACCAAATTAATTTTTCAAGAAAATTCTTTAATTAAATTCTCTAGTTGAACAATTCTCACGAACACTACTTTAATTCCACATCGAATAAATCAACTCAATTAAATTATTTCCAAAGTCGTAGAATTTTCTTCTAAGTCAAATGCAGTCCGATCGAGCTTTTGTTGAGTTAGCGGAAGGACCAATCGGACATATACAATTAGGCTTTAATAATTGCAATTATGTCCAAAAGCATCATTCCGATAATTCCAAATTACTTAATCATGGAGTCAATCCACAAGAAGTACCATGATTGGAAACTCCTTATTGTATACTCTTTACGAAAGTAATTCATCCAACTGTTTTGTCCAGTGACCTCATCATATGTGTGCTACCCTCATATGATATCATTGATTCTTTTGAGTTAAATCTGTTCACTCAATACAATCTTATTTTTATCTCATTGTCACCATTGTGTCTTCTTAATGATTAATATGATCACTGTCAACAAATAACTGTGATAAATTGCTTGTTTGAGAACTAACAATCAGTGACCACGTTCCATATTTATCAATCTACATAAGTCAATGAGAGGATATCATTAACTCGTTAATTAAGCTCTAAATTCTATTGTTGCTAGTAAAGTCATGCCATACACAAGTCATGTACCCAACATACCGGTTATGGGCTCGATCATCTTTAGAGCATAAGTCTCCACGTATATCAAAGCACATGAGTTGCATACGCATGGTCAGTTACTAACTCAAGATTTAGGTAGATCACACCATAAATGTCACAAGTGAATTAATTCACAAACGGATTCAAAATTAATTCATCTTGAGTCCAGTCCAATATATCATTCTACCAATGAATACATCTATGTTTCTACCGATAGAGTCAACTGCTCCAATAACCAAGACTTGCTATCTCCCCAATTGGAATTGTAGACGACATAATAATCATTCTCAGTATTTGAATCAAATGTTTACTTTGATTCTTTTACAGGATTATGTTTCTTAACCTTTAGCTAAAAAAAAATCATTCTATTTGTAAAATAGTATTCCAAGAAAATACATAAAGACAAGATCTTGTTAAACGTAGTTACTCTATTTAGGGCCTTTTTAGATAGATGATGCGTTTATCTACAATTAGTATAAAATTAGCTTTGGTGGTGAAATTAACCATTATAGCGTGAAACAAAAAGAAAAGTAAATATCACTGGAGGTAAACAAAAAGAAAGGTAAAGAAAGGCTCCTAATCAGATGAAAATTTCTCTCAAACTTTTAGCACTCTTTTGGAACGTAAACAGTGAAGTGAACTAGAGATGTTAAAAGAGGAAGATAAATGGTTAAATATACAAAATGTGTTTAACATAAATCCATTTACTCCCCATTAATTCAATCCTTTGAATTGTTAAATATATAATATATGTTTAATGTCTTCCTGTTTTAACCATGGTAAAGGAGTCTTCTTGATTTGTTAATTAAGTGAAAGGCACCAAAACCAAATTTATAGCGTTTAAATTGAGTACATTTTGTATATACGGTCAAAAGCCGCCTCAGGGTTCAATGGCTGCTAATATTTGCCCAAAATAAAATCTCCTTTAGGACTTAGCTTCGTGTACGATAGCCAATTCGATATCTTATGTAGGTAACTATGTTTCGTAATACATAGAATTGTTCAACTTTTTTTATGTTCGAACTTTTTTTTAATTTGCAATGTAATTATTTGTCTTATGTTACATTTTAGTCATTTATGTTTAAAATGTTATATTTTAGTTATTTACGTTATCGTGTTGTAACATTTTAGGTACTGAGCCATTAATTGTCGTTAACAGTGTAACAGAAAGCTGACGTGGCACGTTAAATCATCGCTTCAAATTAAAATTTTGGATTAAATTATACAATTGGTCCCTATATTTTTTTCATTTTTTTCTTTATTTTTCATTCTCTTCTGCTTCTCCCTATGTTTTCCTCTCTTCTTCATTTCTTTTAACATAGTTTTTTTATATTTTCTAAAATTAAATTTTTCAAAAAAAATAAAATATAGGAGTTAGTTTTAAAAAATACGTTAAAAGAAATGGATAAGGGAGGAAAACAGAGGGAAAAGCAGAAGAGGATGAAAGAAAAAGAAAGTTAAAAGAACATAAAAGAAAAAATTAAATTGCTCTAAAAGAAAAAATATGGGGACAGATTGTATAAATTAGCCAAAAATTTTTGTTTAAAATGATGATTTAAGTGCTATGTCAGTTTACCATTAAAGGTAACAATTAACGTTTTAATAATTAAAATATTATAACCCGATAAAATAAGTAACTAAAATTTTAAATTTTAAATATAAATAACTAAAATATAACTTGAGATAAATAAAAGTTGCTATTAAAATTTAGGTATATCAACATTAATAATGTTGGCCCCATATAAGAAGAATTCATGTGCAAGAAGTTAAAATGGGTCAACAGCCGCCTACATGCCAACCCTTAATTTCCAACTTTTAGTTGGTGAGGATAAGATGAGACTAAAATCCGACATTGCATATTGAAAGGTCAAGCATAATCAGATAAAAAATCTTGGTTCATTCATTGAGTACCAAGTAAGTCACCCTTTTTTAATCAAAACTACAACAGTGAAGGAAACTACGAATAATCTATCATTCACCATGACTTTCTCCCACCATATATTTATGTACACCCTTCCAATCTTCCTACACTACCACATCGATAAATAAAAAATGAGCTTTCTTCAGGCCTTGTCAATTTTCCTTTTGCTTTTGTTGTATGTAGTCGTAGGATCAGCTGAGCAGTGTGGAAGGCAAGCAGGCGGTGCTCTTTGCCCCGGTGGTCTATGTTGTAGCCAATTTGGCTGGTGTGGCAGTACTGCTGACTACTGCACAGTTCCTGGTTGCCAAAGTCAGTGCAGCGGTAGTGGCCCTGCCCCTGGGCCTGGTGGGCTAACCAATCTTATATCAAGAGAGACCTTTAATCAGATGCTTTTGCATAGGAACGATGGGGCTTGTCCTGCCCGTGGCTTCTATACATATGATGCTTTCATTGCTGCTGCCCGTTCTTTTCCTGCATTTGCTACAACTGGTGACCAAGCTACTCGCAAGAGGGAAATAGCTGCCTTCTTAGCCCAAACTTCCCATGAAACTACTGGTTAGTCCATTTCGAAACTAGATACAAAATGTTTATCATCATTTCAACATGACTTTTGCAAACAATCTTAGAAAATATTATCGTTTTAACAATTAAATTTCATGATTGATGCATTGCTGCAGGTGGGGCAGGGTGGGCTGCACCGGATGGTCCTTATGCATGGGGATACTGCTACAATAGGGAATTGAATCCCCCTTCATCTTATTGCGCTTCGGATCCAAATTACCCTTGTGCTCCTGGTAAACAATATTTTGGCCGGGGTCCCATGCAACTTTCTTGGTAATAGCATGATCTTTCACCATTCGTTTCTTCTCTTGAAATGACATATTTATGGTAAGATGTTGACTTTCTAATATAATTAATCCACTTTGGTGTTTCAGGAACTACAACTACGGGCAGTGTGGAAGGGCCATAGGGGTCGACTTGTTAAACAACCCAGACCTGCTATCAAGTGATCCCACAATTTCCTTCAAGTCTGCGTTTTGGTTTTGGATGACTCCACAATCACCGAAGCCATCTTGCCACAATGTGATCATCGGAGCATGGTCACCCTCCAGTAGCGATCGGGCAGCAGGTCGGGTTCCAGGGTATGGTGTGATCACAAATATTATCAATGGAGGCCTTGAATGTGGTAAGGGTTGGAATGCACAGGTAGAAGACCGCATTGGGTTCTATAAGAGGTATTGTGACATACTTGGAGTTAGCTATGGTAACAATCTTGACTGCTACAACCAGAGTCCTTTCGGGAATGGAGTCTCGGTGGACTCAATGTAGCTTTTTTGGCTCAAATGAAATCAGTAAACGTGCAAATAAAGATGTTTGACCTTCTTCTGTATGCATCACAACAGTGAACTGATCTAACTTTGTTGGGTTTGTTATGACACTGTTTCTTTATTTAGTCCTTGATGATTTGTGAAAGAATAATAAAATGGGTGGTTTTCTTTCATTTTTTCTTTTTTTCTTCTAATATATTTCGCAATGTTTATATTCCCGAGAGAATATTCTACAAGATCAAATTCTATGATTACGTTATACGACACCAGCAAAGGGTTCCAAAGCTTGAAGCTGTAAAAATGTTGGATTCTCTTCCTATGGCTAGTCAGTTGACAACTGTTGACGTGAATGCCATTATTTTGCTAACATATACTTACTAATCTCTTTGTTTACTTTTTCAGTATCGTTCCTTACATGTTGAGAAGATTGTAAAGTTGTCAAGATTGTTAAGTTTATTATAATATTGGGATCTCTTGAACAGTATAATTTGGAGGTTGGCATACGAATATTATGAAAAATTCTATTTCTTAACTCTTTGTTATATAATATTGTATTTAACATTATAACTCAATACTATACAATATTGCATTTAACATGGCATATAAAGTCGTAAATAATAAAGACACAAAGTTACAGTTTCATACATAAAACATAAATTTATGCATCATACAACCATTCAAAAGCATGGCACGAGTTATAAAATGCTCGAAAAACTCATCAGGCGTGCAAAAAGCAAAATCTGAGCTAATGCTATGGCCCACCGTGGCTTTGGGGCGAATTTGCGTACTTATATAGAAGGTTGCGGCATGGCCACTGAAGTTGCTACTGCCTTAGAAGGTGGCGGCCTTGCGCCATGGTTTGGCCACTGTAACTGAAAATCTTCTTTTCTTGGACGAATTTTTACAATTTTTCTGATTATCCAATGCCAGCTGAAAATACATAATAATGTTAAAAATTCATCAAATATCATATCAATCGTTATAAAATCAACCTAATATATAATATTATGCATAAGATCAAGATCAAGACCAAGATAAATATTCCCTAGATAAAGTACTGTAGACACTCAATTTTGCCCGGCCCATTTCAGTATTTAAAAAACCCAAAAAAAAAAACGAAGTCCAAGTTCAGTCCAGAATTACAAATATAATTTGACCCGATCGGAATGGCCCATTACTTGAAAAGATTTAAGATCCATCTACAAGCTTGACTCATATGGAAATATAATCTTCAATGATATGCAATCTTAGATATAATACAATCTTAGATATGATTGCAATCTTAGATATGATACAATCTTAGAAGATATGATTTTGTAATCTTGGAGATTTAATTTGTAGATATCATTTAATCTTAACCGTTGATGTAATTGATCTGTACCGTTGGATTTGGGGAGGCTCAACTATAAATAGAGGCCTCTCCCTTCATTGTAAAGGGATTTGAGTTTTGGGAAGCAATAAGAATTCTTGAAGAGCATTCACTCAAATTTCTCTCCCTCTTGCGTTCTTACTCTCTGTGGTTTGTTCTTATTTTATTCTTCGTCTACCTTAGTTTTTCAACTCTTTTTATTTTAATTTCTTCATTTTTCAAATATGTATATTTTTTCCTATCTTTTATACATTTGATTATGTATTTTATATATCATAATATTTAACCTTTTATATAGTTTATTTTCAAATATATATTTTCTATGCATGTATATATATTATATAATCATTTCATTATAAATATAAATTATTTTACACATTTGATATTTTATACATTATTTTTCTAAACCAATATATTTTATATTTTTTTTATATAATTATTATTCTTATAAATATATTTTTTATTATATTTTAAATTTATTATTAAATATCACATGTTTTTATATGCTCAATCTATTTATCAATTGTTTATATTATACATATATTTTTAAAACTTATGTTTTTTATTATTATACAATATTTGTTTTTACTTTGGAATTAATGTATTATTGTTATGTCATGTATTTCATATGTTATGTAATATCTTAGACTTTTATAATTTACTTTCAAATGCATATTTTTATATACATTGATATATTGTATTAAATGCATCATTTCATTTATTAATCCATTCATGCATACATTAAATTATTGGATTGTATATTTTATATTTTATGTAAATTCTATTTATCCATTTGCTATGCATGTCATCTATTTTTACTCATACATATTTTACACATTAATATTTACCATGTTTTTATATTATTTAATGTTTTATTTATGATATATTGTATATAATTAGTGCATTTATTATGCTTTCTTTTTGGTATATTCCTGTTTGCTTAGCATGATTATTTTTATTATTCTATTTTACCCTCTATATAGCGATTGCATTTATATAAAGTGTTATAATACTTTATAATATACGCTATTTGAATATCTATGTTTCGTAATATAGAATTGTCACTCTAAAAGGTCATTTAAAACAATATTTAAAAGTTTTATAAAAATAAAAAAGGCAATGCTTAGTATTTGAAAGCTTCGAGAAAAGTAGTGCCCTAACTTATTGGGTTGCAACTTTTCTCGTTGAGTTCGAATAGTCAAGTACCCTTCTAAGTTTTTAAGATTTTCAAAATACGAGCAACTGTCTTGAAATTTCAAAGCGTTGTGTCCTAACTTATTGGATGTGGCGATTTGTCGTTTCGAGATAGGGATTTCCAAAAGGTTAACTTAGTGTCAATGTTTTGATACGAGTGAACCCAAATTTTCAAAATCAAAGTATTTTAAAGAGGATTATATCTTAAATTTTTTTAAATTTCCGACATTAAAGACATTTGATAATCAATTAGGTACCAATTTTTGGGCGTTACGAGGGTGCTAATCCTTCCTCGTACGTAACCGACTCCCGAACCCGTTCTTTTATTCCGTGGACCAAAACTAATGATTTTAAAACAAAATGTTTTAAAGGTGATCCAATCACACCTAAAAAGATTGGTGGCGACTCCCGTTTTCGTTTTTTAAAATCAATTCCCATTTTCCAAAACTCGATTTGAAAATGGTCTCGACAGCTTGGCGACTCCACTGGGGACTAATAAGAGAGTCAATCCGTGTAATTGATTATCTCTTGTCTTAATGTTGGAAATTAAAAATTTTAAAATTTAATCCTCTTTGCATTACATGTGTTTGTATTATTGCATGTGTTGCTATATTCTGATACGCATTGCATTTGCATGACCGTTGTGGTCACACCCTTAAGTGGGAGTGAGAAGCTACGCCTTCGTGAGGTTTTTGCCTTCGTGCAGGATAGTGGATCACTTTCGGGATACATCCGTGCCTATGGTTTCGTGAGATTTTCATCTCCATATAGCCATAGGGAAATGTATTCCCCTGAACTGAACTCGATTCAAATGAGCCTATAATGGGTAAGGATCGAGGAATCTGCTGGTTTGGATACCTCAAACTTTAGAAACAAACCACATATAGAAAAACCGTAAGAGCTCAATATAGATAGAATTATACTTAGGTTATCTTTGTGTTTATTAATATCATATGATACTGACTGTTTTCTTTCTTTTGTGCATGTCATTTTGCATTTAAAAGGTATCGATTCACTGTCAGTTTCTAAGTTAGAAAGTTTTATTATGGAGATCGGACTTCTTGATAGAATGGAGGGCAACGCTGAAAGATACACATCAGAATTATGGGTTACACTCGCATCAGCGTGGCGCAAAATAATCTCCAGGAGTTAAAGGAAATATGGGATCAATGGAGTAATAAAGCCAAGTAGTTGTTCTACAATAACTAAGGGGACTTGCAGTATTTACTTGACAGGAGGATAGATGAGCAATTCAAAGTGAGTGTGGGAGTATTGATGGACACTTCTACCATTATAGCATTTCTCTTTCATATGAAGACGATTGCCATGTGGATGGTAAGGGTATTGGAAGGAAAGTGATTGATAGAGTGCATGAGACCTACAAAAATGAGTTGGATGGAAAGAATTTTGCCTATAATAGTAAAAAGCTCGTTTACTGTAGGACCACTACCAAATAACAAGCATGAGTTTACTATGTTGCACTTATCAAAGACAATGGAAATGCAAGCCCTAATGGTCTGTCAAAATGGACGCAAAACAATGAGATTAAAGAAGACCATATCATTTAAAGACCTTTAAAGTAGAGATTAGCTATGCTACGAGGATACCCATACAAGCAATGCTCTGCGGGAGCAGAAATCTAAAAACTCTCAAGAAGCATTGAGGATATAGGATATCATTCTAAGGCAACATACTGCGGAACAGTGATCCCTGCTTGTTCACCATTTTCTCTCTCAGGATAATCAGAACAATTTCACAGGTATTGGAGGAGGTGTCCCTAGCTGCACGGATTACCCCACAAGTGAGGTCGTAGCTCAAACTCATGAGGTAGCTGATTATTTACAGACATTGGCAGTACAGGCTGACATATTGAGCACTAATATGAGATACAATCAGATCGTGGCTAAGAGTTTGTTTTAAAACTTTGGGCATTAGGGCGAAAGCGTATTTGTAATCCATTTATATGTAAAGATATTCTTTTTCTAAATAAAGTTTTCTAAATGAGATTGAATCGAGATCGATACCTTTTTGCATTTATGCATTTGCATTACATTACATCAAAGAAAAGAAGGTGTTGATTTGAAATTTGATTCCTAAATAAAATAATTTGTCATAAGGAAACGAATTTCTTGATAAAGTAGATTATAGTGCGGTCGTCTGAATATAGTCCAAATAAACGACGAGAGAAAGTTGATAGTCTATGGAGGAATACATGATGTAATTGCTAGAGATTCAAGCCAACAAAGGTTATCCAAGAGCACGACAAGAGAAAGCTGGAAGTCCACGAAGGAATACATGACTTGATTGCCAACGAAGATTATCCAAGAGCCGGCACTTTTTGATGAGTATCATGGAGATAAGCAAGCAAGAGATCGAGGCTCATATTAAGCAGCAAGGAGCTATCAAAGGCATCTTTTAGAGAATTTACAGGATTCGATCATGAAGAAAAGATCAGCGTTTACTTGGACTATGAAGGGCAAGACCACATATGTAATCTATTTTCATGTAAAGAAATCTGTTTTCTAGAAAAGTTATTCTAATGGAATTGAATTCAAGATCAACATCTCCTTTTCTTTTGCATTCATGCATTTGCATTGCATCACATCACATGCATTTAAATCCATAAAAAAACCTTAATTAGTTAAAGTTATTAAAAAGAGAAAGAAAAAGAGAGAGAGAGAAGAGGGTCACGGCTGAGTTGAATGGGAATTAACGACCCCTTACATATCCCCGACTCTTGTGTCAGGAAGGATAGCTTACCCGGAGAAGAGGGTGTTTGGAAATAAAAATCATCCCATCAATGTCATACATGAGGAAGGGACTGAACAAAAAAACCTTGAGGGCATTTGCCCTTACGAATCGAGAAGTTCTTTAAACAATTGGACTGCAGAAGAACTTCCTGTAATCTTTAGGAATTTTACGGAGTAATATTCAGAACACTCTTATTGCTCTAAAGCCTAGGAGTAATGAGATTTCTTTTGAGAAGTGGGCTCATGTTCAGACATTTTTATTTTCAATAAAACATACTTTTATTATTTCTCCGAGTAAATATTCTTTCATTCTGATTCTTTTGACCTTTGACATTCTTTATAGATTTTCATTTCATGTAAATAGTCATTCTTGAATTCATTTATTCTTTGTATATTCTTTTATGCGCCTATTATAGATCCCTAGATATCAATGACACGGGCAACGATACTACAGATTCAGAGTTCCTTTTAAGTGCGATATGTGTTTAGAGGAATCTCAGTACTTTGAAGGTGACAGAAATTGTGACTTGTTTCTGAATTTGTTGAAAATGGTTTTTACCCCATGAAATGGTGGTAGGAAATATAGCCTTAGAGGAAAGAAAGATTGTGAAATTAGAATTAGCTGAGACAAAACAAGACCTTGTTGAGACTATTATGGAATTCAAAAATGTGGTCCAAAGACGCATTTGCAATTGCTAGGGTAAACATGAGGTTTTGGGGCACTGTTGGTCCACCATGGAAAGGGATAGTATCAGTTGTATAATGAATGTCAAATTTAAAGGAGTCAAGACTTATAGGGCATGTATGTTATGGGCCCGAGCTCGTCAAGAGTTTCAAGCTGACAATGGCTCATCTTTGTGGACGTCAACTACTCCATTAAGAGGGGGAGATAGCTTCATATGCCAATATTACAAAGTCAAAAGTCATCCATTCCAAAAAAAAAAGAGATTATAACTGCATAATGCCAAAAGTTTGCAGTCTTTTCAAAGATAATGTGACATACCACAGTACAACAAAGGTTGCCAAAAAAAAAGAAAAAGAAAAAAATAAATTACAGAAGATGACCGAGACTGGTAAAAATTGGCATAAGAAACTACCGCTTACTCTCTATGCTTACGTTGGGGCAAACACTTTCAATTCCAGTTGTTTCAAAGGTTCCAACCATCATCCTTGGAATGGGTACATTGTTTGGTTCTCCTGAGCAGTCTAATGTGCTGTCAATAGCTGCGATGGTTAGCTCGAGGCGGTGGCCATTGATTTTCAGCTATGGGGCATCAGGCCGTACACAGTCTCTGAAGCTTAAAATGATAGATTCTTTCTTCAAAACCAGTTTCTGACAAAGTTGATGACGGTATCATGAAGGAAGCTCTCTTAGACTTCTATACAAGTTTAGAGAAGAAGAAACCTGATCAAATCATTATTTTCAGGGAGAGGGTTAGCGAGTCTCAATTCAATCAAGTTTTGATCAAGTTATTGAGGCTTACAAGTTCCTTGGCGAGAAGTGGAACCCTAAAGATTGTGGTTATTATTGTACGAAAAATCATCATACCAAGTTTTTTTTTCAGCAGGGATCTCCTGACAATGTGCTACATGATACTGTCATTGACAACAAAGTATACCATCCAAAGAATAATGATTTTTACCTTGGTACCCATGCTGGAATGATTGGAATCACGAGGCAGACCCACTATCATGTTCTCTTAGACCAGGCTGGGTTTTCGACTGATGATCTGCAAGAGTTTGTTCATTCTCTATCCTACATGTATCAAAGGAGCACTACAGCCATATTTGTTGTGCCTCCTATTTTGCTACGCTCATTTGGCAGCTTCACAGTTGGGGGCAATTTATGAAGATTAGGGATGCTTCAGAAACATCATCGAGTCATGGTGGGATGTATGCTCCAAGAGTAATCTCTGTACCTCAGCTTTCCAGGTTGAAGGATAAAGTCAGCAACTTCATTCTTGTTTGCTGAGAATCATTGAACCATCTTTTTATAGGATTTGACAAACAACAGCCAGGACGGCTACTGGGGTAATCCCTTTCTCATGGGTTTATGAATCAAGATTTTTCCTCCAAGCTTTGATGGAGTCAAGAATTGCATACCTCTAGTAAACTTAACTTGAAAGTATTCATCCTAAGCAAATGTACCAAGAATGGATGACACAGACTTATGACAAAGAAGGTTCGTCCAAAAGAATCTCATAAAGGAAACCTTGCAAAAGGATGCCGAATTGGGAAGGGCCATATGTTACGAAGAGGGCTTTCTATAGAGGTGCATTGATTTTGACAAGAAATGGATAGGAAGAATTTATCTGATCTAGTGAATTCGGACTCAGTCAAAGAGTACTTTGTCTGAAGGAGAAGGGAAGCCAAAGTGAAAACCCGCAAAGGGCACTTTGGGACTTCTATTTCAAAAAAAAGAAAAAAAAAGAAAAGAAAAAGAGAAAAAAAGAAAAGATGGAGAGGCCAAGGTGAAAACCCGCAAAGGGCGCCTTGAGACCAAAGGGGTTTTGAGTTGAAAACCCGAAAGGGCAGCTCAAATTTGGAAAGTCATGCAGTGACCTTGCTATACCGAATTCGACGAGAAGTGAAGTATGTTACATATCAAGGCATCAACGAATTACTTTGGATCTTTTAAACACATGTTGAACTCAAGAAAGTCTTCATGGAGCTGGTGTATAGACGCACAAGCGGCGATATCTGGGGCATCTGATTTTTTGTCCTGTTTACTATCTTTGGATTCTCTTTCTTTTCAAAGATAGATTCCTAGATTAACCTCCTTTGTCTTTTTGATAAATCATTATCCTCAAGATCAATTTATTCGTCCCATTATTCATAAAGTGTGTTGCATAGAAATAATGATTGATGAACTAAATATCTTTACAAATGAAGTTTTGCATATTACTCTGGAAATTTTTAGATAATACAAGAAACTGAAACAAGACAATTGTTTAAAGAATTTCCATATTTGAGGGTCGGATGTACTCGGGGAAATTTCTTCTTCAGTCCAAAAGGTGGTTGGACATTTTAAATTAATCTTAAGAAAGGATCATTTCATAAACATCTCCAGCGGGTCACAACATTTAGAGAATGGCACAATAGGACTAAGTTGATTCAAAGCATACAAGCAGAGTATGATTGATACATCAAGAAGTATAAAGTTAAAACTTCGATGAGGGAATGAGTGATGACGCCCGAAATAAGGGTCGTATTCATAACATTTTGCATTATAACATGTCTAATTAGAAGAATTTGACTCACTTCGATCATAGGCATGAACTCATACGCATTCTACAGGTTATGTCTTTTATGGGACAATGTACATCAAAGAAACAAGATTTGGCATCCCTATGTTTATAGGGAACAGATCGAAGATAGTAGATCTGACATTCCTGTGCTTACAGCGAAGCAGATTGAAGATTTCAGCATGGCATCCCTGTGTTTATAGGGAACAAGTTGAAGATAGCAGATTTGACACCCTTGTGTTTATAAGGAACAGATCGAAGATAGCAGATCTAACCTTCAGATGTTTATAATGAAGTAGATCCAAGATGATTTAGGATTCTTGTGTTTACAAGGAATAAATCGAGGACATAGCAGATTTGACTCTCAGACATTCTCAAAGATAGCAGATCTAACCTTCAGATGTTTATACTGAAGCAGATCTAAGATTATTTGGCATTCTTGTGTTTACAAGGAACAAATCGAGGACATAGCAGATTTGACTCTCAGACGTTCTCAAATATAACAGATCTAACCTTCAGATGTTTATACTGAAGCAGATCCAAGATGATTTGGTATTCTTGTGTTTACAAGAAACAAATCGAGGACATAGCAGATTTGACTCTCAGACGTTCTCAAATATAGCAGATCTAACCTTCAGATGTTTATACTGAAGCAGATCCAAGATGGTTTGGCATCCTTGTGCTTACAAGGAACAAATCGAGGACATTGCAGATATGACTCTCAAATGTTCTCAAACAGACTCAAGATGGTTTGGCATCCTTGTACTTACAAGGAACAAATCGAGGACATTGTAGATATGACTCTCAAATGTTCTCAAACAGACTCAAGATGGTTTGGCATCCTTGTGCTTACAAGGAACAAATCGAGGACCTTGCAGACATGACTTTCAAATGTTCTCAAACAGACTCAAGATGGTTTAGGAATCCTTGTGCTTACAAGGAACAAGTCGAGGACCTTGCAGATATGATTCTCAAATGTTCTCAAACAGGCTCAAGATGATTTGACATCCTTACAAATCGAAGAAGCAGACTCAGTGTCTCTGTGTTCGGCAGAAAACAGATCAAAGATATCAACATAGCATTCTTGAGGTCGTAGGAAGAAGGTAGAAGACCATTCGAGGAAAAGATTGCAAAGATTGGGCTAGGCTGGGCAAATTTGGTCCTTTATGGTCTTTGCTCAATTCCTATTACATAGCAATGAGCAAAGAGGGGCAGCTGTAGACACTCAATTTTGCCCGGCCCATTTCAGTATTTAAAAAACCCCAAAAAAAAACGAAGTCCAAGTTCAGTCCAGAATTACAAATATAATTTGGCCCGATCGGAATGACCCATTACTTGAAAAGATTTAAGGTCCATCTACAAGCTTGACTCATATGGAAATATAATCTTCAATGATATGCAATCTTAGATATGATACAATCTTAGATATGATTGCAATCTTAGATATGATATACAATCTTAGAAGATATGATTTTGTAATCTTGGAGATTTAATTTGTAGATATCCTTTAATCTTAACCGTTGATGTAATTGATCTGTATCGTTGAATTTGGGGAGGCTCAACTATAAATAGAGGCCTCTCCCTTCATTGTAAAGGGACTTGAGTTTTGGGAAGTAATAAGAATTCTTGAAGAGCATTCACTCAAATTTCTCTCCCTCTTGCGTTCTTACTCTCTGTGGTTTGTTCTTATTTTATTCTTCGTCTATCTTAGTTTTTCAACTCTTTTTATTTTAATTTCTTCATTTTTCAAATATGTATATTTTTTCCTATCTTTTATACATTTGATTATGTATTTTATATATCCTAATATTTAACCTTTTTATATAGTTTATTTTCAAATATATATTTTCTATGCATGTATATATATTATATAATCATTTCATTATAAATATAAATTATTTTACACATTTGATATTTTATACATTATTTTTCTAAACCAATATATTTTATATATTTTATATAATTATTATTCTTATAAATATATTTTTTATTATATTTTAAATTTATTATTAAATATCACATTTTTTTATATGCTCAATCTATTTATCAATTGTTTATATTATACATATATTTTTAAAACTTATGTTTTTTTATTATTATACAATATTTGTTTTTACTTTGGAATTAATGTATTATTGTTATGTCATGTATTTCATATGTTATGTAATATCTTAGACTTTTATAATTTACTTTCAAATGCATATTTTTATATACATTGATATATTGTATTAAATGCATCATTTCATTTATTAATCCATTCATGCATACATTAAATTAGTGGATTGTATATTTTATATTTTATGTAGATTCTATTTATCCATTTGCTATGCATGTCATCTATTTTTACTCATACATATTTTACACATTAATATTTACCATGTTTTTTATATTATTTAATGTTTTATTTATGATATATTGTATATAATTAGTGCATTTATTATGCTTTCTTTTTGATATATTCCTATTTGCTTAGCATGATTATTTTTATTATTCTATTTTACCCTCTATATAGTGATTGCATTTATATAAAGTGTTATAATACTTTATAATATACGCTATTTGAATATCTATGTTTCGTAATATAGAATTGTCACTCTAAAAGGTCATTTAAAACAATATTTAAAAGTTTTATAAAAATAAAAAAGGCAATGCTTAGTATTTGAAAGCTTCGAGAAAAGTAGTGCCCTAACTTGTTGGGTTGCAACTTTTCTCGTTGAGTTCGAATAGTCAAGTACCCTTCTAAGTTTTTAAGATTTTCAAAATACGAGCAACTGTCTTGGAATTTCAAAGCGTTGTGTCCTAACTTATTAGATGTGGCGATTTGTCGTTTCGAGATAGGGATTTCCAAAAGGTTAACTTAGTGTCAATGTTTTGATATGAGTGAACCCAAATTTTCAAAATCAAAGTATTTTAAAGAGGATTATATCTTAAAATTTTTTAAATTTCCGACATTAAAGACATTTGATAATCAATTAGGTACCAATTTTTGGGCGTTACAAGGGTGCTAATCCTTCCTCGTACGTAACCGACTCCCGAACCCGTTCTTTTATTCCGTGGACCAAAACTAATGATTTTAAAACAAAATGTTTTAAAGGTGATCCAATCACACCTAAAAAGATTGTTGGCGACTCCCGTTTTCGTTTTTTAAAATCGATTCCCATTTTCCAAAACTCGATTTGAAAATGGTCTCGACAAGTACAAAGAACCCTAAGCATATTTTTATTTCGATAATAAAATTACATTATTTGCAATTCGTAGGAAATTAAACAACATGATAGACAGAGACTTTAACCACACTTTGATACTAAATGTAAGATCCAAATAAAAATAATAATTATAAATTCCGAAACAATATAAAAGTTGAAAATCAAACACTAATATCTCAACAATATTTCCAAAATCAAAAGATCATATGCGGAGATGATAAAATAACAATGATTTAACGTCTAACCATAATACTTTGATGGAATTGGGACACACTTTATGAGTAAACTTTTGCTAGATGAAGAACCACAAGTCCAGTTTTCCAATCATCCCCCTGCTAGAATATGGCGTATTTTAATAGATGATGTTGAGTCGTGACCATTGTAGATGTGACTTCCTTCGTTTATAAAAAAAATTACTACCTTTAGTTTATTAGAGCGATAAAAGAGTATAATAGAGTAAATTAGTTGAATTCAAAATCGATGAGATTTTAATATTTTTAGTAAATGTTTATGTTTAAGTTTGAGTTTTATTATGTTTAGGTTTTAATATTATATATGTGAGAGTTATCTTATTACTTCATCTATTTATGTTTTGTATTTATTTGATTTTATTTTGTAACTATTCGAATATATATTTATATTTATAAACTTTGACAAATAATAACCATAAATATTAGAAAAACCCTAAAAATAAATTGCCATTTACATGAACTTGTTAACCTAATCTTTGGTTTTGTTTAAGCAAGTTGGATGTGGCAGATCTCGTAAAGAAAGGATTAAAAGAAATGTCATATTTTAGAGAGAAAGAGACGAATTAATAAAATATTTACAAGAGAGTATGCAGAGACAAAAGACTTGATCATGTGGATTATCTAAGTTTGGTTTGCTAATAAATGCAGGACACCAGAACCTATTTAAAATTGCACATAGTTTAATACTGCAGGCAGAAGCCGCCTCTGGGTGCTTGGATGCTAATAATGCTAAAATCTCCTTGAGGACTCTCCTGTTTTGGTGCGTGGAAAATACGCGTTAACGGTAACACCCATGAAGCTGCCTTCCTCTACGCTAATTCGGCTTACGTAGTGTAAGCATGTCTCGTAATCTTGTTCAACTGTATTGAAGTTTCAGGGCAATTATAATTTCATGGGAGTTAATGTTTTTAGTTGATGTGGATCACTTCTACGCACATGTATTCATGCAAACTTCATTCATTTTCGACCAAGAAAATTTGGTAAAAACAAAAAGGAAATTAAAAATATATACATACCATACCAATGCGAGCTATTATTGTGTCTGAAAAACTCTTACCCTGTGCAATTCTTTTTAATAAAGTTATCGTGGGATATATACGGAAAACATTGCTCTTCTCCCTTTTCCTTTACCTATGCTCTATTTTTATCAAGCTTAAATAAATAATGACCATAGCTTGTAAAGCATAGATGAAACATAATCAATGCACAAAACCGTTGTTGGTTTCTCACCTACACGAGCGAGAGTAAATTTAATGTTGGCCCCTTATAAGACTTCATGTGCAAGAATTTAAAAGAAAAGAAAAAAGAATTCATGTACGAGAAGTTAAAATGATTGAATAGCCGCCCACGTACCAGTCCTTAGTTTCGTTTTCAGATAATGTAGGTAAGATGCTCTACCACCTTAAATTGACAAGTCAAGCACATGATGAGATCAAAATCTCAGTTCATTAGGTGTAGAGTAAGTCTGGAGTTCGGATCCCTATATTTGCTACCTTTCTTCTTATCCAGCCGATCTAAACTAACAGTAAAAAAATATTAACCTATGGTTCACCATCAAATCCCACTCTATATAAATGTGCATCCTTCCATTCGTGCTTCATCCCACATCGACAAAATCAAATAAAAAATGAGCTTTCTTCGGCTCTTGTCAGTTTTCCTTTTGTTCTTATCCTATGTAGTCATAGGATCAGCTGAGCAGTGTGGAAGGCAAGCAGGCGGTGCTCTTTGCCCCGGTGGTCTATGTTGTAGCCAAATTGGTTGGTGTGGCAGTACTGCTAACTACTGCACAGTTCCGGGTTGCCAAAGTCAGTGCAGCGGTAGTGGCCCTGCCCCTGGGCCTGGTGGGCTAACCAATCTTATATCAAGAGAGACGTTTGATCGGATGCTTTTGCATAGGGACGATGGGGGTTGTCCTGCCCGTGGCTTCTATACCTATGATGCTTTCATTGCTGCTGCACGTTCTTTTCCTGCCTTCGCTACAACTGGTTACCAAGCTACTCGGAAGAGGGAAATAGCTGCCTTCTTAGCCCAAACTTCCCATGAAACTACTGGTTAGTCCATTTGGAAACTAGATACACAATGTTCATCATCTTTTCAACATGACTTTTGCAGACAATCTCAGAAAACATTATCGATTTAACAAATTAAATTTGATGATTGATGCATTGCTGCAGGTGGGGCAGGGTGGGCTGCACCGGATGGTCATTATGCATGGGGATACTGTTACAATAGGGAATTGAACCCTTCCCCTTACTGCGCTTGGAGTCCGAACTACCCTTGTGCTCCTGGTAAACAATATTTTGGCCGGGGTCCCATGCAACTTACTTGGTAACTGCATCCTCTTTCACCATTCGGTTCTTCTCTTGAAATGCTATATTTATGGTAAGATGTTGACATTGTCATAACTAATCAACTTTGGTGCTTCAGGAACTACAACTACGAGCAATGTGGACGGTCCATAGGGGTGGACTTGTTAAACAACCCAGACCTGCTATCAAGTGATCCCACAATTTCCTTCAAGTCTGCGTTTTGGTTTTGAATGACTCCGCAATCACCGAAGCCATCTTGCCACGATGTGGTCGTCGGAGCATGGTCACCCTCTGGTAGTGATCAGGCAGAGGGACGGGTTCCAGGGTATGGTGTGATCACAAATATTATCAACGGAGGCCTTGAATGCGGTAAGGGTTGGGATGCAAAGGTAGAAGACCGCATTGGGTTCTATAAGAGGTACTGTGAAATGCTAGGAGTTGGCTATGGTAACAATCTTGACTGCTACAACCAAAGGCCTTTCGGGAATGGAGTCTTAGTGGACTCAATGTAGCTTTTTGTCTCTAATGAAATCAGTAAACGTTCAAATAAAGATGTTTGACCTTCTTCTGTATGCATCACAACAGTGAACTGATCCAGCTTTGTTGGGTTTGCTATGACACTGTTCCTTTATTTTGTCTTTGATGATTTGTGAGAGAATAATAAAATAGGTACTTTCTTTTCCTTTTTCCGTTTTCCTTCTAATATATTTCACCATGCATGTTTAAATTCCTGAGACAGCATTCTACAACATCAAACTCTGTGATTATGTTATATGATACCAGGAAAGGGTTCCAATGCTTGAAGCTGTAAAAACGTTGGCTTATCTTCTTAGGCTAGTCTGTTAAAACTCCGGGAGCTAATTAATACTAACATATAGCACTAAATAACTAAAGCTTATAAACAATATCGAAATCTAGATTAAACATTGCATTGTAAGCTTCTAACCTAAGATCCAATTAAGTCAAGAACCAAGTTATTTGATTTAAGTTAACTAATTTATTTTAATAATAATTAAATCATACTACAAAATTAAAGGTTTCACGCACATTATAACACTAGAAAGTGTATTGCCTTCATTATTAAGGGATTGTGTAATAAACGAGAAAAGATCAAGAAAATAAAATCAATATTTTACTGTGTTCTTCTTTATCACATCCAAAAATCTTATATATTTTCCTTAAAATAAAGATCTTATGTATTATTATTATTTATGCCATATTACGTATTGGTTTGCATAATCTAAAGAGTTAGAACTTTTAACATGTGGCATTAAGTTTGGACTAAAGAATATATGATTTTTGTATGATTTATTATGATAATTGGCTATTTTTCTCTTTTTATTTATTTATTTATCACATAATGTTTTCGAGAAGATAATTGTTTGATGGAATTTATTGACTTTGGTTGTTCAAGCTTTCACTAAATTGAACCAATTAACTCATCTGTCCTTTGCTTTTTTAATAGTTGCCACTTTAATTGCAAACTCCTCGGGCGATGAACGAGCCTCTTTGAAACTAGGATCTCCTGGAAACATTCTTTGCCAGGAGCAGAATTATATCACACAAATTCTAGCATAAAATTTAGAAATTGATTCGCTTTTACAAATATTCTTAAAATTTCAAACCAAATAATCAACATTTGAACTTTAGACATTTTAACTCTAGATGTTTCTTTATGGATAGTTTCCAAAATATTCCAAGCTTCTCATGTTGAGACATATTTAGAACTTCTTCTAAACACTATGAAATCTACACCATTAAATATAGAATACAAGGCTTTCGTGATACGTTCATGCCCCGGAGTGCACCTAGCTCGAGCATGGATCCATTGGAGCTGCCCCAAGGCTCTATCACAAGAGCTTGAGCCAAGCTATTTAAGGAGACCATTTCGGCCTTAGTCAACCAAGTATGGGTGAAACGTTGGCCGTGTAACACCCCACACCCGTACCCTACGCTGGGACGGAATACGAGGCATTACCTACCTTGAACCCATGCATTTTTCGTTTCTGAATAATCAAGACCTGGCCAAATTTAAAACTTTGTCTAAACTTCTTCAATATGGCCTACAAGGCTCCAAACATTCATTTACAAACCAATCGAGACTAATTCGGGTCCTTCAGCGAACTCTGAAAAATAACACTAGACACAGGGGCACACGCCCGTGTAAAAGGGTAACACGCTCGTGTGTGCATTATAACACGGTTGTGATAATGGCCCGTGTGATACACACGGCCTAATCCTCTAGGGACATACCCGTTTCCAACGCCCGTGTAAATTAAATTCTAAATTCGAACCTACAGTGGTTTTCACACGCCCGTATCCCTCACACGGCCATGACACGCCCGTGTCCTATCCTATGTCTAAAAATCTTGACATTCTGTTTCTGACGTCAGCAATCCTTAAGGGTCACGCGGCCAAGGCACACGCCCCTGTGCTAGACTGTGTCCTTCACACGGCTGAGACACATGACCGTGTCTCTACCCGTCTGTTTACTACCGTGCATACTGACTTGAAATTTTTACGTACAGGGGACACACTGCCGGACAACACGCCCATGGGGTGTGTCTACTCGTGTAGACAACAAAGGGCTATTTACCAAGCTCTTTGCCACCCTGAAACACAAAATAACAACATCCATCATGCTAAAGATCATCATAATATGATTCCCCAATCCAACAACCACATCTAGGGTCTTTACACATTTCATATTCATTAAAAACACCAACAAATTGCCCGTTCATGAAATAACCTCTTGTATTCATATAACAACTTTCAACTTTAGCCATTTTCATTGCCTTATACAAAATGAATCAAAATGCTAAAATAAGCCAACACATTTGGCCGATTAACAATGGCACAAAACTCTAAAGTCATGATCCTATACATGCCATAATTAAAAAAAACTAACTATACCAAGTACTTAGATTGATAGTGTGATCGATGCCTCCGACGTCCGTTGATCCGTGGGCTAATTAGGCGGCACTATAAGAAAATGGAAAGAAATAGGGTAAGCATAAAGCTTAGTAAGTTGCATGAAAATAAATATAATGACAACTTTACCAATCTTTATCATACTCATGATACAAAAATAGGTATAAGCACAACTTACTCATCACTATCCAATACCATTCACACAACATATACTAAACATCTCATACATTTCAAATAGGTACCTGTACCACTCACAACATGGTTATACTTTTCTCGTTTAATTTAAACTGTAACTCTTGCCATTGAACCATTTGAAATACTATAAGATATTCACTAAGCCTCAAACACAGGGCATAGTGCCGATGCCATGTCCCAGACATGGTCTTACACTAACACATTTTGTAATCGATGCATGTCCCAGACATGTCTTACACTAGCTCTCGTCTCAATGCTGATGCCATGTCCCATACATGGTCTTACACTGGCTCCCATAATGTGGCCGATGCATGTCCCAGACATGTCTTCCACTAGCACACAAATGACCCGAGTGTCATAGCATGAATAATCGATTTATTTCCTAAGGTTCAACGGGAGTTCTACTATCTCAAAATTCATCATACATAATTATTTCCACAAATAAAAAATTTATGTCATATCAAATTAAACACATATATTAACAATGTAGTTGTATTATTTACATACAACTTACTTCAGATTGCAAAAATGTAGACAGCTAGTTCGACTTAGTCCACTTGCTTCGCTTTTCCCCAGTCTAGGCTCGGATTTTGTAATTCTTGATCTAGAATGATAAAAATTTACGAATTTAATCATTTTATTAATCTAGATAATCAACAACTTAAAAATTAGGCAAAATAACTATTTTACCCCTAGACTTTTACAAAATAACCATTTTACCCGTAGGTCCAAATATCGATTTTTATTGAATTCCTTCATATATTAAGCCTAGTCGATTACTTTTTATACTAGAAATAGTCCAAAATTCTCAATATTTCACACCTTTGTCACCTATTTTACAACTTATGCAAAATGGTCCTTTTTAGGGTTTTCAAGAGAAATCTCTTCATGAAAGTTGTTTATTTCACAACCATGGTTCATTTTCTTCCTAAAATTTTAGAAAACAGCATTTCTACTATCATGGAAAAACCCTAGACTCTCAACCATTTTGCAAAATAGTCCCCTTGTTAGAAAGCTCATGCTACAAGGACATCAAAAGTACAAAAATATTAAAGAAAAACCCTCAAACCACTTACTTGCAATGGCTTTTAGTTGCTGAAAATTTTTAAAGCTCCCATGCCACTTTCTTGGAGAAAATTGGTGGAGAAGAAAGAGAGAGATGAAAAAAAAATGACAACTTTTACTATTTGTTTTATTTTATTCAATTTCAACACCTAATTTCACCAAAATTTTTACTTTTGACCACCTTTGTCTCGTATGGCCGGCCATGCTATTCTAAAGGGTCTAATTTCCCTTTAAAGACCTCCAATTTAGGTTCCTAGCTATTTGACACCCTTATCTATCAAAATAGGACTTTTGCACTTTATGCGATTTAGTCATTTTTCATAATTAAGCTCATAAACGCTAATATTACTTCACCATTTTTTTCTTGCAATAATATAAACATGTTATAATCTTAAAATAATAATAAAATACTTTCTCTGACCTTGGATTAGTGGTCTCGAAACCACTGTTCTGACTAGGCCCGAAATCGGGCTGTTACAGGCCAGACATATTGAGAGAGCTTGGACCAATTCAACAAGGACTCCTTGCAACCTCTTGCAAGTCGAATTCAGCTCAAATTTAGCTCCACGAGCTTAGCTCAGCTCATTTCAGCTCCTTTGAGCTCATCCTTATTTCTTTCTAGCTCTTTTCTTGATTTGCTAGAATAAACTAAGTGTCTACTATTAGTTAGTTAAATTTGTTTTAGCTCATTATAGCTCATTATATGTGTTTAATATGTTTTGCGTCAGCCGAATTACTGGCCAGTGGAACAAGGGTTGTTCTGATATGAAACCTCAAGGGTCAAAATCCTAAAAACACGATTCTGTTGATAAAAGTTATCAAATCGTGAGGTTTCATTTGACTGGGGTTCACGGTTCGTACCGCGGGGCTCAACCCCGCACCCCTAGTCCATACTGCGGAGATGGAAATCCCCATCATCTTCTAGTATGTTTTGTAATAAATAAACTTAATGGGCCATAAAAGGTTGAAAGGATATTTTATAATTCTGTAACGCCCCGTACCCGAGACCGTTGCCGGAGTCGGACACGAGGGGTTCACAGACTAAATTCGCTTACTATCGCAGTTCATTTTAAAAATTTCCAGACAACTAGCTAACTGTGTCGCTGTCACCTTAAAAATCATATCTTGAGTTTCACAACTCGAAAATCAGTTTCGTGATTTTTCCCTGAAACTAAACTCATATGTCCATCTACATATTGTTTTCTAGAATTTTTGGTCGGGCCAATTAGTACAGTTTATTAGTTAAAGTCTCCCCTATTACAGGGTGCGACTACACTGACCTTCATGCATTACAATTTGGATATCTCCCTGTACAGGGCTTCAATACTGATGCCGTTTGTTTCTATAGAAACTAGACTCAGAGAGGAATCTAAAAATATATGGCATGACTCCTAATTATCTCTGGTTAATTTATAATGAATTTCCAAAGTCGGAACAGGGAATCCAGAAACTGTTCTGGCCCTGTTTCACGAAAACCTAATTATCTCTTAACATACCACTCATATGACCGTTTCGTTTCTTCCATATGAAGGTGGATTCATCAAGGTTCATTTAAATAATTTATTCACTATTTAATTCCATTCCTACTATTTTTAGTGATTTTCCAAATCTACATCACTGCTGTAGTCAGCATCTGCCTTTAAGGTAGACTTTACCTATTTCATAGTTTCCATGATTCAACTAGCCCTTTTAGCATAAATAGCACAAATTATGATAGTGATTAACCATTCCCATGGCCAATCCTTGTTAAGCATATCCACACCTCTCAATAACCATATCCATACCAAATGATTATAACATTATGCTCAAACATATATAAGCCATTTTCGCATGGCTATCCAAACCGAAGGGTACATGACCAACAACAAAAGGGTAGTCCTATACATGCCATTTTCAGAGTTCAACCAAAAGTGTACCAAAAGGGTTTTGATAGTGTGGGCGACTTCGACTTCAATAATCCCGAGTCCGATAGCTGACGAACCAAAATCTATAAAACAGAGATTCAAAGAACGGAGTAAGCATTTAATGCTTAGTAAGTTTTAAGCAAAACAAAGTGTTCTCAATCACTATCATTGGTCATTCATTTCAACTGTTCGATGAAGTTAATCTAGAGCTTCATCTCGATCTATAATATCATTAAACGCAACACTTGGCTGCCACATATATACTTTCGAATAATAATGACCTAGATGGTCAAATATTTCCAAAGCACATTCTTCATCGATTTTCAACTTTCAATAATCCTTTCCACTTGTTCATAATCACATCCATACTTTTAAGTATTTCAACATGACAAGTACTAAATTACCATAGGCACATAAAGAACCAACATATTCCTTATCACATATATGTAAGCTTACAAATCATAATCCTTACCTTGTACTGGCACATCTAGCTCAACCCAACCCATACTCAGATCATAAGGCTTTTGGGCAGAATATGCACTAATACATAAGAATATTTCATCGCATACTTTATTATACAAACATACCATTACCAATTAGATCATTCTCACATTTGGAGTTATAATATTAATCACATTTACCTACCTCTTTGATACTGATAATTCACCTCGAAATCACTCCACCGATGAGTAAGTAATACGTACCTGAACATCTTGAATACATAATACTTATTTGATGGTAACTTAATGCAGATACTCAATATCAAAGTCTTACTTGAATCCTAGCATTTAGCCATCGGGTCTTTAAAGCTCGGATATAGTACGAGCACGAAGCCTACGGACATTAATCAGGATAATATTCTCGCATAAAGCCTGCGGGGTTTTAACCCGGATATAGTACTGACACAATTGCCCTTCGGGACTTATCACATTTATACACTTCCACATCCATCACATTGGCCATTCGGCCTTATCACATATATACACTTTCACATTCATCACATTGGCCATTCGGCCTTATCCCATATATGCATGTTCACATTCATCACATTGGCCATTCGGCCTTATCACACATACACATGTTCACATTCATCACATTGGCCATTCGGCCTTATCTCATATATGAATGTTCACATTCATCACATTGGCCATTCGGCCTTATCACACATACACATGTTCACATTCATCACATTGGCCATTCGGCCTTATCACATATATATACACTTTCACATTCATCACATTGGCCATTCGGCCTTATCACATATATACACTTTCACATTCATCACATCGGCCATTAGGCCTTATCACATATATATACACTTTCACATTCATCACATCGGCCATTAGGCCTTATCACATATATACACTTTCACATTCATCACATCGGCCATTAGGCCTTATCACATATATATACACTTTCACATTCATCACATTGGCCATTAGGCCTTATCACATATATACACTTTCACATTTATTCAAATATACTTCACATACCACATATACTATCATGTACAGACTTGGTCTTGGCCGAATCTACATCCATCACTTTCCAATGAATAATTCAATTTTACGCCATACTATCATTTCATATTCGAATACTCATAAGCTTACAATATCACGATTTAGAATTCAAGTATGGGTTTAATCAATAGATTATGAGCAACTAAAACAAGTTTTATCCATGTTTACAACAAAATCACATATTCACTACGAGCTGTTTTCCTGAGCAATGGTCACTAAATTATTTACAACTGGAGCTAAAAAACTCCAAATCACTTGCCGTTAATTTTTCCTGAATATAGACTCGTATATCTTCCATCCATAAAATTTCCAGAATTTTAGGTTCGGCCAATCAATACCAGATTTTTCTTAAAGTTTCCCCTGTTTCACTGTTTGACTAATCAATACCAGAATTTTACAGAATTCAAAATGTGTTGTATTTGATTTCATTTGAAACTAGACTCATTAAGGATTCTAAGCATATAAATTTTATCTTATAACCATTTTTGTACAATTTATAATGATTTTCTAAAAACAGAACAGGGGATTTCGGAGTCATTCTGACACCGTCTCACACAACTTTAAATATCTCTTTATAGGAAATTTCTTTGCTCACAAGGTCTCTTTTATAAGAAACTAGACTAATTAATCCTTGATTACATATTTTATTCAGCCTATAATTCCACACCAACAATTTATAGTGATTTTCTAAAATCACGTTACTGCTGCTGTCCAAAGCAAATTATTACAATTTGCTCTTAAATTTCCAAGTCCAAACACATATGAACTTACCATTTGAGTTTAAGACATATCATGGCCACATCATATCTTATTAAATCAACTCATTATGTCCTATTATGATTGAATTTACTCAACGTTTAATCACTTAAAACTTACCTCGGATGTTGTCGAACGATTTCGGCGGCTATTCGATCACTTTTTTTCCTTTCCTTTATCCAACTTTGGTCCTCTAAGCTCTTGAGCTTAATCTAGATACAAGTATGGCCAAACCTCCTCCTAATCCTCTTCCAAACCAAACATGAAGCAAGAACTCCTTCCTTCTTCCTTAGAATTTTCAGCCAAAAGAAATGAAAGAGGATGAACAAATTTTCTTTTTTTTTTCTTTTCTTCACTCACGGCAATGGGGGGGACAATCACACACATCCTTTCTTTTCTTTTTTTTTGTTTCTCATCCTACTAACACTAATATTTTATTGCCCATGCCCTTTATTTTATTAATCCTTACATAATGCACTACCCCAACATGTTTATGACATGTTTTTAGCCATAACATCTTGTCCACCCATGCTCATGGCCGGCCACTACATATTAGGGGGGAAAATTGACATGCAAGTCCTCCCTTTTGATTACATGCACTATTAGGTCCTTGTAGATTAGCCTATCACATTTCAAAAATGTCACCCATAAGTCCTTTTGACTAAATTCACATGCAATTTACTAAATCGAAGCCTAAAACTTTCACACCTTCATAATCACATATTTTAGACAATAAATATCACATTCAAATAATTTGGTGACTCGGTTTAGCGGTCCTGAAATCGCTTTCCGACTAGGGTCACTTTAGGGGTGTCACAAATTCACTTAGTAAAACGTTGTATAAAGTATGCTATTTTTTTAAATGCACGGTGTTTGAAATGCATAGTTATAGCCCGATGACCCATTTGATAAAAGGTTGTAATTTTATAAATACGGCTTGCGTGTCGTGCCTTACTACTATTCTTCTGTATTTCTCTTCTCATCTTACTCCCTCGTATGTAAAACGAGTTTCTGAATTTTGTAATTTGTAAAAGTTGCTGTGGACTAGACAAGAAGGAAGATGGGCCGACCAGTGTGGATCGACATCTTGTGAAACGGCTTACACCTTTAAGTTCCCTTTTGGTTCTCCAATTGGCTTGGGTTGAACCACCATAGTTTATTGGCTATAACTATTGCATTTATTTATTGCTTTACTTATTCATGTATGAGATGCTATGGATGTCTAAAGCATGCAAATTTGGTAATAATAATCCCCATTAATTGATGAGATCAATTAAAAGATTAAATGGACTAAAGTAGACCATAATTGGTGAGATGTAACACTCTAATAAAATCCCTCTATTGAAATATTAAGTCAACATGTCCTTCCAATTATGCCCTCGTTAAGGCCTCGATCAATACTATGTAGGTTTTGCCAAAGTGAAGTACTAGTATTTATCTTGGTTAAACACGAAGAATAAACAAGTAATATTCACTGGTTAAAAATTGGTTAATGACTTAACTAGGTTACTCTAATAGGATTAGAAACCTAGAGGCAAGTAATTTGGATAAATCATAAGATGATTAGAACAAGAGTTGTTCACCAAATTGTAGGAGTTACATATGATGTAATTAGCAAGTGTTGCTTACCTAAAGAACCATAATCTTGAGAGTAAAGCCAAAGCTGACTTAAGAGGATATGAAATATGGATCCTTAACCCACTAGAAATACTTTCAAGAAAGTCTTTCCGAAATTAATATATGAGGGTTATTAATTTTGAAATAAAATAGTGGGAACATCATTTAATAAAGTCCTTTTAATGATTGATATAAACTTGGTAAATTTATTCACACGTATATTTTATTGTTGTAGATATATTATGGCTGCAAACACCAATACACTCTCATTACGATCGGTCCTTGAGAAGGACAAATTGAATGGTTTGAATTTTCTTAACTGGTTCCGTTACTTGAGGATTGTCCTCAAACAAGAACGGAAATTATATGTCATTGAAAAACCACTTCCTGATGAACCATCGGCTAATGCCTCTAGGGTTGATAAAGATGCTTACAAGAAGCATCTCGATGAAATGGTAGACGTTGGATGTCTTATGCTTGCCACTATGAATCCTGAGCTTCAAAAGCAACATGAGGATATGGTTGCTTATGATATGATCGAGCACCTGAAAGAACTATATCAACGGCAAGCAAGGCAAGAGAGGTTCGATATCTTTAAGGCCTTAATCCAATGTAAGTTGGTTGAAGGAAGCCCAATAGGACCTCATGTTCTTAAGATGATTGGTTATATTGAAAGCCTATCTAAGCTTGGGTTTCCATTGAGCCAAAAGTTGGCCACTGATGTTATTCTGCAATCGTTGCTGGATAGTTACAGCCAGTTTGTCCTCAATTTCAATATGAATGAAAATGTCAAGACTCTGCTATAGTTGCTTAGTATGTTACGAACTGCTGAAGGCAACATGAAAATGGTTGGACCTAAGCCCATACTGATGGTCCGTAACAACAAGGGCAAGGGAAAGGCTAAAGTCCCGACAAAGCCCAAAGGCAAAGGTAAGCCCAATCTTGGAAAGGGAAATGCTACACTGAAACCTAAAGGTGGGGTGTCTAAGGAAGGAAACTGTTTTCATTGCGGTGTGACTGGACATTCGAAGCGGAACTGCCCTGTCTATCTTGAGGAAATCAAGAAGGTCAAAGCAAGCAGAACGTCTGCTTCAGGTATTTATGCTATTGATATTAATTTATCAACTACTACTCTTGGGTATTAGATATTGGTTGTGGTTCTCATATTTGTACTTCTGTACAGGGACTACAAAGGAGTAGGACTTTGGCTAGAGGAGATGTGGACCTGCGAGTTGGAAATGGAGCAAGAGTTGTTGCATTAGCTGTGGGAACATATACTTTATCTTTGCCTACTGGACTTGGTTTAACTTTAGAGGATTGTTATTTTGTGCCCAGTTTGACTAAAAACATTATTTCAGTTTCTTGTTTAGACAAAATTGGTTTTGAGATAATAATTAAGAATAATTGTTGTTCCTTTTATCTCAATAATGTTTTCTATGGTTCGGCACAATTGATTAATAGCCTCTATATTTTAGATCAAATGAATCCCATTTACAACATAAATACTAAAAGATCTAAAATAAATGACTCAAATCAAACTTATCTTTGGCATTGTCATTTGGGCCACATAAGTGAGAAACACATATCCAAACTCCATAAAGATGGTCTCTTAGATTTATTTGTTTTTGAACAATTTGAAGTATGTGAATCTTGCTTATTAAGAAAAATGACTAAATCTTCTTTTACTGGTAAAAGTGAACGAGCTAGTGATTTATTGGGCTTAATACATTCAGATGTATGTGGACCAATAAATACACAAGCCAGAGGTGGATTTCACTACTTCATTACTTTCACTGATGATTTCAGTAGATATGGGTATGTTTATCTCATGCGCCATAAATCTGAGGCCCTTGAAAAGTTCAAGGAATTCAAAAATGAAGTACAAAATCAACTAGGGAAAACTATTAAGACACTTCGATCTGGTCGAGGTGGAGAGTATTTGAGCCTAGAGTTTGATGATCTTTTGAAGGAATGTGGGATTGTCTCACAACTTACTCCTCCTGGTACTCCTCAATGGAATGGAGTTTTTGAGAGAATAAATCGAACTCTATTAGACATGGTTCGATCCATGATGAGTCATGCTGATCTACCGACTTCCTTTTGGGGACATGCACTTGAAACAGATATTTTCACACTAAATCGTGTTCCATCTAAATCGATTCAAAAGACGCCATATGAAATGTGGACTGGGAAACGTCTCAGTATGTCTTTTATGAAAATTTGGGGTTACGAAGCTTACGTTAAACATCAGACGCCTACTAAGCTTGAACCCAAATCTAAAAGGTGTATCTTTGTGGGGTATCCGAAAGAAACCAAAGGATATTATTTCTTTAATCCCACTGAGAACAAAGTGTTTGTTGCTCGGACTGGTGTCTTCCTAGAGAGAGAATTTATTTCTAGAAAAGGAAGTGGGAGAAAGATTGAACTTGAAGAAATTCGAGAATCACAAGATACCACTGAACCAGAGTTAGAACAACAGTAAATTCCATAAGAAATTGAAAAATAAGTAACTACTGTAAAAACACAACCACCGCGTAGATCTTTAAGGGAATGCCATGCACCTGAGAGATATGGATTTCTCATTACAACGCATGGTGACATTCTCCTTATAGATCAAGTTGAGCCTAGAACTTATCAAGAAGTGGTGGCGAGCCCAGACTCTGAGAAATGGCTTGAGGCCATGAGATCTGAGATGGATTCCATGTATGAAAACCAAGTTTGGACTTCGGTTGACCCACCCGAAGGGGTTAAACCTATAGGGTGCAAGTGGGTTTTCAAAAAGAAAACTGACATGGATGGTAATGTACAAACATATAAGAGGCGATTAGTCGCTAAAGGTTTTCTCCAAATTCATGGTGTTGACTATGATGAAACCTTTTCTCCTGTAGCTATGTTTAAATCCATCAGGATCTTGCTCGCCATAGCTACATTTTATGATTATGAAATCTGGCAGATGGTTGTCAAAACAGCTTTCCTTAATGGGAAACTTGAAAAGGATGTGTATATGACACAACCTGAAGGTTTTGTCGATCCAAAGGATGCTGGAAAGATATGTAAGTTACAAAGATCCATTTATGGATTAATGCAAGCTTCTCGAAGTTGGAATCCTTGTTTTAACGATGCAATCAAAGAGTTTGGTTTTATCAAAAATAAAGATGAGCCATGTGTTTACAAGAAAGTTAGTGGGAACACAATCACATTCTTGGTACTGTATGTGGATGACATACTTATCAAGGGCAATGACATACCTACCTTACAATCTATTAAGACTTGGTTAAGAAATTGTTTTTCTATGAAGGACTTGGGCGAAGCCACTTACATCTTAGGAGTCAAGATCTATAGAGATAGATCAAGACGGCTACTAGGTCTAAGTCAAGGTACATATATAGATAAAGTATTGAAAAGGTTCAATATGGAAGAATCTAATAGAGGATTCCTACCAATGAGACATGGTATTTCACTTTCGAAGGAAATGTGTCCTTCAACTCCACAAGAGAGAGAACGCATGAGTAAAATTCCGTATGCTTCAGTTATTGGATCTATTATGTATGCCATGTTATGTACCCGTATAGATGTCTCATATGCCTTAAGTATGACGAGCAGGTACCAAGTAAATCCCGGTGAAGGTCACTGGACCACAGTCAAGAATATCCTTAAGTACTTAAGAAGAACTAAGGATACGTTCCTAATATATGGAGGTGAGGAAGAGTTAAGTGTAAAAGGTCACACTGATGCCAGCTTCCAAACCGACAAGGATGATTCTCGATCGCAATCAGGTTTTGTGTTTTGCCTTAATGGGGGTGCTGTGAGCTGGAAGAGTTCAAAACAAAGTACAGTAGCCGGTTCTACAATAGAGGCTGAGTATATTGCAGCTAGTGAGGCAACAAAAGAAGCGATTTGGACCAAGAAGTTCATTACAGAACTAGGGGTTGTGCCTAGCATATCAGATGCTATAGAACTCCAATGTGATAACAATGGAGCCATTGCACTAGCAAAAGAACCCAGATCCCACCAACGATTCAAACATATACTTAGGCGCTACCATCTTATTCGAGAGATTATCGATCGAGGGGATGTAGAGATATACAAAGTACCTACAGATGATAACATTGCTGATCCCCTAACCAAGCCTCTGACATAGCAGAAACATGATCGTCACACTAAGTCACTTGGTATTAGATATATAAGTGATTGGCCTTAGTGCTAGTGGGAGATTGTAAGAGTATGCCCAAAGATCAATCACGAGATGGTTGTAATAACATACTTGGTTTATCATGTTTATTGATATAAGACGTTGCCATTATTATTTCAGTTTCTTTTCTGTGTGCATAAATAAACTGTTTTATAATAATGTCCTGAAAATAATATGATTATTCTTAAAAGATCCTTAGTCAAGTATTGTTGTTGGCTAGGACAATAATAATGCATTAAGACTAACATGTAGTTGATTGATGATAAAGAGTTGTCATTGATATGGAGTGTCAGAATCAATGCATGAATATGTGTGTTAGAGAACAACATATTGGACTGACCCACTATGAGTATGTTTTTTAGATTATTATGTAATTGTCACAACATTACTCATAGTTATTAATATGTATATGATCCTCATACTTGAGATCATCTTTATCCCAACATCGTGAGCTGTATATTTTGATACAGTCAAACAAACACCGTAACTGGTTGTTCTATAAAGACTGATGTTGGATATACCACAATCTATGTTGAGGGATATAGTTGATCAATATAGGATAAGTCCCTCCTACATAATAGGAGTAATATCTCAGGCCACTTGATTGAGTGAGGCTAGAAATGCATGGCCATGCTCAAATAAGTTGATATGAGATGTCATACTTATTTGTGTATCATAGTCTACTCAAGGTATCAAGAAACATGGGATGGACTATGCAAGTGTGACTATTCCATGACTTGTGTCCATTCCAAAGATATAGGACTTAAGGATTAATGCATGAAAGGTTAATCACAAAAGGTTATGTCGAATCATGACTTCTTGTAACTTAGGTAGCATTGATGCATTGCTAGATGCCACTCATTGTTTGTAACATTAGAATCGTTCTAATATTACTGCTAACGTTACAAGAACCTATAGGGTCACACCCTATGGTTGAAATGAACGAGGTAAAACATAGTTGGTATATTGCTTGGTTGCCAAATGAATTAAATTAATTATAGAATTAATTTAATTGGGCAATCAAATTGTTGAACATACTATATGTACAAGGATGTTGTACACATAATCAAAATATAATTTTATTGATAT
This sequence comes from Gossypium hirsutum, assembly GCF_007990345.1. Lineage (NCBI taxonomy): Eukaryota > Viridiplantae > Streptophyta > Magnoliopsida > Malvales > Malvaceae > Gossypium > Gossypium hirsutum. The sequence goes on along the minus strand of NC_053424.1, from coordinate 108,392,553 downwards.
ATGAATTTAGTTCGTATATAAGTTTAAATAAATATAGTTTACCGAAATCTTTATTATAATTAATGTAATTATAATTTTTCGGTTAAACATTATTATAATTATTTGAATGATAATTATTATGTTCGGATTAATTTTAATGAATTAAAATTCGTTATAAATATATACCAATTAAGAGGGAGTTATATATAGCAAGGGTAAAAACCCTAAAAAGGATATATAAAAACTAGCCCGAAAATATGCAATGTGGTCTAGCAGCCGTTTAGCAAAATACTCTCTGAAAATAGTTTTCTAGGATTTCTACCGTTCATTGTCAATTCGGTGGACTACGTAGAGGCCGACATCGAAAAAGGTTGCGGCTTGGTTCGATAGTGGTTCAGCATTCCTGTTGCCTAGGCGTCGCTGTCTGCTTAGATTGAAGTTTCGGTAATTTCGAAACCTTTTTATCACCTCGATTCATTCCTTACGCATGGATCATTGGTTTGGATCGCCGGAATTTTTTTTTTTAATTTTTCACTGCGCCTTGGAGGCACCGGTGTTCCAACACCCAAAGGAATTAAAAGTACTAGTATCAACTTTCTTTTTATTATCTAGCCAAAAAAATTAAAAAGGTTTTGTTTATCTAACTAATTAACTAAGCTAAAAAATCACAGAAAAGAAATTTGGGGAAAATACTTTTTGGAAAACTCTATTGATTAAGACAATACCTAAGGAAAAATCTACCTAGACTTCACTTGTTATTTGACTCTGAATCGGACGATTTATTCATTAAACTTGTTCCGTAGAGATCCCTAAGTTATATTATTATCTCTCTCAAGACTAACAATGTCTAACCCTAGATTGAATAATTGAAATCTCTTTCTAATTAACGCCCTAAGGTTGCATTAACTGGATCTATGGATCCCCTTATTAGGTTTCACCCTAATCCAGAAAAATCTTGTCACCCTATCTCTAGGCGCGCAACCAACTCCGCTTAATTATGACAAATTTACTCTTAGACAGGGTCTATTCCTCCTCTGAAAAAGAGCTTAACTTGAATAAATATCCTGGAATATCAAAACAAGAATTCATAACACATAATTAAGAACAAGTTAAATATTTATCATACAATTCAGATAATAATAACAAGATCTGTCTTAGGTTTCATCCCCCTTAGGTATTTAGGGGTTTTAGTTCATACTAATGAAAGAAAACATCTCAAAAGAATAAAAATAATAAAACATAAGAAAACCCAAAACTCCTAAGGGAATTTGAAGGGAGATCTTCAATCTTGATGGTTAATCTGGCTTTTGAGATGGATCGATCGGCTTTCCTTGAGCAATTCCTTGCTTCTTCCTCTGCGTGCCCTTTTTCCTCTTCCTTTAAGGGGTATTTATAGGCTTTGGAATGCCTAAGAACCCTCAAAATTGGCCTTTTTCGAATTGGACTAAACTTGGGCTCGACAGGAACACGCCCGTGTGAATTACTTCAGGCCGTGGCCAAGCCTGTTAAATAGGCACGGGCGTGTGGTCCACCCGTATGAGTCGTGTTTTGATTCTGCCAAATTGACACGGCCGTCTGGTCTGCCCGTATGAGGAGGTCCAGGCCGCGTTGATTTCGTACGTTGGCCCATTTTCTCCGTTTTTGGCCCGTTTCTCGTTCCTTTCGCTCTCCTATGCTCACCTCGATATAAAACATGAAATTAAGGCATTAGGAGCATCGAATTCACCAATTCTAAGAAAAAAATCATCCATAAAATATGTTAAGCATGAGGTAAAAAATATGTATAAATTACGGTTTATCAAACATTTTGCACTAAAATAGTTTTCGATAGCAGCAGTAGTCTAACTTTTAAAAATCATCAAACATAGTAGAAATTGAGTTAGAGGTTGAATAAAATATGAAATTAAATTTTATCGAGTCTGGTTTTTCATGCAAAAAATAGTGTAAGAAATGGAATTTTAAGTTATGAGTTATAATGAATTTTGTGAGACAATGTCAGAATAGTTTCGGGTTCCCCTGTTCTGATTTTGAAAAATCATAAAAAATTGTAAAAAAAACTAATAGGGCCTTAAATTTATACTTTTAAATCCTTAATGAGTCTATTTTCAAGAGAAATAAACGGAAACATCTTCCAAATTCCGTTCTAAGAGATAAATAATTTTTTCGTCAGGAGAGGCTGAAGCTGTCAAACATCAGAATAGGGATAAATTTGAAGATTTTGGGATAAATTTGAAGATTTTAGTATACTTATTTGATAAACTATAAATTTTGAAAATTTCATGGTAGAAATATATTTGAGTCTAGTTTCAAAAACATCAAGCGGATCTTAATTTGGAATTCTGTAGCTAGAGATATATATAATTTAGTGACAATGACTCAAGTTGACAGCTTTTAATGTACATATAAGTAAATAGTGAAAACATATATGAATATTTAGCTAGCATGGGTTACATTAAAAATGAACCACACCGCCCAGGCTAATTTGATCGTGTGGGCTACACGGGCATGTGAGCCTATTTTTTTAAAAAGTTGTCTAAGATTGCACAAGTTGCCCAAGTCAACTGTAGACCTACTGAAGGGTCGATAAGCCCTACTTAGACCCCTATATGAGTGATCTGTCGGTCTGATTTCTATACCGGGCATGAATTATGATATCTGAATATATGTACTGTAATTACATAATAGCATGACATCTTTTGTATGTTACATTGCATCGAGGTGGGTTATTGTTATCTGGAGGAAGTGTCTAAAAGGTTATTAAGCCTATTATTTGGCAGCTCTACTGCAAATTTCTAATTATGTGCCGCATTTCGGTACTACTTGGAGTGTAGGGATGGGTGGGTTGATTATATCCCCACATGGAGTGTAAAGTTCGACGGAGATGGTGCATAGAAGCTGGTTGGGTAGGATTTTGCTACTGCATAACTATTAATGCTACTGATACTGTGATGGGATAAGGCCCTACTGCATTTTTGACACTGTACTGAGACAGGCTAAAGCCCAAATTGTCACTAATACTGAACAGGGCTTAGGCCCAAGTCTTTTCAACTGTGCACTGTGAATACTGATTGTTTGTTTTTCTTTGTAGGATTATACAGTGAGGTTATGTAAACTCACCCTTTTTTGTTTAATGTGCACAGATAATCCCCAAACTTAGATGGATCGGTGCGACGGAGGACTCAACGGTGACCATAGTAATTTTTGGACTTCATTTTTTTCAATTTACTGTTTATGATTTGATTATTATTGATTATTTGGGTTGTAATTTAAAGACCCTCTGGGACTTGGATTTTAAATTTGGGTTTTTATTTATTTATTTTACTTTATGGATTTATACCTATTGGTCGTAGGAAATTCGGTTTTCAAAAAGTTAAAGTATTTTCTAAACGCATGATCACTTAGACTATTTTATTAAAGCTTCCGCAACGAGGGATGTTTCAAAAAAAATGTTTTAAATGAATAAAAACGACTTCCTAAGTTCTAACAAAGGTTTACTAAAGATAATAACATGGAATGTTTTCATCGTAACAACGAGGTTTCAAAAACACTATCATGTGACATTGCCAGAAACGGCCATAACGTCTAGGCCGGGTTTCGGTGTTAAATTAGATTTGTAACTTGTAGCTTTAATATGTTTCACTGCAACTTCAAGGAAATAAGACTCGCTATGGCATATTTAATCTGACCCACTGCAACTTCAGAGGAATAAGATTTGTCGCTTCAATCTGCTCCACAGCAACTTCAGCGAAATCAAATTTGTAGCTTGAATCTGCTCCACTACAACTTCAGGGAGATAAGATTTGTACTTCAATTTACTCCACTGTAACTTCAGGAAGATAAGATTTGTAGCTTTAATTTGCTCCACTGTAACTTCAGGGAGATAAGATTTGCCATGGTAACTTCAATCTACTCCACTACAACTTAAAAGAGATAAGATTTGCTATGGTGACTTCAATCTGCTCCACTGCAACTTCAGGGAGATAAAATGAGTGGTTTCACTGATCTATTACACCATTCTCTGGAGAACATGACCTGTAGAATCCATTTCATTGGCCTTTTTATGCCAAGCGATTAAGATGTTATGATCAAAATGAATCAAATGCTCCTAGTTAGATGTATATGAATGATCTTTGTATGAATGCAAAATGTTATTTTTGGAGAATGATCCCCTTTCTACGCTTAGGTTGACATTGCTCGTTGTTCATTAAGGTTCTATCACTGACGTATTACTGTAACGCGTAGGTTTGTGCAAGTGTACACAGTCATTATCAAGTAATAAGTAAGTATCGAGTTATCGTCTCCACAGGGATTGTATTTGTGCTAAGTCACCTAATTTGTAAAATTATATTAACAATTTGGTAAACAAAAGCACAATACAATTGAGAAGTGATGATTAAAATATATTAAACTAAATGCAATGATCCCTAATGCAAATTATCCTAAGTTTGCAAACTATATGACTGAAATAGATTTGAGCAAAATTAAACACAATTTGCAACAATTATAACATAAATAAACTAGGACAGTTACTTTAATTAAACTCAACTTATTATCAACATGCTTAATAACATTCGGAAAAACATTCCATGACAACTCGATCTTTCATGAGTTTGGAAACCACATTAGGTTCTTTCGGAATCCTTTACTTAGTAAATACACATTTTACTGATCCTTATTTACTAAGGGTTTCTTAGTATTAATGTGAGGTAACAGGGACGTGTTAGGTTTGAAACAGTTTAATCACACAAGTCTAAAAACTATGCAGATAACAGAGGTTGGTTAGAGTTGTTATGCAACTTGCAATTTAATTGGGTTAGGATTTAAATTGAGCATTCACATTTCAATTATACGTCCATTAGCCGTCGTCTGGTTAGGATCGCTCAGCTAATTCAAGTGCAGTTCAATCACATATGAACGAAATACAGACTTGATTTTAATTGAAAACATGATCGATTGAGGCACAAACATTATAAGTATAAATCAAATAAATATTATTTAATCAAAGCAATCATCCTAGCTTAAATAAAATAAATCTAACATTGTTGTAAACAAGAACAAAGAACACATAGCAAACATTTTTAGATTAAATTAAAGAACGGAAAGACTAAACCCAAATCAAAGTGGCTATCACCCAAGATCTGACCGACGAGGCTCCTTCACTCCTTCGCTTTGCTCCTTTGCTGATAACTCTCCAAGATGGCCGACCAAGGGATCTTTAAGAGGCTTTATTGCTAAAATCTCTAAGAAGAGATGATGCTGAGTGTGGGGAATGGAAAAGGCTAAGAGAATTTGGAGAGAAGAGAGAATAATGAATGATGAGGGATAATGAAGAGGGAATGCAGGGGTCATATTTATAGGTGAAGAGAGGTGGGTAGTTTGCTAAAAATAGCTAGGTTTAGTCTCTTCAAATCTCTTCCTTGGATGGATGGCCACAATTAGTGGAATTTGAGCTGATTTTTGCTTGATTTTAAGCAAATTAAACGCCATGATAATTCAGGACTAAGACTCGGTCAATCGTAAATCTTCGAGCAAATATCCAATTTCTTCAACAATGCAAGGACCTTATGTAATTAAACTAAAAAGTGACTTAAAAGAACAACCCTGTGTAGCCAAATATTGGTTGACTTGGTCTTCAATTTGGATGGTTTTGAAATCCAACAAAGCTATCAAACCTGTCCAAAATAAATTAATAAGTTAAAGGACCAAAGAAAAAAATTTATCCAATTTAAATAATTAATTAAAACCCAAATCATTAATGAAATATTTTAGAATGAATTATTAAACATAATTTTATATCTTATTATTTAATTTAATCATGCATGGCCCACTTTATGTCTTAAAAATATAATATGTTCAAATTAATATAAAAAAGCCATTTATTGCATGAAAACTATATAATAAAGCATAAAATCACATTTTAATAATTTCTATGTCTTAATTTCATATTTTCACATATTTCATTAATTTATTAAACAATTACTTAGTTTTAACAACGAATTTAAGTAAAAAGGTGATAAATTACATAGGAAAAATCCTATATATTTTTAAATTTACAATTTCCTTACCTTCTTGTTCAACTGGTATCTTTGACAAGAAATCTGAAGAAGTAATCCCTATTTAGACTATTTGTTCCCAAATATTTCCAACCCTTAGATTTGGTTATTTCTAACTAGTGGTCCTACTTCAGGTCCTTATACTATTTAGAAAACCTTTCATAGCAATATGCAAAAATCCTTATTAGTCCATAAATTGTTATTTCAATGTAAAAATGCTTGAAAAAGGTTGTAACAATTGACAGAATCGAAATTTATTGGGAGCAAAACTGAAAATGAATAGATTAATCAAAATAGAAAATGTTGCTAAAATACAAAATGAGTAAGATGAAAATAGGTGCCCCAGATATCGTATCATGAGCTTCTACGCACAAACTTCTCGAGGATTATTTTAAGCTTAATATGTGTTTAGGAGATTTAGAGTACTTTGTTGATGCCCGAAGATGTAAAGTTTCTCCTCATTGTTATTTCTAAGGGGACGAGACTACCACATGCCTAATCTTCAATCTAAAGTTTCTCCTTCTTGTTATTTCTAAGGGGACGAGACTACCACATGCCTCATCTTCAATCAAAATTTGAGTTGCCCTTTCCTGGGTTTTCAACTCAAAACCCCTTTGGTATCAAGGCGTCCTTTGCGAGTTTTCGCCTTGGCTTTTTCACCCTTTTTTTTAGGTGATGTATTTCTTGACTGAATCCAAATTCATAGGATTAGGCAGATTTTTTCCATCCATCTCAATCAAAATCAGTGTTCCTCCAGAAAAAACATTTTTTACCACATAAGGTCCTTCCTAGTTTGGCATCCATTTCCTTCTAAAGTTCTTTTGTATAGGCAGGATCTTTTTAAATACTAGGTCTCCTTCATGGAATTCCCTAGGATGACATTTTTTTTTCATAAGCCCCTATCATTCGTTTTTGGTACATCTGACCTTGACGGATAGCTTTCAGCCTCGTCTCTTCAATCAGGTTTAACTGATCATATCGAGATTGGATTCATTCTGCTTCGTCCAACTTCAGCTTTGACAAAACTTGGAGATAAAGAATCTCGACTTCAATGGGCAAGAGCGCTTCTATTTCATAAACGAAAAAGAAAGGCGTTGCCCTGGTAGAGGATTTGACAGATGTTTGATAAGCATAGAGGGAAAATGGTAACTTCTTATACCAGTCATTATAAGTCTCAATCATTTTCCCCACGATCTTCTTAATGTTCTTATTGGCTACCTCCACTACACTGTACACTTTTGGGCGATATGGTGATAATTGTGATGATTGATCTTGAATTGACTACAAACCTCCTGTAACGCCCCAAATTTCTGTAATTTCGGGACTTTTGTTTTGAATCATTTTGGCCTAAAATATATGTGGTTTAAGAGGTTATGTGCTTTGGGGTGTGTTTGAGAGGTTCCAAGTTCGAGCCTTAGCTTAGGCTAAGTTTTGGTTTTTATTTGAATTAAGCCTGACTTTTGGTTAACGGGTTTAGAAGAACTTATTGGTAGGAACTTAACAGAATGGGCTTGCTGGTCTAGTGGTTAAGTGGTAAGGGATTATGCCTGAGATCCTGAGTTCGAGTCGTGGGTGTTGCGTTATTTTACTGCTAAGCTGTGCGAAAGTTTGAGTAGGGCTTATGCCTTAGATCCTGAGATCCTGGTTTATCAGATGTTTGCCTAACCTGTTTTCCTTTTTCTTTTTGGCTCTTTCTGTCGTTTTCTTCTTTTCCCAAAACTCCTTGCTGCCGATATTTTATTTCTTTTACCCCCTCTCCTCCGTTTTTCTTTCTTTCGATTAGTTTTGGTGTAGTGCTAGTGGTTCCATCGGCTCAGGGACAATCAAGATTCTGTGGATCACTATTAGGGGTTCTAAACAGCAAGTAATCACCGTTATTCGTTGAAGATTCTGGAGTGTTCGGGATTGTGTTAGGCTTCAATCGAAACCAGGTATGTATTCTAATCGATCTAAAATCGCGTTTCGGTAAAAGCCGAAAACGTTACTATTGATGCCACACGGGTGTGTGGACTGCCCCTGTGGTGGCCGTGTGGCGACACATGGCCGTGTGATCGACGAGCCTAGTCGTGTGCATGCCACACGGGTACGACGGACAGGGGCGTGTGATGGCTTGTAGGCCGTGTGCGAGGCACGGGCTTAAGAAAATGGGCATTGTGGGCCACACAGACGTTTGGGCCCATACGGGTGAACCACACGGGCTTGTGGGAATCTGGGCCAGGCCGTGTGATTCACACGAGCAAGGCCAATTTGGGCCTGTGACCCATACGGGCAGGGCACACGGGCATGTGAGCCTGATTTGCTTGAAATGTTCTGCAAGGTTGTACGGGTCGCCCGAGTCGACTATGACCTTATTGTCGGGTCGGTAAGCGTTACTTAGACTCCTATACTCTGATATGATGCTAAGATGTATGTAAAAGCATGATAATTAAAGCATGTGTACCTGTTCTGATTTGATGAGGATGTTATGATCTGATATCTCCATATGAGCATGCCATATTATTTTTGTCGCATTGCATTGGGTAGGGTTTGTTGTTGAAGAGAAGGAATACTAAAAGGCTATTAGCCTACCATCTGGCAGCTATGCTGCATATATCTGATATGTGCCGTATACGGTACCACTTGATGTGTAGGGTTGGAGGGGTTGATTTCATCCCCATACTTGGCGTGGAGAGCCCGAATCGCATCAGCCATCTAGACTTGTTCTACAGCAGCCCAGTGGATGCAGCAGCCCGCAATTAAGGGTCAGGCTCGAATTATTTGAAAGAGCTCTTCTTGGGGCCCTCGTGGAAACTGTAGGAGGGGGTGACAAATTTTCGCGGTTGGACCCGCGGAAGATGACGCTCCCTTCCTCTTCTTCGAGGATGGTACGGTGGTTTTCTTTCCACTTGAAGATATTCGAAGGGGAAGTAAACTATTTTAGCCAAGACTACTAATATGAAGCAAACTCAACCACAATAATAATGAGAATGAGAATAGAAATGTAATGGGTATAAGGTTTTCCTAGTCTCAATTTAACATAAATTGTATGGTAACTAACCTAGGAATGCAATTTAAATGATAGACATTGGCATGATAATAACATGAAAATAAGCATAGTAATGTCATGGATATGAGGTGTGCCTAACAACTTGATTTAATTTGAAATGTATAATAAAGAACCTAAAAATGCAAACTAAATGATAAAGTAATGAAAAAAATAAACACTAGTTCAAAAGTAATGGAGATTATTGTAATAATAAGCATTAATAATAAGTAAAATAGAAGTGAAAGGAGTAAACAAACACTAAGAAAGAGAGCTTGAGCTTTAAAAACGAAGTTAGAGGCGGCGCACGGGCGTGGTAGGGGGCCGTGTGCAGTTGCAACGGCTAGGATTAGGGTTTTTGAATAGATAAGAAAGTGAATAGTGCAGGGTATTTATATATTTTGGGGCACACAACCATGGCACACGCCTGAGTTCCCTAATTTTAGCCCGTGTGATTCACGAATTTCAAATTTGGGCGCGTCTGAAATTTAGTACACGCCCGTGTTCCTCGGGCGTGTGGGTTCACACGACCGTGTCGCATGATCGTGTCTAGCTTAGTTCACTTCTCCCACGCCCGTGGGTGTAAGCCCCACGCCCATGTTCATTTAACAGGTTCGACCACGAGTGTTAGACGCGGGCATGTCACATGCCCTTGCTATTTTAACAGGTTCGTCCACGGTTCTTCCACATGGGCTTGTCTCACGCCCGTGTTTATTTGGCAGATTCGACCACAGCCATGTCGCACGACCCTGGCATTTTATCGCAGCCCGTGTTGGGGAATTCTTTTTCCCTTTCTTGACACGGCCTTAGGCACGCCCGTGTGCTTGGCCATGTCTCTGTGGAAACACCTGTATTCAAGATCTATATTAGTAGGTTAGGAGTTAAATACCAAAATTTAAAGAAATTAATAATGTTAGTGCTCGGGTTGCCTCCCGAGAAGCGCTTATTTATAGTCTAAGCTCGACTTACCTCTTCAGTGAATGGTCATGGTGGTTTGAGGAGTTTATACTCCTCATTCCTGCTATCAATCTCATCAAAATAAGGTTTTAATCGGGTGTTGTTTGCCTTAAAAGTGCCGATCTTGGGATGACTAACCTCCACCATAACAAATGGAAAAATACTGAATACCGTAAGAGGGATTTCCTAATTCGGTGTGGTAGTGACAATGTGGGGATCTGCGGCATCTAATAAGACCTTATCACCAACCTTAAGTTAATTTGGAGAGGTATCAAACTCCTTCTAGTGTAATTTTGTTTTATCGTGTGTTTTTGGTTTCTGTGCTCGCCATTCGTCTAGCTCCTCTATCTGTAGCCTTCGTTCTTCATGAATCTGTCCTCTATCATTACTGGAACATGGCTCGTGAACTTTTTTGACTCTCAACTTCTGAAAAGTAGGTTGTGTCATATTGTCAGTTTTAGTAGACTGGTGTAGACCATTACCTTCAATGTTTGATGTGATGCCAAAATTACAACCTTGAAGGGTGATCGTTTCGTCTCCCACATGAAGTGTAAGCTCACCTGTGCCAACATTAATAATTGTTTTAGCAGTTGCTAAAAAGGGCCTCCCTAAAATCAAAGGGGTGTTATTATCCTCTTCTATGTCTAGAACAATAAAGTCAACGGGAAATATGAACTTATCTACTCTCACTAGTACATCTTCAATAATACCCCTAAGAAATCTTATAGTTTTATCTACCAATTGAATGCTCATCCTAGTTTGTTTAGGTTTCCCAAGACCCAGTTGCTTAAACATTTTGTAAGGCATGACGTTAATACTAACCCCTAAATCAGCTAATGCATGACTTATATCTAAACAACCAATTAAGCAAGGAATTGTAAAACTCCCTGGATCTTTCAATTTGTGGGGTAGCTTATTTTGTAGAATAGCTGAGCAGACTGCGTTTAGCTCCACATGCGACGCTTCATCCAACTTCTGCTTATTTACTAAAAGCTCTTTTAAAAATTTCATTGCATTTGGCATCTGCGACAGAGCTTCAATAAACGGTAAGTTAATATGTAATTTTTTCAAAAGTTTGAGGAATTTACCAAATTGTTCGTCTGAGCGGTCTTTCCTTGTCGCATTAGGGTATGAGACACGAGGTCTATATTCTTTATTAACCGTTTTGTTATGACTTACCTCACTTTTACCTTTGTTCACCACAGTTTCTTGCATCAATTCTAGCTCAGGCGCAGTGAATCCTTCCTTATCTTGAGTACTAATTGCGTTGAGGTGTTCCCTTGGATTAGGTTCAGTATTACTTGGTAAGCTACCTTGTGGTCGTTCGGAGATTAGTTTGGATAGCTGGCCTATCTGAGTTTCGAGCCCTTGGATTGATGTTTGTTGATTCTTAAGTGTTGTCTCGGTATTTTGGAAACGGGTTTCTAATACCGAGATGAATTTAGAGAGCATCTCTTCAAGGTTCGGTTTCTTCTCTTGTTAATAAGGTGACTGTTGAAAACCCTGAGGATTTTATGGCTTTTGATTCCCTTGACCACCCTAGGAGAAATTTGAGTGGTTCCTTTAACCTGCATTATAAGTATTACTGTATGGGTTATTTTGAGATCTAAAGTTATTGTTACCCATATAATTGATTTGTTCCGCTTCGGTTGTAGGATTGAAAGATTGATATTCTGTATGCACACCTCCTCCACTTGAGTCACACCCCATTACTATATGTACTTGCGTAGAACCAAGTAAACCATCAATCTTTTTATTGAGAAGTTCTACCTGATTTGACAGCATAGTAACTGAGTCGACGTTATAAACACCGGCTCTTTTTGTTAGCTTAGTCCTCCTGACTTGCCACTGATAGTTATTCAGTGACATTTCTTCAATGAATTCATAAGCCTCTTCAGGTGTTTTGTTGTTGATGGTTCCTCCAGTAGCTGCGTCAATCATCTGTCTTATCGAGGGATTCACACCATTGTAGAACGTTTGAACTTGCAGCTATAGAGGTAACCTATGGTGAGGGCACCTTCGCAATAGATCCTTGTATCTCTCCCATGCATCGTAAAGTGTTTCTAAGTCCATCTGCACAAAAGAAGAGATATCATTACTTAACTTAGCCGTTTTAGCTGACGGTAAATATTTTAGTAAAAAATTCTCGGTCATTTGTTCCTAAGTAGTGATAGACCCTCGTGGTAACGAGTTAAACCACTGTGTAGCTTTGTTTCTAAGTGAAAAGGGGAATAACTAAAGGCAAATGGCATCATTAGAAAAGCCATTAATTTTGAATGTGTCGCAAAATTCCAGAAAATTTGCCAAGTGAGTGTTGGGATACTCATCTTGCAAACCATCAAACTGAACAAACTACTGTATCATCTGAATTGTGTTAGGTTTCAGTTCGAAATTATTAGCAGCAATAGTAGGCCTAAGTATACTTGACTCAGTTCCTGTTAAAGAGGGTTTAGCATAGTCATACATAGTACGTGGAGCAGGATTTTGATTAGCCACAGTTGCAGGAGGTAGCTGATTGCCTTTGTTTTCAGCCATCTCTTCGGTTGGGGGTTGAGTATCATCTTCTTGCCCGTTCTCTGTGTATCTTAAGCTTCGCCTTATTTCTCTTTGGTTTCTACGAATTGTGCGATCAATTTTTTCGTCAAAAAGTAATGGTCCTGACAGGTTTCTTCTTGTCATAAACTATAAAAACCTGCCAAGAGAAGGAAAAAGTAAATTAATAAATAATAATGATAATAAAATTAAATTAAATTGCAAGAAAAATAAATGGCTAAAGTAATAAAAATTGAGCGTTCCTAATATTTCAGTTCCCCGGCAACGGCGCCAAAAACTTGATCACGAAGCTTCGTGATAGGTTTTAAATATTTATAATTACTCGTTCTTGAACTAACTATTATCGTGATGTAGGCAAGTGTACCTATCAAACAATAGTATAGTTTTAGCAAGACCGGATTGTCAAACCCAAAAGAACTCAAAGTACTAGTAATGGCTGTGTTTTTATTATCTAGCCTAAGAATAAAGAGGTTTTGTTTTAATTAACTAATTATCTAAACTAAGAACTCACAGAGAAAATAATTGGGGAGTTGCTTTTGGGAAAAATTGATTGACTTAAGACAATACCTAAGGACAAATCCACCTAGACTTTACTTGTTATTCTGGCTCCGAATCGGACAATGTATTCATTCAACTTGTTCTGTAAATATCCCTAAGTTATGTTATTATCCCTATTCAAGACTAATAACGTCTAATCCCTAGATTGAATAACTGAGACTTTTCTCTAATTAACATTCTAGGGTTGCATTAACTTGATCTATGGATCCCCTTATTAGGTTTCACTCTAATCCGGAAAAATCTTGTCACCCTATTTCTAGGCGTGCAATCAACTCCGCTTAATTATGGCAAAAGTACTCTTAGACAGGGTCTATTCCTCCTCTGAATAAGAGCATGTCTTGAATCAGTATCCTTGTGACAGCCCTAAATTGACCCTAGTCGGAAAGTGGTTTCGGGACCACAAAACCGAGTTATAAAAATAAAGAACCGTTATTTTCTATGTTTATTGTGCATGAACATGCATGTGTGAAAATTTCAATCTTTAATTTATTCATTTGAATGTGAATCTTTTTAATAGGACTTATGTGAGACAAATGTGAAATGGGATAGGTAATCTTAGAAGTGGTTCAATAATGCATGTAATCAAAAGGGTGGGCTTGCATGTCAATTTCCCCACTTTGATAGTAGTGGCCGGACATGACAATGAGGATAAGCAATATGTGATGGGTAATAATAATAAAATAATGTATTAATGGCATAATTTATGAAAAAGAAAAGAAAAAGGGTGTTAAACTAATTAAGTGAATAAAACAAAGAAAAGAAATAAAGTGTTCATCTTTTAACATCTTTGGCCGAAAATTCTAAGAAGAAAGGGGAAGGGGAAACAAACATTCGGCCACTCCTTCTAGTCTTGAATAAGGTATGTAATTCATGGTAGCTTTTGAAATTGTTGAATGTATTAAGCTAGTTACTAAGTCCCTTAGTTAGCCCATGTCCAAATTTTGAATCTTGTTGGTAACATGAGTAATCGGTTAAGAGAAAATGTTCAAGAAATGGTTGTTTTTCATGTTATTTGGATGAAAAAAAATGGTAGTTAGGTGAAGTAGAGTCTAACAAATGAGCACATATGTGCATTAGTTGCTAAATGGAGAAAATCGGCTAATAAGTTGTGTACTAAGGCCGAATATGATTTTGGATATTATTGGGCAATGTATGTGTTTTGAATTGATGGAAAGGAGAGGATGCTTTAATTGTGTTAGGAACAATTATATGTTAAATTAAGGTTTGCTAAGCTAGCTATTAAGGTGAAATGCAAATGTTAGTATTTGATTGCTAGTGTATATATGTGTATTAGCCGAGTTTTGAACTTGAATAATGGTTTGAGCACCACGTGTTGTATTGAGATTGTTTGAGTGAATTTATAGATATTTATATGATGAATTCGATTGTTGATATACATGCTTAAATAAAATGTATACAAAGAATGTGTGAAAGAGTGATTTGGTAATAATCTGCTTGGGGACAGCAGCAGTATGATGATTTTGGAAAATCGCCATAAATTGTAGGAGTTGAGTTAGAAGCTGAATAAATTATGTCATTAAATCTTGAAGAGTCTAGATTCTTAGAAAAGAAACTATAAAAACAAAAGAGTTACCGATCTTGAGATATTTGAAGTATTGTGGGGCTGAGTCAAAATGACTACTAGATTCCCTGTTCTGTATTTATAAAATCAGTATAAATTGTACAAAAATGGCCCTAAGACAAAATTTATATTCTTAGACTCCTTAATGAGTCTATTTTCAAATGAAATAAACGAGAACATATTTTGAATTCTGTACAATGAGAAATTTGATTCGTAGTGAAGAGTAGTCAGTTTAGTCAAACAGTGAAACAAGGTGAACTTTAAGAAAAATATGGTATTGTTGGGCTAAACTAAAAATTTTGAAAATTTTATGGATAATAGATAAATGAGTCTTCTGTCAAGAAAAATTTACGGCAATTGATTTGGAGTTTCGTAGCTCCAGTTATAAAAACTTTAGTGACTGTTGCTCAGGAAGTCAGCTTATAGGGAAATTGTAATTATATTGTAAACATTAATGAAAATTTGCTAATGAATTATTTATTGATTTTTATAAAGCTTACTATAATCTATATGTGTGAAAGTCGAATCCATATGTATTATATTCTAAAAGTAATACTTGAATAGTCGATTAATAACTAGTTAAAATTTGTTGAACTTAAGCTCAAGAGCATAGGGGGCAATTTCAGATAAGGGAAAAGAGAAAGTAACCGAGTAGCCACTCCGCAACTGTACCAAATATCCGAGGTAAGTCTTTGAGTAATGAAACTTAGTTTATGATTTGATTAAGTCATGACATATAAGCATAACAAATAAACGGTGATATAATGATTCTACTTGAATTATATATTGAGGTGATTAGTTTATACTTGTGACGGGTAGCCGAATGTGTATAGAGATCATGTTATAAAGCCAATCAAAATCATGCTCTTTGTATGTGGCTATTGAGCCGAAATTGGTAAGGTTTGATAAGTGTCTTGTGTTTGAGCTTTAGTAATGAAAATGAAATATGGATGTGTCATGATTTATTGATATATGTGCATGATTATTCGAATGATATCCGGGCTAAGTCCCGAAGGCTTTTGTGCTATTGACTATATCCGGGCTAAGTCCCGAAGGCTTTTGTGCTATTGACTATATCCGGGCTAAGTCCCGAAGGCATTTGTGCTAGTGACTATATCCGGGCTAAGTCCCGAAGGCTTTTGTGCTATTGACTATATCCGGGCTAAGACCCGAAGGCATTTGTGCGAGTTGCTATATCCGGCTAAATCCTGAAGGTACTTGGGTTTGGAATTGAGCGATCTTGCTGTAATAATTTCAATTAATACGCTCATAAAATCCAAACGATAAGGTATGTTTCGTATATGCATCGGAAAAGTTAATTCCTTTTTCGATAGTATTCGCTTTATTGATTAACAACTTCCGGCCTTTAGTTCGGTTTGATCCCCTGTGTATGAGTATACTGGTTGAAGTGTGAAGTAAGTATGATTTCGGGAATACGCGTATATGCAGCTATTCATTTAGTCATATGAACGCTATACTTTAGTCGTAAATAATTTCATTACTTGAACTTACTAAGCATTAAAATGCTTACTTTGTTACTTTGATTCTCTGTTTTATAGATTTTGTTCGTCAGCTACCGGACTCAGAAGTGTCAAAGTCGAAGTCATCCACACTATCTAAGCCACCTTTTGGTACTCTTTTAGTTCAATTTTGAAAATGGCATGTATAGGGCTGACCCTTGTTGTTAATTAAGTACCCTTTGGTAATGTGTATTCGTATAGCCATGCGAAAATGGCTCGTATATTTCGAAGTATAACATTATGGTCTTGTGATATGGTTATTAAGTGGTGTGGAAATGTTTGGTAATGACTAGCCATTGGAATGGCCAATCATGGTCCTATTGGTGCTACGTACGTCATGGCTAATTGGGATTACCCTTGATAATAATGTATGTCAATTTGCTATTTGATTCATGGAAAATTATGAAATAGGTAAAATTTGCCTTAAAATAGATGCTGACAGCAGCAGTGACGTAAGTTGGAAAAATCACTAAAAATAGTAGGAATGGAATTAAATAGTAAATAAATTATGTAATCGAATCTTGATGAGTCTATTTTCATATGAAATAAATGAAACGACCATATGAGCCGTATTTTTATGAGATGTTTAAGTTTTCGTGAAATAGGGCAAGAGCGTTTTCTGGATCCCCTGTTCTGATTTTGAAAATTTACCATAAATTAACCAGAGACAATTAGAAGTCATGCTTTATATGTATAGATTCCTTTTTGAGTATAGTTTCATTAGAAACAAACGGAATAAGTATTGAAGCTCTGTACAGGGAGATATCTAAGTCGTAATGCATGAAGGTCAGAGTAGTCGAACCCTGAAACAGGGGAGACTTTAACTAATAAACTGTACTAATTGGCTCGACAAAAAATTCTATAAAAATATTTGTAGATGGACACATGAGTCTATTTTCAGGAAAAACTTACGGAATCTGTTTTAGAGTTTTGGAACTCGAGATATGATTTTTAAAGTAACTGTGATGCAGTTAGCTAGCTTGTCCGGAAATTTTTAAATGAACTGTGTAAGTAAATGAATTAAGTCCGTTAACACCTCGTGTTCGACTCCGGCAACGGTCTCGGGTACGGGGCGTTACAATCCTGGGACATCAAAACAAGAATTAAGAATACATAATTAAGAACAAGTTAAATATTTATCATACGATTCAAAAAAAAATAAGAAGATTCGTCTTAGGTTTCATTCCCCATAGGTATTTAGGGGTTTTAGTTCATAACTAAATAAGAAAATATCTCAGAAGAATAAAGAATACAAAACATAAAGAAAACCCAAAACTCCTGAAGGGAAATTGAGGAGAGATCTTCAGTATTGATGATGAATCCGGCTTCTAAGATGGATCAATCAGTTTCCTTAGAGTAATTCCTTACCCCCTATTCTCCGTCTCCCTTTTCTCCTCTTCTAGGGTGTATTTATAGGCTTTGGAATTCCTATGAGCCCTCAAAAGTGGCCTTTTCCAAATTGGACTCAACTTGGGCTCGGCAGGGACACGCCCGTGTAACACACCCGTGTGCGATTACTTCAGGCTGTGTTCGAGCCTGCCAAATTGACACAGCCGTGTTGTTTGCCGGTGTGAATCGTGCTTCGATTCTGCCAATTTGACACGGCCGTGTGGGCTGCCCGTGTGAGGAAGTCCAGGCCATGTTGAGTTTGTACTTTAGCCCATTTTCTCTATTTTTATCCCGTTTCTCGTTCCTTTCGCTCTCCTATGCTCTCCTAAGTATAAAACATGAAATTAAAGCATTAGGAGCATCGAATTCACCAATTCTAATGAGAAATCATCCATTAAATACATTAAACATGGGGTAAAAATATGTATAATTACGGTTTATCATAAGCAAACCAATCAATGCACGTTTTCTGAGCTAAGTAAAAGATAATAAGGAACGGTTTAAGGTAATTGCGGTTTTA
Organism: Gossypium hirsutum; assembly: GCF_007990345.1. NCBI lineage: Eukaryota > Viridiplantae > Streptophyta > Magnoliopsida > Malvales > Malvaceae > Gossypium > Gossypium hirsutum. The sequence goes on along the minus strand of NC_053424.1, from coordinate 108,374,420 downwards.
TATACATTCTCATGTGACATCGCCAGATTTGGCCATAACGTCTAGGCTGGGTTTGGGGTGTTACACCTCCTCTATCGTACTATTGTTCAAATTCAATGCATTGCTAGATATAATCGTTTCTGGCATCTGAAACCCACATATGATCTCTTTTTTAAAGAATTTGCTGACTGCAGACTTCGTGACATTGGCGTAAGAAGTGGTCTCTACCTACTTAGTAAAGTAATCAATGACCACAAAGATGAATCGATACTGATTGGAAGCTTTTGGCAAGATCGGCCCAATGACATCCATGCCCCACACAGAGAAAGGCTATGGAGAAGCCATAACATGAAGAGGTGGATGAGGCATATGAATTTTATCTCCATAAATTTGGCACTTATGACATCTCTTGGCATAACTGATACAATCTCCTTCCATGGTAGACCAATAATATCCAAATCTCATGATTTTCTTGGCCATTGTAAAACCATTAGCATGTGTTCCGTAAACACCCTCATGAACTTCTTTCAAGATTTTCTTGGCCTCAACAACATCCACACATCTTATTATCACTTGATGCTTTCTTTTTTTATATAGGATCTTTCCATCTAGGAGATAATCATTGGCTAGTCTCCTTAGCATCCTCTTATCATTATTAGTTTCCTGATTAGGGTATTCACGATTCTTCACATATCACAGTATATCGTGGTACCAAATAAGATCATGCTTTTTTTCTTCCTCGATGTTGTAACAATGAGCTGTACCCTCATAAAAACTTATCTGGAAAGGTTTTACATCCTCTTGTTTGTTCATTTTGATCATGGAAGTTAAGTTAGTCAAGGCATCAACTATCTGATTTTCATCTTACGGGAGGTAGCAGAAGGTGATGTCATCAAACTTTTTAATTAACTTCAGGACCAGCAATCTATACTCGATCAACCTGGGATCTTTTGTCTCCCATTCACCTTTGAGTTGATAAATCACTAATGTGGAATTCGCATATACCTCCAGTACTTTGATCACGAATTCTATGGCTGCACGAATACCCATGATGCATACTTCGTATTCTGCAATATTGTTTGTGCAATCAAAATCAAATTTACTAGTAAAAGGATAATGATCTCCATTAGTGGATACCAGGACTGCCTTAATTTCGTTACCCATAGCGTTTGAGGCTCTGTCAAAATTTAGTTTCCAAGGATGTCCTTCTTGAGCATCTTCTTTCGTGGTTGCAACATATATCAAATCCTCGTTAGGGAAATCAAAATTTAAAGGCTCGTAATCTTCTAGAGCTTTACTCCCTAGAAAATCTACTATTACACTCCCTTTTACCGCTTTTCTGGTTCACATAAATTATATCAAATTCAGAGAGCAGAATTTGCCACTGGGCCATTTTTCTATTTAAAGCAGTAGACTCCATCATGTACTTTAGAGGGTCCATTCTTAAGATGAGCCAAGTTGTATAGAACAACATGTATTGTCTCAATCTTAGGGTTGTTTAAATTAAGGCGCAACACAACTTCTCAATTGGTGAGTATCTTCTCTTACATTCAGTGAATTTCTTACTGAAGCAATATATCACTCTTTCTTTTCTCCCTAACCCATCATGTTGGCTAAGCACGCATACCATGGAACTCCCAAATACTGCCAACTACAGTATTAGCTGCTTCTCTGGGCTAGGTGGCATCAGTACTGGGGCATTGGACAAGTAATATTTATCTTTGTCGAAAGTCTTCTGGCATTCTTCATCCCATACGCCTAGATTATGTTTCTTAAAGAGACGGAATATAGGGTCGCATTTCTTAATTAGTCATAAAATGAACCGAGCGATGTAATTTAGTCTTCTTAGGAAACCTCGAACCTCTTTTTGAGTATGTGACGGAGGAAACTCCTGTACAGCCCTGACTTTAACCGAGTCGATCTCAATCCTCTTTTCATTGACTATGAATCCTAGCAATTTTCCTGACCTAGCCCGAAGGTACATTTTGCTGGATTGAGCTTTAGCTAGAATTTTTTCAACCTCAAGAATAATTTTCTCAGGACCTGTATATGCTCTTTTTCTGTTTGGAATTTTATGATCATATCATCGACATAAACCTCAAATTTTCTGTGTATCATATCATGAAACAGGGTTACCATGGCTCTTTAATATGTCGCTCCAATATTTTTCAATCTGAACAGCATCACTTTATAGCAAAATGTTCCCCACATAGTTACAAACGTGGTCTTTTCCATATCTTCAATATGCATATTTATCTAGCTGTAACTAGAGAAGCCATCCATGAAGGAGAACAATGAATAACCTACCGTGTTTTCCACTAAGGTGTCAATGTGAGACAATGGGAAATTAACCTTTGGGTTGGCTTTGTTTAAATTCATTTAGTCTACACACATCCGTACTTTCTCGTCTTTCTTAGGGACAGGGACTATATTGGCTACCCACTCCAAGTATTTAACCACTTGTAAGAAACCAACATTGAATTCCCAAAGAACAAATGAATCTAAGAATAATTATCTGTGTGGTATGAGTATGAATGAAATGGAAAATATAAAAGAATATTTTCCAAAATGAGACATAAAGATACATTTTATTGAAATAAAATATTGGACATATGCCTTTTTCACAAAAATATTCTTATTGCTCCCAGGTTTAAAGCAATAGGTGTATTTTGAACATTACTCTGAATTAGTTCTAAAAATTACAGGGATATCTTCCGTAGTCCAATTCTTCAAAACACTACCGGGTATATAAGGACGAATGCCTGATAGTTTTTTCCTGATTCTTTCTTCGGATATGGCATTGATGCTCAAGTTTCCTAACATTCTTTCCAAGCTTTCTTTTTTTGTCATCTTTCGTTCAGGGTAAATGATTTCTCCTGACACAAACGTTTTAGATATATAGAGAAAGGTCATCGATTCCCACTCGACCTCTCCCCCACTTAGTTGCGCTCTTCTTCTTTTTTACCTCTTCTTCAGATGTTTCTTCTTTTACCCCGTATCTGGCTTGTATCCTAAGCCAAAGCGGTCTTGTTTATCCATCAACATTGGTGCCTCGACTTACCCTTAAAGGTATTTTCGGAGTCCTCTTCCAGGTAAGGCTCATTTTCCAATCGTCAACTGCAAGCCCATCTTCATAGTTTTAGATATTCTTGGCACTGGATTTTGTTTCCTTCTACAATGAAAGTTGCATTAACAAATTCCAGTAATCGAAAGGAACACTCTATTGTCTCTTCATTCGCTCATATGTATATTGCGTCACTAGTTACGAATGCAATAATATCCTCCTCAGCGTTTATCGTTACCAGTCGATCCTCCACTACCAACTTCAGTTTTTGGTGTAGTGACGACAGCACTGCCCCAACCGAATGAATCCAAGGTCTACCCAACAAGTAATTATAAGAGAGCTTGATATCCATAATCAAAAAGTCTAGCTCATATGTGTTTGGGCCAATTAAGAAAGATATTACAATCCTCCTTATCACTCTCCTTTCTGTACCATCAAATACTCGCACTATATTTTGTCACGTCTTCTTGTGAGAGATATCCACTGGCAATCTATTCAGTGTGGATAAAGACAAGACGTTCTACGCTAATCTATTATCGATTAACACCTATGGCAATGTATATCATTTTTGGATCCAAGCCCCTTGAAGGTATTTCATCATCATTGAAAAAGATGAATTTGTTGGCACTTAGATTGTTAACCAGGCAGTCTAGCTTGTTCACAGAGATATCATCAGTGACATAAGTTTCATTCAACACCTTTATCAACGCGCTATGATGTGTCTCTAAGCTGAGCAAGGCTAGTACTGATATGCAAGTTGGTTATTTGTGTAACTGTTCCACAACACTACACTTGTTATGCTTTAAGAATTTTAAGAATTCTTTAGCCTTGTTCTCAGTTACTAGTTCATTAACAAGTGACTCAAGTGTAGCTGTCTTTTCTTTCTTATGTTCAACTGCCAGGGTTTTTCCTTTAACGGGTTCAGCTCTTGCACTTACAAGGTCATAGCGCCTCCTACTACGCGCGTAGAAACCAATATCATGGCCCTCTTCTGAAGTGTCAATAGAGTTCTCCTCTCTTGGGATCATCACATTACAGTCATAATTCCATGGAACCCTTTTGCCATTCTTACAAGAAAAAGCCATGGGTTTCTGAATTATGACTTTCGGCGCAGCTTTGTTCCTATTTCATTATTTCTCGATCGTGAAATAATCACCTCCAGATGGTTGACCTTGTAGACCTTATCTGTCAATCCTTCCTCAGAGGTACAAACATCTCCTTCCAAGCCCTTAATATCTTCAAAAAGTTTGATTTCTTTGTTATCCATCAGACTTTGTACTGGAGCTCTGAACTCAGCGCACTCTTAGATTTTTAATGACCTTCTTCAGCGTGGAACTCACAATAGCTTCTCACTCCTTTGGGTACCTCCTCCGAATCTTGAACAATTAATCTCACCTCTATCATTTTTTTCCAAACCCATTTTAATAGGGTTTTTACTTCTGCAACGTCAGTTTTGGTCCTCTTTCCTCCATTCTCAATTATCGCGTTTACCCATTGGTCAGAATGGTTGGGTAACAGATTTCCTACCACATTAGGTATTGATGGACCATCGAACCTTACAATCCTCATCTTAATGAACTTTTCAATCAACATTTTAAATACAGTACAGTTTTCAATTGAGTGTCCCGTTATTCCTACGTGGTACTCGCATTGAGCATTCGCATCATACCATTTTGGGAACGGAGGTTGTATAGGTTTTAAGAAAAATAGGGATACCACATGAGCATCAAACAAGTTCTAATATAACTCTCTATATGTCATCGGAATGGGTGTGAATTGGAGTTTTTCTGTGTTTGGCCTTGAGTTAGATTCTTGCCTCGAAGGGCCTTGAAGGCTAGTTGTCACGGTTATTGGCTGACCTACGGTGACCAATTTTGAATAGCTTTTATTATACACACTTGCGATGTTCACTTTATTTTTTTCTTTTTCGAGGCTAATATTTTGGTGTTTTCCCCAGCATCTATTTTCTCATTCCTTACTGCATTTTGAATGATGTCTCTAGACATACTATATCTGAGAAGCTCTTGGTAGCACTTCCTAACATATGGTTAATGAATTGGGCTTTCAAAGTGTTTATGAAAAGCATTGTTTTCTCCTTCTCTAGAAGAGATGGCTGAACTTGTGTTGCCACTTCCCTTTATCTTTGAGCGTATTGCTTGAAACTTTCACTTTGTTCTTTTCCATGTTTTGCAGTGTAATTATGTCGGGTGCCATGCCGGTCACATGGCTGTATTGTTTCATGAAAGCCTGTGCCAAGTCTTTCCATGAGTTGATTTTGGCACGGCTCAACTAGTTGTACCACTTGGAAACTGATCCGATCAAGCTATCCTAGAAGTAGCAAATTAACAATTAGTCGTTATTGATGTATTCAGTCATTCTTTGGCAGAATATTGTGATATAGGCTTTAAGACAACTAGTCTCATTATATTTTTTGAATTCTAGAGTCTTTAATTTTGGTGGGAGTACTAAATCTGGGACTAAACTCAGTTCTTTAGCATCGACCCTACAAAGGTAACCAGTATTCTTCATAGCTCTGAAATTCTCCTTTAACAACTTGTACCGATCTTCTAGGTGTTTCAGCAATTCCACTCTTCCACTATCCATTTCTACCATGTCATCTAAATCTGGAACGACAGGGTTGGTCGGATTATTTCCAGGATTGGAACCTGAACCAATTAAGTAGTTCACCAGTGCTGAAGTACCGACTTAATATTGTTGGGGTCTTATGGTAATAGGTACACTTCGTGGATATGTCTGGTTGGACTTAGACATTCACCGGGGTAAAGCTTGAGGGTATGTAGGGTCTTCATTATCATCCCCAAAGTTAATCACAGTACTTTTTCCTTTTTAATCCCCCCAGCCAGCAATCGAGTCAATTGGCTTATCATGCTCCGATGGGACTCTTGTATTTTATCCCTCATGTCTTGCTATACCTTAGCTAATTGTTCTTGCAGCTACACTTGCAACTTATCTTGCATGTCCTTCTGAATTTGTTCTAATCTTTCTAATCCTTGATCCATGGCTTTGGTTTTGTCGCTGGTACTATAACGATATTTAGTTGGTAGATTCTTGTTGGTTTCTAGGGTAACTGTCATAATTTCGACTAATTACGGTCTTTTTATAGAACTTAATACATATGATGAAATGTAATGCTGATGAATGAAATGAATGCAAAAAGAGACATTGATTTTGATTTAATTCTATTAGAATAACTTTACTAGAAAATAAATCTCTTTACATAAAATGGATATATTTACATATAAGTCTTGCCTTAATACTCAAAGCCCTGACTTTTCTAATAAGCCAAGCTAATTCTTAGCCCCAATCTAATTCTGATTCGTATTTTAAGCTCAGCATGTCGGCTTGAACTGCTAGGGTTTGCAAGTGATCGGCTACTTCCCGTATTTGAGTCACAACTTTGCCCATGATGTGATCTCTATCCCTAATCTAACCTTGAGAGCGTTGGAGTTGCTCATTTCATTGTTTATTGTTCGCTTCAAGAAGCTCAACTTGAAATTCACAATTTTGCAGTGTGATCTCGAGCTCTTCTATCTTTCCCTTCAACTCTTCAATCTTATTTAGGCTCTCTTTCAACCCAATTGCAGAGTTGCGACTACGATATTGAAGTAGTGACTTTTCTAATAATGCTACCCGGGCTCTCAATCTAACCTTTTCATTTCGTCTTTCTAACAAATCTCTTTCTAGAGCATCTTCTCAAACTCGAGCGTCTCGAAATTTCTTTTTCCACTGATTAGCTCTAATATTTTCTTCATTGATTTCCTGTGGCTACTGTTTCAATGTTTTTCCCAACCTAGTAGTCCTCATTGACAAACGCAGTTTCTTATAATATGTTTTTAAGCTGTCCAAGTTTTCCTCAGCCTTGTTCTTTCATTTTCTCATTTTCTCAGCTTCTAACCTCTAGACGTCGACGTCTAATCCTAGCTGAATCTTTTCCCCTTCCAACTTTACTATCTTTTTCCCTAGCTCCGAACTCTTCTTTTCAAAGTCCTGCTTTACTATCTCTAGCTTAGACGGGATCATTTGTAAGTGTTCTTCTATTGGCTGAGTGTTTTCTTGACTTAACACAAGGTCATTTTCATTGACTCTTTTACCCCACCACCAATCATATTCGAGGGTCGTCATGGGATTTACGGCAAATCTCTTCATTTTGTGAGTTTGGTTCCAAGCGTTCGATATTTCACGGACCTTCTTTTTCTAATTATCACATTTGTACGCAAACTCACACCACGCCAACCCTTGCATTGTCGGTATAAATTGCTTCGACCTATACCTCCTCAATACAAGTAAAGTGGCATATCTAATAGCTCCCGATATATCGAGTAGAGGGACCCAGTCAAAGTTTCCATATCGGTACCAAATTTCATCAAGGATCATCTAAAGGGCTCTCCACTCAACATTTTCGTCTTAGAGACTCTGGAGAATTGCCATCGACTTTTCCTCTAAAATGTTGTCTCACCTTGGCGTAGCCATGAATTCTTTCAACGGAAAGTAGTTCTCAAAAAAAACTCGATAAGAGACATTTTATACTTTCCCCAAGTGGCTATGCAACCATGCTAACAAGAGTTGTGCACACCTAATAAACCTTCCTTCACCCACTCTCCGGCATGCACTTAAAGATCTAAAAGTTTCAGCCCAAATTGCGGAGGCGGACGTGGCCCATCTGTCAAGTCGGTCAAATAGATCTAAAACTGCCTTATTGATGTGCCCTAGTGCTTTAGGGAAGATGATCAACTCATAGATACTCAAGGTGAAGACATCAACTCTTTTCTTTGTATCCAGATGTGCCAAGATCAAATCCCGCAAACTTTTCCAAGGGATGCATTTGTTATCTCCCTTTTATTTAATCCGGGCCGCGGCTAATTACTCACTCATCCTAGTTATGTTCATTAGCCTCTTTAAGAAAGTGGGGACGTTGGCTTCTCTAGAATAAGCTTTGTCGGCTTGGATCCTCGGGCAATAAAGCAGAGTTGTGTACTATTCTACGGTGAGCACAAAAACTACCTTGCCAAAAGTAAAGCAGCTATAGACGGGATTGCAATATTGGGCCAGAACTCCGAATAAGTGCTTATCCACTTTTACATCGAGTAAATAAGGCAAATCACCATAGTCACAGTAGAAAAACTACTTGGTTCTGTCATCCCATTGGTCTCATATACCTCTCAACTCTTGACGGTTATTCTGAGTCACACTGATGCGGGTGAAATCCCATAGTTCTGACATATATCCCTTTGTAAAGTTGTCGCCCTTCTCTTGTTGTATTCTCTCGGACCATATTCGTACAACCCTATTGTCTTCCACTTTATCAAGAAATCCCTTTTCCATGACAAGCTCTCTATTTATAAACTAAACATGAATCAATACCCTTTTCTATGATGAAAATGCAATGCAATCACAGCCAAAACGAAACAAGTCAGCACATTTCATACAAAGCTAGAATTCAAAGCAAGAAATAATAAATAGAACACATATTTGGGTGACTACTAGAGGTTTGATATGGTTCTACCTAGGGTACGCTCTTATGGCTCATTATATACAGTCCGATTCTAAAGTAAGGGTACCTGAACTAGCAAATTCCTCAATCCTCACCTATTATAAGCTCATATGGGCCGAGTTCAGTTCAGGGGAATACATTTCCCTATGGCTATACAGAGATAAAGACCTCAAGAAGAGATAGGTATGGATGTATCCTGAAAGCGATCTACTATCCTATACGGAGGTGAACACCTCACGAAGGAATAGTTTTTCACTCCCATTTAAGAAGGGAAAAATTGAATGATTATGTAATGCAATATGCGGAAATGTAGACTCGAACCAATAAAACAAACATATCATTATATAAAAAAATGATGAAGATTTGATTTACCACAAAAATGATGGATGAAATACAATGAATGGATCATTATTTTATACCAAATTATCAACTTTTGACAAAAAGACTAAAAAGTAATCAACTCGCGGCTTGACTCTCTTATTTTGTCCCCAGTGGAGTCTCCAAACTGTCGAAACCCTTTTCTAAAAATCAACTTTTTTATTAAAAAAGGAAAATGGAGTCGCCACCAATCCTTTTTATTTAGGTGTAACTGGATCACCTTAAAACTCATTTTAATAAAATGTTAAACTTATTAAAAAAATACTTTTCGATCTATAAAAACCAAGAAATAGGTTCGGGAGTCAGTTACGCACGTAGAAAGATTAACACCCTTGTGACGCCCAAAATTGGTACCTAGTAGATTACTTGATTTCTTACTGTCGAGAACTGAAAATTTGAAGAGGATTTTAAAACATGATCCCGTTTTGTATTAGGACCTTACTTAACTAAATTGATTTTCATGAAAATGGCTTATTGCACGTTAATCGAGAAGAAATGATCATATCCCGTAAATTAGGACACAGTATCTTAAATTATCGAAAACACAAATAAACATCATTTGATCGTTACTTAAATTTTTTTTAAATATATATTTGAGTATTTCGGTTTTAGAAAGAAGTAACGATCAAATGAGTGCAACTTTTAGAACGAAGCATATTTAATTTATTTGGGCATAATGCAAAAACAAATAAATGTATTTTAACGAAAGGGCACGATGATTAGGAAAATAAGGTAAAATAATAGATGGTGAAGAAATGAAATAATGACATAAATAAATAAATAGATGAATAAAGAAAATAAATAAAAGGTAAAATAAAAATGTCATACTTGTGAGTAATAATAAAGCAGATGTAACGAACATAAATTTATAATAATGATATCATGTCGTGATTGCTTAGCATAACATTAATAATGAAATAATAATAATCATAATAATGAGGGCAAAAAAAGAAAGAAAATAAATGCATAATGAAAATAGAATATAAATTATATCAAATTTAAATGTTTAAAAAGTAGAAGAATAATAAATAAATAAATAGATGAAACAAGTATAAATAATATCAAATTTAAATATTTAAAAAGTAAAAGAATAACAAATAAATAAATAGATAAAAAAAATATAAATAATATCAAATTTAAATATTTAAAAAGTAAAAGAATAACAAATAAATAAATAAATAGATAAAACAAATATAAATAATATCAAATGTTAAATATTTAAAAAGTAAAAGAATAACAAATAAATAAATAGATAGATAAAACAAATTTAAATAATATCAAATTTAAATATTTAAAAAGAAAAGGAATAATAAATAAATAAATAAATAGATAAAACCAAGACAAACAATATTAAATTTAAATATTTAAAAAGTAAAAAAATAAAAAATAAATAGATAAATAGATAAAACAACTCATAAAAGGATGGAATTAATTGAATGAAGCACTGAATTGAAATTTAAACGAAATTAAAAGTATAAATCTTAATAAAATAAATAAATTAAATAATAAAACAGAATAAAGGACTAAAATTAAACGTGCGAAAAACGGCAAGCACCAACTGGCAAATTATTCCCAGGCCCATTAAATGCACCGTTTCAAGAGGGACTAAAACAGAAAAAGTCAAAATTAAATGGTAAAATTTAAAAAAAGAAAAAAAAGAAATAGGATTGGATTGGATTCGAAACTGCCTAAAAAGCGGAAGGACTAGGGTTGCAATTATATCCTAGTCACAAAAACACGCAGATCTTGAGGTTCTCGGGTTAAGAAATTGTGTCATGCTTTAAAACGATGTCGTTCTGGGGCTTCTGAAGCCAGGCCAAAACGACGTCGTATTAATAGCATATTTAAGTTAAAAAAATTCCAAAAAATTCATTTCAGCCCATTTTTTTTTAAAAAAAAATTGAAACCCTTTTTTTCTCTCCAAGTCATCTTTAGGCCTGCCTTCAGGTTCGACGAGCCCCACGATAGCCATCAGTCGTTGGCGACTGGCTCCGCAATTCCTGGTGGCTAGAAAACATAAACACCCCTTTTTTTAGTGTTTCGACTCCTACAATCCAGATCTGGGGTCGATGCTCACCGAAAACCCAACGAAGGTCGCAAAAATTATGGCGGACCCTTCAATTTCTGGGTTTTGAAAACCCTTTCATCAAAAAAGGGTATCACCCTTCATCGGAGGTGATGACCTCAACCACTCGCGGTGGTGGAACGCGAGCCGTCAGGTATGTTTTCAACTTTTTCTTTTTATTTTATGTTTTTTATATATATTAAAAGATTCGAGAAAATAAATAAAAGATAAATCACCTTAAAAATTTTGTATTCTATTTGTTTGTTTTTTATTTCTTCCTCCGTAAAAATACAAAAATTCTCATGGCTTTTATAGCAATATATTACACTGTTTCTTTTTATTGTTTTTTCTACTATTTTTTTGCGTGTTTTTGCTTCTATCCTTGTTCTCTCTTTTTTGCAGGTGTCCTTGGCCGGCGATGACGATGGACAGATGAGGCATTAGGCCTCGGGCGACGAAACCTCTGGCAAAGTGGAGGTAGTGGCGCACAGAAACCCTAAGGTTTCTGTCTTTTCTGCAAACAGTTTCGGTTTTTAGGCTTATTGGGCTTTGGGCTTGTAATTCGGGTAACGTATTGGGTTAGGTTGTATTCTGGGCCTTTAGTTTTTATTTATTTATTTTTGTGTCATTTGGGCTTGATGTTTTCTGTAAATGGACTGTTGTATTTTGGACTTTGTAATTGGATATATAATTTTTTATTTTTATTATTTTTTTGGTCTTTGTTTGGGCCGAGGCTAAATGGCCTATTACACTAGGTATGGTATGCGATGCGGCCAGAAGATTTGGCTTAAGTAATGACTAACGAAAGAATAAAACACAAAAAAAAAATTGTTTATGCAACATAGACTTAACCTACGCTTGCAAGGCCCAGCCCAAAGAAGAAATTCACTACGAAACTTATGGTACTAACGATAACTCAAGCCCAATCTATCCTAACCTTCGAGTAATTGCGATCTCACTCTAGTACATTTAGTATAACTCTCCCAAAACAACCTATCTTACAAAAGGTTGTCAACTAATCACTTAAAAGTGAATAAACAATAAAATTCTCTTCATAAAGGTTTCTTACATTGAACAATTGAACTCTCTATAACTCTTTCAACCTTAAATCCCACTATCCATCCATATACAAAGACTTCAAAATTATCTTCAATTAAAATGGGAAAAAAACCATTTAAATTAAAAAGCTTTAGCTTGATCTTTATCTTCTTGGGAAACAATATTTCCAAGAATTATCTTCTACAAGTCTCATGTTTGGACTTGGACTCTCCAAAGCCTACTGTCGAGATAAGAGTAAGATCTCTTCAAGTGTCATACTCGTAACAAACTCTTCCATATTGGAGTCTTTCAAACGTGTTGCATCAGACAAATATCCCATGTTTTTGTTGTTGATAAGATAACTATAAGGATGAATATAAAGTCAAAAAATTCCAACCAAAGCAAAATGTGGTTACAATGAAAAACACCACTTGCTTAGCAACCTAACTCTTAACATATTATGTTGATTTGGTCCTAATTGTAAATTTTTTGGGAGAAAAAAAATGGAGGGATGAGAAAGTAAATTAGATTCCAATCAAGAAAAGCTTTTCCATTTGAGTAAAACTGCTTTTCAAAAGCTAAAATTTTCAAGCAAAAGTTACTTGTTTAGCATAGCCTTTTAACAAGCACATCTAAACAAAGCTTATGTCAACATGATTTTTATTCTAAAAATTCATAAAAATGTAACAAATACATAAAAAAATTTCAAAAAAATAAAAAAATATATAATAAGTTAAAGAACACATAAAAATCATTAAATTTATTTAAAAATAAAAAATAATTAAAATTTTCATATGTATTTACTGAAACCAAGATACAGAAGTTGTTAAGAATCATGAAACTTTAACAATTTTTGGAAAACAAAACTCACAAACCAACATTAATTCAAGCAATTCAAAAAGATGATCAAGTAGCTAGAAAGTTTGCATCCATTGTATTCTGACAGCTTTAAAGGTAACATAGATGGCATGAATTCATTAGAGCTCCAAGGCAAAGCTACTTACGAATAAAACTAAATATGCTATAGCGAAATGCACTACATTGCAATCTGATGGACACTATCTTACAACTCAATTCAATGTTGTTACAATTGTTTCTAGTATACTAGAGTATAACAATAGTTGCACTCCTTGAGTAATTAGCATTCTTGTTCCCTATAAAAATTAGTAAAATTCCCAACTTTTTCTCTCTCTAATCAAACAAAAATGCCACAATAAACTTTAAACAATCCAACATAAAAACGAGTCATAGGTATCAATCTTATTGCACTCACTTTATATATTATTCTCTCATCTAACATCCATTCCTCCTCCTCCATTTCTTCATTTTTGTTATCAAAAATTGATTTATTATACTACTTTCATTTATGTCTTGTTTCAAAATTTTATATATTTTTTGAATTTATATATTTAATTTTTTAAAAAAGAATCAATATCAAATTCGCTAAATTTTTAACATTAAAACTAAACGGAAAAATTGTAAATATTAAAATTTTAATTTATCAATAAATTGGAGGACAAAAAACACATTCTGCATGTTGGAGGATGGAAACGAAAATTTAACTCACATCCACTATTTATTGCTGAGAGCAAGTTAGAATTGTTGACAAATTACTTGCTATGAATTTGGTTTTGGATTAAAAAAATTTTGGGGATAATTTAGGTTCCAATACAGTTAGCCCAATCTAATGAACACATGTCATAAAATGTGGCAGCTAGTTAGATTGTTGACAATTTGGTTGCTATTGGACTTACATCAATATAGTGAGTTTGAATTGAACCAAAGTGAATAGGATGTTTCATTTAAGTCAGGTCTATGAACAGTTTTCTATAGGGATATTGTTCATTCAAGTCAAGTATATATAAAAGATTAAGGTTAATTTACCCAAATAATATAAAAAAATTAAATTCTGAAATGGGTTGTCAATGTGATTAATTACGGAAATAGTATGTTTTTTAGGTGGAATCTTTTTCATATCCGCCACCACCTTTTTTTTTATAATATTTTTCTAATTTTTTTAAATATTATTTTATTAGTGGTGCCTTTCTCATAGGCGACACCACTTGTATTATTTTTTTAGGTACAATACATGACCTGTGTATATGTACGAATGTGGTATGGGATAGGTGGGGTCGCAGGCACCACTTGTGACTCCTATTTGATAGGCGCCACTGGTGACTCCTACCTTATAGGCGCCACTAGTGCTTAATTTTTCACCTATTTACACTCACCTGAAAATCAAATGAGCAGGAGATATCCAAAACATTTAACAGAACTGAAGTAAGAAGATAAGGAGAAAAAAGAACGAAAGGAAAACAAAAAGAAGGATAATATATTTTAGTTTATATCTTTTAAAATAGAATGGAGAGTTTTGTTCGTAATTTTGTTATTTGAAAGTTGTTTTGTTAGGTTATTAATTTTGTTAGCTTCTAAATGAAAATTTTTGAATTAAAAATTTTATGTAACTTTTTTGCTATTTGAAACTATTTTGAGAATTTTAAATTTTTTTAACAGATCTAGTATTGAAGATAGAGAATCAGTTTTTCATATGTGTTTATTTCGATTGAGAAACTTTGACATCAACTATGAGATGTATATTTGAATGTCGCCAACAAGTTGCAATGAGATTTAATAGAAATATCTCGTTTGATAATATAAAGAAAAGAATTAGTGTAAAAAATTGATAAACGTTGTGAAAGAAGGATCTCGAAACCTTTATACAAGTTTCTAGTTTCAACGGATCCCATAAAATTCACCAAAATTGAACTTGTAGACGATGAAGATGTGGAGACAATGGTGCTCTTTACTGTAGGACTCGGAGCTACCAAAATACACCGATTCAGTTATTTGATGAGTTAGCTGGTGTGGAGCAAACTAAAGATCTCACTCCATTAGGTGAAGAACATGGAGCTCAAGAGCCATGTATGGTGGTTTCGATATCGTACATTGATAGTCAATCGACTATACACGATATCGACATCGATCTTAATGTTGTACCCTAAACTGATGTGGTTGGTGATGATATATACCATAGTAGTCATCCTTCTGATCACGAGGTTGATAGTGATAGTGATCTCGACGTGAACGAGGTCCCGGATGATATTGTCAACAAAGGCGTGATAGACGATGGAAATGTTAACGTGTCTTCAATAGAGAACCAGATTCATCGTATTGTGATACGCAACAATGCTAGGGAACACATGTCGCGGATAGACCCTGATGCGGCGCACGTGACCGAGTTCATGAAGTACCCTAAAATACTACCTACTCACCGGCTGGTTGTTGATTCTGATCCTAAAGAGTTGTTCATGGGTCAAAGATTTGAAAATAAGGAAGAGTGCGTATTTGCCATTAATTACCATAGCATGAATATATTAGTGGACTCCAAAGTCGCAGTATCTAAACCGACATTATATATTGGGGAGTGTTGGAGGTCGAAGGCTGCAATTAGAAAAATACGAGCTACATTTATCCAGAAGCCGCAGAAGTAGGAGATATGAAAATTTGTTGGCCTCACACATGCACTTCAACACATATGATAGAAGATCATCAAAAATTTGACAAAACTACCTGTAAGTGCATCATGCCAATGGTGAAAGACATGCCAACCATTAAAGTTTTGGTACTGATTGTCGAAATGTTGTTCATTAACTCACTACCATACCCCACAACTGTAAGGGAGATTCGATCTTTCCTTGGTCATGCAGGTTTCTACAGGAAGTTCATTAAGGACTTTTCGAAAATTGCGCAACCTCTCTGCAACCTATTACAGAAGGACAAGGAATTCGAGTTTGACCAATCATGCAGAGAAGCGTTTAACACACTCAAACATAAGCTCGTTTTGGCACCTATTGTTCAACCACCAAATTGGAGTTATCATTTCGAGATAGTGTGCGATGCTAGTGACCATAGCGTGGGAGCAGTCCTTGGACAAAAGATGAAGAAAGAACCACACGTCATCTCCTATGCCTCTAAAACTTTGGACGCTGCCCAAATCAACTATTCAACCACTAAAAAAGAGTTTCTAGCTATAGTCTTTGCCATAGAAAAATTTTGTTCACATTATTAGGAACTAAGATTGTGGTTTTTTCTAATCATACAGCCCTCAAATATCTGATCGGGAAAAAGGAAGCAAAATCGAGACTTATAAGGTGGATACTACTACTGCAATAATTCGATCTCAAAATAAAAGACAAAAAGGGACGTGAAAATTTGGTGGCTGACCATCTGAGCCGAATTCCTCCATCAAAGGACGTAACACCACTTAAAGATGATTTTCCGGATGAAAACTTCCTTGTTGCCTAAACGATTTTTCCTTGGTATGCAGACATGGTGAATTATCTTGCTACAGGTATGGTCTCTCCTAACCTTTCGCGATCTGAAAAAGACAAGATCAAACGTGAGTCTCGATACTATATTTGGGATGACCCCTATCTTTGGAAGTACTGTTCCGACCAATGCATTCCTAAAATTGAGGTAAAATCAATTCTATCCTTTTGTCATTCTTATGCATGTGATGGGCATTTTGGCCCCAAAAGAACTGTGCATAAAGTACTTGAATGTGGACTATATTGGCCAAATATTTTTTGTGACTCATATCTATTTTGTAAAACTTGCGAAAAATGTCAAAGGGTAGAAAACTTGAGCCGAAAAAATGAAATGCCTTTAACCCCTGTACATGTCTGTGAAATTTTTGATATATGGGGCATTGATTTTATGGGCCTTTTTGTCTCGTCATTCAGGAACATTTATATTTTACTTGCTGTTGACTATGTGCCAAAGTGGGTGGAAGCAAAAGTCACTCGTTGTGCTGATGCCAAAATAGTAGTCGATTTTCTTAAAAGTTATATTTTCTCCAGGTTTGGCACACTGCGAGCATTGATCAGCGATTGAGAGACGCATTTTTGCAATAAAGTAATTGATACGCTTTTGTAAAAATATAGAGTGGTGCAACGAGTCACTACAGCTTGTCACCCACAATCGAACGGTCATGTGGAAGTGTCGAATCAAGAAATCAAGTTGATTTTCGAGAAGACCGTTAAGCCAGGTAGAAAAGACTGGAGTTTGCGTCTTAACGATGCATTATGGGCATACCGAACACCTTATAAAGGACCCATAGATATGTCTCCTTATCGACTAATTTTCGGAAAACCTTGCCATCTCCTTATTGAGCTAGAACATAAGGCATTTTAGGCAGTCAAGCAATGCAACATGGAGTTGGAAGCTGCAGGTAAGCATCGTAAGTTACATATTCAGGACATTGAGGAAATTCGACGAGAAGCGTATGAGAGTGCCCAAATTTACAAAGATAAGGTCAAAGCGTACCATGACCAAAAGATAAACCGCAAACAATTTATGGTAGGACAGAAAGTATTACTTTATGACCCTACATTGAGAATTTTTGCAGGTAAGCTTCGAACTAAGTGGTTAAGGCCTTTAATTGTTACTCACGTATTTCCACATGGTGCAGTAGAGGTTAAAAGCGAAGTATCCGGAAAAATTTTCAAAGTCAACGGACAGCGATTAAAGCCTTTTTACGAGAACTTTCAAGTCCACCTGGTTGAGGAATTAATCCTCGAAGAGTCGACTGAATAAATTTCTAGGACGTTGAGCTAACGACATTAAAAAATCGCTACTTAGGAGGCAACCCAAATTTATTTTCATTTATTCTCATTTATTTAATTTTCAATTTAAGTCAGGGTGTAAATAAATAAATTAATTCTTATTTAACTCAGTCAAATTGATGTTTTCAGGAACACTATAAAGGTCATGAATTTTCAAGAAGACAAATAATGATGGTGGCATGGGCACGACTTACTAATTTGGTGACAGTGAAAAAAAATACTCAAATTTCCTAACCTTCATGAAATCCCCAAAAAAAACCAAATCAAATAAATATTCACACCCTCATTTAACCCACTTACCCTAAACCAAATAACCCACCAAAATCCACATCCAACACCCATCCATCAACCCAACCTAATTAACTTACCTACCCAAATAAACCTACCATACCCAATACCCACATAAACCCAATACCCAAGATTTGCCCAATAACCAATACCTAACCCAATTACCTCACCCAGCCTAAAATAAACCAAATAAAAAAAATAAAATTAAAATTAAAACACCCAAATGCCTAATTCCCCAACTCATTTTCTCCATCTTCTCCATCTTCTTCATCTTCTTTAAAACAAAACCTATACCCAACACCAAGCCACGCCGTCACCACCGTCACACCCCCCACCGCCGACCGTCGTCGTTGCACCCCGTAGTAGGCCTCGCACCACGCCACCCCGCACCACTGTCGACGAGCCCTCACCCACGCCCCACCTCTATTTTTTCCTTTTCCCTCTTCCCCATGCCATTCGACGCCAATCTCCACCACCGAGCTACCGCAGAACGGAGGCTTCCACCATACGCCACCGCTCTTCTCCTTTCTAAACCCCATTTTCTCTTCATTTTCTTCCTCAACAAAACAAAGAAAAAAACCCAACTCCCATTACTTAAACCGCCTCCAAAACCGAAACCACCAAAATACCTTTTCAAAAAATTGGCCCAACCTAAATGTTGCCACCGCTTCCATACGCCGCTGCTGCCACAGCGCTTAGTATCCATCGTTTACGGCTAGGACTACTGGGGTATCTAATCCCATTCGCTCCACCGTCACACCATCGCCTCAGTTACTAGTGCCAACTATTCGTGTCATCTACACGGACACCATGGTTTGAACACGGAACCAAATGGCCGACAACTTTTCGGTCTCACTCCATCAAAATCGGCACCGGTTCTCTGCCCCTCCAGTCGTCTATATAGCCGACGTTTAACCTTCTTCACCTCCTCCTAGACGAACGACCCCACCAACGAGAGCCCGTCGCTAACAACGTTCCACTCCGGTCGAACCAGAACACTCGGACAACAGCTCCGCTCTTTTTGAAAGGTCTAACCCTAACCCTTAATCTACTTTACCTTTACTGACATATCATGCAGGTAACTCGGATGAGGCTCGAACATCTAGCGACCATGTCAACCCCTCTGCAAACAAACGTGTTGCCCAACGCCAAACACGATCGTCTGCTACTCGAAGTCATCGACAACAGACAAGTAAACCAACGACACCACCGCATAATAGTATTGACACTGCTGAAAATTCAAGTCCACCCCCTCGCCCGATGAATATGTTCGACCAACACGAAATAATCAACGTAATAGACGAGGTCGTGCCAATACCATTCCCACTGAAGGACGATTGCGAGGGTTTTTGGACTTTTTGACCCCAAAGCATCGTACACGATATGATGACATTCGACAACGCCCACTCCCGGTCTGTAAGCAAATCGATTCCATCACTCTTAATAGGCTAAATATTCATGATGCTATGACTACTTATTTTAATGCTATTGGTTGGAGCTCTTTTGCAAACATATCCTGTGATGCATATTATGAGTTAATATATGAGTTTTACACCACATTTAGCTTCAATACTACTGCATTACAGACTGTTGAAACACAAAACATTATATGTTTTTATCTGTTTGGAAAAGACTTTCGGATGTTGATATCTGATTTTAATATTGCCATGGGTTTCGTTGACCCTGACGATATTCAATCTGATTCCTATCATACTGCTTTGTTAGATATCCCGAGCGACTTTAATGCTCTAGATGCCTATTGTGTTTCAACCTATTCTAATCAAATTTATAATCCGAAAACCACAAAAGACTTATTGGTGCATGAACCTGCTTTAAGATATATTCACTGATTTTTGGCATTTAGTTTTTCGAGACGAAACGATTCGTCCTCTGTCTTAACGAGAAACGAGAACTGAATTATTTTTCTTATGGTGTATGCATTCTGGTTATAAAGTTAATTTAGGATATTGGTTTACACAGAATTTTCATGCTGTTTTGCAATATAACCGTCCTCTAATACTTGGGTCGTATATTACAAACTTAACCTCTACACTTTTTCCCTCTGAAATCGATTTTTCGTCCTTGACATGTGCATATCATATGGACAGCCTAGATAAATATTGTTTGGATTCTATGGGTTTGCTTTTCGGCATCCCTACTGCATATTTTTTTGTTCCTCTAGGTACACGGACTGCTCGTGGGAATATGGTTTTTTGCCAATGCCTACATTTCACTACTCGAGAACGAGAGGAACGGCCTCCAACTGTGGAAGCCCGTTTAAGCAGAATCAAAGCGCGACTTGGAGCAATGGAAACCCAAGTCTCTACAATCCTAGATATCCTGCAGAATCGTTACTCCCAACACCAACAAAATCATTAACATATATGGGGAGTGTTGTCAACCTTTACTTTTTATTTATTTGGGCTGCTGACTTTTATTTCATATAATATATGCTTGAGGACAAGTATAGATTAAGTAGGGGATGGATGGTAAATTTGCATGATTTTTGCTGCACGACTCACTTTTGCATGTGTTCAATCTTACGTTAAATTCATTTGATAGTTTATTTAACATTGAGCCTTTAATCTCATACTTAACTAATTTGGACAATTGGGCAAATTTTGAATTAAAATGTTCAAGTATATAAATTAGTCGACATGTGTGTTTTAAAGTTGATATATGTAGCTAGATTTTTTCATATGAATTGATTGTTTGGAAAATTATATTTGCTTGTGCATAAATAAAAATAAATAAATAAAGGTTCAAGTTATGAGTGAAGTTTCGAAAACGTGACAGGATCGAGTAACCGGAATAAGGTGCTTGGGTTGTCATCTTATCTTGCGTCAAAAGGTTCGAGTGACAAGTCGATAACTTATAAACATTCCGCTAACTAAGCCTTCACACAAAAATAATAATAATAAATGAATAAATAAAAATTTAAGACTGTTTGAACCGAGTAACTGGAATAGGGTGCTTGGGTTGTCATCCTAGTTCGCGTAAAAAGGTTTGACCACATCAATAATTTTATTTTTCTAATGCATAGTTAATTAATAATGCCTTGCAAATTATTAGATTCAAACTCAATTTAATGAAATTATTTAGTTCACATATTTCAATTTTATGACACTTGTTGATCAAACTTTATATCTTGAGCATTTATTTATTTCTGCCTAAGTTGTTTACATTGATTATGTATGTAGAAAAGAGGCTCGATTTTTAATAAATTGTAGAATAAAATTTTAATGTTTGAAAGAACAACATGCTTGAGGGCAAGCATGAGCTAAATAGGGGGAGTTGATAAACATATTAATTTACATGATTCTTGTGCTTAATTTGGTTTATTTCTGAATTGATCCCTGCTTAATTGGTGTTTTTATGATTTAATCTTTTCAGGGATGCAATTGGTCAAAAAAGAGCAAAAAGGGTCAAATTGAAAGACAAATCGTTGAATCGGGGCCAAATCAAAAGGATGGAGAAAGCCAAGGATTTATCATATATTTTGACTTTGTAAAAAGCTAAAAATAGGAAGATATTATGTTGTTTTATTTTATTTTATTTTATTTTATTTTATTTTATTTTATTAATTTAGGTTAAGCTATTTTTAGTAAACCCCATGTATATAAATAGGGGCTTTTAGTTCTTAGAAAATCATCGCTTGTCTTTACATTCCTATTTCATTTTGGAATTGAATTACTCTCTCTCTTGTATTTCCTTCTTCAATTTGGAATTGGAATATCATTTCCTTTCTCTTCAATTTGACGTTACATTTTGTAGCATTGTCTCCAATTTTTGTTTCTTTTCCATAATTGGGCCAATTGCTCTACAAGTCATTTCCATTCATTTCTTCACCATAATCCCCGAATTTCTCTCCAAGCTCACAAAGCATGAACAATTTCATGCTTAACTAAATTCTATCTTGGCTTTAGGCCGGTGTTCTTTCCGGTCGAGAATTGTGAGATTTGTACTCACGCTTAAAATCCTTCCAATTGATATTCACCTTTTTCCTAAGTATCGGGATTGACAACTCATCCCTTAAGGATAATTCGATTTCAAGTCAAAAAGAGCTCGTTGGGTTGGAGTCATGTTTTCTGACGGTTGGAGAAACGAATCGGCTGTGCTGTATTTGGATCTTCGAGAACAAATCAAGGAAGAGGTGATAGGGTTTAAACGACCCACGCGGTTGAGGCCGTTAATTCGAGTTGGGTTCTTCAAAACGCAAGGCTACTGAAATATTAAATCGGGAACACGTGTATCTCGATTAGACTATTGGTAAGGGTTGGTTTGCAGGACGTATCGGGACCAGCTATGAGAAGAAGAATTGGTGGTTAAGACGTTCTTAATCACTATAACCAGCTTATCATTTGAAGGAGAAGATCAATTTTCGAGGATCGATTCTTAACACTGAATTTATCGAGTCTAAGGCTAAGGCTTATTACATTTGATTGCAAACCCCAATTTAATTTCTAATTTATTTAATTATTTATCTTAGTAGTTTTAATTATTTAATTTCTAATCAATCTCAAAATCCCCTGATTTACTTATTTATTTGCTTATTTTTCAGCTAGTACGTTTTGAGTCGTGGGCACGACTCTAGCCACGACACTTGACACGACATTCTGCTCATAAGCCAAACTCGAAAGTTGATTAGAGTACCAATCCCTGTGGACTCGACCCTACTACCACTCTTACTACTATTTAGAATATTTAGTAGGAATTATTTTTTGTGGATTCGACGCCCATCAACGATCCATCTGAAGTACGCTCCCCAACTGGTTGTTCCACATTGTAATACCCAATGATTTCCATGTTTTCCCCACTTGTTGATCCCATAGATCTCCCCCAATCGTATTGGCAGTATCAGATATACTGTATGCAACCGAACTACTAGAGTACTCGATCAGTAACAGCCCGAAAATTTCTACAGTAAGATATTATCCTTGATATAGTAAAATGAGGAAATAAAGTGACAAGAAGAGGAAATTTGAGTTATGTCATTGGGAAGTAAATTATGACATATTAATTCAAGAAAGGACTAAATTGTAAAAGTGAGAAAAGTTTTGTTGCCCAAGAGTAAATACTCAAAATTTAAGAGGTTGAAGTATAAATATGAAAAATTGAAAGACCAATAGTGCAAATATTTTATGGGTGGAATGATCTAGAAACTAAGAAAAATAGATGAATTAAGACCAAATTGAATAGGTGAAGAATTATGAGGGACTAAATAGCAATTTTACCAAATTAAGTGATGACTCAAGGATGAAATTTTAAAAGATCACAAAGGGCAAAATGGTTAATTGGAAGAGAAAAAATCTAGAAAGTAATGATGATGTGATGATATTTTATAATTATTTAATTAGAAAAAATATTATTTTATTAATATTTAATAAGATATTTTTTATTATTTTATTATTTTATTTAGTATATATATATGTGTGTGTGGAAAGAAAAAAAGAGGAGAGGAAACAACACCATCCATTTCCATGCATCCCACTTTAGAAAGAAAGAGAAGGAGAAACTTTCCTTTCTTTACAATTTAGTCCTTCCACCAAAAATTCACCATTTTCACCTAGAAATCAAAAGAATTTCCATAGCTACCAAGAGAGAAAAATGTTAAGGAGACTAAGGGGAGTTAGAATATCAAGTTGGATTCAAGAAACAGAAGCTGGAGGAGAGAGAAAAAGCAAGTTAAAGATTGAAATCAATAGGATAAGGTAAGAATTTTAAGATTTCAATATATTTTAAGTAGAGTTTCTCATGTAAGGTAATATTAAAGCATGAAAATGATGTTAAGGTAGAGTTTTCTTATATAAGGTTCTATATTCTTGATATATTAGTGAAAGGAAATAAGAGAAAATGATGGGAAATATGGTAGAGAATGGAAATAAGGGTGTTATAAACTTGGTAATCAATATGTTGCACTAAAACAGTCTTAAACAGCAGTAGTAGTCAAATTTTGGAAAATCACCAAAAATTTTGGAAATTTAATTAGAGGTTTAATAAAATATGAAATTAAAGGTTACTGAGTCTAGTTTTTCATAGAAGAAACGATGTAAGCAATGGAATTGTAAATTGTGAGATATAATAAATGTTATGAGACAAGGTCAGAATGATTTTGGGTTCCCTTGTTCTAACTTTGGAAAATCATAAAAAATTGGATAAAAATAATTAGGGCCTTAAATTTATATGATTAGAATCCTGAATGAGTCTATTTTCAAGAGAAACAAAAGAAACATCATTTGAATCCTGTACGAGGAGATAATTAATTTTTAGTAAAGAATGGTCAAAACTGTCAGACAACAGAATAGAGGTGAATTTAAAGAATAAACTGTACTTATTGGGTAAACCAAAAATTCTGAAAATTTTATGGTAAGAAGATATGTAAGTCTAGTTTTAGGAAAAATTAGCGGATCTTAATTTTGAATTCTTTAGCTCAAGATATAAATAATTTAGTGACTGTGACTCAAATGGATAGTTTTGAATATACATATAAGTAAATAGTGAAATTATTGATAATGTTATTTATAGCATGTTATATAAATTAATGATGTGGAATGGAGAGGAGGAGGAGAAAAAAATGTGTGAGTATTCAACTAGCATGACTAATTTGTATATTTTAAGCTCAGGGACTAAATTGAATAAAAGTAAAACTTTATGGGTAATTTTGTAAAAATGTTAAAAATGACCAATTTGCATGAAATGGATTATTTTATTATTTAAAACTACAAGAATTTTATTTCCTGAGCCTTTGGATGAAATCGTCATTAATTAAAAGCTTAGGGGCAAAATGATAATTTTGTTTAGAGCATTAATTGAATGTATTAGAACATGAAATAAATGAAAACAATTATCAAATTTATTTATAAAGATCCAGATGACTCAAATACGAGACTTGAACATGGAAAAGAAAAGATATTGGATTAATGAAATTATAAACATTAACAAGCAACGAGGTAAGTTAATGTATCTTTAATTGTATTTTTTTTAAATGCTAGATGAAATAAAATGTCTAATAAATAAATTGGTAACTCTGGTAATGCTCCGTAACTCTATTCCGATGATGGATTCAGGTTAGTGGCGTTACACGATTACCATGATACCACTCCACTGTCTGAAAATTGATAACGGGTGCGCTAATGCACCATAGGTTTGAATGGACGTGGGTAGACGAGGGAATAACCACCATAAATTTTGGAACAAAATACGACATCCAAATGAACTGCACAGTTAATAACATGGTTATATTAACGCAGGTCGAGTAAGATAAAATAATAAAATTAAGTTGATATTGGAAAAATCTACCCCCTTTCCAGCATGATTTTCGATCATTAGACGGTATATCAGAACCATGTATGACATTCCAATACTCGGATTAGTGCTCCATCTATGAAAACAAATTGTTAAAATAATCTAATCTAAAAAAAAGTCAACTAATTGTTATAATGAGTAAAAATTCATCACCTATTAACAAGTGGAAATACGTATGATTGGTGACTAATGGATGCCAAGAATAGCATACAGTAAAGTGCCCACGACTGCAACAATATGAAGCATCCGCCTATGTCTACCACAGAAGGATCTGCCATCCGACAGAGTTTGCAATAAAACATGGCTAACACTGCGGACCCTCAATTGTACAGACGAGTGTTATGCAAATTAGATAATAGGGGAAGTACATCAAGTGGACCCTATTGTCGTTTGCATCTGACATGAGTACACCCCCTATAAGGTGCATAATATAAGCTCGAACGACATGCATCACCTCCCATTCATTGCCAGTACTTGGAAAATGCTTGAAATTGACCTTTAGCCATGAAAAACTCAAACCCGTAAATTTTCTCTCACTTGGCGAGTGTCCAAGTAAGTCATAGCAAAGGGTAGCCGACCTAGAGATCAAACTTATGCCAGTGACTGTATTCCCGTCAATGGGGAGCCCGAGCTGTAGTGCAACATCCTCTAGAGTGATGGTGCACTCCCCGCACGACAAATGAAATGTGTGGGTCTCTGAACGTCGTCGTTCGACTAAATAGGGAATCAAGTTGTATCGCAGATCAAAGGCCCAGATCAATGCCGCTAATCCAAACCCGGCTACCTCCAAGTATGGCATTACGCGTTCATTTGGAAAAAACCCTACACTATTAACACGGTCACTCAATGCGAGGTACGGGCCCTAACTTATTAAATTAGCAAAATAGTTAATACAATATAACTTAATTCCGCAAATAATATGAGTTTCAAATAAAAATTTAATTACCATCTCATTAATAGTATTTGATATGTGATTATTATTAATCAAAGAACCCATTTGTTGCAAATCTGTAATTAAAAAAATAAATTCCTTTAATTTGTTGAAAAAATACAATAAATAATTTCGAATTTCAAAAATAGAAAAACACGGTAAATATCTCATTATTTCTCATAATTTACCTACAATAAAAAATTTTATTTTAGTTTACAATAATAATATAATTAAAATAAATATAAACTATCTAAACATAAAAAACATATGAATTAAAAAAAAATAAAAGTAGAAATAGAAACATACATGATTAGTTTCTTTCAAACAACCTATAAAATTATATAACAACAAATTTAATCAACATTTTAATAAATCAACAAAAATTTTCAAATAAATCAAAATTAAAATCAAATCAAATTATATAAAAATTACATTAAAAAATCACAAAATAATAAACTAAACACTAACAATTTATATAACTTAATCATAAGTTACTAACAAAATAACTATAAAATTATTTTTTAAAAAAATTACATTACTAAAAAATCACAAAACACTAAACTAAACACTAACAATTTATATAACCTAATCATAAATTATTAACAAAATAACTATAATTTTTTTTAAAATTACATTACTAAAAAAATCACAAAACCCTAAACTAAACACTAACAAGTTACAACCTAATCCCATAAATTATTAACAAAATAAATAACTATGAATTTTTTTAAAAGAAATTACATTACTAAAAAAATCACAAAACACAAAACATTAACAATTTATAACCTAATCATAAACTACTAACAAAATAACTATATTTTTTTAAAAAAAATTACATTACTAAAAACTCACAAAACACAACAATTTATAATAAATTACTAACAAAATATTTAACAAAATAATTTTATATTAATAAAAAATTACCAAATACTGAACTAAACACAACAATTTATAACAGAATCCTAAATTACTAACAAATTAATTTTAAAATAATTATAAAAAAACAAAAAAAAATTACATTCATAAAAAATATTAAACTAAAACCATAAACACTAAACATAAACAATTTATAAATAATAATTAACAACAAAAAAATTTCACAACATCTTAATTAAACTATTTAAATTAAAAACAAAAATTATTTACTAAAATAATACATTACCTTTCTTCTTCTTCTTCTTCTTTTCTTCTCCGTTCTCTCCTTTCTTTCTCTCCTTTCTTTCTCTCTTTTCTTCTCCACACATCAGTGCTTCATCTTGGGAGATCATGCTTATAAGGTCTCCATTTCAAATTCTTTTTCCCTTTTGAAGTTAGTAAACACTGCCTTGGCAGTGTGTTGTGCGCAGGGGTAGGGGAAGGCTGAGACGCTGGGTGCTCGGCGTGCAGGGGTGAGAGGACTGGTCACTCCAGTGTCACCTACCTGGTAGGCGCGACAAGTGCCACCTATCTGATAGGCGCAAATGGTGCCGCTAGTTCAGGTGCCGTCACACGCGCGAATATTTTTAACCTGTATTTTAACCAGTTGACATATCTTGACCTGGTATATATAATATTTTTTTAAAATAAAATAATATTTTTTAAGTCAAAAAATTTATTATAAAAAAAGTGATGGGTCTACGAGAAAAGCTCCACCCAAAAAATACTAATTTAATAAATAATCCTGTTTACAGCTTATTTCAATAATTATTTTTTTATATTATTTAGGTAAATTAACCGAGATTAACAACATATATGACCAGATGTGAAATGTGAAAGCAAGGTAAGTTTGAGGCGGTGGGTTTGGCTTGGTAGGGAATTAGAACTAGTGTAGAATCGTAGGCCTTTGTATTAAATTGAAAGGATTGTGTCTTTCACATCAGCATCTGACATCTGAATATATTGATTATTTGCTCCCAAACTATTTGAGCATCATCTGTTTGGTTAGGGGCTTACTATTTAGGCACCCCCACCCCACCTTATAGCTTTCCGAGTGGGAGCGGGAGTGGGAGTGGGAGCTTTTTGATGTTCCATCTTTTGGGTTTCATTTTTTTGACAAAAATAGTAGCAAACAATCGTTTCATCCTTGTTTCAGAAAAGATTTGTACTGAAAGTAACTAATATAATATGTAAATTTATATATTTATATATCAACACAAATAATTTTCCAATTTTCTGGGTTTTAATTTGTATGGAATGAGAAGGCATGGTCCCCCACGTCTGAGTTGGAGCAACTACCCCCACCCCTCCTGCCTTCGAGTTGATGAATAACAGCTATCACAGACAGCGTCTACTTTTGACAAAATTTTAAAGGCGGCCACGGTCATGGCCACCACTCCGTTTCTATCATCCTCTTAATTTGCCTTCGGGAAGGACGATAAAAGCAAAAAAAAAAAAAAACTAAAACCGGTCCCCCATGCCAGGCCCCAACACGTTCCCCTGTAATCTGAACCTGATGATAACATGCCTCTTCCAGGCAACCAATACCTTCTTGCTTGGACCAGACAAACAAGATTTTATCCTCTCATTCCCAAACCCCCAAAACCACATTATTGCGATTTCTTTTTCATAAACAAGGTGCTGTCCTTGTGTGGACGAATTCAAATTCACTGCTAAATAAGTTATCACCCTGGCTCCAAGTATGTTTTTCTTTCATGGAAAAGTTATTGATAATATTATTATTTAATATGAATTTATATTTAATGTATAGACAGCATATGAATTTATAAGAAACACACAATGTAATCTGTTAAAAATTAATTATTATTATTATTATTATTCATTATTTCAGAGAAGAGCCAATCAATTATAGATCTGGAGGCGAAGTTAGGTTTATGTTAAGCTCATATTAGAAGTTCATATACAATCTTCAAATATATGATATTTTATACCATTTGTGTAAATACAGGTTCAAAGGACAAGTGTCGTGCACTTAAATGCATATGTGGCAACAATTACTGTGAGGAAATGTATAGAAACAAGCACATCAGAAAGAAAACAAATGAAACTTTTCCATTGAAGTTCTAGCAAAGTCCCATCCAAGCGAAAAGGTTAAGTAACTCTTATGATAACCCCCAGCATTTGTCAAAATTCATAAATGTTAGATAAGTCAATTTGACATACCATTTAAAGAAGTTAGGTTTTTAATATTTTGCACCAGTTACTAACTATTTTACCAACAAAATAGTCGCAAGTGTCCAGCTACAGTTGAAATTCCCTGTACTTGCAAATTCCCTGTACTTGCAAATTCCCTGTTCACTCTGATCCTAACCCAACTGGACACAAATTTTGTTTATAGAGACAACACATGACATATATACCACACAGTTGGAGCCTGAAGGGCTTCAGCAAAGGCAAAGCCCTACTTATGCCAGGCCAAAACCAAAGTTTCCAACTTTTTATGTCTATCAAATGATGCAAATGCATAAATCATCGTCATTCACCATAACATTACCTTAAAAAAACTGACACAACAAAAAGAGAACAAGTTGTGAAACTATCAGCAAAGCAATGCATGCTCTTTATGCATTGACATGCATGATACATACAAATAATAAAAAGCTGCAGTTTTTTGGATTTTGCTGCTTGTTCTTTCTATGATATTTGTACATAATTTTAGATGCCAAAATACTAGTTTAAATACTCATATTTAATGAGCTTAGCTTTCCAAAAAGAAAACCTACTTTCTGTTCTTCTTCTCTATATTTCCTTGTCATGCAAACCTTACCATGATCATTATGGTATGGTTGGTATTTGACCCAAAAATCATCGTAAAAAGCTAAGCGCCTAAAACACCTTTTTCCCTACTTTTTTTCCCATCTTTATTCAATTTCCATGTCTTCCTTCAGAGAGCGATCTGAGTCTGAAAAGTAGTGGCATTGAACCCCACCTGTTGCGGCACTTGCTGCTGCTGCTGCTCAACCTCCCAACTTGCCTTGGCTATGATTCCATCATGCACAGGAACGTACTCCTAATCAAAACAAACAAGTGTTACCAGTTACAAGCAAACAAGACAGTGGAAAATAAGACCCCCCAAGAAAGTAGTCTGAGAGGTTCCTTTTCCTTTTCTTTTTTTTGGTTTTGATAAAAGAGATTCCTTTTTGTAAACCACCATATTGTCCATTCCATATATGAGCATCATGTAGTTAACAACAAACGTTTAATGACAAAAATGAAGGGAATAGAAGTCCTAGGCAACAAGTAACCCACCTCAAGCTTCTGGACCAGTTCTTTGGCATTTGGTGCAGAGACAATGATGTGGCGTTGGGAAGGTTTGATAAAGCCATCATCCACGGCTTTGTCGATGAAAGTCAGTAGATAATTATAATAGCCATCAACATTAAGCAAGCCCACCTGCATATTTTTGGAAACATAAGTTCGGTTTCAAAAGAGAGGAACCAATGGACCCAGAAATCAACTTTTTCTTTTCTATTGTGGAAACAATAACATTATGCATACTATTATTGCTTACAGGTTTGTCATGGATACCCAGCTGAGCCCAGGTTATCACTTCCAATAACTCCTCCAAAGTTCCATACCCGCCTGATACTCAACAAGAGAGCAAAATAAGCATTCTTTGGTTATATTTGTTGGACGGAAAGGGTAAAGTACATGTGAAATTGGATATTATATTTAAAAGAGTAGATGGGACCTGGTAAAGCAATAAAACAATCAGAATGGCGGGCCATTTCTGCCTTTCTTTGGTGCATGTTGGCGACGGGTCTCACTTCCCCTACCGTTTCACCAGTTATCTGTGGCTCGACATGCAACATACACTCAAGACATCATTGAAGAGCTACAGACTCCTATCTCAAAAGACAAAAAAAGAATTTGATATGCACCTCTTTGCTCATCAGAGTTCTAGGTATGATCCTGTTAACAGGAACATAACAAAATTTCATGGTCACAAATATGAGATACATTAACCAAAACCAAGAAAGTGAATAGTTCATAGGTTGATGATGAATGATGAGTGTACCCGAGAACATTCCCTCCGGCATGGTGAACAGCTTGCGAAACCAAACCCATTAATCCAATACTCCCTCCACCATAAACAAGGTCCAATCTTCTTGCCACCTTTCCCAAAACAACACAATAGAGAAAAAGAAAACCTTAAAACTAAACTAACATAAAGAAAAACAGACAGGGTTGAAAGAGATGTGTGGGAGATATTTAGAATGTACCAATTCTTGGGCTAATTCAACAGCAGCATCTCTGTAACATTTCCTCTTGCCAGTACTGCTTCCACAGAAAACACATACCCTCTTGAATCTTGATTTCACAACTTTGTTGGAAACGTGATGGGCCGAAAATTTACTTTTTATTACACACTCAATATATTACAATACGAAGATTACAAATATTTTCTCAATGACTAGATAGTCTAGCTGCTGCTAGATTTTAACTCACTCAAGGTTTGCTAACCTTCTCACTCTCACTCACGTTGCTTCTCTTATTTCTTTTTTCTTCTCATTTTTCTTCATTACAACACAAGTTCAAGCCTCTATTTATAGGCTGATAAAGTGACAACAAATGTGGCTATTAATCCACTTAATTTCCAGCCACAAAACATCTCAATAATGGAGCACTTTGTATGGCTAAAATTTCAGCACTTTGCATGGCACAAAATTGCTCCACGTCTCATGCTTCTAGATTATGCTTGGAGTGGGTTTGATTTCTAACACTCCCCCTCAAACCCAACTTTCATACCGAGCTTCTCCTTGAATTTGTTGAATGTCTCCACTTTCAACGGTTTTGTGAAAATATCTGCCAGTTGATCTTCTGTCCTGCAATGGACCAACTCCACGTTTTTGTTTTTCACTTGCTCTCGGATAAAATGATACTTCGTATCGATGTGCTTGCTTCGGCTGTGCGACACCGGATTCTTGGCAAGTGATATAGCGGATTTGTTGTCAACGTAGATGGTAATTGGACCTTCATTTGAAACACCTATTTCTCCCAAAATATTCTTCAACCACATTGCTTGGCATGTACAAGTTGCTGCGACCATATACTCTGCTTCACATGTTGAGAGAGCAATTGTTTGTTGCTTCTTTGACGACCATGAAAAAACTGCGGAACTGATGTGGAATGCATATCCGGAAGTGCTTTTCCGATCATCCAAGTCTCCCCCATAATCGCTATCTGAGTAGCCAACTAATTTTGAATCTTGTGAGTGGGTATAGAATAAACCATGGTTCATCGTACCTTTGATATATCTCAAAATTCTTTTTGCGGCAATTAAGTGGTCTTGCTTCGGCTTCTCCATGAATCTGCTCACCAATCCTACTGCATATGTAATATCTGGTCGTGTGATTGTCAAATACCTTAAACTTCCAACGAGACTTTTAAACAACGTCGGATTTATTGACTCCCTTGTCGAATCAACACTTAGCTTCATCCCTGGATCAGCTGGCGTGACTACTGGCTTGCAATCCTTCATTTTGAACTTGTTCAAAATCTGCTCCGCATACTTCTTTTGAGAGACAAAAATTCCATCTTACATTTGTTTCACCTCGACTCCAAGAAAGTATGACATCTCACCGATATCTGTTATTTCAAATTCTTTAGTCATAGCTTTCTTGAAATCATCAGACATACCTGGATTGTTTCCGGTGAAGATCATGTCATCCACATATAGGCATACGATCATGATATCTCCATATCCATTCTTCTTTGTGTACAGGGTGTGCTCGTGCGGGCTTTTGATGAATCCATTTCTTCGGAAGTACTCGTCGATCCTTGTGTTCCATGCTCTTGGGGCTTGCTTCAATCCATACAAAGCTTTCTTCAATCGGTAGACTTTGTCTTCCTTTCCTTGTATGCTATATCCAGGTGGTTGTTCTATGTAGACTTCCTCCTCCAAGTAGCCATTCAGGAATGCAGACTTGACGTCCATCTGATAGATTTTCCATTTGTATTGTGCTGCGACCGCTATGAGAAGCCTAATTGTGTCTATTCTTGCGACTGGAGCAAATATTTCATCATAGTCCACTCCTTGTCTTTGCTTGTAGCCTTTGGCGACTAGTCTTGCCTTGTATTTCTCTACTTTTCCTTCTTTGTTGGTCTTCGTCTTGTACACCCACTTGACACCAATCGGGCTATGTCCTTCTGGCAGACTTGTTAGCTCCCACGTGTCATTCCTTCTTATTGCAGCAATCTCCTCGTCCATGGCCTTCTTCCATTTATTGTCTTCAATTGCTTCTTCGTATGTCACTGGATCACATTCTGTCATTAGACAGAATAGTGAATAATCGAACTGCGTCTCTACAGGTTCCGTAGAATTGTAGATGTCGTTGAGACTCCGTGTTCTTGTGGGTGCTTCATCTGAGCTGCTGCTTCCGCTGCTGCTGGTTGGTGACGAAGGGGCTGTTGTACCAGGACTTTGATCATCGCCTTGTTCTTCTTGGTTGATGACATCATTGTCGTCTTCGTTGAAAAATAATCCTTCCACTTTCTTTTCTTCTTCACTCCATCTCCAGTAATCCGCTTCATCGAACTCGACATCTCTTGAGATAATCAATTTCTTAGTAAGAGGATTATAAAGTCTGTAGGCCTTACTTCTTTTGTCATAGCCTATAAAGATACACTTCTCTCCTCTATCGTCAAGCTTTTTCCTCTGTTGCTCAGGAACGTGTGCATATGCAATGCATCCAAAATTTTGAGGTGTCCAACTCTTGGCTTGTGATCGCTCCATGCTTCTTCTGGTGTCTTGTGTCTTACACTTTTTGTTGGACATTGATTCAACAGATAAACTGCGCATTCAACGGCTTCAGCCCAGAAAGTTCTCGGAAGGTGTTTACCTTTTATCATGCTTCTTGCCATATCCAGAATTGTCCGATTCTTCCTTTCTGCAACTCCGTTTTGTTGTGGAGTGCGTCTGGCTGTTAACTGATGAATGATTCCATGATCCTTGCAGAAACTTTCATAAAGCTTTGCAGTATACTCGCCTCCTCTATCGGATCTGAGTATCTTCAAATATCGACCACTTTGTTTTTCCACCATTGCTTTGAACTCCTTGAATTTTTCTAGGGCTTCCGATTTTGCTTTGAGAAAATAAACCCAACATTTTCTGCTATAATCATCAATAAAAGTTAGGTAGTACCTGTTTCCACCGAGTGATTCAATGTCGTACGGACCAGATATGTCGGTGTGTACAATTTCCAATGGTCTTCTAGCTCTTCGAGATTTTCCTACTTCAAATTTCTGCCTATGCTGCTTTCCTTTGACACAGGCTTCACACAGTTGATCTGGATGATTAATACTTGGTAATCCATTCACCATATTTGTCTTCGACAACAGCTTCAAGCCAGAAAATCCGAGATGTCCGTACCTTAAGTGCCACAACCATGATTCATTCTTCAGATCCGTCTTCATGCATTTTACTTCTCCAGACTCGATGTCGAGGGTGAAAAGACGATTTCGCGTCATATCAACTCGAACAACTAATTCTCCACTTTTGTTTCTGATGGCGAGTGAGCGGTCTTTCATATGAACTTCATATCCTTTTTCTAGGAGTTGACCAAGACTGATCAGGTTGCTCTTCAAATCTGGTACGTAGTAAACGTCTGAGATGTACTTCTTCTCTCCATTCCTTTGTGTTATAACAACCTTGCCCTTTCCTTTGATTTCTGCATGTGAGTTGTCTCCAAAAGTTATTTGTCCATGAACTGTTTCATCTAATTCTGTGAACAGCTCCTTTCTTCCACACATGTGGTTGCTTGCACCGTTGTCGAGATACCACACACTTCTCTTGCGATCTTCATTTTCTCCGTAAGTGAGAAAGACACTTGATTCCACTTTTTCGTTGCCTTCTGCTGCGACTGCTACATGGTTTCTTTCATCCACTTTGTGTGTTGATCTGCACTCGTAACTGAAATGTCCATACTTGTTACAGTTGTAGCATTGTACCTGAGATTTATTTTCTTGAAATCTGCCTCGGCCACGACCTCTAGATCCACGTCCACGGTTGGATGTTTGATAATCTTTATTTTCTTGATATCTCCCATATGATTGATTTCCACGTCCTCGTGATCCTCTTCCTCCTCTGTTTCCACCACGGTAGCCTCCACGGTATCCTCTGCGGTTTCCTCTTCCTTGGTTAAAGTTATTACTTGTTTCTCCGTCGTCGACGGACAACTTGCTATGCAAGGCTTGATCAAGATTTTCACTATCTTCATTTAGCTTCATCTTTTGCTCATGGGCTTGCAGAGAACCCACAAGTTCTTCGAGCGACATCTTTGACAAATCTTTTGATTCTTCGATGGCAACGACTACGTACTCGAATTTGCGTGTGAGTGACCGTAGAATTTTCTCCATCACTCTTACCTCGTCAAGAGTTTCTCCATTTCGTTTCATTTCATTTACCACCGATTTTACACGATTGGCATAGTCATCGATATTCTCGGAGCTCTTCATTTTTAACATTTCAAATTCAGCTCTAAGTGACTGAAGGCGTACCTTTTTAGCTTTTTCTACACCTTGAAATGATTTTTGCAAAATCTCTCATGCATTCTTCGCGTTCTTCACATCTGATATTTTCTCGAAGGTTGATTCATCCATACCTTGAAAGATACTATTCAAGGCCTTTTGATCCTTCTTTCGTGCTTCTCATAACGCCTTCTTAGCGTCATTTGATAAAGCTGCTTCTGTAGCGGCATCTCCGGGCTCGATGTATCCTTTTTCAACGATCTCCCAACAATCTTGCGAACCGAGCAAAGCCTTCATTCGAATGCTCCAATTTCCATAATTTGTCTTCGTCAATTGTGGAACTTGTAGCTGAATTACGTCGCCCATATCGACTTGTTAGATGAACACCAAAGGTACTCCGAACTGGACACGAACCGAACACGAACCGAACTCCGAACCAAGCTCCGAACCGTAGCTCTGATACCACTTGTTGGAAACGTGATGGGCCGAAAATTTACTTTTTATTACACACTCAATATATTACAATACGAAGATTACAAATATTTTCTCAATGACTAGATAGTCTAGCTGCTGCTAGATTTTAACTCACTCAAGGTTTGCTAACCTTCTCACTCTCACTCACGTTGCTTCTCTTATTTCTTTTTTCTTCTCATTTTTCTTCATTACAACACAAGTTCAAGCCTCTATTTATAGGCTGATAAAGTGACAACAAATGTGGCTATTAATCCACTTAATTTCCAGCCACAAAACATCTCAATAATGGAGCACTTTGTATGGCTAAAATTTCAGCACTTTGCATGGCACAAAATTGCTCCACGTCTCATGCTTCTAGATTATGCTTGGAGTGGGTTTGATTTCTAACAAACTTTCCCTTCCATTTCCATTTCCAGAGATTCTTGTCAAGTTCCCTTGTTTGCTTACTCTACACAAAAGTGGGCTCACAGAGAGAGAAACAGATGTGTGGTGGCAAGCACCCTCCGTTGATTCACTCTAGACAATGTAAGATGAAACAGGCCCCTTATTTATATTTATAGACTCACTCCCAAGTCCCCACCAAAGCATATAGAGACTGCTCGTTAAAGAAAATCTGTTTTTTTTTTTAAAGAATGCCCGTACTAACGAAAAAACAATAATAAAATATTGAAAATGATAATGAGAATAATAGATGTAGATTAAGTAAAAGACAAAAAGGCAAAAGGGCTGGCCATTGACAGAATGAGAATGAGAAGAAGAGAATGTCAATGTAATAACCCTACGATATCCAAAAGTGTCCACGTGTGAAACATGATGCCAGAAACATGTGGTAGATTTCTTGCAATATTTCAACAAGATCAACGCCAGAAACAAGAAAATTACTTGTAGTGAGCTTATATGCTATATAACATATATGCTTTACCTCCTAGACTTCATTTTCCATTTCTAATCAGAAAATTTAATAGAAAAGAAAGAAAAAATAAAAGACCTTATGACATGTTTTATGATTGGTTTCTGATGATTTCTGATAACTTCATCTCATCATAAATCATTCCCCAGAGAGATAGAGAGAGAGAGAGCGCTATGGTTTTGTATTTGCAGAAGCTATAGGTTTTTTTCTCTTCATTCCCAAAGAACCAGAAAGCAGATTGTGCTCTGCAACCAGCATTTAAGTTTTTTTCCACACACTAAAGCAAAACCAATGCTCTTCTCTTGAAAGTAAACGCCCCTTTCAGGTTCAGGGCTTCAGGCATTTCCCTCAAAGCTATATTATCAAAAATGAACTTCTCAAACATATAAAAGTACGAAAACCCAACAGAGAGTTAAGCATAAACAAACACTCAGTGTATTAAATTGGGTGGCAGGGGTTACATCGTTTTCTTAATCATCATAATGATTTGCTACTTTGATCATTGTGGTAATAGGGAAGGAAGCACTTGCTCAATGTCACTTAACATCTGTTGGGTATTTACCATTTTACCAGTACAGGTTAATTAATTGTTGGTTTAATGAGGTTTCTTCCCCTTTAGTTTTAAATGGCCATATGAGTATGACAAATCAAAGATTTGACTCCACAGCACAGTTTTTTGCCATTTCATTATCAACAACAGTTTTGGCCCCTTTGCCTACATTTGTCAGCTTCAACTTTCACACTTACAATACTCAACCAGTTTTAAGTTTATCCTAAAATCCACTACAGTTCTGTTATGTACACTTTCCTAGATAAGTAGCAAGTCCAGGGCCCCACGAACTTAAGTGGCGAGTGCCTGATAAACCCAGGGATGTCCTCCTCTCGGCCTCTTTGTTTTTAAACTTGGAAGAAAACAAAAACAGACAAATGAGTTAAAATTTTCTTGCTTTGGAAATGTCCCAATTTCCATTCCGGTTCTGTACTAGACATGCATGTCGTTGGGAACCTGGAAGTCCAAAATATCACACTAGCAATCGATAATTGAAAGAAACCCTGAAATGAAATCCAATTCCAGATGGTGGGGTCATGGAAATATGGGAGGTAGCAAGCAGCCTCAAATTTGCAGGTAAAAACTCACACGGCATTGCTGTGGTTGATGGATGAAGGAAGGTACACAAGTGGGGGGGAATTGACCAATGGAGTGGATGGGAAAAATTGGGACCCAGTTGAAAGTTAGGGAAGAAATGAAGGAGGAGAGTTGAAGGGTGGGTTCTCATGGTCAGGGATTAGGGTAGTCATTTTCTTAGGGCCTCTGATGGAGGAGGCTACGAGTCTATGACTGCTCTGAGCCTTTCCTGCATTGCATATATAGGCCATTTAGCTTTAAGCCTTCTCATCTGGCACGTTCCTATTTAATGCTTCTGACATTTTTGCAACCTTAATTAAGGGATGTTTTTAGCCACGTGTCTTCACAGAAATCAGCTCCACTTTGCTTCCGGTATATCCTAATAATCCCATAGGTCATATCTACATGGTAGAATTCTTGTTGTTCAAGTATTTTCTTTTTCCAACTCTCACAAAATAATATTTCTTTTCCATATTTTGCTGGAGTATTTTATAGATTGAATTAACATTCTTTTAAATCTTTTCACCATTTTTTCTTGATACTAATTGAAATTTTAAATAAAAATATTCTAATAATACAGTTGATTGTTTTTTTTTTCTATTATTACATAAGCATGTAGACAATTTGACACATTTTTTCTAATTTAAAAAAGTATATAGGAAAAGGGGAATGCATGTCAAAATGAAGGGTGTTCAAGGGACGGCAAGGAAGTGTAAGGCAAAGTAGGGTGTGGACAATTAAAACTAGCAGAGAGCATTGACCATTGTATAGTGAAAGCTCTAAATGCTGAAACAGTTATAAATGAAAAGGGCGCAATGCAATGATTGCTCTGCGCCGTCTCTATTGTGCATACATTATATAATTATTAACCCTGTTGGGGTAGTTGATTTTAATGGTCTATTGCTCCCACTTTTTCCCCTTTATTCTCTCTGTCAATTGTCACCTCGGGAAATAATTGCTAAGCATTTGGTTTGAGGCTTGAGGACTTAAATCACCTTGGACAATTTCATTTTATATTGAAATATTTTATACAATCTTGAAATTAAATATATACTCCGTTTTCACTATCTGTTTAGGATAATACAGTAATATATTTTTTCAAAAAAAATAATTATTTAAAATAATTGTTATTCAAAACTATAGTAAGTTTAGAATAGTCGTGTTTAAAATAGGATTTCAGTTACAATAATTGCTATCTAGTGCAATTATTTTTTAAGAATAACTCTTGTTAAAAATAGTTAAAATAATTTTTGATTAAAATAATAATATTTTAAGAATAATTATGTCTAGAATAATCATTATTTGAAATAGTTTCTATTTAGAATAATTGTGCTTTCTAAAAAATTCATTTTCCAGAACAAGTTATTCCAAAAAAAATATTATCCCATAAAAATTCTTGTTCAGAACAAACATTAAGAACAACCATATTAAGAGCAACTAATGTTTAGAACAAGTCAAAATAATTCTTATTCAAGAACAATTATCATCATATTTTTTAAGAGATGTTCCACGAAACGATGTTTTACATAGTATCGCTTCACGCAAGTAAAAGAAGTGGAAGTAACCACAGAGAATGATAGGCCTTTTGGGTTATCTTAACTCTTGAGATGTTTCAGAAAGTTTAGCTTGATGGATCAGATATAGGAGTAGTTAAAAGGTTTCCCATTAACCTTTCCCTATAGCATTGAGTGTTTCTCCATTCCTTTAGAAACATAGTGAGCTTTTCTTCATTATTCACAATCATGTGACAGCCCTAATGTGACCCTAGTCGGAAAGTGGTTTCAAGACTACAAAACCGAGTCACAAAAATAATTAGATGTTATATTCTGTGTTTATTATATGTGAAAGTGCATGTGTGAAAATTTCATGCTTTGATTTTGTCATTTGTGAGTGAAATTATTAAATAGGACTTATGTGAAAATTTTTAAAAATGTGATAGGTTAATTTTGTAGTGGCAAAATAATTTATGGTGTAAATAGATGGATTTGCATGTCAAATTTCCCACTTTAGTTGTAGTGGCCGGCCATAATGATGTTGATAAGCAAAATGTGCATTATATATTAATATTATAATAGTAATGGCTTAAATTATGAAATAAAAAAATTAATTAAAATAAGAAAAGATGAATAAAACAAAAAACAAAATATTTTTGGTACATCTTCTTCCTTAGCTTAGCCGAATTTTGAAGAAGAAAAGGGGAGATAGCATTCGGTCACTTTTGAGTTGGAATTAAGGTAAGAAATTCATGTTAATTTTTGAAATTTTAGCATAGTTTAAGCTAGATACTAAGTCCCTTACTTAGCCCATGTCAAAATTTTGAATTTTGGTGGTGATATGAGTATTCGGCTATGGAAGATGTTAAAGGGAATGGTTGTTGTCTTTATGTTTTAATGAATAATTGTGAATGGGTGATGTTTGAACTAGTTTAATGTTCATATAGGTGGTTTGAATGATAGAAAAATCGACTTGTGTATTTGTGAAATTGCCGAATGTGAACTTCGATAATATTTGAGTAATGTTTGTGTTTTAAAATCATAGAATGGAGTGGATGCCTTGAATGTGATATGCACAATTATAAGTTGAATTAAGGTTTGATAAATTACCATTGTCATTGCCGAATATGTGCTTAGTTAAAGAAAAAAAATTTGTTGTTGGATGTTTTAAATGATTTAGATAGTTGTAAATTAAGTTTGAAATAGGTATTATATGTTTTGGGAAAGGTAATGTTTTTGGGTTGAATTTGTATGGCTGGTTCGGTTATGATATACATAGATAAAGTATAAGTGTATTAGGTTGTTGTATTAGTCAATGTGTTGTAAGGAAATTTGATGCCTAAGGTTATTTTGTTGTATCCGAATTTGATAAATAAATAAAAAATGTTTTAATATGTTTATATCATGGTAAGATTTATGTTTTGATTTTATTACAATTTGTAATTCGGCACTTGTTCCATGATATAATATTTGGATGTGTATGTATATATATTAATGAAATTCGGATACGCAAGGTAATGAGTTAGGAAAATGCTCCATGATAGTTTTAGTATATTATTTAGAAATAAATGCAATTGTTAAGTGTAGCTCTGGAAATCTATGGTAAGAATGCAATATGAATCTAAATTATAATAGCATATTCGAACATGTCATCTTATATATTAGGTTGTATGTGTGATTATTTATCAAATTATATACTAGCCATATAAGTTTTGTGTTTGTGTATGTGAGCTAGATATACAATGAATATTCCGCTATGAAGTTTAAGGGTTAAATCATAGGAACTTTGATGTTATACATATTCAAATTATTCGGTCATTAGGGTTATATGTACTTTGGCTATGTGGGTTATGTGTTAAGGTAAATTGCTTAATGTGATTAAAAATGTGTATGACCAATTTTTTATTTGAGCTAAAAATAGCTATAAGACCTATTCAATTTCTTGTCATATTCGGCCATAAGCTAGCATGATGAGATTTTAATAAATTAAATTATGTTTGAATTAGCTCAAGAGCATAGAGAACCAAGGTTGGACAGGGAAAAAGATAAAGTAGTTGAATAGCCGAACCGAGAATGTTCGAAAATATTCGAAGTAAGTTTTAAGTAGTTAAATATATAATATTCGATAATGACATGACAAATTATGATAATTAAGTATTACTTGTCATATATGTATATGGCCGAATGGCAATTGTAATGTAAGTAAAATGTGATATGCTTTCATGATCAAATGATAGTGTTAGA
The DNA here is from genome assembly GCF_007990345.1 of Gossypium hirsutum. Classification (NCBI taxonomy): domain Eukaryota; kingdom Viridiplantae; phylum Streptophyta; class Magnoliopsida; order Malvales; family Malvaceae; genus Gossypium; species Gossypium hirsutum. The sequence continues at coordinate 108,332,584 of NC_053424.1, read as the reverse complement.
TGAATATGAGCAAGATGTTACGTGTAAACTATCAATATTAGATGTGAGTGATGAAATGAGATAAAAGTGAATAAAATGTAGAATGATATATTCGAATAATGCTTGTACCCAATTTGGTGTGATTGTGTTATATGAAACTTGTTTATTTGAATATCGCACAGTATTATTCGCGCCTTTGAGCCTAGTAGGCTATAATGCCGGTGAGATACTATTCGGGCCTTTGAGCCTAGCAAGCTATAATGCAGGTAAAATGATATCGGGCTTCGAGCCTAGCAGGCGAAATGCTGGTGAATGAACTCAGGTTTAAGACCTAGCAGACTAAATGCCGGTGATTTGATAAAAGTCTAAGACTAAGATACCTCGTGTTTAGAATGAAAAATGAATATCTTCAATATGTTAAGTTAGCCAGGTACGTATTATGTATTTATACGTGAGTTTGATTGGAATTGAATCATAAGTGTATAATGTGATACCTAAGTGAATAAATGTTATAGTTATATCTATGATCATGATACATTTTGTTAAGATGTAAAAGTATGTGAAAGCATTTGACTTATTTATGATATATGCATTTAGTTTAAGTGAAATAATAATGCTAAATGTACATTATGCTCATGTGTATATTCGGCCAAATGACAATATACCTAAAAAATGGCCTCTTGAGAAATTGAATAATTAATGTATGATTGAGTTTATTTGTTTGCACTGCTTAAAACTTACTAAGCTTATGAAAGCTTACTCCGTTTATTACGTTTCTCTGTTTTATAGATTGTTGATTCTAGTTACCTGCTCGGGGAGGGGATCGTCAGCAACTCGTCACACTATCTATCATTTTGGTACTACTATATTTTGGAGCTAGTATGGCATGTATAGAATAGACTTAAATGAATGATATTTTGAGATGTCTTTGTATATAAGCCATGTGATTATGACAACTTTTGAATGTCGATATAAGTTTGAATTTCTATCTTTGATTGTGTTTGGCTATGAATATAATTTCAAATGAACTTATGTAAATGTGAATGTACAAATGATGAGTTTTGGATTCGTAACTCTTCATAACCCACTCCGGCAACGGATACGGGTTATTTGGGTGTTACATTTTATTAGTATCAGAGCTACGGTTTAGTCGATTCTAGGACTAACGTAGCGTGTGTTAGTCTAGCTATACATGCCATAAAGTGTTAATATGATAGTGTGATGATTTTTGACAATTGAAACATGTTTTTCGTATAGTAATGAATTCTAATCCCGATCGAGCAATAGCTGATGATGTAGAGAGCATAGCACCTACTCCCGCACTAGGGACAGTGTCGTTGGACTCTCAACCGAATGCTAGTAATCAAAATGATGAGGCTAAACAAGCCTTCTATACTATGATGAACGATTGGTTTACTCAGTATATTCGGACTAATCCGGCTGTTTCACATCCTCCACCCCCGACTAATACCACCCCTACACCTGTGGTACCTCCTGTAGTTGACTTGTTGAAGTTGAGCAAGCCCCCGATTGATAGAATCCGAAAGCACGGGGCTTCTGAGTTCAAGGCTACTGACAGTGATGATGCCGAGCAGGCTGAGTTTTGGCTCGATAATACCATTCGTGTGTTTGATGAATTATCGTACACACCCGATGAGTGCTTAAAATGTGCTATATCTCTGTTACGTGATTCTGCCTACTATTGGTGGAATACCTTGGTTTCAGTTGTGCCGAAAGAATGGGTTACTTGGGAATTCTTTCAAACCGAGTTCCACAAGAAATATATCAGTCAAAGATTCATCGATCAGAAATGAAAAAAATTTCTCGAGCTCAAGCAGGGTTCTATGACAGTTACCGATTACGAGCAAAAGTTTGTCAAACTTAGTCATATGCTCGGTAATGTGTTTCGTCTGAGGCTATCATGTGTAAACGCTTCGAGGACAGGTTGAATGAAGACATCAAACTGTTGGTGGGTATTTTGGAAATCAAAGAGTTTGTAGTGCTTATCGAGCGAGCTTGTAAAGCCGAAGAGCTCTGTAAAGAGAAAAGAAAAGCTGATGATGGAGCTAAAGAGTTCCGTAAAAGATCTTCGAGAAAATTCTTTCACCAGTCATCAAAGAAATTTAGAGATGACTCAGGCCGATCTAAGAATACTTCAGGTTTTTCCAGACGTGACCGTGATAGACCCCCTGCGAGTGCACGAGCCACCTCTGTTGCTAGTGTCAGCAATGATCGTCAGGACAGATCTGAGTGCAAGCATTGTTGTAAATGGCATTCAGGAAGCTGTAGATTTCATGACCGCTCTTGTTTCAAGTGTGGATCGGCTGATCACTTTATCAGAGACTGTCTGAAATTAGCTGAACAGAATACTGATCCGAGTGGGAGACCTAGTAACACTCCAACACGAGGTAGACCACCTAGGCATGCGGGTAATGCTAGTGGAAATCAGAGAGGGACCAAAGATACTGCTGTACATTCTGAGGCTCATGCTCCTTCCAGAGTTTATGCTATACGCACACGCGAGGATGCTTCTTCGCCAGATGTTATTACTGGTACTTTCACTCTTTTTGATACTGATGTTATTGCTTTGATTGATCCCGGTTCTACTCATTCGTATGTGTGTGAAACTTTGGCATCCAGTAAGACTCTACCTGTTGAGTCTACTGAGTTTGTGATTCGAATGTCGAATCCTTTGGGCCGTTATGTGCTAATTGACAAAGTATGTAAGAAATGTCCCTTGATGATTCGAGCTTCTTGCTTCCCAGCTGATTTAATGTTATTACCGTTTGACGAGTTTGATGTCATTCTCGGTATGGATTGGTTAACTATGCATGATGCAGTAGTGAATTGCAAGCAAAAGACAATTGATTTGAGGTGTTCAAATAATGAGATAATTCGAGTTGAGTCTACCGATTTGAATGGATCACCGGCAGTGATAGCCCCGATGTTGGCTCGAAAATATGTGAAAAAGGGGTGTGAAGCATATCTTGCGTACGTACTGGATAGTAAAGAATCATAAAAGAAACTTGAGACTGTGCCCATGGTTTGTGAATATCCGGATGTGTTCCCCGAGGAATTACCTAGATTACCACCTGTTCGGGAGGTAGAGTTTGGTATTGAACTAGTACCAAAGACTACACCTATTTCGATAGCTCCGTATCATATGGCACCAACCGAATTAAAAGAATTGAAATCTCAGTTGCAAGAGTTGACAGATAGAGGTTTTGCTCGACCGAGTTTTTCTCCCTGGGTACACCAGTGTTGTTTGTGAAAAAGAAAGACGGAACCATGAGAATGTGTATTGATTATCGTCAGCTTAATAAGGTAACGATAAAGAATAAATATATGTTGCCGCGAATCAACGATTTGTTTGATCAATCGAATGGAGCCTCAGTATTTTCGAAGATAGACTTGAGATCGAGTTATTATCAGTTGCGAGTTAAAGACTCTGACGTGCCTAAAATTGCTTTTAGAACGAGGTATGGACATTATGAATTCCTAGTGATGCTGTTTCGGCTCACTAATGCCCCTGCTGTTTTCATGGATTTAATGAATTGAATTTTCAGATAGTATTTGGATCGGTTTGTAGTCATGTTTATAGATGACATTTTGATTTATTCACGCGATGAAACTGAACATGCCAAGCACTTGAAGATAGTATTGCTGATTTTGTGAGACAAGCAATTATATACGAAGTTCAGCAAATGTGAGTTCTGGTCGAGGGAAGTCAACTTTTTGAGGTATATTGTATCCGCATCGGGCATCCGAGTTGATCTGAGTAAAATTTCAGCTATACTCGATTGGAAGCCTCTGAGAAATGTTTCAGAAGTTCGAAGCTTTTTGGGACTTGCTGGGTATTACAGACGGTTTGTGAAAGGTTTCTCGATGATAGCGACACCGATGACAAAGCTACTTCAGAAAGATATCAAGTTTGAGTGGTCGGAAAGTGCCAGAAAAGTTTTGATCAATTGAAAACTCTTTTGACTGAAGCTCCAGTTTTAGTTCAGCAAGAATCTGGTAAAGAATTTGTGATCTACAGTGATGCGTCTCTGAATGGTTTGGGCTGTGTGTTGATGCAAGAGGGTTGAGTTATAGCGTACGCTTCGAGACAATGGAAGCCACATGAGAAAAACTATCCGACTCATGATCTCGAGTTAGCTGCTATTGTTTTTGCTTTGAAAATTTGGCGTCATTACTTGTTCGAGGAAAAATGTCATGTGTATTCTGATCACAAAAGTTTCAAATACTTGATGACTCAAAGAGATTTGAATTTGAGAAAAAGACGTTGGCTAGAATTATTGAAAGATTATGAGCTTGTCATTGATTACCATCCGGGAAAGGCTAACGTGGTTGCTGATGCTTTAAGCCGTAAATCACTGTTTATTTTGCGAGCAATGAATATGCATCTTTCTGTGTCCGCTGATGATGTGTTAGTAGCGGAATTAAAAGCAAAACCGTTATTGATGCAACAAATCTGTGAAGCTCAAAAAGTTTATGATGATTTAGTTGCAAAGCGAGCATTATGTGTTTCGAAAGAGGATTCAGAGTTTTTGATTGATAGCAATGGTTGTTTGAGGTTCAGAAATCGATTATGTGTTTTGAGAAATTCAAAGCTTATTTCGATGATTTTGAACAAGGCTCATAGCAGCCGAATGTCAGTTTACCCGTGTGGTACGAAAATGTACAATGATCTGAAACGTCTGTATTGGTGGCATGGTATGAAGCGAGACGTTTCTGACTTTGTTTCTAAGTGTTTGATATGTCAACAAGTGAAAGCAGAACATCAAGTGCCTTCGGGATTACTTCAGTCGATCATGATACCCGAGTGGAAGTGGGATCGAGTCACGATGGATTTTGTATCTGGGTTGCCATTGTCTCAGAACAAGAAAGATGCGATATGGGTTATTGTTGATAGATTGACGAAGTCGGCTCATTTTATTCCCGTACGTATGGATTATTCACTTGATAAGCTAGCCGAACTGTATGTTTCTCAGATTGTAAGGTTACACGGGGTACCTACTTCTATTGTGTCGGATAGAGATCCGAGATTCACATCGCGGTTTGGGAAGAAATTGCAAGAAGTATTGGGTACTAAGTTACATTTTAGCACCGCTTTTCATCCTCAGACCGATGGTCAATCCGAGCGAATTATTCAGATACTCGAGGATATGTTGAGATGTTGCATCCTTGAGTTTAGTGTTTCGTGGGAACTATACTTGCCTTTGGTTGAATTCGCATATAATAATAGTTTTCAATCGAGTACCAAGATGGCTTTTTACGAGGCTTTGTACGGTCGTAAATGTCGTACACCTTTGTTTTGGACCGAACTCAGTGAGAATAAGATTTACGGAGTTGATTTGATTAAAGAGGCTGAACAGAAAGTAAAAGTGGTCCGTGAAAGTCTGAAAGCAGCATCAGATCATCAGAAATCGTATACAGACTTGAAACGGAAAGTGTTTCTTAAAGTTTCACCGTGAAAAAAGGTACTCAGATTTGGCCGTAAAGGAAAATTGAGCCCAAGATTTATCAGACCATACGAAATTTCAGAACGGATTGGGCCGATTGCCTATAGACTACTTTTGCCACCTGAACTTGAAAAGATTCATGACGTTTTTCATGTTTCAATGCTACGTCGGTACAGATCCGATCCTTGTCATGTGATTAATCCATCAGAGATTGAAATTCAGTCTGATTTGAGTTATGAAGAGGAACCGCTTCGTATTTTGGCTCGTGAAATAAAAGAACTACGAAATAAGAAAATCTCATTAGTGAAAGTACTGTGGCTCAAACACGGGGTTGAAGAAGCGACTTGGGAGCCAGAAGATTCAATGAAAGAATGTTATCCTAACCTTTTCACTTGGTAAGATTTTCGGGGACGAAAATTCCTTAAGAGGGGAGAGTTATGCAGCCCTAATTTGACCCTAGTCGAAAAGTGGTTTCGGGACCACAAAATTGAGTCACAAAAATAATTAGATGTTTTATTCTGTGCTTACTATATGTGAAAGTGCATGTGTGAAAATTTCATTGTAACACCCCTAACCCATACCCGTCGCCGGAGGGTTAAAAAGTATTACCAAACAAGCACGAAATTTCATTTAACTATATTTGAATAACTCCCGATGTCACACTTATAAAACCGAATTCCAAATTGTTTTTTTTTCAATTATACAATATACAAAAGAGTCATCTCAAGATAATGGGCATATTGATTCATTCTTAAGTTCAATTCACATCAAAACATTGAAAACATTAATCAAATATCAAACACACATTCACATTAACTATATGGAATACATATAGTAACTTAACAAGCCATTTTCGCATGGCTATACATATATACATCATCAGAAATATACTTATTTAACAACAAAAAGACAAGCCTATACATGCCATTATCGAAGTTTAACTACTAGAGTACCGAATGGGCTTAGATAGTGTGGACGACTTCGACTTTGGGATCCCCGAGACCGTAGCTAACGAACAAGATCTATAAAACAGAGGATTAAAGCAACATAGTAAGCATTTATATGCTTAGTAAGTTTTAAGTAATGAAATCATTAAAAATTAAGGCATAGCATTCATAATGCTTATCATCTTTTCTTTGACCTAATATAAACATGTCTAAATATACTACTATTGTTCATGCCTGTCATTTTAATTTATTCCTTAAACAACAATTCATATCACATAGATAACTTCTTTTTATTCAACCAACTTCATTATTTAGCCGAATACATCTTATCCAATTTCAAGGCTAAATAAATACATATAAGCATATTCACATGTTCATGTTACTTAATACTTCAACCAATATACTTACATATTCAGAGACAATCTTAACATATTTTCACTTGAATCAAAATTCATATATCCTAAATAAGTTATATATATACTTCATACAACCATATGCAATGGCCGAAAGAACACTATCCAAATGAATAATCACAATTTAAACCGAATCAATTTTATAACATATATATGGTACATACTTGACCATATTAGGTTTGTGAGCCCATTTATTTGAATTTTTACAGCAAGATCACACATTTCCAACCCAAATGCCTTCGGAACTTAGCCCGGATATAACATTAGCACGAATGCCTTCGGGACTTTGCCCGGATATAATATCAGCACGAATGCCTTCGGGACTTAGCCCGGATATAATACCAGCACGAATGCCTTCGGGACTTAACCTGGATATAATGTCAGCAAGAATGCCTTCGGGACTTAGCCCGGATATAATATCAGTACGAATGCCTTCGGGACTTAGCCCGGATATAAATCTCACACAAGGCCTGCGGGTCTTAGCCCAGTTAAAATCCTCAAATATCGTGCACATATATATATCTTAATACATTAGCATTTCATTTACCTTACTAGAACATAAGCACAACATGCTTATCAATAATTTAACTTTTGGCTCAATAGCCACATACAAAGAACTCAATTTCATTTCAATAATCAACATGATCTCTATAAGCATTCGAATACAAGTCATATGTACAAATTATTTATCTCACTACTTAATTCAAGTAGAAACATTAGGTTACAATTTATATATTAAGCTTATATATCATGATTTTATCAAATCATAAGCTAAGTTCCATTACTCAAAAAAAAACTTACCTCGGATGTTTTGAATAGTTGCAGATAGGCTACTCGATTGCTTTCTCCTTTCCCCTATCTGAATTAGTTCCTCTTTGCTCTTGAGCTTAATTTAAACAAATGAATTTTGTTCAATTACTTATCAATTAATCAATTTAATTTAATACATATATATATCATATATTTAAGGTACAAATGACCTTACTAAACTAGCTATTTAAACATCATTCATATGCCCTACTCATGCATAATCGAGCATATTACTAGGCTACAATCGACAATCACATTTATTCCCAATTAATAAACTAAACTATCAAGGAACATTTTACTAACTTATTACCTTGCATATTCTAATTTCATGTATTTTATCATGGAGTAAGTGCTGGATTATAATTTGTAACAAAATCAAAATATATCTCCTATCATAATTCCATATACATCATTTCATTTTATAAAATTTGTGACATAGTTGAATATTCCTTAGCATATATGCACATAATAACACTTTACTCATGCAAAGACCATAATCGAATCAACCATAGGTAGTACTCAAATCATCAACTATTTTAATGTACTTAACTACTCAAACTTAATCTTTCATACACTCATATCCGATGTCATAAGTAATGCCGAATGCCCAATTTAACCAAACTTAAAAAATTTAACCTTCATCACTTAATTAAACCCTACCTATTCTTCAAAACTTCAAATACAAAGTAGTTGTCACCTATACTCTTATGCCGAATTAGCTAACATTTATAATCCTTAACCGAGTGTTATTCAACTTAAGCCACCATTATATTTTTACTTATCAAAGCCGAAACCTATGCATAACATTACTTATATCATTCAAAATCACATTCTAAAAAAAATCATGAACAATGTCGAATCCTTAAGTGTTCAAACATCTAATTTACTCAATTCAACACATCGAAACAACATTTGTTCAAGACATCAAGCATTTTTTTATTTTCGGCTATTACATATATGAGCATTAAAAATTCATATTTTTAGCAAGATCAATTTCTTTCCTCAACACATTCTTCATCAAAACTTAAAGGAAATAATCAAATTCCTTCTTTAATAACCATAGCCGAATGCTCCATCCATCCATCAAAATTTAAAAATTTAGCATGGGCTAAGTAAGAACAATGATAATTAACCTAAAACAAGCTAAAATTTCACAACTTTAACACAATATACTAACCTTCTTAAGCATTCAAATGACCGAAAGTCTTCCCCCTTTTATTTCTTCAATATTTTCTTTCCCAAATTCGGCAATCAAGAAGAAAGATGAACATCTATTTTTTTTCAACTTTTATTGTTTTACTAATTAATTTCTTTAAAAAAAATAAAGTCATCACTTATTATAATAATATAATAAAACATACATCAACCATCATTTATGGCCAGCCACTAAACAAAATTGGTCCATTTGACATACAAATCCCTCATGTCATCATTTCATGCATTATTTGATACTTTAAAATTTACCTATCACACTTTCAAGTTTTATCACATGAGTCCTATCTTATAAATTTCACATATAAATGACCAAATCAAAGCATGACACTTTCACACATGCATTTACACATATAATAAACACAGAATTTAACAGTTAATTATTTTTATGACTCGGTTTTGAGGTCCCGAAACCACTTTCTAACTAGGGTCAAATTAGGGCTGTCACATTCATGCTTTGATTTTGTCATTTGTGAGTGAAATTATTAAATAGAACTTATGTGAAAATTTTTAAAAATGTGATAGGTTAATTTTGTAGTGGCCAAATAATTTATGGTGTAAATAGGTGGATTTGCATGTCAAATTTCCCACTTTAGTTGTAGTGGCCGGCCATAATGATGTTGATAAGAAAAATATGCATTATATATTAATATTATAATAGTAATGGCTTAAATTATGAAAAAAAATTAATTAAAATAAGAAAAGATGAATAAAAAAAACAAAATATTTTTGGTTCATCTTCTTCCTTAGCTTAGCCGAATTTTGAAGAAGAAAAGGGGAGATAGCATTCGGTCACTTTTGAGTTGGAATTAAGGTAAGAAATTCATGTTAATTTTTGAAATTTTAGCATAGTTTAAGCTAGATGCTAAGTCCCTTACTTAGCCCATGTCAAAATTTTAAATTTTTGTGGTGATATGAGTATTCGGCTATGGAAGATGTTAAAGGGAATGGTTGTTGTCTTTATGTTTTAATGAATAATTGTGAATGGGTGATGTTTGAACTAGTTTAATGTTCATATAGGTGGTTTGAATGATAGAAAAATCGACTTGTGTATTTGTGAAATTGCCAAATGTGAACTTGGATAATATTTGAGTAATGTTTGTGTTTTAAAATCATGGAATGGAGTGGATGCGTTGAATGTGATATGCACAATTATAAGTTGAATTAAGGTTTGATAAATTACCATTGTCATTGCTGAATATGTGCTTAGTTAAAGAAAAAAAAATTGTTATTGGATGTTTTAAATGATTTAGATAGTTATAAATTAAGTTTGAGATAGGTATTATATGTTTTGGGAAAGGTAATGTTTTTGGGTTGAATTTGTATGGCTGGTTCGGTTATGATATGCATGGATAAAAGTATAAGTATATTAGGTTGTTGTATTAGTCAATGTGTTGTAAGGAAATTTGATGCCTAAGGTTATTTTGTTGTATCCGAATTTGATAAATAAATAAAAAATATTTTAATATATTTATATCATGGTAAGATTTAAGTTTTGATTTTATTACAATTTGTAATTCGGCACTTGTTCCATGATATAATATTTGGATGTGTATGTATATATATTAATGAAATTCGGATACGCAAGGTAATGAGTTAGGAAAATGTTCCATGATAGTTTTAGTCTATTATTTAGGAATAAATGCAATTGTTAAGTGTAGCTCTGGAAATCTATGGTAAGAACGCAATATGAATCTAAATTATAATAGCATATTCGAACATGTCATCTTATATATTAGGTTGTATGTTTGATTATTTATCAAATTATATACTAGCCATATAAGTTTTGTGTTTGTGTATGTGAGCTAGATATACAATGAATATTCCGCTATGAAGTTTAAGGGTTAAATCATAGGAACTTTGATGTTATACATATTCAAATTATTCGGTCATTAGGGTTATATGTACTTTGGCTATGTGGGTTATGTGTTAAGGTAAATTGCTTAATGTGATTAAAAATGTGTATGACCAATTTTTTATTTTAGCTAAAAATAGCTATAAGACCTATTCAATTTCTTGTCATATTCGGCCATAAGCTAGCATGATGAGATTTTAATAAATTAAATTCTGTTTGAATTAGCTCAAGAGCATAGAGAACCAAGGTTGGACAGGGGAAAAACAAAAATAGTTGAATAGCCGAACCGAGACTGTTCGAAAATATTCGAGGTAAGTTTTAAGTAGTTAAATATATAATATTCGATAATGACATGACAGATTATGAGAATTAAGTATTACTTGTCATCTATGTATATGGCTGAATGGCAATTGTAATGTAACTAAATTGTGATATGCTTTCATGATCAAATGATAGTGTTAGATGAATATGAGTAAGATGTTACGTGTAAACTATCAAATATTAGATGTGAGTGATGAAATGAGATAAAAGTGAATAAAATGTAGGATGATATATTCGAATAATGCTTGTACCCAATTCGGTGTGATTGTGTTATATGAAACTTGTTGATTTGAATATCGCACAGTATTATTCGGGCCTTTGAGCCTAGCAGGCTATAATGCCGGTGAGATACTATTCGGGCTTTTGAGCCTAGTAGGCTATAATGCTGGTGAAATGATATCGGGCTTTTAGCCTAGCAGGCGAAATGCCGGTGAATGAACTCGGGTTTAAAACCTAGCAGACTAAATGATGGTGATTTGATAAAAGTCTAAGACTAAGATACCTCGTGTTTAGAATGACAAATAAATATCTTCAATATGTTAAGTTGGCCAGGTACGTATTATGTATTTATACGTGAGTTTGATTGGAATTGAATCATAAGTGTATAATGTGATACCTAAGTGAATAAATGTTATAGTTATATCTATGATCTTGATACACTTTGTTAAGATGTGAAAGTATGTGAAAGCATTTGACTTATTTATGATATATGCATTTAGTTTAAGTGAAATAATAATGCTAAATGTACATTATGCTCATGTGTATATTCGGCCAAATGACAATATACCTAAAAAATGGCCTCTTGAGAAATTGAATAATTAATGTATGATTGAGTTTATTTGTTTGCACTGCTTAAAACTTACTAAGCTTATGAAAGCTTACTCCGTTTATTACGTTTCTCTGTTTTATAGATTGTTGATTCCAGTTACCTGCTCGAGGAGGGGATCGTCAGCAACTCGTCACACTATCTATCATTTTGGTGCTACTATATTTTGGAGCTAGTATGGCATGTATAGAATAGACTTAAATGAATGATATTTTGAGATGTCTTTGTATATAAGCCATGTGAATATGACAACTTTTGAATGTCGATATAAGTTTGAATTTCTATCTTTGATTGTGTTTGGCTATGCATATAATTTCAAATGAACTTATGTAAATTTGAATGTACAAATGATAAGTTTTGGATTAGTAACTCTTCATAACCCACTCTGGCAATGGATACGGGTTATAGGGGTGTTACAAATCCCCTCTTAATCATTAATGACATTATAGCTGAAAATTCATTTCATTACTCCCATTATTTGACAAGCTTGCAATTTACAATCTTGAAACACTATAAAGAAGAGCCCTTTACAACTAGTGGAAGACTTTTTAGCTTTTTTTTTTTTGGACTATTAAAGCTCTCTCTAGAATCCTTTCATTTTGTTTCTTAATTAAGCTTTATCATCAGTCACGTTTCTATTTCTTCACCATACCAACTACTAGAGTTGTCCATGGATTGGACCTAATCGAGTCGAGGCCCAGTTCCAAAAAAATTAAAATTCAAGCCCATTTTCAGGCCAAACCAGCCTATCCAGAAAGTACATTTCACTATTCAAAATTAATAAATTATTAAAAATATATTTTTACTTTTTAATTTATATATTTATATAATTAAATTTAAATAATAATAATAAAATATTATTTAAATTAAGTTTGAGTCAGGCCAGGCCGGTCTGAGGTGCAAAAATCCTTGTCCAAGACTTGGGTCAGATAGGCTACCTAACCTTTGGATAGGTCTACCAACAACCATTTGCCGTTGCACTCAATCTTCCCAGATTTGCTCCAATCTTCTTCTCTGTCTTCTTCTGGTACATCTGGTTCACTTGTTTGCAATGCTTTCTTTCTCCACTGAAGAATCCTCTACAGAATCCCTATCTAATATTTAAATTGAAGAAAAAGAATGTGTTTAAACGTGTTTAAATTCATGTCCTTCTGACTATTGTTGAAATATTCACAAAATATTTATAACATTCTAAAACATATAATTGACATGTTGCAAGTGATCCAAATGTTATGTCATTTGGTTATTAACCAAGAGTTGTCATTCTTCATAGCAATAAGTTATGTCTCTTATTACTAAAACTTATGTTGCGTGGTTAATAACAAAGACTGATAATTATTCAGGTAGATATATATTAAATAATTATGTTTATTTGTAACACCCCAACCTGACCCGGTCATTGGATTTGAATGTGTGATGTCACATTTCGTTGTCGAAGCAACTTAGACTAACTGATAATTGATAAAAGTAATATATTTTAATCTTGTTCTTGGTGCGTTTATGGATGATTATTTATGTGAATTGATGAATTTTATGATCCTAATCTTTTGAATTCATGTTTCTATACTTATGAGAGCATTAGGGAGCGAAAGGAGCAAAAAATGAGTGAAAATCAAACAAATAGAACAAATTTCAGAAGCCACATAGGCTTAACCTTCCCACAGGGGCTAAACATATGACCATGTGCTAAACCATGTCGATTTTGCAATTCGCATTCCAAACACATAGAAAAATGCAATTTTTAGGCTTTTTGGTTGTTCTATAATTTATAAGTACCAAATAAAAGAAGAGAATAGGGAGCCATCAGAGAATATTGAAGAAAATAACTCGAAGAACACCATTGGGGCCAACTCTGAAGCATATTTTCATCAAGATTGAAGACCTTTTAATTTCTTTTGAAGTTTTTATGAGTTTCTTTATTTCTTTTGGTTATTTTGACTTTGAGATGTTTTTTTTCACAATCATGAACTAATTCCCTATATATCTAGGGAAGATGAACCCTATGATGAAATTCTATTATTTGATTTCTATTTCACACAATAAATACTTGATTATTGTTCTCAGTTGTGTATGTTTATCTCTTGTTTTAATATTTCTGAGATATTAATTCATGTTTAATGTGCTTAAATCAGAGGAGTAAAAGTTTATGTTTAAGATTAGATCTAGCATAATTGAGTGGAGTTGCATGCAATCCCAGAAATAGGACGACATAAATCTACCAGATTAGATTCAAATTTAATAAGAGAATCCATAGATCTAGTTAATGCGATGATATGGGTTTTAACTAGAAAGAAATTTCAATTAATTAACCTATAGTCAGTTGCTCTTACTCTCGAAAGAGATATTAGCATAATTTAGGGATTTCTACTAATCAAGATACTAAGTGAATAAATCGTTTAATTCAGATTCATAATAATGGATAAAGTTTAGTGGATTCTTTCATAGGTTTTGTTTCTCTCATTAGTTATTATTCGATTATTTTTCTGATTCATTCTCTGTTGAGTTCTTTAGTTAAATTAATTTAGTAAATCTTATTTTAAATCAATCACTCCAAATTGCCAGTTAAATAATAGGAAAATAGTAATTACTAATACTTTTAATCCTCGTGGATACGATATATTTACTCACCGTAGCTATACTATTTATCAATAGGTGTGTTTTCATTTGTCGTATTTTTAATTAGTAACGTGAAAACACATCAAGTTTTTGGCGTTGTTACCAGGGACTGAAATATTAGGAATACTCTATTTCTATTAACTTAGTCAATTTTATTTTATTTCATTTTATTTTTATAGTTTTGTTTTCATTTAATTTTTACATTTTAATTTTACTTTTGTTTGCTTCTGGTAGGTTCTTTTAGTTTATGTCTGGAGGAAACCCGTAGAGACCATTGCTTTTTGATAGTGAGATTGAAAATACTACTCGCAAAAATCACAGAGAGATTAAAGAAGTAAGGAAAAGTCGATAGAATATAATAGACGAACAAGAAGATAACAATATTACTAAGAAGATAAGAGATAATCAGAATATTCAGCTACCCTTTGCAAACTCTATTCCTCGTACTATGTATGATTATGCCAAGCCCACTCTGATTGAGGCTGAATCGAGTATTGTGAGATCAACTATTGTTGCTAACAATTTCAAATTGAAGCCAAACATAATTCAGATGTTCAGTTCGATGATTTGCAAGATGAAGACCCTAATACTCATTTGGCTAAGTTCCTATAAATTTACGACACTTTCAAGATTAACAACGCCATTCACTTCTAGTTGTTCCCATTCTCGTTGAGGAACAAGGTAAAATAGTGGTTAAACTTTTTACCACAAGGTTTCGTCACTACATGAGCTCAAATGACTGAGAAGTTTCTTCTGAAGTATTTTTCACCAACTAAATAACTAAGTTGAGGAATGATATTTCTTCCTTTACCCAGATCGATTTAGAGACACTATATGATGCATGAGAGAGATATAAGGATTTATTGAGAATGTGCCATCATCATGGGTTGCCTTTGTAGTTATAAGTTCAGACCTTCTACAATGGTTTGAATCCCTCGACTAGGTAGTTACTTGATGCAGCAGCTGGTGGGACACTGAACAAAAAAACACCCGAGGTAGCTTATGAGTTTATAGAGGAGATGACACTGTATAATTATTAACGGTAAGTCATGAAGACGAAACTGATAAAAGTAGTCGGTGTTTTTAATTTAGATGTTGTCACTGTGTTATCAACCCAAGTAGAAGCACTAAATAAGAAAATTGATGGTTTATATTTTTCTATATAGGTGAATCCAGTGATGCAATGCAATACAAATCGAGGTGGAATGAATAATTATAATGTTTACCCTTCGAACCTAGCACAGAGAATGAACAAGTCAATTATATGGGTAATAATTTTAGACCTTAAAATAACCCTTATAGTAATAACTATAATGCAGGTTAGAAGAACCATCCCAATTTTTCTTGGAGTGGTCAAGGAAATAAAAAAACACAACCCTCTTCGGGCTTTCAACAACCTTATTAGTAAGAGAAGAAATCGAACCTTGAAGAGATGTTGTCAAAATTTATCTTGGTGTCAAAAACGCGTTTCCAGAACACTAAGGCAGCATTCAAAAATTAGCAAGCATCAATTCAAGGACTTGAAAACCAGATAGGACAGCTTGCTAAATTAATTTCAGAAAGACCATAAGTTAGCTTGCCTAGCAATACTGAAACTAACCCAAATGAGCAGCTTCACGCAATTACTGTTTGAAACGCGCAAGGGTTAGTTGAACCTGAACAAGAACTAAGGTAAGAAATTATGGTGAACAATAATGAGGTTGAGGAAGGTAAGAAAAAGTAAAAGCCGGTTGTCAGAGAATACAAACATCGAGTGTCATATCCTAACGCATCGAAGAAAGACCACACGAACGAAAAACATGGTAAATTTCTTAAGCTTCTTACAAAATTACACATTAACTAACCGTTTGTTGAAGTTCTTTAATAGATGTCAAATTATGTCAAATTCTTAAAAAAGTTTTTAACAAACAAGAGGAAGTTAGATAACTCGTCGACTGTGGAGCTTAATGTAGTGTGCTCGACCATTCTCCAAAATAAACTACCAAACAAACTTAAAAATCCAAGGAGTTTTACTATTCCTTGTCTCATTGGTAGTTTAAATATTGATAATGCTTTGACTAATTTAGGGGCTAGTATTAATGTTATGCCTTACAAATTATTTAAACAACTTGGTATTAGGAAACTCAAACGTACTAGGATGAGTATTCAATTAGCAGATAGAACTATTAGATATCCTAGAGGTATTATTAATGATGTACTTGTGAAAATTGATAAGTTCATATTCCCTGTTGACTTTGTTGTGTTAGACATGAATGGGGATAGTGAGGTAACCTTTGTTCTTAAGTTGACCCTATTCATCCACTGCGATGATTATTATTGATGTTGGTATGGGTGAACTTGTGATTTGTGTAGGTAATGAAAAGATTACTCTTCAAGCACGTGATTTTGTGAGAGTCTCTAGTGAGTGAGATAATTTTAAATGCTATGTTAATGTTAATAACCATGTGGATCAACATTCTTTGTAGGAAATCCCACGTGAAAATGTGTTGGAGCCATGTTTCAGTCAAAGTGAAAGAAACTAAGCAACATATGAAGAGCGAATGGTGCAACTCAATTAATTAGATGAATAATGAATGCATGTTGAGGAGAAACCTAAAGAACACGATGAAGATCCAAAGCGACGCCATGATGCGCATATAATGAGGACGAACCAATTTATGGTTGGGGACAAAATACTGCTAGACAAAACGAATCCATGAATTTCCCCTTCGAATCTCAAGTCAAACGGATCGAACTCATTTATGGTACTGAATGTCTTTTCATACGGTACAGTCGAGGTAACACATTCTAAGTTTAACACATTTAAGGTAAACAATACTCGACTCAAACCTTATCTTGATATTAAAATTAATAAAGAGAAAGTAGAGCTTCAGCTCCGAGAACCATTGTAATAGTGTGCATACAAGGTAAAGTCGAGCTTAAACTCTAAATATGTGCTTCTCGAGAGGTAACCCGAGTGTTAAAATTTTGTTAATTCTTTTTATTTTATTTCATGTTAATCTTAAAATTAATTAAATTATTTTTTAAAAAATGTTTTTCAAACCACACTGTCAGGATACACGGGTGTGTCCCAGGCCGTATGCATAATGGGTGTTCAACAATGAGTCACATGGCTTGAAGATATGGCTGTGTGGCACACACGGCCTGACGACATGGCCGTGTGAGTCTTGGGCCTTAATTTTTCCAATTTTGATCATTACATGGCCTGAGGTGGTCCACACAGCCTGGTAACATGGTCGTGTGGCACATACGGCCTGGACGCACGGGCGTGTCCAAAGGCATATGAATATTGGAGTTAATTTTTAAATTTAATTACGAGTCAATGAGTTACACGGGCCATAGACATGGTTGTGTGCTAGACATGGCTTGTCATACTGGTGTGTGTGAGACCGTATGCTCGCACAACCTCGCACACAAGTATGGGAGAAACAAAAGAATATCACACACGGCTTGGACACACATGTGTGTCCGAGGTCATGTGAAGACTGAGCTTAAATTTTAAATTACACACGGATTGAGGAAGCCCCATACGAGCCTAAACACGATCGTGTCCTCTTTTTAACCCAAACCCTAAATTAATTTTTTTTCATTTTGCCTTCCCTCTCAACCTTCCAAAAATAAACCTAGCAATCGTTCTCCCCTTTTTCACATTTTCTGGCAACCGTCGTCCTAACACTCTCGCCCCCATTCTGTTTCCCCGTGCCCTAGCCTTTCCATCTTCCCTTGTCACCATCGTCTGAACACCCCCCTTTTCCTATGACTTCTCCTTTTACCTCGATCTTTCCCCCTCACCGAACCACCGTGACCAGCCCACCCCTACCACCGCGATCCTTCCTCTTCATCGAACCTTTTAATATGAAAATTGATTTATTACATGACATGTAAATGAATTATACGATAAGATATAATGATTTGTAATGATATATATATGTGGAAATGATGCTTGTGTGAACTTAGTATAAGTTTTGGAAATGTTTTACGTTCCAATAGGGTTATACACGTGATAAAATGAAGATTTTACATGTGATAACAAGGTTTAACATTTGTTGCAGATTATCAGATTATATGTATTGTAGGTTTATCCCGGATGAGTAACCTCGATATATTGTCAATTTGTGTGAGTAACCCTGTTATAAAGTCAGCTTATGTGAGCAACTTATTCACTCATATTTCTGGGTCTGTTTTACTATATTTCCATCAAGCGATATTCAATTAAATGGAAATGGAAACTTAAATTTGAATTGGAAATGAAATAGTATATGTTTGATAATTTATATATGATAACATGTTAAATTTACATGATTTTTTGTGTTTAAATTGGTTAATTCTTGAATTGATCTTTGTTAAATTAATGATTTTATGTTTTAATATTGTTAGGAATGTAATTGGGATGCTACAAGTTAAAAATGAGCAGAAAAAGACCAATTTGCAACACAGTCAATAAAGTGGGGCCAAATCAGAAACGTGGAAATAGCCAAGGACTCTCAGATTTCTTTTGACTTTGTAAAAGCTAAAATTAGAAGAAAATCTAATTTTATTTTTTATTTAATTTTAATTATGTAGTGGGTAGTTAGGCTAAATTTAGTAAGTTATATGTGTATATATAGGGCATTTATGGTAGTTTGGAAAAGACACTTGATTTCACTTGGAATTAAATAAGAATTATTCCTTTCCTTCCAAGTTGATGTATCAGTAGTATACTGCTACTCCCATTTCCATTTTCTTGTTTTTGCAAAATTTGTTTAATTGCTTTCCAAATTCCTTCCCTTCTCAACTTTCACCATTTTCATTCAAATCCACTACATAGCCAAGCAAAGCATGATTAAATCCATGTTTCACTAAATCCTAACTTAGCTTTAGGCTGGTATTCTTTTCAGTCAAGAATCGTGAAATATGTATCCGTATTAAAAATCCTTCCAATCACTATTTTCCTAAGTATCGGGATTGACAAAGTTAACTCGATTTCAAATCAAAAAGCGCGTTGGATTGGAGTCGTGTTTGCAAATAGTTGGGGAAACGAGTTGGCTGTGAGTATTCAGATCTCTGAGAACAAATCAAGGGAAAAGTGATCGGGTTTAAACAACCTATGTGGTTAAGGCCATTAATCCGAGTTGGGTTCTTCAAAACGCAAGGCTACCGGAATATTGAATCGGGAACGCGTGTATCTCAATTAGATAATTGGTAAGGGTTGGCTTGCAGGTCGTACCCAGAGCAGCTACGAAAAGAAGATTTGGCGGTTAGGACATTCTTAACTACTATAAGCAGCTTATTGTTTGAAGGAGAAAAATTAATTTTCGATGATCGATTCAAAATCCAGAATCCGCTGAGTCTAGGGTTAAAGCTTATTATCTTTGTTTACAAAATTCAAATTTATTTCCTAATTTAATTTTATTTCCAATTTATTTAATTATTTATTTATGCTGTTTCAATTATTTAATTTCTAAACATTTCAAAACTCCCTTAATTTATTTGTTTATTTTTCAACAAGTCCATTTGGAGTCGTGGACACGACTATTGCGACAATTATCGACATGACA
Source organism: Gossypium hirsutum (assembly GCF_007990345.1). NCBI lineage: Eukaryota > Viridiplantae > Streptophyta > Magnoliopsida > Malvales > Malvaceae > Gossypium > Gossypium hirsutum. The sequence goes on along the minus strand of NC_053424.1, from coordinate 108,312,603 downwards.
AAAATTCTGATCACAAATTAAAACGCGAAAGTTGATTATAATACCAATCATTGTGGACTCAACCCTACTACCACTCTTTACTACTATTTAGAGTTATTTTAATGTAAGAATTATTTTTAGTGATTTCGATGCTCATCAATATGTGATTTCATTAATAAAGTGATATTGCTCATAATATGAAAACATGACTAATATACTTGATTAATAATGTTGATATGTAACTAGTTATGCTATTAGAAGCAATCTGTTTACTAAAAAAAGAAGAAGCCAAATTTGTGATTTAATATTGATGCATGAATTGCATTTCATTGTTAAGTTTTATTGAAGTTAGTTATATTATGTAATATATGTGGGTGTCTCATGTATCATTTAGATTTTTAGAATTTGAATTACTTTTTATTCCAAAAAAATTAGATTTGTTTTTAAAAATTTAGTATGTGAATATTTTATTAAGGGTGTTTTATAGTTTTAGTTAATTCTACACTAATTTAGAAGAAAGCTTAGTAAGTAAATAAATTTAAAATTTTTTATCATTACAAATTCGAGAAAGGAATATAATTACTATGTCGAAAGCTAAATAAATTTAAACTTAAAATCAAATAACTATGACTAATTGCACAAAATTTGAACTAAATAGAAAACACACAATCACAAAATGATAAAATAATTGAAATATGACATGACTATCACATACATAAACATATTAACATTTCCATTAAAATATGTGATCAATTTTTGTATTTTTTTAAAAATTTAAAATTTAGTTTTTTAATTTTTATTTTTAAAAATTTGTCCTTTTAACTTTTTAACATTTTAAAATTTATATCCAATTGTTAATATTATTAAAATTATTTTTTTTATATTCAAGTTTATTACAACGTCATATTTTTAATTACATTAGTATCAAGTGAGTATTTCTTTTTTAATTTTAAAATATCATATCAATAAATTTAACAAAAAAATTAACAGTAATAACAATTGAACTTAAATTTTAAAATTTTAAAAATAGAAAATTAAATTACTAAAAGTAATAATACAAAAATTACATTTTAAATTTATGAATAATACATTTATATCCAACCAAAAAATACATAAATTTAGAATATTTCGAATAAAAAAAGATAACCTTTAAAGAAATGGGCTATCATTGCATGAGACAATAGAACAAATAAAATTTAATATCCGAAATTTTGATTTGGGTCATTGGTTTAGGGTATTGTCAGGCTTTTTGAAATCGAAGTTGGTTGGATCTATAAGCATTCTATTTTCTCTGTACAAAGTAAAAAAAACAGGTAGTAAATATGAGAATTTACTCAAACTTATGATTTCCAAAAATCTAGAATAAACACTGCATGTTTATTCAACTAATTGAGCTAGTCTTTTGTCGAGGTGGGGTTAAATGTATTGATAGCATTCATTAATCCAACTACCCAACATCCTCAAAAGTCAATTCAAAAAGATATTTATTAAATTATTCATTTAACTCATCATGTCAAGATAATATTTATTTTTAGTGTTAGAAATGTGCTTTTAAGAAAAAAAAAGTATATTAACATTTTCATTTTAACCAAAATAATTGAGGATAATAAAAACTATTTGAAGATTAAATTTAGTCAAATATCAAATCCGACAAGAACTGAAAATTAACCACTTACCTTATAAGGTAAAAAAATGGTGAACAAGGGGCTTCCTTCTATGTATTGGTATTTATTTTGGTTTGGGATCCCATTTGAGCTTTTCCCGTAGAATTAGAATGAGCCTAGTTTCCAAATTGTGGCCCAATAGAAGATTTAGCAAATTCTCATGCTACTGCCTGAACAACTACTTTTAGGCCCATATATGTGGCTTCTTCTTTTCTTTTGATAAAAATTTATATTTTTTTTGCTATAATAATAAATGTAATTGAAGTGGAACAAAAAAAAAGTGCAAATAAGTTACAATAACAGGTTTTAAAAGAAAATAAGTAGAATATGAACACCATTGATTGTGTAGCAGAATTTTATTATGATGGAAAAAATATTAGACTTGTTGAATTACAGAGAAAAGGAAAATCTATCTATATATCCATTTTCTTTAATCTTCTAAAACATTCAAATTCACTATATGTGTAATTGGCAAACTAAGATCTCATCTCCAGTGGCTGTCATCACAAGGAGAGCAACCTTCTTTTGCAATGTCAGTGATTTGAACTCCAGAATCATAAATAACTCCTGTTTTCCACTCAGCTGGAAGCACACTTTTTGCCCAAATCCACTTCCCATCAAACCCAGATGTCACCACAAATCTGAATTGCAGGGCTCCATTTGGGACTCTGCTTGTGTCCCATACTGCCCCATGGTTCCTGCTCATGAAGTTCCAGTTTGCAGACCCAACCTGGAATGATATAAAGCTAATAGTTTTAGCCCACTTTTCTTTTTTTTATTCTTTTTTTTTTAAGTTTAAACACTCTTGAACTAAATAAACTTACCTGAGCTACATCCATGGCTACTACTTCAGTCTGACCACCCTGGTACATCAATTTAATTGCCAAGTAATTTGGTTTTTGGCTTGATTCTTCAACTCTAACAGCTAAGTTCTGGTTTTTGTATTCACAAGGTATCCTGTTTCACATAAACAATGTTTCAGTAGTTATAATATTGATGTCAATCAAAGTTAATAATTTACATAGGAAAAAGGGATGTAATAAAAAAACATATTAGAACGTTATAGGCATTAATGTGCCTGCTGGGCTGCTGCCCCATAGGTGACTCGAGTTTTCTGTGTGGTGGTTGTAACAAAACCATTAGATGAAGAAATGTTTTTAATTCATGTTTACCTTTTATATTCCACGTCGACAATCCCAAGTTTCAAAATGTCTCGGCCGATGCCTTTGTTAGCCATCGCCATGAATGCTCTGCTGCTAAGAACAAATTCCGTTTCATTATTATGATTGAGATCAGTTAGTGTGATCCTAGTCCCTTCACTGCTGCACAGAGTTGAATTCTTGCACCTTATCTACCAAAATATGAAGAAAAATCAAAACTCAAACTTCCATCATAAGAAAAAAAGAATAAAAACTGAATTATACAAACCTGGAAGCAGGCACCGCAACCGGCTCCATCTTTGTAAAGAGAAGAAACACCAGCAGCAAGGTGTCCACCACTTAAACCTAAAGCCAAGGAACCGTATCCACAAGCTCCCGCTGCAATATCAAACCCACAAAACAAAGGTCACCCACTAAAACAACTCTGGGTATTAATGAAATTGATAGAAAAAAAGGAAACAAATTGCGGCTAAACCTGAAAGAGCAGAGGCTTTGGAGAAATAAGCAGCCTTGGACTGGTGCAGGCAGCGATCACAAGCAGAAGCAGAGGAAAGGAGAAGGAATAAGACGCAAAGAAAGAGGGCCATTTGCGTGGAGTTGAGTAGAGAGAAATGGAAGTGAGAAGCAAAGTGATGGGTCATCAGTTTATTTATAGCAAGTGTTTTGTGTGTGGAGTGGAGTACAGGTCAGCATTAACATAAATGTTTGGATCGAGTTTTATGCTTTTTAGAGCAACCCTATTCTCATTAGAATACTGTTTGCTATGTCTCTACAAGGCTTACACTGTAAGGAAAGCGACAGGCATTTGTCTAAAACGCGGAGAGACAAAACAAAAGGGGATAATGGACTTTGTCACCGACCCTTTTGCCTATGCTCTCACAGCTGTGCCCGAAAGAAATGAGGACATTAAAACAGAAGAGCTTTTCTTTTGACAGTGGGATTGATAGATTTGCTAGTGAAAGTTGGGTTAGGGGTGCAAAGTTTTGGCACTTTTAGGGGAACCTTCAACTCACTTTCCGTTCCCCATGTTTTTGCATTTTCAGATTTTGTCTTGATTAGTCTATTAAAACAAAATAAATAATAAGTCAACTTCAATATAAATAATTTCATGTTTATTTTAATAGGTTGCCACGTGTGCAAGTGAAAAATAAAAATCTAATAAAAGATGGGAAGGTTATAGATAGTTTAGTCTTTTGTAAAAAATAGTAAGTACGTACTACTAATTAGAAAGGAGAATTCTGGGATGGCAGTTGATCCACCCTTGAAATTTGGTGAGATTTGTCTCAATTATGGACCCAAAGAAACTATTAAGTGAAAAGGGAAAATGGATGAAGGTGATCAAGATTGCTTGTTAATTAGTGGAAACATATAGAACAAATTCTAAGCAAAGCATATTGCCAAAACTTGAACAGCTATGGTGTGGGCTACAACCAAAAGAGAGCTTCTTTAGCTGTACAAATGACTATATGCAATTATATTTCTATTTATCTTTTTCAGAATCAACCTTAATTTTTTTTACACATTGTAGTAATGTTATTTTTCCAATATAATTACAAGATCCTAAGTCATGTTTTTGAGTGTCATTTTTTTTTCTAAAAAGAATGAAATCAAAAACAACTTTGGGTAAATTCAATGTCCCAAAATTCCCCCTGCGAGGATCATTGCTCACACTAGAAATTATGAGTTGGATCCACTGAGTACCTTTAACCGTCCATTAATCTCAAATTAAACGTAAAACTTTGGCATCATAAGTTGGGTTAATGGATTCCTAGGTGGACACCACTTGTAGAGAAGACAACAATATATGAATGCAAAGCTATCGGATCCAGCTGCCTGGAACTTGATGCTTCATCTTTGTACCTTTTGGGTCAAAGTCAATCCAAAACTGTTCCTGCTTGCTCACACTTTCAATACTCCTCTTAAATGTTTTGGCAATAGAAGCTGCGTTTAGCCGAAAGTTGTGCCTTTGGGTTCTGACACAAACTTAAAAGCTCCTGAATTTGAATCTATGAAGGTGTACCTACATGTAAACAATTTCACGATATGACTCATATTCTATAAGCTAGATCGGGTCATGAAAGGTAACACAACTTAAAAAAATAAAAAATCCTATAAATACTAAGAAAAAACAATTTCGGTTTATGTTCTTACCACATCATCCTTGTATAGCACTGTAAACTTATTTGACTAATTAGGGCGGCGTTATGCGGTTCACTTCTACTGAAAGGAAAACAAGGAAAGTCATGGAACAGTCAAGAGCCAGTTCATGGCAAGATGCCTCATAAAATAGAAAATGAAGCGTAGAAGGTGGCATTTTTTGGTCCCATGTGGAGGAAATCGCTGACCAAACGATATCATATCAGCTGCCTAATTGCGTTATTATTGAAAATAATTTCTGGCTATATAATCTTCTCCTTTTCTTTTGTTGGCGATGACAAGATTTTTTATTTTTTGTACTTAATCAATAAATAAGCATAAAAAATATGAAATGTCGACACCAAATCAAGTCTTCTACGATACTAAAACACATACTGCAAGAGATAACATAATGATTATTGATGGTGCAATGACAAGTCAAAACACCTGTAAATATTTGTGTCCTTAACAGATTCATGTTTAAAGACTATAACATGTTTTATTCAATTCATCTCATCATTCAATTATATATTACTTTAATTAAAAATATTTATTATTTAAAAATAATAAATATTATTATGAAAATGTTTTTATATATATAATTTATAAAAAATTTAAATAAAAAAATCACAAATAATAGAAATTATTTTATACAATATTTAAAAATGAGAGATAGGAGTAGCACGGTTCGTACACGTGTCAAACAAATATCTAACAACAATTTTAATCACCGTTTCATTCTAGTTAAGACTACAAATAATAGAATTAGATCAAGTTTGTTATAGACTCAATTTTACTATTTCAACTAAAGCATTATATAAATATCATATAAAATTTTAAATATATTTTTACCTTCATTTTTTTCATCTGCATAATAATTGTGCCATATATATCACTTTAAATATTTAAAACTAACAAAATTAATTAAAAATAAATTTAATTAAATTATTTAAATATATATTTTTATTAAATTATTTAAATTTAAATTTAATTAAACTTGCTAGTTCTATTGATTTATTTAAATTTAAATGATTTAAATATATAAAAATAATAATTATTTTAGTTAAAATACAATACGCGAGTTTATAATTGATGAATGAAAATTCATAATGCAAGTGCACGTATCGATCAAGTGATAAAGTGATGAGAATTTATCGTTCTCACAAAAACTAAATTTTAAGACGTTAAGTACCACCTATTTAAATTTATCTAATCCAACTCAAGAAAAAAATTATAATTATTAATAAAATTAAACTAAATAAATTACAAAGATTTTATTAAACTAAAAGAATGAAAAATTCAAGTTTCCCAATTAATTTTAAAGAATTAGAACTCTAACTTCACCTAATTCAATTAATAAATTATCTCTCATTCAATTGTTCAATTTATATAATTTCTAGGCTTAAAGGTGTAAAAAGCCCTCAATTTTTTTTCAAACAAAGTAATTAAGCCCTTGTTATTTCTTTTTTGCACTCAGTTAGTGTAATGACCCAAAATTCACGGGCATCGAAAAAGTACATTATCAGGCCTCCGTCTTAGTGAATTAGATTCATAAAAAATTATTAGAAATATTTATAAGTCTAGTAGCGTGTCTAATTACGTTTTAATTAGGCAAATTTAGTTTAATTTGGAGAAAATAGAAAAAAGGATTAAATTGAATTAAGGATAAAAATTGAATTATAGAACAATAGAAAGTAAAAAGGACTAAAATGGCAATTAAGCCAATTTTCTATAGTTGAGGCGGCATAAGAGAATAAAATCTAAGCTTTTATTTGTTTTAAATTATATAATTAATGATATATAAATATAATTTATATAATATGAATTTATGATAATTAAATTATAATCATATTATATTATAAAATAAATTTATGTCAATTGTGTGGATATGATAAAATACATGTGTAATGCTTGTATTTATACAATTGTAAAATATATGTATATTTACTTAAATAATAAGTAAAAGATATTTATTAATTATTAATTATATTATTATATTATAAGATTTTTATTTAATAAATTAATTAGATTAAGACAAATGTATGGTATATAATTAATACAATTTATACATGTGTAAGAAAATTTATATTAGTACAATTGTAAAATAAATAATTAAATTACTTATTATTTAAGTTAAAGATATTTATTAAATTAAATAATTAAATTATATGATTTTTGTATAATAAACAAATTGAATAATGACAATTGTAATAAGAATATTAGTACATTTGTCAGAAAATAATTTGTTTACTTAATATTAAAGTAATAGATAATTAGAATTAAATTATTAATCTAAAACAAATAAAATAAAATAAAATAAATAAAAGGAAATAGAATAAAAGGAAATAAAAGGAAAAATAGGGGAAGAAAAGGGGAAATTAATTTTAAAGCTTCAAGTTTGTTTGGTAAGCTAATTTAGTCCTTTTCTCTTAAATTTGATGTTTTAGAAGTCTTAAAAACAAGGTTTTGATGAAATTAATTTGATAGTTTGAAAGTTTATAAGCTTTTAAACAAAGTTCATGTTGAAGAAAAAGATGAATTAGGGATTGAATTGAATAAATTTTAAGTTAGAATTAGTAAAAGGATTAAATTGTAAAGTAAGCTATAAGTTTTGTATTAGAGGGATTAAATTAAAAGAAATTTTAAATTAGGGTTATATTATGAATACTTGATAGTTAGGATGAATATGGAAGAAAAATGAATAGAATTGAAGTATGAAATAAATGAAACAAATAAAAGAGTAAATTAGGATTAAATTTAAAATTAGGCATAAATTGAGTAGAAATTTAATTAATTATTTAAATTAATGCTGTAATTAATAATGTAAAATGTTATTTTTATTTTTATTTTCGTAGCTAACAAGGAAAACGAGGCATCGGCATCCAAAGGAAAAGAAAAGATCGTTGAGGAGTAAACTCGTATTCCGGGTTTGTATTATTATAACTCAAACTATTTATTAAATGTATATTGAATTTATAGTTATGGAATAATTAAGATAAGTTAAGTATTATATTTGAAATTAAATATGAATATGTGTGAAAATTAATTTGTATATAAATTAAGATAATAGATGTTTAAATTGATTGAGTATTGAAAATTTTTGTGGAAATGAAATTGAAATTGGAAAAGTAAAATAATACTCTATTAACTTGTCTGACTAGATTTGATACAAATGGCATGCTATTGGATTTGTGATGTGATGAGGAGATTTGTAGTTCGACCGAGAAGATATTTCTGTTATTATATACTTCAATTTATCCGAAGAGGCATTTAATGCCTTATTGGTGTGTTATGGAGTATTTATAATATTCCAGATGTGTTTGGGCTGGATATTCTGGTGTGTTTGGGTGGAATCCGCGTATCTGTCGAAGTCCGAGCCTTGTTAATAGGGTAAATAATTGAAATGAAATTTTGAAAATGAGATTAATTGTTTTGGCACTATTGAAAAGTATGAGAAAGAATGTATGAGTTAAATTATGAATTGAGTTAGTATGTGAAAAATAAAATATGAATTTAAGAGTTATGGATTAATATAAATATATATAATTAGTTTAAATGATTATAAAGTCTATGGTTGATGTTTGTAATTTATTAATGTTAAATAGTTTTGATTTATAGTAATACCACTGAGTATGAAAACTCAGCGTATGGTTATTTCCGTGCGTAGGTCATTAGAGTTTCGGATCCGGTCCAGCGTCCAAAACAAACCCGACTCCAACAAGAAGATTTTGGTGATGTATTTCTTCCTTTTGTTAAATGGCATGTACTAGGTAGTTGAATATGAATTATGTATATACATTTCAGTTAAATGATTTTGGTTGTATATAAATGATTATAATGTTTTGGATTATGAATATGATATAAAGTTATGAAATGGTAAATTTGGTATTAAATAATTGAAATGAAATAAAAGTTATTAATTATACATATATACTAACATGTTATATTGTTTAAACTAAGGTATTAAATTATTATTTTGATAAAAATTGGATGTATTTGAGTATACCTAATTATTGGTTGGAGTATTGATATTGGATTGTTTTGGGTTTGAAGTTTGTAGGGGATTTTATGTAAAAATAAGTAAAATTATTGTCGAAATTTTTATAAAAAAAAATTCCTGAGAATTTGAACAAGTTCCGTTTCACTTTTAACTTACGTTTTGGCTTCGAGTGTCTATTATTGGGACTTAACTATTAAATTATACTATGAATGTTATTTTATTTGTGAATTATTTTGTAAGTTGTCTGATATGTCTGGTAATGTCTCGTAACCCTATTCCGGCGACGGTTTGGGGTTAAGGAGTGTTACAGTTAGGTACTTGAACTTTCAAAATATATCAAAAAGGCCTTCAAACTTTTTTAAAGAAAACAATTAAGCATTTATTTTTTTTGCACTCAATTGGGTACTTGAACTGTCAAAATGTATCAAAAAGGCCCTCAAATTTTTTCAAAAATGGCAATTAAGTCCCTACTTTTTTTTGCACTCAATTGGGTACCTTAACAGTTGACCATTAAAGTTAATTGGTCCTAATTTTTTTTAGTTAAAATCACTTAGTGTCACAACCAAGCCATGACATGTGGCAAAAAGTTATAAAAAATAAAAATCAATAAATTTTATAAAATTATAAAATTATTAAATTTTAATAAAATATTAAAAATTACAAATTTTACAAAAATCATAAAAAATATAAAGAAGTGTAAAATTTTATAAAAATCATAAAAAATATATAAAAATATAGGAATATAGAAAAAATTATAAAATTTTATTAAATCGTAAGAAATTTATAGAAAATGTAAAGAAATATACATTTTGTAAAAAATTATAAAAATTATCATACAAAAAGAAGTATTTTATATTTTTTAATAACTTTTATTGATTTTTTATCACTTCTCGCCACATGTTACGTTATGTTGCGACATGTGATGGCTTTAACTAGAAAAAAATTAGGGGTCGTTAACTTTAACGATCAATAGTTAAAGTTAATGGTTAAAGGGCATTTTTTATGTATTTTATATTTTTTATGATTTTTATAAAATGTTATAGTTTTTTATATTTTTTATATTTTTACGATTTTTATATATTTTTCTAAATTTTAATATATTTTATATTTTTATTAAAATTTAATAATTTTTATAAATTTTATTGATTTTTATTTTTATAATTTTTTTGCCACATATCACGTCGTGGTTGCGACACTGGGTGACTTCAACTAAAAAAAATTAGGAGTAGTTAACTTTAACAGTCAACTGTTAAAGTACCAAATTGAGTGAAAAAAAGGGGGCTAAATTACTTTTTTTTTAAAGTATGAGGGTCTTTTTGATGTATTTTGGCAGTTCAAGTATCCAATTGTGTGCAAAACAAAAAAGTAGGGGTTTATTTGCTTTTTTTGAAAAAAATTGAGAACCTGTTTTTATGCATTTTAAAGTTCCAAGTATCCAATTGAATGTAAAAAAAAGCAAGAGCTTAATCGTTTTCTTCTTTTTCTTTATTATTTTTTTAAAGTTTTGAAGATTTTTTACACCCTTAAGCCTAATTTCTAAAGCAATGTTCAATGGCATTAACTAGACCCTTTCGGTCTCTAGTTAAGTTAATCTCCCTTCCCCATTAGCTATATTTCTATGCTAGACAAATTGAGTGCAGTCATTAAGAACAATCCTATTGGGTTGATCAGGGCATCAGATATATTCCTATCTTAGTTGCAAATTAACTCGTTCATTGGCGCTGCTAAAGTTAATCCTAATTTATTCAATTTAGATTTAAACCTTGATTTTCTCTTTCAAAATAAATCAAGATTATTGATAATACTCTAAAATGACATACTTTTATGTGTTAATGACATATATATTTTGAGTATGATCCTACTAATTTAGGTTGTTTATGGTTTTTTATCTTGTAGGGATTAAATTGAAGGCAAAAGAAAATTTGGGGGCAAAAAGTGTGGATTTAAAGACAAAATGAGTCAGCATGCGAAACAGGAAAGAAGTGGTGCCAAAAATACAAAGCGTGAAAGAATTGGGGGCAGAAATTTAAAGAAGAGATTTATAAACATAAGACTCCATTTAAATTTGAATTTTATTAGGATTATTGTTAGAATTATTATTTAGATTTAATTTCAGCTTTTATCTTTATTTATCTTTTAGAGTTTAAATAGGAATAAACTAATTTTTCTATATACTATAAATAAGGGATGGAGCGACATAAATATTCATTCATCTTTTCTGTAAAAACTTCCCCTCCCTGAAACTCTTAGCTTTTTGTTCTTTTTATTTTTCAACTTATTTCTTTTTATTTTTCCCCTGAAAAGTATGAGCCACTAACCTCATCTAGCCAAAGATTGTCTTTCTCGCTTATACTTATTTTTGGTGCTTTTAACGACACACCAATTATCAAATTAATACAACTTGGTGGCTAGACAAGTAGATTAAATAAGCATAGAATTGAATAAATAATTAGCAAAGATTGAAATAATCGAAGAGAAAATAAATCAATTAGCTAAAATATAAGATTTGTTATTGTTCCAAGAAAATATAATTTAGTCTATATTGAGTTGCGAAAAAAGCACAAAACGAGAACCATAATAAATTTGCATAATAAAAAGTAAAAAAGAAATAATCTAGAAAGGAAAATAATTATAATATTTATCTCGAGCACTTTGGATCGCTTTTTCTTCCTGTCTTTGAAATTTGAAAGCTTGAAATTCCCTTTGATGTGAGAGAGTTGTTTTTTAGCCTCTAAATGATTTTTCTCTCTTTTGCTCTCTTTCTTCTCTTAAATCTTGACACATTTGATTTTAGATTTTTTAAATGAGTCGCTCCATCGCATACAAAAATTATGGTGGAACAGACTACTTATTGCCAAAATCTTTATATTGAAGAGCGTGCTCCACTTTTTACTTTATACTTCAGGTCTTTTATTCTTCATTTGAGACTTAAAAACGAGAAAATGAAATAACAAGTAAACTCGAACTAATTTAAAAAATGATAAAAATCAAGTAAAATTCAAATGAAACATAATTAATTCAAAAAAGCTATAAAATACAATAAAAGTTCATCTAAATGCTAAAATTAGCTCCTAAAGTATTATGAAAACTATACTAAAATAATTCTAAATATGGGAGTTGTAATTTCATTAAATTCTACAATTTTAGATTAACATTATAGAATTAAAATTTGATACAAGAAAGTTTTGGATATTTTCCAATTTATAAAGAAAATGACAGTAAATGTCAATGTTTAGTATTAAACTATAATTAAAATTAACTATTATTACTAAAGATTGATAAGGTAATAGTTAATCTTATAATTACAATCGTAAAAATTACATCAAATATTAAAAATAAATAAAATAAATTTTATATTCACAAATATCACTTTTAGGTTTTTAGCATAATATTATAACTGTACTTTTAAGTTTTGATAGTTTTCCAGCTTACATATGTTAGAATAATTCTATTAATAAATAATTAAGAAAATTGTATTGACGTAGTAAATGATTAATAAATTTAAGCCCTAATGACACCCACTATTTTCCTTTTTTTTAGTGAAAAAATCAAATTTTTTTAAAGAATGAAATATGCTTGAAATTCAAAATTTCTTTTATTCATCAATCAAGAAAATATCCAATTTTTTTAAAGGAAAGATTTAAAGCTTAGATTTATTCATTTTGATGTAAATGTTAAAAATTTGTTGATTTTAATGGTTGTGGAGTTTTTACGCCACCTAGCCCTTTTTTTCTAATCTGTTGGTTGTGCATTTTGGCTTTTTTAGGCAAATAGATTAAAATCTTTCATTGAATATTCCACCATGACAAAGCACATGGTCTTGACTTGACAAAGCTCTTTTGCTTCGTACCTGTTGATTTTCAGCATCAAGCCATGAATTCCGTAGTCTGGTACAATCATTTAAGTTGCAAACATCGAGTCCAATCCAACATAAAGTACTTGTATCTTTGTATTGCATGCTTCAGCTTTCAAATTCACAACCCATATAACGTAAGTCTTAGGCCAGCATACGGAGGAGTTTTCTTCCTCCCAATCGACTTCACTTTCTAGCTTTAACATGTCTATCTGCAAAACATAAGGTAACCTACGAAGAAACTTATCAGAATGGCAACAAAGTGGCAGTCCCAGATTATCACTACTTATGATTATCAAAGACGGTTCTCTGTAAAAAAACAAAAAAAAATGAATTACTTATGTGAAGTGTATTATTATCACTTTTGATAAAAGAACTTGTTATAAGTAAAAATCTGCTTGCTGCTTAACTAATGCCAAGAGAAGCTACTTCATCTTTGCACTCCTTACTGAACTTTTTGTATTTCACTTGCATTAATCCATCACTTGACAATATCCATATGTGATTGTTTTGTAACTGAAATGCAATATAGTAGACAAAGAAGAAAAACTCCGGAAAAAAGAAAGGCCTAGAAACGAGTATAGCACCAATGCAGTTTACAACCATTAAAACAACAGGATATCCTATGTTAATTTTTCTTGCCTGCATCATCTTCGGATTTATCTTCGATACGGGTGTCTTCAATTTCTTTTAAACATTTTTTCCATGTATTTGGAGAGTCCTTAAAGGGTCATATCCCTATTCCCATGTGTAAATGTGTATCCAGCACGGATTTCGACCAGGTTACTTCAAAGAACAATGAAGAGTCGGAACATAACAGGGTGTAATCATCTCCTATAGGTAGGAGCTGACGTAATCAAAGTAGAAACCGAGAACCTTCCAGTTCTTTTTTTTTTCTTGTTCTGTTGGTTCAAGATGTCCTTTTGTTGTTTAGCATCTTCATCATTGAATGTTCCACCGCAGCAAAGCACTTGGCCTTTGACCATTCATAGACTTCCAACAACTAATTAAATGCTAACGTTCCTAATTTCTTCAAGGATGTCGTTTAGGTAAAGTCCAAACTTAGCACACCTTGTTTTAGTCATCTCCAAGCTTCTTGTTTACATAGTTTTATACACATCATGAAAAAACACAGTTTAATAAACCAAGTGATTTCATTAAATTTGTAGAACATATGATTCGGTCTTGCTTCTTACTTGTCAATTTACAGTGTCAAGGTATGCTTTCCATACAATATTCATATGAAGATAAAAGAACTTAGTTAACTATTTACTTTGGGTATCACTCCACATGTAAAGCACAAGATCTTAACCTTGTCTAGGACTTTAAATTTGTTGTTTTAGCTGTTTATGTAAATAGATAATTTCTAGGAACCAGCATAGGTGAAAGTAAGTTGGTTTTTTAACTAACATTGATAACAAATAAATGGGTTCTGGAGTTTGTATCTAAATACAAGACAGAAATTAAAAGGAGCTGGCTCAAGCCTTCTTAGTTGACAAACAAGTGAAATTTATGTCTTTTCAAATATTGATTCTGACTGGCATAACTATACCCGTTTTTTGTTAGATATTCACAGCTGAAGGAAAGCTACAAATAAAGTGTTGTTTTTGTTGTCTCTGTGTCTATAAATATCACAACAATGGCTTCCCCTCCTCACCTTTAGAATTCTCACTTCAAACTTCTTGCTCTACCTCAACCTATTTCCTTGTCAGAAAGCAAGCATGCTTAGCACAAAGAAGCTCATCAGAATGGAAAGGAAATAGAGGAAGATGGCCGCCATTGGAAGGAAAACAATTACTTCACCAGGGAGTACTCCCCGAAAGGTGGCTGAAAAAGATCATTCTAGTGAATCATCAGTTGGTGATAAGGGCCATTTTGTTGTCTACACAGCGGATAAGAAGCTTTATGTGATTCCCTTGTCATATCTTAACAACAGTATTTTCCAGGAACTCTTCAAGATGTCTGAGGAGGAGTTTGGGTTGTCAAGCGATGGACCTATAACGTTCCCATGCGATTGTCATCATGCGTTACATAGTCTTGTTGGAACGACGAGGATCAGCTCATCTTACAGTACATTCTTCCACGAAGGACATGCTGAAAAACAGTTCCCGGTCTTTGGGTTCTGAGCATATTAACCATTTAAAACGTCCTGCAATTTGCAACCCCAAAAGGAAGCAAAAGGAACTTGTAAATGATTACTAAACTGCTGTAGCATATGCCTTGTAGATTTTCCATTGTACAATGCTAACTTCATGAAATGCTAGACTTTCTGATGATAACTCAAATGAGTTAATTTCTCATTGCTACCGCCTACAATCGACTATCACATGAATAGCTGAAAAATGCAAATACATATAGAAGTAAAATATTAAAGCACTCTCAAGAGTTCACATTTTCCATAGGGATACTGTAACCTCAAATCTGTATTAAAACTTTTACTGGACATCTCTGATAATATATTTCCAGCATTTGTGACTGCAATTGGTAAAGAATGAAAAGTGGTAACCTTACATTGTCAAGAAATAAGCAATTGGATTGCAATGTACTAGCCAAAAAGAACATAGGCAAAAATAAAGTCTAATATGAATTACTGCAGTCTATCAACCTTGCCCAATAAGTAACAATGTATCACGATGTAACCAACTCAGATAGTGACTGACCAAATCAGGTAGAAGTAGAGACCTTTCAATGCAACTTTTTTTCCTTTTTGTGTTGGTTCCACATCTACTTTTTTTTTCAGTATCTTAATGTAACTAATAACTAAATAATAACATTCTTACATTAATACTAAAGTTCCAAATCTGGCACAACATGTTCTAGCCATCTGCAAGTTTCTTGTTTACTAGTTTCATCCTCTGGCTTTGGATCCACAACAAGACAAATCAGGTAGAAGCCGAGAACCCTTCAATGCTTTTTTGTTCTTTTTTTTGTTGGTTCCACATATCCTTTTGTTCTCAGTATCTTAATGTACGAATAACTAACTAATAATAGTCTTACATTAATATTAAAGTTCCAAAACTAGCACTTGTTGTAGTCATCTGCAAGTTTCTTGTTTACATAGTTTTATCCGGTCGCTTTGGATCCAAAACAAGACAAAGTTTAGTACACCATGTGATTTCGTTAAGTTTGTTAACCATATGATTCAGTTTTTCCTCGTCAATTTACAGCATCAAAGCATGAATTCCGTACTAATGCAGTATTCTATAGCACATGAGAAATTTCATTATCTTCCAAATTTCTTTCTTGGAATTCCCTAATTGGTGTTAACTAACATTGAAAGAATCTGCACCAAAGTTGTAAACATAGATTTTGATACTAGCAATTACATGCTTCAGCTTTGGAATTACCAACAAAAGTAGTCGAGGAGTTTTTGTTCCTCTTGTATAAATAGCAGACTTACTACCTTCCCTGATTAGTACTAGCAATTACATAAAAATCAACCTCCTTTTTGTTCTTTTTTTCCTAGATTTTCATCTGCAACACAAATGGAAGCAAGCATGATTACCTCAAAGAAGCTTATGAGAATGACAAGAAAGTGGCAGAAGATGGCATCCATTGGAAGGAAAAGAATTGCTTCAACAAGACCTACTAGAAAGATGGCTGCTGCTAATCATTCTAATAAATCATCCATAGTTGATAAAGGCTGTTTTTCTATCTACACAATGGATAAGAAACGTTTTGTGATTCCCTTGGCGTTTCTCAGAAATAGCGTTTTTCGTGAACTGTTCAAGTTGTCTGAAGAGGAGTTTGGACTGCCAAGTGATGGGCCTATAACATTGCCATGTGATTCAGTTGTCATGAATTACATTGTCTCCATTGTGAAACGAGGATTAGCAAAGGATTTGGAGAAAGCAGTGCTCAATTTCATTACTACTTATGGTTGTTCATTGGACACTTATGCCGATCAAGGACACGCAGATCAACAATCAGTACTTGTTTGTGGATTCTAAGGGAACTGGTTTTGAAACATGTAAAAAGGTTCTGGTATATAATAGAGCACATACCATCTCTTTCTAGGTATATATATTATTCAAAGCAACATATTGTATTATACCAAAAGATATTTCCTTTTAAATCCTACCAACTTTGTAAAATGTAATAAACATCATTTTTGTCCCCTTGATGAACATGCAACTCTTGCAAAATATAGTGTGTTTTTGTTCAAAAAAAAAACTCTTGCAACATATCAAGAAGTTAACTTCCATTTGATCTTTGATGCAATTGAAAAAGCAGCTTCTGTTCTAAAATGATATCCATATATCTTGCAACATTACATGATATGTTTCTGGCATCATTAATTAAACTGTAATCTTTTGAAGTTAATATGATCTTATCTCAGCTAATGATATTGTTATACACATGGATGGCTAATGTAAAGGTTCATTGTTATCCATGTTTATTACTTCGATACAGTTACCACCAATATAGGTAAAATGTTCCCTTTCCCAGATATTTCAAGCGCAAAGGCAAGCCAAACTTCTGGCTGCCGTGCAATATCTTCCTCTGTTATCTTCACCATTTTCTTTTAAATTCATAATTGATAATCTGAAAATATTTAAGCTAATTGCAGTTCGTTGTCACTGTTGAAGTTGGTCTCCATACAACACATGCAGTGAAGAAGCAACACATGCAGTCGAGCCAGGCAAGCAGCAGCTGCAGTTCAATGTTGCTGTTTAATTTGAACTTGTATTTTGTTATGTTTCATTATCTAGTTAAATTTGAACTAAGTTGATGATGTATTTGATGTATTTTGTTGACATTTGAGCTGATAGAACAGCTTTACCAAGTGTGCAAGCATAGTCTTTCATTTTCAATGTAATTAGTGGAGTTAGGTAGTGTTTAGGTGATGTTTGCCTTACTTTCATCAGAAAAGTGTTTGATATTTGTATTGGCATTATGCCATTGTTTATTTTCAATGAATTTTTCATCAAGATCATTCATTCAATATACTCTCTCAAGTTCTTGCTTTATTTTCCTCTTGGTAATCCAAATTTTCAGCTTGTTTGCTGGCCAAGTCTCGAGCCTTGTAGCACAAGCCATTGTGGTTGAAAGTTGTTTTTGCTCTCAACACCAACAATTGGTATCTAGAGCTATAATCTCAGTGGACCTGTTTTCTTTTCAACTGTGAAATCGATGGCTTCATCAAGTTTCTCACCAGCTGCACCACCAGTCTTCAATGGAGAAGGCTATCATATATGGGTGGTCAAGATGAGGACCTACCTACAGGCATTCGACCTATGGGAGGTGGTCAACTCAGATGCTGAACCAACACCACTCAGGGCCAATCCCACAGTGGCCCAGATCAGGCAACATGCTGATGAAAGGACTAAGAGGCACAAAGCCATGTCCTGCATTCAGAACTGTGTCTCAGATGTGATCTTCACAAGGATTATGGCCAGTGAGACACCAAAGCAGGCCTGGGATAGATTGAAAGAGGAGTTTCAAGGGACTGAGAGGATAAGGCAGTAACAACTACTGAATTTGAGAAGGGATTTCGAAAACTTGAAGATGAAGGAGGAGGAAACTGTCAAACAATACTCAGACAGGATAATGGCTGTAGTAAACAGCATAAGGCTCATTGGAGAGCAGTTCAATGAAGCAAGGATAGTGGAGAAGGTGCTTTCGACCTTACCTGAGAGGTATGAAGCAAAAATATCTTCCCTCGAAGATTCTAGGGACCTGACCAGCATCACTTTAACTGAGCTGATCAATGCTCTCTATGCACAAGAGCAAAGAAGAGCTAGCAGACTGGAGGAGCACTAGGAGGGTGCTTTCCAAGCTAAAACCAAGGCTACCTGGAACACCAATGCCTACAAAGGCAAGAAGACTTGGAGAGACAAGCCTAAGTCAGATGCTCCAAGAAAATGGGATAGACCCTGCAGGCATTGCAAAAGGCCTTGTCATCCAGAGGCCAAATATTGGTTTAGGCCAGATGTGCAATGCCAAAACTGCAAAAAGATGGGCCATGTTGAAAGAGTTTGCAAAGATAAAGGCAAACCAAGATAGAATCAACCCCAGCAATAAAATGTTGAGACTCGGGTAGCCAAAGAAGATAGTGACCAGGAGGAGTAAGTCTTTGTTGTGTCATGCTCATCAGCTCAGAAGAAAGTCTCAAATGGATGGCTTCTAGACAGTGGTTGTACCAATCACATGACACCAAATGCTGCCATATTCAAAACATTAGATAGAAGCTGCAAAACAAAGGTGAATATAGGAAATGGCCATTTCATCAAGGCAAAAGGCAAGGGTGATATTATAATAAGCACTCCCACAAGTAACAAGCTAGTTTCAAATATGCTATTGGTACCTGAAATTGATAGAAATTTGCTCAGCATAGCTCAGTTGCTTGAAAAAAGGCTATACTATTGTGTTCAAGGGCAATAAATGCCAAATCAGTGATCCAAGAGGATCCATGCTTATGATAATAGCCATGACAGACAAGAGTTTTCTTGTGGACTGGAACAAAGACCTAGATAGTGCCTATGCTGCTTCTTCAGATGAATCCAAGCTTTGGCATCAAAGGCTTGGTCATGCCAATTACAGATCCATGGACCAGCTAAGCAAGGAGGATCTGGTTGAAAATTTCATCAACTCAGTTGAAAAGGAGGATGTTTGTGAGACATGTCAACTTGGAAAGCAAGCCAGGTAGCCATTTCCTTCAAACAAGGCCTAGAGAGCCTCTGAAAGACTGCAGCTCGTACACACTGATGTGTGTGGCCCCATGAAGACTCACTCACTGAATGAAAGTAAGTATTTCATTCTGTTTATTGACGATTGCTCAAGATACTACTGGATTTATTTCTTGAAGCACAAATCAGAGGTGGCCTCAGTGTTTTGGAAGTTTAAGGCTGCTGCTGAGACTGAAACAGGCTGTAAGCTTAAGACCATAAGGTTTGATAATGGAACTGAGTATACCTCAGCTCAGTTTCAAGCCTTTTGTGATGAACAAGGCATCAAACATTAGTTAACTAACACTTAGTCACCTCAACAGAATGGTGCAAGTGAAAGAAAGAATAGAAGTCTAATGGATATGGCCAGGTGCTTGTTGTTTGAGAAGAATCTGCCCAAGAACTTGTGGGCTAAGGCAGTCAACACAGCAGTGTACATTCAAAACAGGCTTACAACCAAGGCTTTGGCTCACAAAACACCATTTGAAGCCTGGTTCGGGTTCAAGCCATCACGTGCTCACCTGAGGGTCTTTGGTTGCTTGTGTTATGCACAAGTACCAGCTGCAAAAAGGGGCAAGTTGGATAAGAAAGCTCAAGCAGGCATTCTGGTAGGCTATAGCTTAGAAAAAAAGGCTATAGGATCTTGGATCCTTCAACAAACAAGGTGCTAGTAAGAAGAGATGTAGTGTTCAATGAGAAAGCAAGCTGAAATTCGGAGAAGAATAAGCTAGAGACAGTTTCTGAAGAACTTGTGGCTGATCAGACTGAGGCCGATCAAAATGGTCCTGAAATGGACATTGATGATGAACCTATTAGGGGTACAAGGACAATGGCTGACATTTATGAAAGAGCTCAGGTAGCTCAGGTAGAACTTAGCTATTTTAAAGATGCTAAAGTTCATGAAGGTTGGAAACAAGTAATGAATGATGAAATTGCCATGATTGAGAAGAACCAGACATGGAGTTACTTACAAGACCAGCCAACAGACAGGTCATTGGGGTAAAATGGATTTATCAAGCCAAGCAGAATGTAGCTGGGAGCTTAAACAAACTCAAAGCTAGGCTAGTTGTGAAAGGGTTCTATCAGAGATATGACCTAGACTACATGGAGACATTTGCACCAGTGGCTAGGCTAGACACCATCAGGTTGCTATAGCTACACAAATGCAATGGAAGATCCATCAGCTCGATGTAAAATCTGCATTTCTCAATGACTTCCTTAAAGAAGAAATCTACATAGAGTAGCCTCAAGGATTTGTTGTGTCTGGAAAAGAACACATGGTGTACAGGCTTAAAAAGGCCTTGTATGGCCTGAAACAAGCTTCTAGAGCCTGGTATACCAGGATCGACAACTACTTGATCAGTTTGGGGTTTGAAAGGAGCTTTAGTGAGCCAACATTGTATGTCAAGAAAAAACAAACTAAAACTCAGCTCATTATGTCCCTGTATGTTGATGATCTTTTGGTCACAAGAGGAGACCAAGCAATGTTGGCCAATTTTAAAGCTAAAATAGAGCAGGAGTTTTGAGATGTCTGATCTTGGAAGGATGACCTACTTTCTTGGTATGGAAGTGTCACAAACTAAAAATAGAATATTCCTAAGCCAGAAATCCTTTGCATCCAAAATTCTGACCAAGTTCACCATGCAAAACAGTAAAACAACAAGCACACCTGTTGTTATGGGAGAAAAACTATTGAGCCAAGTCATTTCTGAGCAAGTTGATGAATCTGTTTATAGGAGTCTAATTGGTTGTTTGCTATACCTCACTGCCACAAGGCCAGACATTATGTGTGGTGTAAGCTTACTCCGAGGTGCATGCATTGCTGCAATCAGAAGCATTTTCAAGTAGCAAAAAGGGTTCTCAGGTACATCAAAGGTACCCTGAGCTATGGAATGCTGTATGGCAAGGCTGAGAGGCTTAGATTGGTTGGCTATACTGATAGTGATTGGGCTGGCTCGATGGATGACATGAAGAGCACCTCAGGGTATGTTTTCACCCTTGGCTCAGCCATATTTTGTTGGAGCTCGAAGAAACAAAATTTGATTGCTCAGTCAACTGCTAAGGCAGAGTATGTAGCAGCAGTTGGAGCTATTAACCAAGCTGTGACCAAGCTGTGTGGTTAAGAAAAATCTTGACTAATTTAAACATGCATCAAGAGGGAGCAACTGAGATAATGTATGACAACAAATCTGCTGTTGCAATTGCAAAGAATCCAGTTTTTCATGGAAGAACAAAGCACTTCAATATCAAGCTTCGTGTTGTTAGAGAGATGGAGCTACCTAGAGAAGTGGAACTGGTTCATTACAGTTTTAAAGAGTAACTTGCTAACATTTTAACTAAACCTCTTAATGTGTAGAGGTTTATTGAATTAAGAAAGCAAATGGGAGTTTGCAACATGGAGACCAAGGATGAGTGTTGAAGCTGGTCTCCATGCAGCACATGCAGTCAAGAAGCAACACATGCAGTCAAGCCATGCAAGCAACAGCTGCAGTTTAATGTTGCTGTCTAATTTAAACTTGTATTTTGTTATGTTTCGTAATCTAGTTAAATTTGAACTAAGTTGATGATGTATTTGATGTATTTTGTTGACATTTGAGTTGATAGAACAACTTTACCAAGTGTGCAAGCATAGTCTTTCATTTTCAATGTAATTAGTGGAGTTAGGTAGTGTTTAGGTGATGTTTGCCTTACTTTCATCAGAAAAATGTTTGATATTTGTATTGGCATTATGCCATTGTTTATTTTCAATGAATTTTTCATCAAGATCATTCATTCAGTATACTCTCTCAAGTTCTTGCTTTATTTTCCTCTTGGTAATCCAAATTTTTTGCTTGTTTGCTGGCCAAGTCTTGAGCCTTGTATCACAAGCCATTGTGGTTGAAGGCTATTTTTGCTCTCAACACCAACAGTCACTATCTTTTATGACAAGCGAGAAGCAAGTAAACTAGCCATCTTTTTCTTCAAGAAACAGAATTTCAATGGAGATAGCAAATCGAGGTTCTTGTTATAAATCTCCTTGGCTCCTCTTATGCATTTGTCTTTTAGCTTTCATATGGAGATTGAAAAAGGAAAAACCTATTTAACAGTTTGCATTGGTTATCACTCCACGTGTAAATCACTAGATGTTAACCTTGTCTAGGACCCAAGTTTGTTGTTTTAGCTATTTTCATCACTTCTTTCCAAGTAAATAGATTTTTTCTACAAACTAGCAGTGAAACTAAGTTGGTTTTTTAACTAACTCTAAATCTGGATCAAATAAGATCTAGCATTGTTTAGAATCTTTTTGTTTATATGTATTTTAGTGGTTATGAGAGAGGAATATGACCTTTCAATACTTGTACACCTGCTATGTCTTTGAAGTACAAGATAGAAAATAGGAGGAGGAGCTCAAACCTAGTTACTTATCAACCAAGTGAAAAATATGTCTCTGAAAACATCGATTCCAAGAGAAATAATTATACCCTTTTTCTTAGATATTCACAATGGAATGAAAGGTACAAATAAAGTTGTTTTTGTTTATGCTATCTATAACTATCACAACAATGACTTCCCTTCCTCACCATTAGAATTCCCGTTTCAAACTTCTTGTTCTACCTCATTTATTTCTTAGTCAAAAAGCAATCATGGTTAGCATAAAGGAGCTCATCAAAATGGCTTGGAAGTGGAACAAGATAGCTACCATTGGAAGGAAAAGAATTACTTCACCAAGGAGTAATAACACAATGATGACTAATGCAGATAATTCTAATAAATCTTCAGTTGTTGGTAAAGGCTATTTTGTTGCCTACACGATGGATAAGAAACATTTTTTGATTCCTTTGGCATTTCTCAACAATAGTATTTTCCAGGTACTCCTCAAGATGTCGGAAGAAGAGTTTAGGCTGTCAAGAATCGGCCTTTAACATTTCTGTGTGTTGGTGCAAGAGGCAGCAACAAAAGAGAGAACAAGAGCACAGAACATGAAGCAAGGTGCAAGAAGCATTTTTACTTGCTCACAAATGTGCAGCAAGGGAGCTAATGGCTGATAGCTCATTCAGCTCATTCATTCAACTAGAAAAAACATACATTTATAGTCAAATACATCACCAAATAGTCAACTAACCCCACTAATCAGCATTGGGACTATTAAAACATTGCTTGTACACATAAACAAGCCACCTAAACTAGTCATTCAACACCTAATGCATCAAGTTGTCATCAACTTGTCCATTTTAAACTAGATTAATTAGAATAAAACTAAAGAGAAACCTTGCTGTTACAGCAAGCATATGTGCTGCAGCATGTCATCAAGCTGCATGCACTTCAACCACAAAATGTAACAGCAGCATGGTTGGCCAATTTCCAATACTCCTCCTTAGACTCCATGCTGCAAATACCAGTCATTCATCAAGTTTTTTGAACTTGGCAGCTCTTAGATGCTTTGATTCAAGCTGACCAATTCATTTTCTTCTTGCACAAACAGTTCGTGAGTATAGTTGCTTGCCTTCATTCTGCCATTTTGGCTTGCAATTCGACAGGCTCACACTTTGCTTACTGTCTTCAAGAGGCTTGCAACTATACAACACGCATTGAGCTTCCACATGTTGCTGAACTCACACCTTTGACAGACTCACATCTTTGCATATTGTCTTCAACAGGTGTCTTCATCAGGCTCGCACTTTGCTAAGCTTGCAGCATTGACATCTTGCTAAGCTTGCACATTTGGAAAGCTCACACCTTTCCTTTAAACTTCTCCTTCAGCTTATTCAAGCTAGTTTGGGGATCTTATAAGTTTGAGCCGATATTATCTTCTCTACAAGCAGCCCTTAATGACTTGCTTGTGCTTTGACAGCTTCTTTCTTTTCAACAAGCAGGGGAAGCAAAATCAATGGTCCCGTAAGACATAGGCTCATGATACCAATTGTTGGTGCAAGAGGCAGCAACAAAAGAGAGAACAAGAGCACAGAACATGAAGCAAGGTGCAAGAAGCATTTTTACTTGCTCACAAATGTGCAGCAAGGGAGCTAATGGCTGATAGCTCATTCAGCTCATTCATTCAACTAGAAAAAACATACATTTATAGTCAAATACATCACCAAATAGTCAACTAACCCCACTAATCAGCATTGGGACTATTAAAACATTGCTTGTACACATAAACAAGCCACCTAAACTAGTCATTCAACACCTAATGCATCAAGTTGTCATCAACTTGTCCATTTTAAACTAGATTAATTAGAATGAAACTAAAGAGAAACCTTGCTGTTACAGCAAGCATATGTGCTGCAGCATGTCATCAAGCTGCATGCACTTCAACCACAAAATGTAACAGCAGCATGGTTGGCCAATTTCCAATACTGTGCGATTCTGTCATAATGAGTTACATAGTGTTGTTGGTACGACGAGGATTAGTTAAAGATTTGGAGAAAGCAGTGGTCAATTCTATTACTAGCAATAGTTTCTCATCGTGCAGTACATACTACTGTCACGGGGCTAAAACAAACTGTGGCCTGTGACACTTCCATGAAGGACATGCTGAAAAAGAATAGCTTATTTGCGGGTTCTGAGCATATTTACCATGGAAAAAATATGCAATCTACAACCTTAAAAGGAAAGAAAAGAAATTTGTAAATGATTATTAAACATATGTATTATATGCCCAAAGAGGGTTCGTTGTAAAATGCTAACTTCATGAAACACAATAATATATTTTCGGTATTAGTGACTACAATTGGCAAAGAATGAAATTTGGTAAGCATAAAATTATCACATCATTTATCAGAAAGGAGCATTGAATTGCCATGCACTGGCCAGAAAAGGATAACAGGTAAAAGAATGTCTAATATGAAGTATTGCAGTCCATGAACCATGCTTAGTAAGTAACAGTACATCCACAATGTAACCAACTCGGATAGGAATTGGAGAAATCTGTAGAAGCAAAGAGCCTTTCAAGGAAATTTTTCTTGTTCTGTTGGTTCCACCTGTCCTTTCGTTGTTTGGCATCTTAACATAACTAATAACTAACTAGTATCAGTCTTACAGTAATATTAAATTTCTAAATCCAGCATAACTTCTTCTTTTAGTCATCTGCAGGTTTTCTTGTTTACATAGTTTTGTTCACAGGCTTTGGATCTACAATAAGACAATGTTTAGTACACCATGTAATGTTGTTAAGTTTGGTAAACATATGATTCATTTCTTTTTATTACTTGTCAATTTAAAGCAACAAGACTAATACAATATTCTATAGCACATAAGAAATTTCATTTCACTCTTGGAATTCCCTAATTTGTGTTAACTAACGATGAAAGAATCTCTAGAAACGTTGTAAACATGCATTCCAATACTAGAAATTACATGCTTCACCTTTGAAATTACCAATAGAAGTAAGGCCAGCAGTTCAAGGAACTTTTGTTCCTCTTGTTTAAATTGCAGGCTAATTTCCTTCCTTCATTAGTACTAGAAACTATAAAAGAACTAACCTTCTTTTTCCTCTTTCTTTTTCTAAGATTTTAGTCCGCAACACAAATGGAAACAAGCATGATTACCTCAAAGAATCTTATCAGAATGACAAGAAAGTGGCAGAAGATAGCATCCATTGGAAGTAAAAGAAACGCTTCAACAAGAACCAGTAAAATATATATTGATGCTGCAAAACATTCTAATGAATCATCAGTAGTTGATAAAGGTTGTTTGCTATCTATATAATAGATAAGAGAAGATTTGTGATTCCCTTCGCATTTCTCAGCAACAGCATTTTTCTTGAACTCTTCAAGATGTCTGAAGAGGAGTTTGGACTGCTATAAAGTTGCCATGTGATTCAGTCGTCACTATATTGTCTCCATTGTGAAACGAGGATTAGCTAAGGATTTGGGGAAAGCAGTGCTCAATTCCATTCCTACTCATCGTTGCTTGTCAGATGTTTATTTCAATCAAGTACATGCAGATCAACAGTCACTTTGTTATGGATTCCAAGTAAATTGGCTTTGAATCTGGTAAATGATTTTTCTATGTCAAACCATCTCTTTCTAGGTGTAAATTATGAAAAATATCCTAGTGTACTAACAAAAGATGTTTCCTTACAAAATGATCCCGACCAAAAGATGTTTCATTTTCAGTTATTGCCGGTCTCTTTTCACCTATTTCATTCTCAAAAAGTCAACTTCCGTTTGCTTTATGATGCACTGAAAATATCTAGTCTTGTTCTTGTCTACGATTTTTAATTTTTGGGTGTTTTTATTTTCACTTCATTCCAAATGAATCGGTCATCTCTTGAAAGCAGAACAAATGAAAGTCTAACATTGGTAAACAAAGTAAATGCAGATAATACCTGCCGTGTCCTTAAACTACAATACAAATTAAGAGGAGAGAGCTCCTCAAGGTGTTGATATTTTGCTTAATTTACATAATTTTGTTATGTATTTTAATTATTTTTGGATATAAATTCTGTTTATTTTGATACATTATTGATTATTTTTTTATATAAGTATAATATTATTTAATGTGTTGGAAAACAAGTTTAAATTGTAGATTAAAGTGGACATTAAACTATTTTAATAATTACTTTTATTATTTTTTATTTCTTTAAATTTTAATTACGGATCAAATTTATCTTGAAAGACAAAAAAAAAATTCATATATTCTATTTTAGGATTTATTATTATTATATATAGGAAAACGTGAGGATGAAGCTACGCATAAATCAAGAAAGAATAAATAAGCTTGTGGCTTGATTTTTGGTTTGAGTCACATGGGAGGACTTTGAATTTGGATAGTAGCCGCACAACTTTTGCTTTTCTTTCCAATTTTAAATTTTTTAACCAATTTTCTTCCTATTATTTCTTTCAAGTTGTTAGTACTTTACTTTTATCTTATAATTTATAAAAAAAGAATTATTTTAAATTTAGTTTGATAATTAATTCGATGTTTGAATAGTAAGATTTTGAATTTGCATTTAATATTTTTTATATCGGTATGTTAATTCTTTGATTTAAGAGATAAACTCAATCGTTTAATAACATCGTTTTAGCATAAAAAAAAGACTCCTTAATTCGGTGTTGGACGACATACAATTGGTGAACCATTACAATCTGTAATTGTTGTGTTTGGTCCATTGAAGAATAAATTGACATAACCAATTGAGTAAGTGATTGAATCCGTCAAGTGAATTAAAAATCAGCGCAATTGAAGCCGTTGATTTGAGTCGGGTCCTTCAAGTTTGCAAAGCTGTTGAAGAATTAAATCATGAAAGCTGATTTCAAGGTTATTTGCATGGTAAGGATTAGTTTTTGGGCTGTTCTCGCAATAAATTTACATACAGAAGGGCTGGTGGTTTGAGGTTGCTCCTTGATCACTATAATCGACTTATCGGTTGGAGAAGAAAATCTATTATCCAACATCTGTTCGAAGTCAAAGTCAAAATCATAACTGAAGCTGGAACTTTTGTTATATCGGTTTGCTCAATTTTAATTTTGCTTGTTTATTTTTATTAAGTTCAATTTATTTCTAGTATTTGTTTTTGTTTGAAATTTAGTTACATGTTTTATATTTAGGTTAAATTCCCTTTATTTATTTTTATAGGTTGGCATAAAATTTTGATCAGTCTAATATTTGTGGGACCAATCTTACTTACTATATTACAAATTTAATTTAATTTAATTTAATTTCAATATAAGAATTTATTTTTTATGGATTCAACAACCATCTAGTCTGTTGGTTTTAACTAACATTAATAAACTTTAATCGAGTATTACTTCATTCAGATGGTCAATGAAAAGGGTTTAGCGACAAAATTGTAGATTGATAGTGGATCAGGAGGATCTCGCCAGCTGATGATCGTTTTATGAATCACTAAACTAGACTACGATCACGACTAAGGCAATTGCACCTATCGAATGGTAGTATAGCTATGGTGAGTCTAGAATATCATATCCACAAGGACTAAAAGTACTAGTATTAACTATCTTTCTATTATTTAGCCTAAAATATAAGGGATTTGTTTTAATCTAAAATTAACTAACTAATTAACTACTGAACGCGACAGAGAGCGAATTGAGAAAAATACTTGAAGAAAACTTATAAAGAGGACAATACCCAAGAAAGAATCCACCTAGACTTTACTTATTATTCTGACTCTGAATCAAACGATTTATTCACTTGTCTTGATTCGTAGAAATCCCTAAATTATGTTAATATCTCTTTCTAGACTAAGAACAACTGACTCTAGGTTGATTAATTGAAATCCCTTTCTAATTAAAACCCCTATCGTCACATTAACTCGATCTATGGATTCCTTTATTAGATTTGACTCTAATCTGGCAGATTTATGTTATCCTATCTCTAGATTACATGCAACTCTGCTTAATTATGCTAGATCTACTCTTAAATAGGGACTTTTGCTCCACTGAATAAGCACATCAAACTTGAATTAATATCCTGAAAATATTAAGGCAAGAATTAATAACACATAATTAGGGAGTTTAGTTCATCATGTAAAAGGAAAACATCTCAAATTTAGAAAAACAACAAGACATATAAAACCCAAATAAACTTCGAGAGAAATTTGAATGAAGATCTTCAATCTTAAAGTGGATCTGCTTCCGAGATGATTCCAACGGCTTCCTTCGAGTAATTTCAGGTTTCTGCTCTGCATGTCTCCTTAGGTCCTCTTCTAGTATGTATTTATAGACTTTAGAATGCTCAGAAACCCTAAAAATTGGCTTTTTTAACGTGTTTGGGAAACATGGAGCGATATCGACACGAGCGTGTGCTCAGACCGTGTGGAGTTAGTCTTGGTCATGTGGATCTTTAAATCAGGCCATTTTGTCCGTTTTTGGCCCGTTTTCTGCTTCTTTTGTTCCCTTATGCTCTCTTAAGTATAAAACATGAAATTAAAGAATTAAGAGCATCAAATTCACTAAATTAGATAATAAATCATCCAAAAACATGCTAAGCATAGGATTAAAACATGTTATATTTATGATTTATCAAATATTCCCACACTTAAGCGTTTGCTTGTCCTCAAGCAAAATCCTCAACTCACAATTAAAATTAAACTTTCTCAGTTCATAATTCTCATTAATAATGTTTTATCATAATTTCACAAATAATCATACATTGATAATTCAACTAAAAGAGTACTAAAAGCACAAACAATCCAAGTCTAACATTTAAAGCATGAAAACATAGGTATTTCTCCTTATCTAAATAATTACCTTTAATTCAAAAATTAACAAGAATTGATATCCTTACTAAAGATTCACTCAAATCACTCAAAGTATTTAAAGTTCAAAAATAAAGCACTCAAAATTCAATTATGAAAAGTCATTACCATAAGGTTGCATGAAAATCAAATCTCCACCACTATAAATGAGATGATACACAAATCAAAAGGTCTTTAAAGGGTTGTAACGGGGCTTGGGTTAAAGGTGTGGATAAAGGCTAAAAAAAAGGTTAGAATCGAGATTGAATTGGTAAATTACCTAACTAGAAAAACTAAACTAATACTAAATAATTATATCAATTGAAATAATTCAAGAATAAAACGAGCTTCTTCTCGGAATATTAAATTTACTACTTAAGCTCAAACCAAAGAACTAGAAATGATCAACATAAATGTCTTGTATTATTTTTTTTGACTATTTTTTTGAATGAATGAATGAATAATAAAATAAAATTAAACCACTAAAATAAAAGAATATAGTTAGACAACTAACCAAATCAAATCTTGACAAAAAGGGAATCAATAAAAAAATCTCAGTGAATCAAAAAGTATGATGTATGGGTTAATATTAAGAGTAAATTAAGAAACGATTCGTTAAGCTCAAAGGGGCTCACTAAGGGTTAATTATGAAGGTAGGCTTTTTATGGGATAAGTGGGTTAAAACCTAGGTGTCTTTATCATCTCAGTATATCAAATCAAAGGTGTTGTCTCAACATGTATAATCGAAGCAAGTTCTAGAATAACAATTCAATATTGACACACTCATAACCCATAATAAAGTGAGCAAGAAAAAATGTATGCTCTAAAGGCTCGAAATCTCACAAAAATTATGGCTTTTGATGTTAATCTTGCAAATTTCAAACTTTAAGGTAATACCTCAATTTAGGGAAATAACCTAAAATTTTTTAAATATGAAAATAGACATATCATGCTTGATTCTCTAGCGTCTTAAAGTTTAAATAATCAATGCGCAATTACCTATGAATTTAATCTAAAACACCTCAATGAAAATCATAAATCAATAAGAGTTCATTCTAAAAGTAATATGAGAAAATTACTTAAACACATGGTATAATTCAGGGATTTTTATATAAGCATATAAATAACCTCCCCACACTTAAGATGTACATTGTTCTCAATGTACAAAAAATATAAATCATAATAGAAACATAATATCATAAGAGAGGGAGATAATTGAAACTGCCCTGAATGGTGGATGAATTTCCCAGAATAGTGAAAAGTGGAATTGTAGATAAGTGTAGGTGTGTACAAGATTCTGAGCAACTGATAAGAAAATAAACACAATGCTGAAGAAGATTAAAAGGTTACGCGTTAAGAAACAACCATAATAAATAAAGCGAAAGAAGTTTAATAACAATAAACAGAAAGATCAAAAAATAAAGCTAAAAAGAAAAAAAATAAAAAAGACAATAAAGGAGATGGACTCAATGGTCCTCATTGTCAGATGCGTGCGTTGTCGGCTCTGGAGGAGTAATATGTAAATGTTGACAGATCTGCTACAAGGCCGCATCAAGACTGTCGAACCACTCAGCACAGTACTGACGGAAATTCATGAATTCCTCATAGGACACTTCTCAAGAGCTAGTAGCAGAATGGACTGGTATACGACTCGAATGTGGTGGCTGAGGTAGATCCTCGTGATAGGGAGAAACATCATCAGTGAAGTTCTCTGGGCCATGCTGAATGTCAGACTAAAATAGTCTGTACTGAGGGGGGTCCACTCCATGTCACTGCTCGATCATTCTGATGTGGATCATGCTTGAGATGCCCTGAGGGGACAACTGGCCAACAAGTGTAAGTGTCGAGGATTGCTCTAGTGTGTCGAGTAAACCAAAGTGTCGAGCAAGACGAGTTACGTAAGGGCCGAGACAGATGGGGCCCTTCTTATGGCGTTCAGTCTGATGGCGGAATGATAGCGCGATGAAGTATGCCAAGTCAATAATATGCCCAGTAGCCATGCTCCATAAAAAGTACGCATCATAGGTACTAACACCTCCTGTGCTCTCTCTTCGTCCTGTCAAAGTGTGAGCTAGGAGGGCGTGAAGATACCGTAGGGCCGGAGAGAGATGTGTCGCCTTCGAGCGACTCGTGTCATAATTTGTTAGACTGCCCATGAGATCAGTCCAGTAGCACGAAGGTGAGTGATAAATATGCCTATGAAGCTGAAGAAAGTCATCGGTGCTCATGAACTCTTCTTTGTAGAGTCCCAAAGTAGCACCGAACTCTGAGACGTTCATATGTCGTACCAACCTGCCAAGGCGAAAGGTGATGGTGCCTGGATTGTCATAGACCGACATGACTTGCTGGACTGAAAATGTGGCACCGAACTTTAAGGTGAGCTCCGAGTAGGTGGGCTCGATGATGGTGAAGAACCATCCTATGGGGTTGTGGCAATAATTGCGCGCACATTATCAGCCAAACGGACCTACTCCAACGCGACCCAGTCAATGCAACGGCCCAAATCGAGTGGTCGTACTCGATAAAGCTGGTACAAATCCTCCTGTGGGCCTGCCGCAAATCGGAGGAAAGGATGGCGAGCTTTACCGGTAAGGCTCGAGGAGAAGGTCGCTAGGGGGCCCTTCCGCTTTTTCGAAGCTGGGACAGCGACTTTGGACTTTCCTCGAGTGTTTGTCATAATGGATCTGCAATAATAAAAGAATGTATCAATAAAGAATGCATCGCCAAATAAAAGGCAAATAATCCTAAATAACAATTTACTCCTAAAACAGAATATTCGAAAGCAAAGTATGCAAACTTCATATAATTACTCTAAATACGAATTATAGTGATTAAAAAGAAAGTGAATAAATAAATAAATAAATAAAAGAATCCAAACTAAACTTAAATCAGAACTAAAAGACAAAGTAGGCTATACTAAAAAAAAATGACAATAGTAACTAAGAATAAAAAGAAAAATTGGCAAAGAATAGTCATGTTAGTAAGAAGCAAGAATACATAGACAAAAGAACAAATTCAATGTGAAGCTAAAGGGCCAAATAGAAATCGGACAGTGGGTAACCATACTAATGATAATAAACAATGAAAATAAAATAAAATAAGATAATAGAGAAATGGAATAAATAATAAGCATAATAAATAACTAGCATAAAATAACTACTATAAAATTAAAAAAAATAAATGTTAAGGAAAAAAGAAACCGAAAGTGGTGACTGAAGGTACAGACGGTCAGTGGATCGGTGTTTGGGGGTGCGACGGTACTTGGTCGGGAGAAAGGGGAGGAAAGATGAAGGAAGAAGGGAGGGGAGAAGGGGGTTCGGCTGAGGAGGGGAAAATAGAAGAAATAAGAGGAGATGGAAAGAAAGAAAAAGAAGGAAAATGGAAGAGGGGAGAGAGTAAAGAGAAGGGAATGACAGTGGCCGGAATAAGGGAGGGGAATAGGAATGGTGGCTAGGGGTTGAAGAAGATGGGGTGGAAAAAAGACAAAAGTGAAAAAAAATAAAAAGGGAATTTACGGTTTTATGGCTAACACGATCGTGTAACGGTCCGTGTTGGGACACACCACTATGTCACACGCCCATTAGGCATTCTTTGAGCCCGTGTGCGATTCAAAATTTTAGTC
Source organism: Gossypium hirsutum (assembly GCF_007990345.1). Classification (NCBI taxonomy): domain Eukaryota; kingdom Viridiplantae; phylum Streptophyta; class Magnoliopsida; order Malvales; family Malvaceae; genus Gossypium; species Gossypium hirsutum. The sequence goes on along the minus strand of NC_053424.1, from coordinate 108,279,341 downwards.
CAGTCTTCACACAGCCAGGGACACGCTCGTGTGTCCATGCTGTGATTTACATGGCCGTGTTGCACGGCCGTGTGTAATGTTGTTCGTTTCTCCCATGCCCGTGTGGTCTCCTACACGCCCGTGTGTCTGAACACACGGCCATGTGCCTAGCCTGTGTAGCTCTCTGGCTTGGATAATTAAGCTTCAATTTTCACACTGCATAGGACACCACACGGCCGTGTCGCATGCCTGTGTTGATTCTTTTAGCCCGTGTCTCTGTCGATTTTTGGGGATTTCAACTTCAGGGCTCACACGGCCTAGGACACGCCCGTGTGTCCTGGCCGTGTAACTCTCTATTGATTTCCTTTAAAAATAAAAAACTAAGTCTAAAGGTCCACACAGCCAAGGACACGTTCATTTGTCCAAGCCGTGTGTGTTACACGGCCATATCGCACTGGCGTGTAGCTCATCATCGTACTCATGTTAAGTCACATGGCCTAGGACACGCCTGTGTGTCCAGATCGTCTAGGTCAAAAACCTGCATTTTAATGTTTAGTTAAGCTTAAAGAAATAATATGAAATAAAAAATGAGGAAATTAACAATGTTAGTACTCGAGTTGCCTCCCGAGAAATGCTTATTTTAAGTCTAAGTTAGACTTAACTTGTGCGCATGGTTACGAAGGTTCGAAGAGCTGAAGCTCCTCTCTATCATTTTTGAAATCCTCACCATTATAAAGTTTAAGTTGATGACCGTTTACCTTGAATGTGCCAAATTTTGGGTGAGTTACCTCTATCGTACCGTATGGGAAAACGGTTTGCACTACAAATGGACCTGACCATCTTGATTTCAGCTTTTCGGGAAAAAACTTGGGTCTTGAATTATACAAGAGGATAAGATTTCCAACTTCAAATTTTTTGGGTTACTTTAAACGAGCGTCGTGGCATCATTTTGTCGCTTCTTTGTATAATTGTGAGTTCTTATAAGCATTTGCTCGCCATTCATTTAACTCGTTCAGCTACATCAATCTCTTCTCACCTATGAGTTTGAGATCAAAGTTTAGGAATTTTATAGCCCAAAATGCTTTATGCTCTAATTCGAATGGTAGATGACAACTTTTCCCATAAACAAGTTTGTAAGGAGATGTTCCTATGAGAGTTTTAAAAGAGGTTCTATAGGCTCATAAATCGTCATCTACTTTTATCGCTCAATCCTTCCTATTTGATTATACGGTTTTCTCTAGGATGCGTTTAAGTTCTCGATTGGTGACTTCGACTTGTCCACTAGTTTGAGGGTGATAAGGGTAGCTGTTCTATGATATACTCCATATTTCTTAAGTATTTTATCAAATTAAGCATTATAAAAATGTGTACCCCTATCACTAATGATTGCTCTAGGTGTTCTGAATCGAGAAAATAGCTTCTTAAGGAATCTAACTACGACTCTAGCATCATTAGTAGGTAAAGCTTGAACTTCTACCCATTTTGACATATAATCGACTGCTACTAGGATATATTTATTTCCATACGAACTAGGGAATGGGCCCATAAAATCAATACCCCAAACATCAAATATTTCACATGAGAGTATATACGTTTGAGGCATTTCATTACATTTAGAGATATTACCTGTTCTTTGGCATCTATCACAAGAAGTAACGTACCTGTTAGTGTCTCTGAATAGTGTGGGCCAATAAAAACCTGATTTGAGTGCTTTATGTGCTGTCCTAGTCCCACTGTAATATCCTCTTGTTGGCTTTGAGTGGCAATGTTCCAAGATCTTACTTGCTTCTGATTTTGTAACGCATATCCGAATTACTTGATCTGCGCATACACGAAAAAGGAAAGGATCCTCCCAAAAATAATTTTTCACATCGGCAAAGAATCGCTTCTTTTGATGATATGTCAACTTTTTTGGAAGGATGTTAGTAGCTAGATAATTTGCAATATCCGCAAACCAAAGGCTTTCAGAGTCAGTTATAACCAAGAGTTGTGCTTCAGGAAAAGAGTCATTTATCTCATTTTCATCAAGCTTATTGAGATGTGGGTTTTCTAACCTGGACAAGTGATCTTTTGCAAGATTTTTGGCTCCCTTCTTATCTTGGATTTCTAAATCGAGTTCCTGCAACAATAAAATCCATCTTATTAGTCGAGACTTTGCATCTGATTTAGTAAGGAAATAACGAAGAGTCGAATGGTCAGTGTAGACGACAAATTTAGATAATATTAAATATGGTCTAAATTTATCGAATGCAAAAGCCATAGCCAACAATTCTTTCTCAGTAATTGTGTAATTTTCTTGTGCGCATACTAAATCGGTTGAAAATGTTTATCTCTTCGCTGTCTAAAAATTGCACCTACTACAAAATCACTCGCATCACATATTAGTTCAAAGGGTAAATTCCAATCAGGTGCAACTACAATTGGAGCATTAATTAATTTATCTTTAAAAGTATTAAATGCTTCTAAACATTCCTGATTGAAATCGAAAGGCACATCTTTTTCTAGCAAATTCATTAAAGGCTTAGCTATTTTATAAAAATCCTTAATAAATCTCCTATAAAACCCAGCATGTCCTAAAAAGCTTCGAATAGCCTTAACTGAACTAGGGGGAGGTAATTTCTCAATAGTTTCAATTTTTGCTTTATTAACCTCAATCCTTTTACTAGAAATTTTGTGGCATAGCACAATCCCTTCACGGACCATGAAGTGGCATTTTTCCCAATTAAGTACAAGGTTCGTTTCCTCATATCTTATTAGAACTCGTTTTAAATTTTTAAGGCAAAGATGGAAAGAATTACCGAATACCGAGAAGTCGTTCATAAATACCTCCATAATGTCTTCTACGAGTTCAGAAAAAATGGCCAACATATAACGCTGAAAGGTAGCAGGAGCATTACATAATCCAAAAGGCATTCTTCAATAAGAAAACGTACCATGGACATGTAAATGACGTTTTCTCTTGGTCCTCAGGAGCTATTGGGATTTGAAAGTAACCAGAGAGTCCATCCAGGAAGCAACAATACATATGCCCAGATAATCTTTCCAACATCTGATCAATGAATGGCAAAAGAAAGTGATCTTTTCTCGTGGCATCGTTCAACTTCCTATAGTCAATGCAAACTTTCTATCCCGTGACGGTTCGTGTTGGGATCAATTCGTTCTTCTTATTAGCCACAACAGTCATGCCTCCTTTCTTAGGAACAACCTGCACATGACTCACCTAAGAACTGTCAGATATAGGATAAATAACTCCAACGCCTAGAATTTTAATTACCTCAGCTTTTACGACTTCTTTCATGTTAGGATTCAGTCGTCTTTGAGCTTGCGCAGAAGGACTGATCCCTCTAATATCGAAAATCTTCTAAGCTATGACTCTTTTATGCTCTTTTAACACTTGAAGTAACTCATCTTTTTTGTTTGGCTGCAAATTTGAAGCAATAATCACTATTCATGTGGAATTATTTCTAAGAAACGCACACTCTAGGTGATTTGGTAATTGATTTAATTCTAATTTAGGAGGTTCTTCAATAGAGGGTTTTAATTTTAATTCATTGTTTACCTCAATACCTTTATAATTCTTCTGTCTCAGCGAAGACTTATTAGAATTTAATTCAGCTTTTGTATTGCCTATCGCAGCATCATTGTCATTTACCTCCTCTCCTTGAGTAAGATACAGTTCCAACGTGTCCTTATGAATGACTTCCTATAAAGAATCTTGAGTAGCATGATCAATTGAATCAATAAAATAACAGGAATGATCTTATTCTCTAGAGAATCTCATGGCATCATAGATTTTAAAAATAATTTTTTCTTCACCTACCCTAAGCACAAGTTTACCATCACCCACATCAATAACAGCTCTAGCAGTAGCTAAGAATGGGCGACCTAAAATTAAAGGTACCTCAACATCCTCATCCATGTCAAGCACAACAAAATCAACAGAGAATATGAGGTTGTCTACTTTCACAAGGACATCTTTAATAATACCCCTAGGATACTTGACAGATCTATCAGCTAATTGAATACTCATCCTAGTGGGTTTTTGTTCCTCAAAACCAAGCTGCTTGAACATTTTATAAGGCATCAAATTAATACTGGCACCTAAATCAACTAATGCTTTCTCAATGTTCATACTACCAATTAAACAAGGAATAATAAAACTTTCTAGGTCTTTCAATTTGGTTGATAGCTTGTTTTGAAGAATAGCTGAGCATTCCTCGTTGAGTTCCACAATAGATAGCTCTTCAAACTTCCTTTTATTTGCTAGAAGTTCCTTCAGAAATTTAACGTATGTAGGTATCTGCGAAATAGCTTCAACAAAAGGTAATTCATATGTAGCTGTTTAAAAAGTTTAAGAAATTTACCAAATTATGCATCCATACTAGAGCTGTTCATGAGCCGGGCCGAGCCGGGCTCAACTAAAAAATCATGCTGGCCCGGGCCCAAAAACAGGCCTAAAATTTTGCCCAAGCTTGGCCCGGCCCATATTAATTTTTTATATTATTTTTAAATATATATAATACATCAAAAATACTAAAAACATAAAAATAAATATTTCCCAATAAATTGAAAATAAATTTTAAAAAATATGTAAACTTAAATAACACTAAGATAAATGCAACTTAACAAGTAAATGCCTCTAAAATAATAAAAAAATTAACAAATGCATTTAAAATAATAACAAAATTAACATGAAAATAAGTTTTATACAATATCCAAACAATAACAACAAAATAGTAGCAACATAATAGTAAAATGGTAGTAAAATAGAGAGAAAACAACAAGAAAATAACATTCAAAAATAAAAAAAATACAGTTTTTTTGTCCTTTAGTGAATTCAGGCTAGGCCGGGCTGGGCCCAGGGTAAAAATACCTTACCCGAGGCTCGGCCTATCTTTTAAATAGGCCTTATTTTTTTGTCCAAGCCTATTTTTCGGGCCTATATTTTTGGCCAAACCCTCCCACATTTTGGGCAGGCCTTCGGGCCGAGCCGGGTAGCCCGACCCATGAATACCTCTAATCCATAAGGACTTTTTTCAACTTTGCTGGATATGAGATCGGTGGTTTATATTCTTTTAGCACCGGTGTTACACTTACTTTAGGTTTTACCTCTTCGTCCTTTTCCTTATCAGATTCTTGTGGCAACTTCTTTTCAGGTTCAGTTAACACTTTCTCATTCCTTAATGTAATCACTTTTACATGCTCTCTTAGGTTAGATTCAGTGTTACTATGCAAACTACCTTATTGCCTTTCTGAAACTAATTTAGAAAGCTGTCCAATTTGATTTTTGAGCCCTTGAATCGATGCTTGCTAATTTTTCAAAACCGTCTCGGTGTTTTGGAAATGAGTCTTTGACACAGAAGTAAAATTTTCAAACATCTCTTCAAGGTTCAGTTTCTTTTCTTGCCGATAAGATTGCTGCTGAAGACCCGGAGGGGGTGGTGGTGGTCTTTGATTTTCTTGACCTCCCCATGAGAAATTTGGGTGGTTCCTCCAACCTGCATTATAGGTTTTACTGTAAGAATTGTTTTGAGGTCTAGGATTATTACCCATATGATTCATTTGCTAATTTTCTATAATAGAACCGTAGGGTAAATTTTCTGAATTGCTCATTCTACCTCCACTCGTGTCATACTGCATCACCAGATGTACTTGCGTAGAACCACATAAATCATCAATCTTTCTATTTAAAACTTCTACCTAATTTCACAACATGGTAACTGCATCAACGTTAAAAACAGCAGTTGCTTTTGTCGACTTTGTCCTCATAACTTGCCACTGATAATTATTTAGTGACATCTCCTCTATGAACTCATAAGCCTCCTCAGGTGTTTTATTATTTATAGTACCACCGGCAACTGCATCGATCATTTGCCTATTTGAGGGGTTCAAAAAATTATTGAAGGTTCGAACTTGTAGCCATAGAGGTAACACATAGTGAGGGCACCTTCTCAATAGATCCTTATATCTCTCCCATGCATTGTAAAGGGTTTCTAAATCCATCTGCGCAAAGGAAGAGATATCATTCCTTAATTTAGCCGTCTTGGCCGGTGGAAAGTATTTCAATAAAAACTTCTCGGTCATTTAATCCCAAGTAGTGATAGAACCTCGTGGTAAAGAATTCAACCACTGCTTAGCCTTATTACTCAACGAGAAAAAGAATAATCGTAGGTGAATAGTGTCGTCAGAAACGTCATTTATCTTGAAAGTATTACAGAACTCTAAGAAATTGGCCAAATGTGTTTTCGGGTCTTCATCTTGCAAACCATCAAACTGAACAAACTGTTGAATCATTCAAATAGTGTTAGGTTTTAGTTCAAAATTATTTGCAGCAATGGCAGGTCTAACAATACTAGATTCGGCCCCAGTGAGAGTGGGCTTAGCATAATCGTACATAGTACGAGGAGCAGGATTCTGATTTACGAGAATTACGGCAACCACAGGAGGTAGCGAATTATTCTAATTTTTAGCTATCTATCGTCCTCGTGCTCTTCTTCTATATACTGTAGACTCTGCCTTATTTCCCTACGATTTCTGCGAACTGTGCTTTCAATTTCACTGTCAAAAAGTAGAGGTCCTGACGAGTTTTTTCTACTCATAAACTACAAGAACCTGCTAGAAGAAAATAAAAGAAAAATTAGTAATCAAAAATTAAAATTAAAATAAAATGCGATAAAATAAAAATGATTAAATTAATAAAAATCAAGCGTTCCTAATATCTTAGTCCTTGGCAACGGTGCCAAAAACTAGATGATCGTTTTATGAATCACTAAACTAGACTATGATCAAGACTAAGGCAAGCGCATCTATCGAATGGTAGTAGAGCTATGGTGAGTCCAGAATATCGTATCCACAAGGACTAAAAGTGCTAGTATTAACTATCTTTCTATTATTTAGCCTAAAATATAAGAGATTTGTTTTAATCTAAAATTAACTAACTAATTAACCACTGAACGCGACAAAGAGCGAATTGGAAAAAATACTTGAAGAAAACTTATAAAGAGGACAATACCCTGGAAAGAATCCATCTAGACTTCACTTATTATTCTGACTTTGAATCAAACGATTTATTCACTTTACTTGATCCGTAGAAATCCCTAAATTATGTTAATATCTCTTTCGAGACTAAGAACAACTGACTCTAGGTTGATTAATTGAAATCCCTTTCTAATTAAAACCCCTATCGTCGCATTAACTCGATCTATGGATTCCCTTATTAGATTTGACTCTAATCCGACAGATTTATGTTATCCTATCTTTAGGATTGCATGCAACTCCACTTAATTATGCTAGATCTACTCTTAAATAGGGACTTTTGCTCCACTGAATAAGCACATCAAACTTGAATTAATATCCTGAAAATATTAAGGCAAGAATTAATAACACATAATTAAGAACAAGAACAAGTATCTATCATGTAATTTAGAAAATTAAATAATAAGATCCATCATAGGTTTCATCCTCCCTAGGTATTTAGGGAGTTTAGCTCATCATGTAAAAGGAAAACATCTCAAATTTAGAAATATAACAAGACATAAAAAAACCCAAATAAACTTCGAGAGAAATTTGAATGGATATCTTCAATCTTGAAGTGGATCTACTTTCGAGATGATTCCAACGGCTTCCTTCGAGAGAAATATTTTTATAAATATTTATGGAGTGTTATTAAGTTAGTATTAAAGTTTCATTAGAAAATTTTAACGTTTGGTTAGTCAATTAATTAAAAAGGACTAAATTGAAAATAGTGCAAAATTTGGTAAAGTGATTAAATAGCTTAAGTGACTAATAAGGAGGGATTTAAAAGAAAATTAGACCCAAATCATATGGGCTGGATGATTTGGGCAAGAAAATCAGCAAAAAGACAAGGAGAAACAAGGGCAAAATTGGAAATTTTGTAAATTAAACATATAAAATAAAGACAAAATTGAAAAATCTAGAGATATCATCATTTTTCTTCAACAAAAACGCCATGGGAGGTCTAGAAGTTGCTGGTTTTTCATATTTTGACATATGTCAGTTTAATTTTTACATTTTATGTGTAATTTTTATGTTTTTGTGACTTTTACAATTAGGTCCAACTATCTAATTCATTAGTTTTTGATTTTATGGGTGACTTTAAAAGTTACCATGAATAATTTCTATATGATTATGGTGAATTATTATGGAATTGAAGTTCTTATTTTATTATATGATGATTTTATTAAGTGATTTTGATAGAAATTAATTTTAGGACCTAATTGTAAAAAAGTTGTGAATTAAGGTTTGGTATTGAAATTATGATTTTCAAAGGTCGTGTAGTAGCATATAATGAATAAATAAAATTTTAATTGAGAAAAATTAGCTCAATTGATGGGTTAATTGACCAGGGACTAAATTGTAACAACTGTAAAATTTGGGGAAAAGTGTAATTTTTGGAATTAAAGGGTATAAACTGTAAATTAGAGTAAAATTGAAATGAATGCTAATAAATTAATGATTTTACAATTATAGATTAAGAACCCGAAGTGAATCGTGGAAAAAAAATAGCCGATTAGTCCCTGAACTTGTATGACTTTTGCGAATTTGCCCAGTTAAGTTCATATTGCTAAATTCAATGTTTTGTTATGAAAATTTCATGAATATTATGGTATATTATTGTATATGAACGTTATAAAATTTTGATAATTGTAAAATAATGATTAAGGAAAAGTACAAATTAGTTAGAACGATGGATTTGAGTGCTTTTGTTCAGTGGCTAAGACGAATTGACGAAAAAGACCATGGTTGGACCATGGCAACATGTGATATGTGATTTTTGTATAAGACCATAGCTGGACTATGACGTCGGTGTGATATGAGCTTCCGTATAAGACCATATCTGGGATATGGCATCTGTATGATATGTGCTTCTGTGTAAGACCATATCTGGGATATGGCATCAGTGTGATATGTGATCCGTGTAAGACTATAGCCGAGCTATGGCTTCGGTGTGTGATATGTGACTATGTGCAAGACCATAGTTTCACTATGGCATTGTGATAACGAAGTACTCAATTCCGTAATTGTTCCCTAATTTGATTAAGAAAGGTAAATGATAAAGGGGCCCAAGAGATTAAAAGTTGGTTAATAAGTGACATTGAATTCAAGCAAGTGAACTTATCACTAATTTTGTGATTGATAGGAGGAGTTAGTGAATTTAGATATTGTATAATTGTTATAAGATTTTTGCTAAGAATTATTTTCTATACCCATGAACTTATTAAGCTTTCATAAACTTACTCCTGTGTGTTAAATGTTCTTTGTAGATTGACGTGAAATTGGTGGATCGGATCAACACATCAGGGCACACTATCCAGATTACTCCGGTAAATTTTATTGTGCATTTTAAGGTTTATATGGGATGTATAGGGTTTAATTGAAAGGAAGTGAAGGTGTTATAAACTTAGTTATCAGCATTTTTCACTAAAACAGTTTTGGACAGTAGCAATAATTCAACTTTGAAAAATCACCAAAAATTGTGGAAATATACTTAAAGGTTGAATAAAATATGAAAATAAAGACTATTGAGTCTAGTTTTACATAGAAGAAACAATGTAAGGAAAAAAATCTTATTTTATGAGATATTTGAATTTTTGTGAGATAAAGTCAGAATAATTTTGGAATCCCCTGTTTTGAATTGGGAAAATCATTAAAAATTGTAAAAAAAATAATTATGGGTTATAATTTATATGCTTAAAATATTTAATGAGTCTATTTTCAAAAGAAACAAACAAGAACATCATCTATATTTTGTATGAGGAGATAATTAATTTTTAGTAAAGAAAGGTTGAAGCTGTTAAACAACAAAATAGGGGTAATTTTGAAGAATAAACTGTACTTATTGGCTAATCCATAAATTTTGGAAATTTTATGGTAAGACGATATGTGAGTCTAGTTTCAAGGAAAATTAGCGTATCTTAATTTGAAGTTCCGAAGCTCCAGATATAAATAATTTAGTGACTATAACTTAAGTGGACAGTTTCTCTATGAACAATAAATATCATGAATTATTTAAAAATATTCTGAAATTTTCGGTAATGGTGTTGGATATGGGTTAGGGATGTTACATTCAATGCTATGCATGACATTTTCTAGACTCCTAGAAAAATAGTAGTAACCAACCGTACGTGATAAGTCATAATTTATACATATTTTTATCCCATGCTTAGCACATTTTTGGATGAATTATCATTAGATTTGTGGAATTTGATGCTCTTAATCCTTTAATTTCATGTTGTATACTTAGGTGAGCATAGGAGAGTAAAAAGAGCGAGAAACGGGCCAAAAACGGAGAAAATGGGTCAACGTGAGAAATCAACATGGCCTGGACTTCCTCACACGGTTAGACCACACGCCCGTGTTTATTTAGTAGACTTTAACACGGCCTAAGCCACCCCACACGAGCTTGTAACACGGGCGTGTCCTTATCGGGCTGAAGTCTAGTTCGATTCGAAAAAGGCTACTTTTTAGGGTTTTAAAGCATTCTAAAGTCTATATAAAAACCCTAGAAGAATACCTAAAAGGAAGAGGCACCTAGAGGCAAACACACGGAGTGGGAGGCAAGGAATTACTCGAAGAAAGTCGATTGATCCATCTCAGAAGCCAGATTCTCCTTCAAGACTGAAGATCTCCCTTCAATTTCCTTCAAGGGTTTTTGGGTTTCTTTATGTTTTGTTATTATTATTCTTCTAAGACGTTTTCTTTTGTACATATGAACTAAATTCCCTAAATACCTAAGGGGAATGAAACCTAAGACGGATCTTATTACTATTTTCTGAATTATATAATAAATACTTGATTTGTTCTTAATTATGTGTTCTTAATTCTTGCTTTAATATTCCAGGATATTGATTCAAGTATTGATGTGCTTATTCAAAGGAGCAAAAGTCTCTGTCTAAGAGTAGATTTAGCATAATTAAGCGGAGTTGATTGCACCTCTAGACATAGGGCGACATAAATCTGTTGGATTAGGGTCAAACCTAATAAGGGAATCCATAGATCGAGTTAATGCAACACTAGGGGTTTTAATTAAAAAGAGATTTCAATTAATCAACCTAGGGTTAGACGTTGTTAGTCTCGAGAGAGATAATAATATAAATTAGGGATTTCTACAGATCGAGTCAAGTGAATAAATCGTCTAGTTCATAGTCAAATAACAAGTGAAGTCTAGGTGGATTCTTCCTTGGGTATTGTCTAAATCAATCAGTTTTTTCAAAAGTATTTCCCCAATTTACTTCCTGTGCATTCTTAGTTTAGTTAATTAGTTTAGATAAAGTAAATCCCCTTATTTTTAGGCTAGATAATAAAAAGAAGTTTAATACTAGTACTTTTAGTTCCTGTGGGTTCGACATTCCGATCTTGCTATAAGCTATACTACTGTTCGATAAATGCGCTTGCCTTTATCGTGATAATAGTTAATTTTTAAGTACGATCAATCATAAATATAAAACTTATCACGCACATCAATGCGCTTGTCCTGCGATAACATATTTGTCTACCTCTTAAAACTGAGGAAGAATTTGGTTTATCAAGTCAAGCTCCTCTAAAGTTGCCCTGCGATTCAACATTGTTCGAGTACCTAATCTTCATTGTTCAACAAGGGCTGGGTTTGCACATCTTTCCTTGAAGGACAGACAGGCGAAGCGTCACTTGTTTGGTGATATTGAACAACTTAACACTCGAAAAATGTAAATGATTGTGTAATTAATGAAGGCGTATTAGAAAAGCCTCATAGTCTTTGCATAGGCAGAGTAACGAAGCATGATCACTAAAGTAGCAAAGAAGTTGCAGAAGGTGTCTGCAACAAAAAAGAAAAAAGAATTACCTCATCTAGAAGAATTTTGCAATTCCCTTGCCATATCTCAACAGTAACATTCTTCTACAGCTACTGAAGATGTCTAAACAGGGATTAGAGCTACCTACTAATCAGTTGAACTATGATATCTGACGCAGTATTCAAGAATTACGTGGTCTCATTCTTCTGTAAGAACATGGAGCAGCTAGTTGCATAGAATAAAGTGGATGAATCATTCTTTCTCTTATGTAGATTTCTACTTTACCCCACAACATTCGATGCTGTATAGGTCTCATTCACCACCAAATGATAATAACCGTCATTGATATACTTAAATCTTAATTAATATTATATTATTTGTCTTTCGGGTTTTGAAATTTCTACAAGCAAGTCTAACATATCGCTTGTATGTAAGCATTCCAGCTTAAACTCAACATATCATACACCAAACTACATCCATTCAAGCTTTTCAAAATTCAAACAGTATCCCATTATTGACCAGAGATTGCGTATTCTACTTCCCTGAAGACTTTTGAACAAAGTATAAAGTAGAGAAACAATATTGTGGTGGAAATTATTAGTGATTCAAAAATATACATAAGAAATAAGAGCAGATAGACATTGAAATTCGAATCTAATCTGCTCTGATTATTGTTTCAGATCCCCATGATGATGATCATTTATTGTTGTTGGTCAATTCTTTTGTTGAACCATATAATATTTTAACTCCTTTCCTAACTGTATGTCAATCCCTGATTTTGTCATGCACATGCCTCAATTAGTTTTCAGAAGCCATCTTCATAAGCTTACCTCAAAATAGCAGGTTTAGACATATTATTCTCACATAAATTTACTAACATTGGTCACTTAGTAGAAACTGTTATATTTCACCCACCTGCATCTGTCTAATACTTGAAATTTAAAATAAAAACATGGATAAATTTGGGGTTTCATGCCTTCCTATTATACATTATTAAAATAGTTGCAACGTGCAACTATCTTGTGATCTGAATTGGCGGGTTCAAACAAAGGCAGCGGAAACCAACATATGAACTCTTTTATCATTTTTCATTTTTTTTTATTATTCTCATTTTTCGTTACAAAACCTAAATTCGTTACTATAGGACATCAATTTTGTTTTAATGTGCAATTTTATACATAAAATTTTGATTTCATCTAATTCTCACAAATTATTAACACAATTATTATTCTATGTTTATATATATTGCATACACAAATAATTATATTTATTTAATATAAAAATAAATTGATGTATTTATTTCTTTAAATGTGTATGAAATTAAAGTTTCATGTATACATTTGAACCACAACCATAGTATTATATGTATAATTACACCAAATTAAAGTATATGTATCAAATTACACATTAAATAAAAATTTATATATAATTTTGAGATTCATCATTATAGGAAATGAGTTAATAGAAATATTACGACTGGTCAAATTTTGCTCCCAATCACTAACGCTTTACACATTTAAAATTTGTTCCCTCTAGTAATTAGTTCCTTTACTATTTTGGTATGATAATTGAAGTCCATTGATAACACTGTCAAGATACTTTGTTGTGTGACTTATTTAAAATCCAAGAAAAAAAATGTTCACATTACCAATATTACATACGTGGAGGGCCTAATAAACAAATAAAAATGTTATGTAAGATTGTAAAGATTTTCAATTTTGAATCCGGGGTTATAAAATTATTTGTTAGGATTATTTCATAGAAGTAAAGTGAATTAAAAAATGGCATTATCAATTAAATTTTAATTATTAAATCAAAAGAGTAGAGAGTCTAAATTTTTGAAATTTAAAGTAGAACAATTAAATTTAAAATGTGTAAAGAGTATAGGGACTAAAACCAGAATTAGACCATTAGGACTTGTACAGGTTGGCTTATTGGGAGGAGATAGAGTTGACTCCGTGGTTTCAATCTTTTTTTATTTTTTCCCTTTTCTTCCGCTAATTAAATCATTAGTCAAATTAGTGCCCTTAATAATTAACCACTTAATCCAATTTCAATTTCAATTTCAATTTCATACACAATTTGTGTACTCTGGGCTTTGAAGTTTGAACATGTAAATTCAAACATTATAATTGAAACTAATATAGATATAAATATTTCAGACGTGAAAATTGAGCATTTGATCCAATTGCCAGACGTTCAAACTGTTTTTTATTATATTAATAGGTAGCCCACTTTATTAGATTATAAAACAGGATATTTTGACATTTTATATATTTCGTTCAAAAATGCCACCTTTAGATTGTTTACTTATTCTGAAAACACCAGGAAATTGTGGATAACTCCCAGCATTGACTACAACTTTACAATTACCACACTTTTTGTTGCAGTGATATATAATTTACTAATAAATTATAATACCAAGTGTGTTATTATTAGGATTTTATCTTTCTTTTTGTAAAAAAAAAGTTAAAAAGGAATTTATATTTGATGAATCTATGTAGGTATCAGTTTGCAAAATAGGTACCCTAATGATACCCAAACAAGATTTATTACATTATATATTGCATACAATAATACCAAAGCGTCTTATATATATACAAGGACCGCCATTCATTCAATTTACAACTTTGCTGGTTTAATTATGATTTAATTTATCAAATTTTGATAGTTTTTATAAAGCACGAGGATTATATTTGGATAAATTAAAATTCGTAAAACCCGATGCTAAACCTTATGCAAGTATGAAACTACGCGAAGTAGGTCGCAATATTATATTTTAGTGTCCTCCATTTTCTTGAATGATCTGAAAAGCATGGCTAATAAATAAATTTAGATGACGAGATTATTAAAAGGTTATTTTTTTAATATTTATTCAACAAGGCAAGTGTTTTACCTTTGAAAACATTTTTTTTAATGTTTATCTATAAGGACTCATTCCAAATCAAGTTCTAAGTTACAATAGTAAACGTGTGTATGTACTGGTTGACCCAAAAATATTTTGGTTGGCTACTTTGAGTGACCGGCAGTTGTAAAGTATGAGTTAAGAAATATGTCGATGAGTTGAAAAAACTGAACTAGTGAGCCCCGGCTGGCTGCTGCTGCAGTCTTCCCCTTTTTCCTGGCTTTGAATATTAACCATCATTCTCCTAAAATCAACTTGCCCTCGTCATCAAATAGTAAGTTAACCATGTTTATATTACATAAAATTCCTACATTGTTTTCTAAGTTCCGGAGTCTATATATAGGAGATATTTTAGTGCATCTATGTGAGGGAAAAGCAGGGGAAATTACTACATAATTGAGAGAGATCAAGGTGACAACTTATTTGGGACGATAAAAATGGGTGATAAGGAAATAGGCTCCTTCCCTGCAACACCAAGAACTGGTTCGGCAGCACCAACGCCGCCGATATCGGCTCCTCCTTCCCAACTTCATTCTCCCTCTCTTACTCGATCACCGCTTCTTTCCACGGATGATCACATACAACCTGCAAGCAAAACCCCAAAAAGTTCAACCCCAAGGATTAGAACCCCACGTTTTATTACTCCTTTGGGAAGTCCAATTAGAAGGGCTCTTAAGCTTACCAGGCTTGACCCTCATGATGCTTGGCTTCCCATCACTGAGTCAAGGAATGGAAATGCCTATTACGCTGCATTTCATACTCTTTGTTCAGGGATTGGTATTCAAGCCCTTGTGCTCCCTGTTGCTTTCACGTTCCTTGGGTGGTACGTAATCAAAGACACTTATAAAATTTCATGGTGCTTACAATATGCAACAGGTTGATGAAGTTAACAGGTTATACCAATGTTTGTTGTTTCCAGGTCTTGGGGAATCATAACCTTGACTGTGGCCTTCATATGGCAGCTTTACACCCTATACTTACTGGTCCACCTCCATGAATCTCCTGAAACTGGAATGCGTTACAGCAGATATCTTCAGCTTTGCAATGCGACTTTCGGTAAAGCCATAAACCCAACATTAATTCTTGATTTTCTAGCGAATTTTTGAAGTCGAAACTGATTGTTTAATGTTCATTCATGGTTAACAACTCAGGTGAGAAGTTAGCAAAATGGTTTGCATTGTTCCCCATCTTGTACCTATCAGCAGGAACATGCATCACCTTGATCATCATCGGTGCCCAATCTTGTAGGCTGTTTTTCAATACCGTATGCGGTGGAACATGCTCCGCTCAGCCACCTACCAACGCGGAGTGGTACTTAATATTCACTTCTGCTGCAGTGCTTCTGTCTCAGCTGCCTAATTTAAACTCGATCGCCGGTGTGTCGCTCGTCGGAGCGATCACAGCTATTGCTTATTGCACCCTAATTTGGGTGATTTCAGTGGTTGAGGGAAGAATGCCGGGAGTATCATACAATCCAGTGAAAGGAAGAACTGAAGTTATTAGAATTTTTGATATTCTTAATGCGCTTGGGATCATTGCTTTTGCTTTTAGAGGCCACAACCTGATACTTGAGATTCAGGTAAAATTTCCCATACTCTACTAATATATGTTTCTTTATTTAGATTATATATTAAATTTTTATGCCATCATAGAAAAAAATTAAAAATTAAAAATTAAAAATATTAAAAATATTAAAAATATTAAAAATTAAAAGTAAAATCCAACGAAATATTTCATTTTTATCCCTTCTCAAATATTACAGATTCATTTTAAGTCACTGTAATTTCTTCTCAAATTTTTCATGTTCAACAAACAATTCTTGGCTTAGCCATTTATGACGTTTTTCATACAAAAAAAAAACATCAACTTTGACTCTTTGACAAATAAATAGAGAATTTTAAATAAAACATTTAAAAAACAACAAACTTGTTGACCACGTGCACACACATTTAAAAGAGATGTCAGCTTTGCTCAACGAAGCAGCTGACTGCGACAATTATTTTGAAAGTGTAAACAAATGATTTTACTTTGCAAGCTTAACTATGATTTTAAAGCCTTAATTTCTACAATACAAAACGTAACACCCTATGAAAACAAGAGCCTAAACATGTTGAATTTCCATATTCAACCAAGGGATTTGTCTCAATCCCATGAAACCGCGGGACTTTGATCCAAAAAGAAGTATGATATTACATTGGAACCACCAACTTGCAGGCAACCATGCCGTCGGACGAGAAACATCCCTCGCGTGTGCCAATGTGGAAGGGAGTCAAGATAGCTTACACACTTGTCGCAATGTGCTTATTCCCTCTTGCAATTGCTGGCTATTGGGCTTATGGTCAAATGGTAACTACTGCCTTTAATATCTTTCACACTTGAACACTTTCCTTTACTACAATTCAATGTTTTGCAAGATTAATGTTTATTTTGTTGTTGTCATTGACAGATACCAGTAGATGGGGGCATGCTAACAGCCTTATTTGCATTCCATGGTCAAGATACATCCCAATTCCTCCTAGGATTAACAAGTTTATGCGTCATAATTAGTTCCCTAAGCTCATTCCAGATCTACGGCATGCCAGCGTTTGACGACATGGAATCTCTATACGTCAAGAAGAAGAAGGAGCCGTCACCGTGGTGGCTGAGACTGATTTTCCGGGCATTGTTCGGCTATCTATGCTTCTTTGCGGCAGTGGCAATCCCCTTCTTAGCAAGCTTTGCTGGTCTTATTGGGGGGATAACATTGCCGGTCACCTTAGCTTACCCATGCTTCATGTGGGTTAAGGTAAAAAAACCCAAGGTGTATGGCCCAAATTGGTGGCTAAATTGGTCATTAGGACTCTTTGGGATGGCTCTAAGTGGGCTTTTAATAGCGGCTTCACTTTTTGTTATTATTGATAATGGTGTTGAATTTAGCTTCTTTAATCCTGCGTAAGAATGTCATTAGCATGAGGTGATTAGCTTCACACCCATTGTCCAATCACGTACTAGAGTTTTGATTAGATATATCTGTTTATACATTTTCAACATGTGGGATTTTTTTTAGAAAACAAAACAATAAGGACAATTGTAAGTTGTAATAAACTCTAATGAGCAGCCAAGTCTTTATTCTTACATCACCATTTGCTACTCTTTGCACATTTGTTACAGCCAAAGGCTTAATGTGTGAGCATGAAGAATTAATTAGAGATGTTTTTGGATAAAAAGGGAACTAAAACAGTAAAAAGTCCTGAAGAATCGTAGGAGTTGGAGACAATACTGGATGCTGAATCTGCTGCTTTTGTTTTCCAATAAAAGGAGAGGTGGGTTCTTTTGGAGTGGATGAAATATAAACTCTAATTATTATAACGTGATATGGGAAACCCAATAAGATCAGAATCTTTTGGATTATATTCCCAAGACATGGAGTGAAAGTCTTACAAAAAAAAAAGAAAAAAAAAGACATGACTTACAACTTTTAATTACTTATAATAATTCTGTTTCGAAATATTTAGGAAATCATCCTCTCAAATTAAAAGGGCTGTTAGTCGTCTACCAAAGGAATCTACAAGAAGAATCTAAATCAATGAAGAAAAAACTGGAATCTAACAATTGATTATGTATTTTCTTTTTGTCAAAACAACATCATTATATTAAATTTACAATTTAATAAAACAAAACCTAATAATTTTATACGATATGCGGAGATGACAAACCATCCTTATTCAAAATGAAAACTGAAGAAGATGAAGGTTGACTAACCCTCAATGTTTATCTCCTTCTTGACATGCTTAGCTACCAATTCCCAGCTTTGTTGTTGTGGTTTCTATTATAAAGATTCGAACAAACTTGAACTTTGATAAAATATTTATTTTGGTTTTGATTTATATTTATATATGTTAAGTATGTAAGTATATAGAAGAAAAATTATACATACATGGAAGCAAGGGATAGTTGTTTAGAGACGTCGTTTTCCGATATTGTTTAGACTGCAGTAATATTAAAAATAACACTGAGGTAGGGTTGGGCAAAAACAACAAACAGAAATTGATCCTAATAAATGGTTCACAAGTTAAAAATCAAGTTTATTTAAATTGAATTAGATTCAACTATATTTTTATTTAATTCATAATTTATTTTTTATGATATAAAAATAAATATTTTATATTTAAAATCTTATAATTAATTAAAAAATAACTTTAAAATATTATATAATAATTGAGTAACTATTTGGTATAAAACTCGTGGAGTGGTTAACAATGTAGAAGGTATATTTCCTTTTTACTTTATAAGACATTTGTGATACTTTCAACCTGCTTGTAAAGTTTTAAAAAATAAAGAATAGAAAGATTATATTATTGTCTTTGTTTATGTTTCAAGTTAAAACAAACTACCACAATTCTCCTCCTCCTACAGATTAGGCTACATTTTTCACAAATTTACAAACAAAAGCTCTTATTTTTATAGTTTTTATTTCTTAAATTTTTTCGAATCTGCTTATTGGAAGAAAATAACTTTCTTGAAATTTGAATTGGATTCCCCTAAAAGAAATCTTGAAGTTGAAAATATTACCTAATTATTAGAATTATTGTTGCGAAGTTTATAAATTATACGCTCATTGATTGAATCATAAGTACTTACTTCACTTTTGTTGACTCTAACCCAAGTTGATAAAACTCTCCTGAAATATAACCTAGAACCAAATCTTCATTAGTTAAAGGAATCTAGGGTGGAATTGATTTACTAATTAAACCTCCATGAATCCATTTTTTTGTTCTTTTATTCCAAGTAAACCTGGGCTCTTTTCTTTTCTTTTTCACAAATGGAGAGTTTCAGATACAACTCATATATCAGACTGTGTAAAATAAAATAAAATAAAACACACAGATTTTTATGTGGAAACCCTTTCGAGAAAAAACCACGGGCAAAGGAGAAGAAAATTCACTATGTCGAATTCGAAATAAATTATAAAAGGAATAGACTATATCTATTTATAGGCTTGTAAAGCCATATTCTAGTAAGACTGAAACACCTTATTCTAATAAATATCAAATATATGGAATTTAATAAGGTTTAAAAAACCTTATTCTAAAATAAAATAAAAGAAGCGTAATTCTATATGGATTCTTCTTGTATTTTATTTTACCATTGTATTTTATTTAAATAAGGATTCGGGTCACTTAATTCTAACAATCTCCACATTTACACGAATTCTTAATGAACAAGTTCTTCATCGCGAACTCTCAACGAACAAGTTCTCCACCTCTTCCATAAAACCCCTTAAAGGTTTAACTTCAACAATGAACACCAACCAAGTCTAAGCAATGCTCAAACTTGGTTATAGGAAGTGTCTTAGTCATCATATCTACAAGATTTTCATGAGTACTAATTTTGCTCACAACAATATCACCACAAGCAATAATATCACGAAAAAAATGATACCGAACATCAATGTGTTTTGTTCTCTCATGAAACATTTGATCTTTTGTAAGAAAGATGGCACTCTGACTGTCACAAAATACTGTGCTGATTTGAAGGTCTTCATTGAGTTCACTAAAGAGTCCCTTCAACCAAATAGCTTCTTTACAAGCCTCAATAATCGCCATGTACTCAGCTTGAGTGGTAGATAAAGCTACTGTAGTTTGCAAAGTGGCTTTCCAAGTAATTGCACAACCTCCGATTGTAAAGACATAACCTGTGAGAGATCTTCTTCTATCAAGATCTCCAACAAAATCAGCATCAACGTACCCAATTACTCCATCTCTAGTTCTTCCAAACTGTAAGCAAACATCAGTAGTTCCTCGTAAATATCTTAAAATTCATTGAACTATTTTCCAATGTTCTTTACCGGGATTCGTCATATATCTGCTAACTGCACTAACTGCATATGATAAATCTGGACGTGAACAAACCATAGCATACATGAGAGATCCCACTACACTAGAGTATGGAACATGTGACATGTACTCAATCTCATCATTTGATTGTGGAGACAAAGCCGATGAAAGTCTGAAATGGGCTGCTAAAGGAGTACTAACAGGCTTAGCACTCAGCATATTGAACCTACAAAGAACTTTCTCAATGTACCTCTTCTGACTTAGGTACAATTTACTTACTTTTCTATCTCTGAGAATCTCCATACCAAGTATCTTCTTTGCTGGTCCTAAATCTTTCATCTCAAATTCTTCACTTAGTTGGGTTTTGACCTTTCTTATCTCTCATTTATCTTTTGCTGCTATCAACATGTCATCAACATAAAGAAGTAGATACACAAAAGAACCATCACTGCTTTTCTTAAAGTAAACACAACTTTCAAAAATACTTCTTTTGAAATTGTGAGAAGTCATAAAGGAATCAAACCTCTTGTACCACTGTCTTGGTGACTGTTTCAAACCGTAAAGGGACTTTTTCAGCAAGCAAACGTAGTCCTCTTTTTCTGAGACTGTAAAACCCTCTGGTTGTTACATGTACATATCCTCCTCAAGTTCTCCATGCAAAAATGCAGTTTTTACATCTAACTGCTCAAGCTCCAAGTCATGCATGGCCACAATACCAAGCAAAGCTCGAATAGAACTATACTTAACAACTGGGGAGAACACATCTATGAAGTCCACTCCTGGAATTTAACTGTAACCCTTTGCAACAAACCTTGCTTTATATTTAGGTTCTTCAACTCCTGGAGTCCCTTCTTTCTTTTTGAACACCCATTTACAATGAACAATCTTTTTACCTATAGGAAGTTTCACAAGATCCCATGTTTTGTTTTTGTGGAGTGATTACATCTCCTCTTGCATAGCAAACATCCATTTTTCTGAGTCTTCACAGCTAATCGCCTCAGAATAATTAGATGGCTCTTGATCCGCATCTATATCTTCAATCACATTTAAAGCATAAGCAACTAGATCAGCCTCAGCATACTTCTTTGGAAGTTTAATTTCTCTTCTAGTTCTGTTTTTAGCAATAGAGTATTGCGATGAAGAAGCAACTCTATTCTCAATTTTTGTACTGGCTTGAAGAGTTGACTCTATATTAATATGATGCTCCATCTGCTTTTGATTTTTTTTATTAGAAGAGTCTTTAAGAGATAAGTTAGGTAGCATAGCAGTTTCATCAAAAACATCTCTGCTAATCACAACTTTTCTATTTTCAGGACACCATAACTTGTACCCTTTTACACCAGCTTTATAACCAAGAAAAACGCATTTAATGGATTTCGGTTCCAATTTTCCATTATCAACATGAGCATACGCAGGACACCCAAAGATCTTTAAATCAAAATAATTAGAAGGATTACCAAACCATACCTCTTGTAGAGTCTTTTTCTCAATGGCAACGGATAAAGATCGGTTGATCAAAAAAATGCAGTAGAGGCTGCTTCTGCCCAAAAAGACTTTGGTAAGTTGACATTTGACAACATACATCGAACCTTCTCCATGATCGTTCTGTTCATTCATTCTGCAACGCCGTTTTCTTGTGGAGTATGACGAACTGTCAAGTGTCTCACAATCCCTTCTGACTTGCACAATCTATTAAACTCATCAGAACAGAACTCTAAGCCATTGTCTGTGCGGAGGTATTTTATCTATTTTTCTTTCTGTTTTTCAATCATAATTTTCCAAGACTTAAATGTGGAAAACACATCACTTTTCTGCTTCAGGAAGAACGTCCAAACTTTTCTAGAAAAATCATCAATAAAGATTAGCATATAATTAGCTCCACCTCTTGAAGGCGCTCTAGATGGCCCCTACAGATCAGAATGAATATACTCCAACGTTCCCTTCGTGTTATGGATTCCTTTAGTGAATCAAACTCTCTTTTGCTTCCCAGAAATACAGTGTTCACAGAAATTTAGTTTGCAAATTCCTTGCCCATCAAGAAGTCCTCTTTTGCTCAATTCTGCCATGTCATTCTCACTCATATGCCCTAAGCGCATATGCCAAAGTTTAGTAATATCATCATTTGACAAAGATGAAGGAGCGACAACTGCATCACCAGTAACAGTAGAACTCTGCAAAACATATAACTTGGCAGTTTTTCTTTGCCCTTTCATCATAACAAGAGAACCTTTGGAAATATTTAAAACCCCACTTTCAGCTGTGTATCTGTAACATTTTGAATCAAGAGTACTGAACGAAATTAAATTTCTCTTCAATTCTGGAACATGTCGCACGTTACTAAGTGTTCTGAGAACTCCATCAAACATCTTAACTTTAATTGTTCCAACACCTGCGATTTTACACGAAGCATTATTTCCCATCAAAACAACACCTTCAGACACTGTTTCGTAAGTTGTAAACCAATCCTGACTGGGACTCATGTAGAAGGTGCAACCTGAATCAAGTATCCACTCCTCGCTCACTTTAGAATTGTTGACTGAAGCGACTAGAAGTTCACCATCGCTGTAGTCTTCTACAATATCAGCTTCACCGAAATTTTCTAGTTGCTTTCCCTTTTGATTTGTAGCTTCCCTTTTAATCTTGTTTTGTAGCTTATAGCACTTAGATTTAATGTGCCCTTTCTTCTTGCAGAAGTTACAAGTTTTACCTCTGTTTGAAGACTTTGATCTACCCTTAGATTTACTACGAGGATTCCGTTCCTGTGTCCTACCACGATTATCATCAGCATTCCGATCTTGTCTCTCACGAACAATGAGACCCTTTTCCTGAGAGTCGGGTTTAACCACAATGATGTGAGCACACCCAGGGCATCTTTGAATGCAAAACAAGACCAAATCGAGCTTCCAAAAGGTCCCATAACTCGAGCTTGAACCAAGCAAATTCAAGATGCTATAACAGCCTTGGTGATGCGCATTTGGGACGACAACAAGGTCCTTGATGTTGGAAGAGCTAAGGACGACTCCTTGAAGACTCTATGCACCCTTTTGTAATTCGATTTCAGCTCCTCTCCAGCTCCCCATGCGCCATTCAGTTTCCATCTCGTTTGAGCTCGAATTTAGCTCGTTTCAGCTCATTCTTTCTTCATCTCAATAAACTAAGTCTTATTTTAGTTTTTAATTAAGTTTGCTACAGCTCATGCTGAAACCCCTAGCTCAACTTAGCTCACTAAGTGTTTTGACTATTTGAGCTAGCCGAATTTATTAGTTGACTCTTATTTAATTTGTCCAAATTTAGTTATTGCTATTAATTTGTTTAGTTAATATTTTAATTATTATTATATGAATAGTTGTGTGTTATTTAATTATGTTAATTGATTCATGTAGGTTAGCCGAATGTGAAAGGTTCATTCATGACAATGTGCATGAACGGGAAAGTACATTGAATGGGAAGATACATGCATGGATCAGTTCAATGTTTGGAAGCTATACATTCATGAACATGGAGGGTTAATAAATATTGAAGATGCATCTCCCATGGACGGCACACATGCATGTATGAGGGGCATTTAATGCAAGTGCATGTACGGCTAGGTTCAAGCCTCCTACCAAGTTCCATGTACAGCCGATGCATGTGGGAGGACTCTTGGTGTTTCCTAAGCACCTATTCGGCCAAGAGACACCTCTTAGAAGTATCATGCACACCTTGGCCGAACCTAGACAACCCGCTGAGTTTCCAAAGTTGTACATTCATCAAGTGACTTAAGCTTATGCATGAAGCTGTCCAATGAAGTTCCAATCAGCCGAATCAAGACTCGTCAAATTAATGTGTTCATTCTAGAATATTCTAGCTAGTTCATGACAGAATTTGCTTAGCCTTTAAGCTAGCTGGTTTGTCCATTCGGTTACTACATGATTGTCTTTAAATAGTTTATTCATTTCATTGTAAAAGGACGTTTGCCAAATTTGTTAATGAACATTTGTTCTTGTGAGGTTGCTTCCTCTCATATCTCGTACAAGTTTCGAAAGACTTATCTAGCTTGTGCTAATGGAGTCAATCGTCTTGTTTTGAACTTATCACCAATCTTAGTGTGGCATTCACTTATCCAACTATCCATAATTTCACCTTAACCATATAGGAATCGGGGTGACACTAGTTAGTGTTGAATCATTCCTCACGTTAAGTTCTTTTTTCCATTTCCATCTTTCAACCTACTTCTTGATATCCCAAACCGAACCATTTAGCCATCACCCATCTCTGCTACATAAACCGAACCTATCACTAAACTTACCTACTTTGAAACCTTCCGCTTAACATTTTCTAAATTTTTTACTACTATTACTTTAACCCGAGGCACGAACGTCTTTCTCGAACTACGATCGGGCAACTACGTGAGTTCGACTCATCAACCCAGGCCGGATCACATCATTTGGTATCAGAGCTTGTAAATCGAGAAGCGCCGACGGTCGTATCAAGTTCTTATTAGGTTCGTTGTGAAAAAAAATTCGAATTAAAAAAAATCAAGTTGTATTTTCATTTTATCATTGTAAAAGTGATATATTGAAGTTTTAAAAAAAAGAGAAAAAAATATATATATACGAAATTTAAAAAAAAAGTGAAGAGCTCAAATTCTCTATTGTTTCTACCTTTGTACCGAACGTCAAGTGTTCGTTCCATTAACTTTGTACCCCCTTATTTCCCAAAACGCCACACTACATTGAACTTATTTTCTTTTAGCCTACCCGTACACCATACGATTTAACCCTTGTAACCATTTTGAAGCCGAACCCAAAGCACCAAGACGAGTCAAAAGAAACAAAATACGAGGTTACGAGAGTAAGCTTGAGTGGAAAAAGGCTAGAGTGCGTGAGAGCATTCGAGTGTCGAAAAAGCCAAAACGAGTGAAAACACGAGTGGAGTGTCATCATTATTTTCTTTGTGAGTGAAATAATGAGATTTGTGGTGAGGATTCTAACTTTTCTTGCTGATTCAACATAGCGCAAGCTAAAAAGCTTCTCGTTGTTAAAAGAAGCCTCAGTATCCAAAGTCCTGAAAATGAACAACAACGGGAGAATATCTTCCATTCTCGATGCCAAGTTCATGGGAAAGTCTGTAGTTTGATCATCGATGGTGGAAGCTGTACCAACGTGGCAACCACTTTAATGGTGGAGAAACTAGGCTTGACCACCACCAAACATCCTAGCCCCTACAAACTCTAATGGCTCAATGACGGTGGCGAAATCAAGGTAAACAAATAAGTACTTGTTTCTTTTTCAATTGGTAAGTACAAGGACGATGTACTTTGTGATGTTGTTCCTATGCACGCGGGACATCTGTTGCTTGAGAGGTCGTGGCAATACGATCGAAGAGTCATCCATGACGGGTATACCAACCGGTATACATTCAAGTACCAAGGCAAAAATATCACTTTGGCACCTTTGACGCCAAAGCAAGTTTTCGAGGATCAAATGAGAATGAAGTCTGTTGTAAATCAATCGAGAGAAAATGAAAAAGAAAAGAATGAATGTAAAAGAAGAAAAGAAAAATGAGAAAAAGAATGCGAAAACAGCAAAAGAAAAGAAAGAACAAGTGAGAAAAGAAAAAGAAGAGCAAGAAAAAGAAATTGAAAAAAAAATCTGTTTGCAAAAAAAAGAGAAGTTCGGAGAGCAATTCTATCAAAACAAACCATTCTTGTACTTCTGTACAAGGAAAATCTTTTTAGCACTAACGAACTGCCTGAGGAATTGCCTTCTTCTATTTTAAGTCTTTTGCAGGATTTCCAATACATTTTCCCGGAAGAGACTCCGAGTGGATTACCACCTCTAAGAGGAATTGAGCACCAAATCGATTTTGTGCCGGGAGTGGTAATTCTAAATCGACCTTCCTATAGAATGAATCCCGAAGAAACTAAAGAACTACAACGGCAAGTTAACGAATTGATGGAAAAATGCTATATTAGAGAGAGTCTTAGCCCTTGTGCCGTGCCAGTCCTCTTGGTGCTGAAAAAGGATGGTACTTGGTGAATGTGTGTCGATTGTCGTGCTGTGAATAAAATCACTATCAAATATCAACATCCGATTCTTCGACTAGACGACATGCTAGACGAACTAAGTGGAGCTAAACTGTTCTCCAAGATCGATCTAAAAAGTGGATATCACCAAATTCGTATGCGAGAAGGTGACGAGTGGAAAACTGCCTTCAAAACGAAACATGGTTTGTATAAATAGTTGGTCATGCCGTTTGGCTTAACCAACGCTCCTAGTACTTTTATGAGACTCATGAACCATGTGTTGAGATCCTTCATTGGTAAGTTTTGTGTTGTTTACTTCGATGATATTCTCATATATAGCAAGACTTTGGAAGATCATGTAATATATCTTAAGTCTGTCCTTGACACACTGCGTAAGGAAACTCTCTTTGCTAATCTTAAGAAATGTATTTTTTGCTCTAACAAAGTTATCTTTCTTGGTTTTGTGGTTAGTGCACAAGGTTTGGAAGTCGATCAAGAGAAAATAAAGGCAATACAATAGTGGCCGAGACCTACAACCATTAGTCAAGTTCGAAGCTTCCATTGATTGGCAAGCTTTTACCGGCGTTTTGTGCCTAACTTCAGCACATTGGCCACACCCTTGACAAGCGTGATCAAAAAAAATTCCGCGTTCCATTGGGGAGATGAGCAAGAGAGGTCTTTTATTGAGATTAAAAATTTTCTTACTAACACACCTTTACTTGCTTTGCCAGATTTTTCGAAGACCTTTGAACTTGGGTGTGATGCATCTGGTGTGGGAATTGGAGCTGTATTAACCCAAGACGAACGACCCATTGCTTATTTTAGTGAGAAGCTTAGTGGAGCCCCACTCAATTATCCGGTCTACGACAAAGAAATGTACGCATTAATACGGGCTCTTGAAACTTGGCAACATTATTTGTGGCCAAAAGAGTTTGTAATCCATTCCGACCACGAGTCTTTGAAACATATAAAAGGACAAAACAAGTTGAATAAGAGGCACGCTAAATGGGTCGAGCACCTTGAGTCATTTCCTTATGTAATTAAGTACAAAAAAGGTAAAGACAATGTAGTAGCTGATGCCCTATCGCGGAGGTACACCTTACTTTCTACTCTTGAATCAAAACTGCTTGGTTTTTCTTTCTTAAAAGAATTGTATGCTAATGACGTTGATTTTGGAGAAATCTATTCTACTTGTGAGCATGTTGCATTTGATGGGTTTCTATGCAATGAAGGTAAGCTGTGTGTTCCACAAAGTTCTGTTAGGGACTTGCTTGTGCAACAAGCCCACAGTGGAGGACTCATGGGACATTTTGGAGTTGGCAAGACGTTAGCCACCCTTAATGAACATTTTTATTGGCCTAGGATGAGGCGAGACATGGAGCGGGTTTGCGAGCGGTGTTTGGCGTGCAAACGAGCAAAATCTAAGATTCAACCCCATGGACTTTACACACCATTACCAATAATTGAAAATCCTTGGATGGATCTATCCATGGATTTCATCCTTGGTTTTCCCCGAACTAAAACGGGAAAGGATTCTATATTTGTAGTTGTAGATCGCTTCTCTAAAATGTCACATTTTATTGCTTGTGCAAAAATTGATGATGCCGTGCATATTTCTAACCTTTTCTTTAGGGACATTGTTCGTTTACATGGAGTGCCGCAAACTATTGTGTCAGATCGAGATGCGAAAGTCCTTAGCCATTTTTGGAGGTCACTATGGGGTAAACTCGGAACCAAATTATTGTTTTCAACTACCTGTCATCCTCAAACGGATGGATAAACCGAAGTGGTCAACCGAGTACTTTCTACTCTTCTGTGGGCTATCATTTGTAAGAATTTAAAATCGTGGGAAGAATGTTTGCCCCATATTGAGTTTGCCTATAATAGAACGGTCTATTCAGCAACCAAGCATTCACCTTTTGAGGTGGTTTATGGGTTTAATCCGACAACTCCTTTAAACTTAGTTCCTCTACCTAATAACCAATTGATTCATTCTGATGCTAGAAAAAAAGCCGATTTCGTAAAGAAGCTACATCAACAAGTGCGAGCTAATATAGAGGAAAGGACTAAGTCTTATGTGCAGCAAGCAAACAAGGGGCGAAAAAGAGTTATATTTGAACCCGGTGATTGGGTTTGGGTCTATATGCGCAAGGAACGATTTTCAGCCCAGCGACGTTCCAAGTTACTTCCCCGAGGAGATGTACCCTTCCAAGTGCTTGAACGCATTAATGAGAACTCATATAAGCTTAACTTACCGGGTGAATATAACATAAGTGCTAGTTTTAACGTTTCAGATTTGTCCCCTTTTGATGCAGATTCCGACTTGAGGACAAGTCGCTTTGAAGACGGGGGGAATGATATGAGCACACCCGGAGCATCTTTGAATGCAAAATAAGACCAAATCGAGCTTCCAAAAGGTCTCATGACTCGAGATCGAACCAAGCAAATTCAAGATGCTATAACAGCCTTGGTGATGCGCATTTGGGACGGAAACAAGGTCCTTGATGTTGGAAGAGCTAAGGATGACTCCTTGAAGACTCCATGCACCCTTTTGCAATTCGATTTCAGCTCCTCTCCAGCTCCCCATGTGCCATTCAGTTTCCATCAACTCGCTTGAGTTCGATTCAGCTCGTTTGAGCTCGAATTTAACTCGTTTCAGCTCATTCCTTCTTCATCTCAATAAACTAAGTCTTATTTTAGTTTTTAATTAAGTTTGCTATAGCTCATGCTGAAACCCCTAGCTCAACTTAGCTCACTAAGTGTTTTGACTATTTGAGCTAGCCGAATTTATTAGTTGACTCTTATTTAATTTGTCCAAATTTAGTTATTGCTATTAATTTGTTTAGTTAATATTTTAATTATTATCATATGAATAGTTGTATGTTATTTAATTATGTTAATTGATTCATGTAGGTTAGCCGAATGTGGAAGGTTCATTCTTGACAAGGTGCATGAACGGGAAAGTACATTGAATGGGAAGATACATGCATGGATCGGTTCAATGTTTGGAAGCTATACATTCATGAACATAGAGGGTTAATGAATATTGAAGATGCATCTCCCATGGATGGCACACATGCATGTATGAGGGACATTTAATGCAAGTGCATGTACGGCTAGGTTCAAGCCTCCTACCAAGTTCCATGTACAGCCGATGCATGTGGGAGGACTCTTGGTGTTTCCTAAGCACCTATTCGGCCAAGAGACACCTCTTGGAAGTATCATGCACACCTTGGCCGAACCTAGACAACCCGTTGAGTTTCCAAATGTGTACATTCATCAAGTGACTTAAGCTTATGCATAAAGCTGTCCAATGAAGTTCCAATCAGCCAAATCAAGACTCGTCAAATTAATGTGTTCATTCTAGAATATTCTAGCTAGTTCATGACCGAATTTGCTTAGCCTTTAAGCTAGCTAGTTTGTCCATTCGGTTACTACATGATTGCCTTTAAATAGTTTATTCATTTCATTGTAAAAGGACTTTTGCCAAATTTGTTAATGAACATTTGTTCTTGTGAGGTTGCTTCCTCTCATATCTCGTACAAGTTTCGAAAGACTTATCTAGCTTGTGCTAGTGGCGTCAATCGTCTTGTTTTGAACTTATCACCAATCTTGGTGTGGCGTTCACCTATCCAGCTATCCCTAATTTCACCTTAACCATATAGGGATCAGGGTGACACTAGTTAGTGTTGAATCATTCCTGACGTTAAGTTCTTTTTTCCATTTCCATCTTTCAACCTACTTATTGATATCCCAAACCGAACCATTTAGCCATCACCCATCTCTGCTATATAAACCAAACCTATCACTAAACTTACCTACTTTGAAACCTTCCGCTTAACCTTTTCTAACTCTTTACTACTATTACTTTAATCCAAGGCACGAACGACTTTCTCAAACTACGATCGGGCAACTATGTGAATTCGACTCATCAACCCGAGCCGGATCACATTACACAAGATGCTTCATCTTATCATACGAGGTTAAAGAATCATAAACCTCATCAACTGTGAGAGACTCGCGGATATATAAAATCGTGTCTCTAAAGGTTGAATAAGACGGGGGCAATGAACAAAGTAGAATCAACCCTAGATCTTCCTTACCATACTGAACCTCCATGGCCTCCAAGTTTGAGAGAATTTCTTTAAACAATGTTAAATGTTCGTGTATAGACG
This sequence comes from Gossypium hirsutum, assembly GCF_007990345.1. Lineage (NCBI taxonomy): Eukaryota > Viridiplantae > Streptophyta > Magnoliopsida > Malvales > Malvaceae > Gossypium > Gossypium hirsutum. The sequence continues at coordinate 108,248,667 of NC_053424.1, read as the reverse complement.
CACCTTCCTCCAAACAATGAGCATAAAGACGCTGCTTCATATGCAACTTGCTTGTTAGAGTTTTCGACATACATATTTGTTCTAGCCTCTTCCATAATGCAGCGACAGTCTTCTCTTTCATCACATCCTGTAAAATTTTGTTGGCCAAATGCAGATGTAATTGTGTTAATGCCTTTCGATCCTTACGCTTCTTCTCTTCATCTGTTAATGTCGAAGGCATCTTATCTATCCCTAGCAGGGCATCCTCCAGATCCATCTGCGCAAGAACTTCTTGCATCTTAATTTGCCACAACGCAAATCTGGTGTTGTGATCCAACAGCGAAATTTCATACTTCAAAGACGCCATTACCGTGATCGAGATGAATAACCAGGAAGCTGTAATACCAGTTTGTGAAAAAAATAAAAAAAATAAAATAAAGAACACAGACTTTTACATGGAAACCCTTTGGGAAAAAACCACGGGCAGAGGAGAAGAAAATTCACTATGTCGAATTCGAATTAAATTACAAGAGTAATAGACTATATCTATTTATAGGCTTGTAAAGCCATATTCTAGTAAGACTGAAACACCTTATTCTAATAAATATCAAATATATAGAATTTAATAAGGTTTAAAAAACCTTATTCTAAAATAAAATAAAAGAAGTGTAATTCTATATGGATTCTTCTTTTATTTTATTTTATCACTGTATTTTATTTAAATAAAGATTCGGGTCACTTAATTCTAACACAGACAGATGACCATATATAACACAAAATTTCTCCATCGATTCCTTCTAGTTGAGCCTCTTGGTCTATCATTATACCCGGAGAAGTAGAAAGAATTACAATCCCTATCCCGCCTAAATTGTTCTAGGAATTTGTTGATAGTTAGAATAGATTCATAGATTTGGTTGACTAATTCATCGTAAATTTGAAATAGTTCTATGTGATCCTTTTCTATTCTTTATATGTTACAAGGTAAAATATATATATATATTTTGTGTGTTCCTGATGTTTTCTTATGTTATTTATAAAAACTTCTCGTAAAAGTATTTTAACAATATTTTTAGTGATTAGTAGATCATATTTGAATTGTTCCTTTTCTATTCATATCAGCATTTTGTATAGAGATTATTATTTCAGCAATAGCGTTCTTACTCATGGTAAACGAAAACTTTTGTTACTTTTGAATTTTGATATAACTGAGAATAAAAAAAAAGAGGAGGAAGATTAAACCGAACTTAAACCTTCTTCAAGACATGAACATATAAAACAAAAGCACATAGAAATTAGTTATGTAATTGGATGATCATATGTATGTCTGTAAGACAAATGCAGTAATAAAATGAATAGTAGAATCAGCAAATACAATCCAACCAATCATAAAATTACTACAACCTTTTCTTTGTACACTTGTAGATAAAATGCCATGCATATATATATCTATACTCTTTGCCTTGTAAAGTTGTATATCTTTTTACAGAAACTTGAGCTTAAAAGCCATGTGTTGGAACTTGTAAAAAACCTCTCATTCAGCTCCAATTTTTATCCTTCTAAATTGACTCTACATTCTGAATAAAGTTAATAGTGGCAATAGATATTTATCAGAGCCACAAGAATGCAGTACGTAAAACGTTGTGGTTAATATGAATCGACAATTGTAGCCCAGAAACCATATAATCCTCTATGTATGAAATTAAGATTTGTTCTAGATGTATGTAATGGCGTCGTGAAGTGATGTTTGATACTCGTAGCACTTGCAAAAGTATTATTGCTTGCCATTTCTCAGTAAAATAAACACTAGGATGATCTCATAGAAATGATCTTATATTACAGACACAAAAAAGTAGAAATTATTTCACCTTGCAAGTTTACCCAAAAATAAAGGTTAAGGAACAATGTTGGTGTTTCCCGACTTTACCATAAAATAATGATGGATGACACTGGACAATAATTGACAAAGTACTATCAGTCTTGAATGTTTCAAATTTTTTGATAACAACAATTTTTCTTAATCATTTAGACAATATAATATTATTGAACACCAAAACCAATAAAAAAGTTAAAAATGAACCAAAGCACTCTAACTGATTTTTAGCTTAAATTTGTTACTTTACTCATATATGGAAAATGTCAAATTAGATAATAATAAAAAATACCTGGAGATGTTTAAGATGTCTTTTTTATTTTTGAAATTTAATCAAGTGACATTTATATTGTATGAAAATGGTTGAATCTGTAGCATGCTGGAACCTTAATTATTATTTAATAAATCAAGTGAATTTTAAAATTTTGGAAATCATTGAATCCGTATATGCACGTTGAGGTTAGTCCATTTCTTATCATTGCTTTCTTTTATTCAACTAAAATTATTGCTTTCTTAGTGGCTAAGTAATCCCTTTCGGTTTCCTATTATTGTCGCTCTGATTTCTCATTATGAAATTACTATGCTTTTAATCATATTTTATTTAAACCATAGAATAAAATTAATTTAAAGTATTGAATATTAATTGTTTTATGCAATGGATTAAAAATATCATATATTAAATGTGTATAATCACGTAGTAGATATTAGAAATCTTATTATATGTGTATGCTTGTTAAAATTATAAATTTAGGATACAAATATCTATTTAAAAATTACATACAATAAATAATGAAATGTACGGCTTGAAACTAATTAATAATAACACATAAAATATATACGTTATTAAAATAAAAAATTTAGATTGATGTTGTCATCAATTTTGAGTCGGTTTCAAGTTAACTTGTGACACCAACTCAATTAAATACATTATTACTATATACAACTGATAAAGGTAATAAAATATGCATAATAAAGTTAAAATATATAAAAATAAATAATAATAAATCTTTAATTGATGATAAATTAAAAACATTATTAATATACCTGATGTAGTATTTAAATCTTTTTATATGCATATTTTTATTGATTTTTGAAATAAAAAAAATTAAAATATTCTCAAATAATATTATTTATTTTAATTACAGAATGATATTTCCATAATTTCCTAAGATAATAAGACATATATCATATTTACATTTAAAATTTTAAGTTTGCATTTTCCTTTCTTATATATATTAACATGAAAAGGAGACACAATAAAATTGAAGTAAAAGATTTATATATATCGCAAGTTTTTTTCTACCCCCATCAATTCTGTTTTTTTTTTCTCCTTCTTATTCACTCTACATGTTTTCTCCCTTTTTCAACGCGTAGATTTATTTTATGAGTATCTTTGTTGTCTTCACAAGTTATGACGGATAGATGACGATACTTGTTATTCGTTAAAACTCCATCAGCCACCAATAGTTTTTCTTTTTTGGAATGTGGGTGGCTTTTTGTCAGTTTCTTAATCTATTTCTGTTTTGATAATATTTCAGAATAATAAATGATTTCACGAGTCGATTTGGACCTGTGTTGTCTTAAGTTTTTTATGTTTTTTTGTTCATTTTTCCGTTATTTAATAAGTTTTCAGTTTTAGAAATTTTTGTCTACTCTTATAGCACGTTTTTTCGTCTTGTTTTTGCATGTAATCTTAGTCTTACAAGTGATTTTAGGGATGACTTTGTTATCGTCCTCTATAGTTTGGTGAATGTTTGATTCTTTTATCGATTTTTGTCCGTTGCTTTGAACCATTCGTGATTGATTTCCTTATTATGTTAAGTGCTTGCAATCACTCCAGATATGTCGTGATTGAGTTGTGACAAAGCCAATTGTCAACGTGTCATAATGTTCTATTGATGCTGATGTTGATGCTAAAACCTTTGTTGTGTTAATAGAACTTGTCCTTCCCTATTGACGATGAGTGTTTATTATTATTTTTCCTTAAATTGTATAATTTTATTTATTGAGTGAATTAATGAATTTAAGTTAAAAAAAGTTATTATTAAAGGTAGAGTAAGTATAGATAAGATTAATTAAGATTAGAAACAAAAACTAGGTTTATAAAAGAGATTTGGATTCATGCGCTTTTTCTTACTTTTCCTAAAGCAAACCTCTTTTGCATTAAAAGCTGGAGAGAGCTATATGTGAAAAATTAAACAATAATATTTGGAAATTTAATCCACCTAAATTGAGCCTTGCGTAGTCAGATCACATCACTTAAATTAATTAATTAAAGTCTGCTACGACTTGGTCTAATCCCATTCATAACAACAAATAATTCATCAATTTGGCATTTGCCAATCTATTTAATAATATAAAGTTGTTTCATATACGAACCCTTCTTCTCCCTACTTTTATTTCTATTATTTTTTTTATATCTTTTAACATCTCTATTATAATAAAGTCCAGTGTCACGAATGATGAAAAATTATTAAAATATTATTTTTAATATATAACAAATATTATTGTAAAAATATTTTGTTATATTTCAAAATGTTTAAAGCATTTACATTTATTATTATGTGTAGCACCTTTGTATAAATTAAAGTATTGTCTTTTTTAATATTATTAAGTATATTTAATATTTTATCACCGTTTTAAATAAAGATAAAATACGTCTTTTTTAGGTCTCAATTCCTAATTTCTAAAAATAGTTGTCTTGGCAATATTAATATCACTTTGAACTAGCTTTTTTATTGATGAAACTCATTACAAGGTTCACTATCATCGCATGAACCAAGTATTGTCCTACTAAAAATCATGGGCTTCCTCAAAATTTTGTCATCCACTTTAAAAATACAACTAAGATGCAATTCTTCCAAATTTCTAACTCTAATAAAGCTAGTGATATACACCATAGTTACCCTTTCACCTTCTATATTTATAGAGTTCATGGGAGTTGGGAAATGCGCACATATTATAGTAAACATGTAACTGTTTTCTATTTATTTCAACAATAAATAAATAAATAAAGTTAATTTCACATTTAATTATTATCTCTTTTTTGTATTTATGTCTTTTATATTTTACATACATAACAAAATTATGACAATCAAATATTAGCTCATTGATTGTCTAAAATTCAAACTGGAGATAAGTGACATTATAAAAAACATTTACATTGCAAGAAAGACAACTTACTTTAGTAAATAATCTAAATAACTCATTAATCCCGTAAAAGAATCAAAATGAGCATTTGATTCAAATACTAAGAAGGATTATTATATCGTCTACAATTCCAACTAGAGAGATGGCTAGTCTTGGCTATCGCAGCAGCTAACTCCACGAGTAGCGATATAGATGTATTCATTAGTAGAATGATACATTAGACTGAACCCAAGATGAATCAATTTTGAATCTGTTTGTGAATTAACTCACTTGTGACGTTCATGGTGTGATTTTCCTAAATCCGGAGTTAGTTACTGACCATGTGTATGCAACTCATGTGCTTTGATATAAGTGGAGGCTTATGCTCTAAAGATGGTCGAGTCCATAGTCAGTATGTTAGGTACATGACTTGTGTATGGCATGACTTTACTAGCAATAGTGGAATACATAGCTCAATTAAAGAGTTAATGATATCCTCTCATTGGCATTGTGTGGATTGATAAATATGAAATGTGGTTATGGGTTGTTCGTTCTCGAACGAGTAATTTATCACAGTCATTTGTTGATAGTGGTCATATTAATCATTAAAAAGACATAATGGTGACAATGAGATAAATTAGGATTGTATTGAGTGAACGAATTTAACTCAAATGGATCAAGGATATCATATGAGGGTAACACACACATAAAGAGGTCATAGGACAAAGCAATTGGATGAATTGCTTTTGTAAAGAGTATACAATAAGGAGTTTTCAATCATGATACTTATTGTGAACTGACTTCATGATTAAGTAATTGCGAATTATCAGAACGATGCTTCTTGACATAATTGCAATCACTAGAGTCAATTAGATATGTCTGATTGGTCCCTCTGCTAGCTCAATAAAAGCTCGATTGGATTGTATTTGAATGAAAAAAAAATTCTATGACTTTGGGAATAATTTAATCGAGTTGATTTATTTGATGTGGAATTAAATTAAGTGGTCGTAAGAATTATTCAACTAAAGAATTTGACTAAAGAATTTGATTAAAGAATTCTCTTGAAAAATTAATTTGAAAATTTTAAGTGATTATTGGATAAATTAATTTTGATAAAGTAAAATTAAATTAATCAAATCAATTAAATTTAATATGATATTTTTGGAACTTAATTTTTAAGTCAAACAATTGACCTAATGGGTAATTGGACTTAAAAATTGGACCTGAGATCATACATTGGGCTCGGGAGCTCAAAACCAAGACCAAAACCCAAAAACTGGTCGAACTAGGCCCGATATGTGAAACCGGGCTGATGGTCCAACTGGTGATTAAACCAGACCGGCCGAGTTGTCATTGACCCAGACCGAACCGACTCGAGGTGCAGTAAGGGTGTCACACCTACATCACCGGACACGACAATGTCGGTGGTTGCGAAGGCAGTGTCCCAGTGGCTGGCGGCTGTTGATCGTCGGTGGTTAAGCATTAGAAGAGTTACATATTACTGAAACTCTACCAGAGAATTTGATTTCAGATTAATTATTCTAAAAATAATATTATTTTAATAGTTTAATATTAAATTTAATTTGATACTTATTTTAATAATATTTTAGTAATTTAATATTAAAGTGATTATTTTAATATTAAATTTAATTTAAAGTTTATCTTGTAGATAAACATTCTATTATTTTAATAAGATTTAATATTAAATTTAATCTAATATTTATCTTGATAAATATTTTATTAATTTATTATTAAAGTGATTAAGTTTAATCATATTTGAACTCTCTAAACTCACTCTATATAAAGAGAGTATTAGGTCATTATTTACACACACTTCAATTCAAAAGAAAGTTGTAAAGAGAAAATTATCTTAAGAGATTATTCCAGAAAATTTCTAGAGATATTTTTTATTTACAACTTGACCCAAAAGTTTAGAGAAATAGTAAAATTACGCCACTGGTAATTTTTGTGAAAAATTTTCTAATTCAAAGCAAGCTCACACTCGGCAGACGTAAGCTTAAGGATAGCAGAAAAGACTATTCGATCGAAGTGCTCATCCTAAACGAATCGAAAAGGTACAGTATTGATTAACTGTTTATTACTTTAGATATCACAATCAAGATCTTGTTTTGTAAAAATTTTTAAAACTCTGGTTTTTCCCTAAATTTATTTTTCGCTACATTTTCCAAACCCGTATTTCCAATAGTCGGTTCAAACCGCTATAAACCTTTTATATTTATAAAGCTTAAGGATTCAAAATTTAAAAAAATGACAAGATAAAATTATGAGTAAACAATACTTAATTTACATGATACAGTATTTATTGTTACGCGGCATGTCTCATCAACACATTTATGTTGAAACTTTTTAGAAAATGTTGTTTGGAAGATATATATAATGTTGGTAGATAATTTATCATGAAATTATCCTCTTTTTATACATCAGTGATCACCAACCTGAATCTTAGATAGGATCCAGGTCACTTACCTATGACCTGGGTAGGTTCAATCAGATAATTGAGTGCGAGGTGAACCACGAGAGGACAGCAATGGGAGTTCTCAGACCCAACTTGCAAGGCAAGCTTGCAAATCTAGCTCGTACGAACTTGTATGAACCAAGAGAAGGCCACGATCTCAGCTCGCATGCGTCCAAAGAACTTGCAGAAAGGGGACCGCATTCTCCGTAGGCAACGCCGAGTGAAACATGTGTCTAGCAAGCCTGAAACCTGCACGGAATGTTCATACTAAGAACAAAAATGACACATGCTCCATAGGCAACCCAAAGTGAAACATGTGTCCAGTAGACTTGAAGCCCTCACAGAATGTTAGTACTAAGAACGTCGGAGTCAAGACAAAATAATGAGGTCATATCATGAGCTATAATAGCATCTAAAAATACTCGAATACGCTCATTAGTAAGACAAGAGACAAAAATTACTTAACAATTGGTGTAATGAGCGTGGATAGACTTTCAATCATTAGATTTCGATAAGTTTGGTTTTCTTTTCTTTAGTCAGAGAAGAGAAATAACTCATCCGAGTGAGAATTTTCCCTTCAACCTTTCATCCTATAGTCAACACAATGAAATGGATTTGTTTGTCAAATGGTTCACATGTAACACCCTATACCCGTAACCCACGCCGGGTCAGAGTACGAGGCATTATCTAACTTTATCTCATGCATACAAATAGTCTCAAGTCACCGAGACTTGGTCCAAATTAAAACTTTTTCAATTTCTACTTTAACCTTCTTATTATGGGTTTACGAGCCCCAAATCGACCTTTAAAAACTATTCGGAACCATTCTGGGTCCTTAAACCAACCTTAAGAAATTTGCCTTAAAATAGGGCACACGTCCGTGTGGAAGGGTAACACGCTCGTGTGACCATTTCTGTAACACCCCAAACCTAGCCTAGAAGTTTAGACCGAATTCAGAATGCTACATTGATCATCGAAGTGACCGCGAGAAAATATTATAAAATCATCATTTATTCGATTTTCAAAAGCATTAATATCACGTATTTAAAATCAAAACAATAAAACGATTAAATCACAAAACAACATCATACCACAGTGTTTAAAAACCTTACATTCGAAACCAAATAACAAATAAAAGTCTGAAATCATAAGCTAATAATTTATTTGCCTCAAAATTGCCTGAGTCCTCCGCATGCCGAGTCCAGCATCCAAAATCCCGAAATGTACCTGAAAGGGGAAACGAAAGAGGGGGTAAGCTATACGAGCTTAATGTGAGATCAAACTAACTAGCTATCGAAGCAGAAACATATACAGTAAACCTGAAAATAGTTCAGCAGTGGAACACACTTATAGAGCGACTATAACAAAACAGACCATATGTAACTTTACAATCATATGGCTCTGTTAGACACAATATCAGAAATTTCCAGTAGTCACAAACTGGCCTAAGCCCTTTTCCAGAATCAGAATTAGTTGGGCCTTAGCCCTTCACACATCGTTACTTTAGACACGAGTGCCTTTCAGTCGAATAATACGATCAGACTTCACAGTCAATCAGACAGTCAAATATTTTAGTCAAACAGTCAAACAGTTACTGCAGTTACAGAATCACACAGATACATATGAGTGCAAATGAGTTATAAAATAACCCACCCATCCAATTAACACACCATCTCTGTCCAACCCTACACATCCTGTGGAGATTTAATCAACCCACCCATCCCTGTACCGAACAGGACCTCAAAAATCCCATCCAACCTTATACTCCACAGAACGTCATCCCGGGTTACCCAGCAACGATGATCATCAATATTTTCCTCGACCATCAGGGAATTGGGACTGCCCACGACCCTCTGGGTATTAGGGGCTATCAAAAAGTTGTACAGTTCCATGCGGAAGACCGCGGTACAGGTATGCAGTATGAACTGCCAGATCAGATATATTACGCAGCAAAGCTAGCGTATAAGCTGTATTGTGCAATATGGTAAACCGCGGTACAAACGTGCAGTATAACTTCCAGATCAGATAATGGTACGTAGCGTAGCTAACGTACATGTGGTACAATGCAAGGCAATAATTCGCTATACCATTATCAATAATGTCCACGACCCTCAGGGTATTGGGACCGCCCATGACCCTTTGGGTATTATTAAGGGATTTCAAAATGCAAATAAACCGTCAAATCGTAAATCTCCCTTCTCTTCAACATCTCACCCAAAAGCTTTGTATGCAAATGAATGTATGCAGATGTATATATGCGGATGCATCAACTCAGAAAATCATTTCCAGACATTCAATCAGAAACAGCCATTCACATTCAGTCAGACAATGCAGAATCAGACATGTGCACACTCATAGCTCGAATTCAATATCAACCAAGTCACACATTCACTCACAAGTAACACATATAAACCGAAGCAAAATCAAAGTCACAGTTACCCTTACTAAAGCTTAGCCAAGGGTTGAATCATAAAGAGGTCATGATTACACTTAAATTGACTAAATTCAAAACTTAGCAAGATAGGGCCACACGCCTGTGTGCCCTGGCCGTGTGGAGCAAGGCAGGCCGTGTGGGGGTCCATACGCCTATTTGAAGGGTAGCACACGGCCTGACCACACGGCCGTGTGACAGAGGCACGCGCTCGTGTGGTGCTGAGGCACGGTCATGTGATCAACTCGTGTAATACATTGTCTAAAATCACTAAATTCAAGTACAGAGTAGACACGGCTGTGTGAGGGTCTCACACGCCCGTGTAGCCACCAGACACAACCGTGTGTTCCAAAACACACGCCCGTGTGGAATCCTTAATTCCTAAATCAGTCACACGGCCGTGTGGCCAGGCCATGTGACCTCAAATCTCAATCCCTAATTCCCAAACTCACACGCCGGTGTGGACTAACAGACACGATCATGTGATTTCCGACAAAAACCCCTAAAATAGAACATGCCCGTGTGGCTAGCGAGGAGGTCACGACACCATCCCAAAATAGCCCAAAACCACCATCTAAGCCACCGGAACCATCCCTAATCCTCTCCTTATCAACAATACATCAGAAAGTGGTGATTTCTCACCACTTCTATCAACTAGCAACTCAAAATCAACAGCTTAGCATAAAGCCAAGAAAAACCAAAACAATTATTTAAAAATGAATAGAAAAGTAGTCAAAGTTTGAATCCCACACCTGTTTGGGATCGGAGAAGACGACAAAGAAGCGGAATTCCCCAAGCCAACAAGTCAAATTAAAACTTGAGTGTTATTAGCAAAAGCAAAAAAAAACAAAAAGAAGAACGGAAGAGCTAGAAAAATAAGAGAACGTGAAAAAAAATAAAACCCAGAATGAAATAAAATAAAATAAAATAAAATAAATATAACCAATAATAAAATAATTATTCACTTAAACTGAGCAAAAATAAAAAGGCTCCTTAAATACACACACAGCGACTTGAACCCAGAACCTAAAGGTTCACTAAACACCCACCAACCCACCAGACCAGCAGGCCCATTCTGACACTAAACTGCACATCCACACACATGTGTGCAACCTTCCCACTACCCCTACATTCAAAACCCAGAACTTCTAGGCCTAAAATTCGGGGTGTTACAATTTCGACATGGTCGTACTGGTGGTCCGTGTGGCTCACACGGCCTAAGCACCTTGGGACACGCCCGTGTCCCACACCCGTGTGGAATTAAATTCTAATTCACACTTACAGGGGTTTTCACACGGCCAGACATACACCCGTGTCAATGTCCTGTGTCCCTCACACGGCCACAACACGCCAGTGTCTGAACCCCTTGTGCAAAAACTTGGGTATTCTGTTTCTGATGTCAGCATTCCTAAAATGTCACACGACCAAGGCACACGCCCGTGTACTAGGCCAGGTCCTCCACACGGCTGAGACACACGCCCATGTCTCTGCCCGTGTGCTTAATACCATGCGTACTGACTTGAAATTTTTACGTGCAAGGGTCACACGGTCGGACCATACGCCTATAGGGCTGACCATGAGTCACACACGGCCTAAACACACGCCTGTGTGTCTACCTGTGTGGGTAATATAAGGCTATTTACCAAACCTCATTGCCACCCTTGCATACCTATTTTCACGCAAATACCAGCCAATACATAATTTCCAAAATCAAATCAACCACAATAGACATTCATTCAACCATGTAGATACAACTTTTATAAACTCAAAATAAATATTAGCCATTATTCATGGCTTTATACTAAGTGTAAGATCTATCCTAAGCCAACACATTTGGCCAAATCTCTAAGACTCAAAATAATAAGTTCTAATCTTATACATGCCATATTCAAAAATATAAATCCAATTATACTGAATGTTTCGGCTGATAGTGTGATCGATATCTCTGACTTCCGATGATCCATGAGCTAGTTAAGCAGCACTAAAAGAAATGGAAAGGAAAGGTAGTAAGCATAAAGCTTAGTAAGTTGCATATAAATAAATATACAACAATAAGTCTACAATTTACCAACAACTTATAATACCAAAGTGGGAATAAGCATGACTTACTCTTTACTTCATAAAAATCATATAGCATATACAATGAGTTCACATCTTATACATATGTATCACTTACGTACCTGTAATACTCACAATACGGTTATACTTTTCTCTTTAAATTAAATTTATAACTCTCGTCGTTAAACCATTCGAAACACTACTGGATATTCCATAGGCCTCAATCATGGGTGAAGTACCAATGCCATGTCTCAGACATGGTCTTATACTGGCTATCATCTTCGAGGCTGATGCCATGTCCAAGACATAGTCTTACACTAACTCTCACATAACTGTGTCGATGCCATGTCCCAGACATGGTCTTACACTGACACATCTCGTAGCCGATGCATGTTCCAGACATGTCTTATATTGGCTTACGTCCCGAGGCTGATGCATGTCCCAAACATATCTTACACTAGTACTCGTCTCAATGCAGATACCATGTCTCAGACATGGTCTTACACTGACTCTCATAATGTGGCCGATGCATTTCCCAGACATCTCTTACACCAGCTCACACAAATGACCCAAGTGATACGGCATGAATATCCAGTTTACTTTCTAAGGTCCCAACTAGAATTTTACTATCTCAATGATAATTACACATTCTCAATCTCGAAATCAAGCAATTCATGCCATATCTATTCAATAACAATTTAAATACGGATAGTAGCAATGTAATTATATTATTTACATACAACTTACCTCGAATTTTAAAATGTAGCGACTATACGATTTAGTCGATTTGCTTAGCTTTCCCCCAGTCTTGGTTCGGATTTGACAATTCTTGATCTATATTAGCAAAATACACTCGTTTAGTCACTAATTACAATTAGGCAATTGAAAATTCAAAATTTTAGTAAAATGACCATTTTGCCCCAAGACTTTGGCAAAATAACCATTTTGCCCCTAGACTTGGCAAAATGACTATTTTACCCTTATGCCCGAAAATTAGTTTTTATCGAATTTCTTTACCTTTTAAACTTAGCTGAACTCTTTTTACTCTTATAGCAACCTAAAATTCCCACTATTTCATACACTTATCACTTATTTTGTAATTTATGCAAAATAGTCCTTTTAGGTGTTTTCATGCTAACACATTTCACAAAAGTTGTTCATAAGACAACCAAGACTTATTTTCTTCCATAAAAACTCAGAAAACAACACAAATTCTTTCATGGAAAAACCCTAAACTCTTGATTATTTTGCAAGATAGCACATTCATTTGAAAACTCATGCTTCAAGGGTCTTAAAAGTACAAAAATATTTTAGAAAAGCCATTAGGATCACTTACTTGTGAGTGCTTCAAGTTGCTGCAAATTTTTGAAGCTTAAAACCCCGACAATGGCTGATATTTTCAGCTAAGAAGAAATGAGAAATAGGGTGATATCATTTCTTTTTTTCTATTTTATATTTTCTATTTTAGTCAAAATTGGTCACCTAATCCCACTAAAAATTGAATTTTTTTTACCACACGTCTCCTATGGCTAGCCACCCTATTTCTAGGGGTCTAATTGCCCTTTAAAGGCCCCCAATTTAGGTTCTCTAGCTATTTAACACCTTTAGCTATCAATTTAGGACTTTTACACTTTATGCGATTTAGTCTTTTTTTACAATCGGGCTCACAAACGTCAAAATTAACTCAAAAAATTTTTCATGTACTAATATAAACATGCTATGACTCCAAAATAATAATAAAATAATTTTTCCAACTATGGATTTGTGGTCTGGAGACCATTATTCCGATTAAGCCCTAAATCTGGCTGTTACATCATATATGGACTGAAGAACTTCGGCAATACAATTCATTAGGGAATTTTTTACCCTCTAGACCTAAATGTTTCTGTCGACTAGGGGTTGTCGCTCTCTTCTAATCAAGAGGCACCCTCGCAACAATTATTAGCCCTCTAGGAGCAAATGAGATTCATAATGGAGCAAATGAGATTCATAATGAAGCAAATGGTTGCTCAAGAAGTTCGATTCGAACAACAACAGGCTCTCTAGAAAGAGCTACTGAAATAAAATGAGGAGCTGAGAAGAAAGACGCATTTTGGTAACTTTGGCTTTCAGGACAATGTGAACACATAGGATGAGGTATTAGGCATGCAGGTGAAAGAGTGACAAAATTAGATGGATGAGTTATGAAGGGATGTGAGGGCGTTGCATCCTGAATCTCAAGACATAGATTGACTCTTTTGCTCCAACAACCCATTGGCCCTTGAGATGGCAATAGTGATCTTGTAGCGTGACTGCAAGGTACTAACGGATATGTTCAAGGTAAGGAAGGACCTACGAGCCTGCTTGATGCAATACAACGACTACATGAATGTGTTGGGGGACATTAGAAGCAGCAAACTGTAAGGCCTTTCACGCAGCAAAGTGCATAGCCATTTCAACGACGCTTAAGGGAAGTGCCAATGACTGGTACTTGTCTCGTCCCCAAGGTTCGATTAAAAGCTTCTCGTAGTTGGGATAGATGTTTTTAGGAAGGTTTAGAGCCTACAAAATAATCATGTAAGCTTATGAGGTTAATTTCAGTAAAGCAGAGAGAGGGTAATCCCCTTTAGGATTACACTAAGAGGTTCCATGCAACAACCCTCAACACGAAAAATTTGGAGGACCAGTAGGCCATAGACGCTTTTATAATAATAGTACAAAATGATCACATGCAATACTCCTTTACTGATAGCATACCACAAAGTTTGGTTGACTTATATAAGCGAGCCCACAAGTTCACGGAAGTGGAGGAAATTAAGAGGACATCCCGCGACACCTTTGTAACAGCTTAATTTTCGTGGTGTCAGAAACAATGGTTCAAGACCATTAAAATCTAACAAGTGAGCTTGTAAATTTTATTAGTTAGTGTATATGAGCTAATTGAGAATTTAGGAAAGATAAGAATTAGTGAATTTTGTGATTTAAAATTTATTAGGTTAGTTAGTCTCGTAAACGAAGTATCGAGACCTAAATTTCATAAATCATTCCATAAATATTTTTATAAATATTTACGGAGTGTCATTGAGTTAGTATTAAATTTTCGTTAGGAAATTTTAATATTTCGATAGTCAATTAATTAAAAAGGACTAAATTGGAAAAGGTGCAAAACTTGCAAATTAATGAAATAGTGATTAAATAGTCCAAAAAGTAAATAAGGAGGACTTAAAGAGAAATTTAACCTAAATTAAATAGGCTTGGGCAGCATGGCATAAAAATTAGTAAGAAAACAACGTGAACTAAGGGCAAATAAATGAGAAAATAAAGAATTCTAGAGAAATCATCATCATTTTCAGCTTTAAAAATAGACATTGAAGAGGTTTTAAGCTATTTTTTCATATTTTTGCATCAGGTAAGTTCAATTCTTGCCTTTTTCTTGAAATTTTTGTGTTTTTGAAACTTTTACAACTAGGTCCAACCATTGACTTCATTAGTTTTGGTTTTATGGGTGATTTTGAAAGTTACTATTGATGACTGGTGGAAGTTTATGATGAATTAACATATAATTGAAGCTTTAATTTTGTTATATGACGATTTTATTAAATGATTTCAAGGGAAATTGATTTTAGAACCAAATTGTGAAAAAGTTTAAATTTTAGAGTTTTGTATTAAACTTTGTTTATTAAAGGTTGTGTAATAGCCTAAAATAATTAGATAAAGTGTTAATTGAGAAAAATTAGCTCATTTGATGGGTTTATTGATGAGAGACTAAATTATAAAAATTATAAAAGTTGAGGCAAATGTGTAATTTCAAAAATTGAAGGGTATAAATTGTAAAGTGGAGTGAGGCTGAATATATGTGCTAATGGATGAATAATTTTATATTTTAGATCAAGAGCTTGTAGATCAACTAGGAAATGAAAAATTAGAAGAATAATTCCCGAAATACTACGAATTTTACAATTTAGTCCAGGTAAGATTGTATGGTTAAACTTTAAAGTTTATATATTAAATTGATGAATGATATTATGTATGTATTCATATCTATTGTTGAAAGAAAAATATTTTGGAAATTATGAAATTGAATTGAGTGTTCAGAACAAATGGAACACGAGATTAAGTACAATTGTTTTGTGGCGAAAGACAGCAAATGAAGAATTGACGGAAAAATTACCCAAGTAAACCAAGGTTCAGCATTTGTTGCGAACTTTCATGTTTACTTTCCGTTTAGCTCTCACGAGCTTCTGTTTAACTCATATGAGTTTCAATTTAACCCTAATGGGTTTCCGTTTAGCTCTTTTGAGCTTCAGTTTAACCCTTATGGGTTTTCGGTCAGCTCCTATGAGCTTCTGATCAACCCTTACGGATTTTCGTTTAGCACTTATGTGCTTCTGTGTGGCCTTCGGGCTTCTGTTTATGATGTACTCAAATACGTAAGATGTTCTCTAATTTAACAAGAATTGGTAAGTGCTATATGGAATTAATGTGGAAGAATTTAGGTTATTATTGATATTGAACTCAAATAAGTGAATTCATCTATTAAAGTTATGGTTGACAGGAAATGTGTAATAATTGATTTACTTAAATGAATTGTTATAGTATGTTCGTGAAATTTATGTTTTAAGCCAATGAACTTACTAAGCTTCGTTAAGCTTACTTGTATTATTCAATGTTCTTTGTAGATTTCAAGAAGTTCAAATAATCGGATCAACACATCAGATCACACTATCCAAATTACTCCGGTAGATTTTGTTGTTCATTTTATAGTTTATATGGCATGTATAGGGATGGATTGAAAAGGGCTAAATTTGAAGTATAATTATGAATGACAAATATATATATGTGTGTGTGTGTGCGTGTATTTGTATGTTTATATGTAGGAGTAGTGTAACACCCCTTACCCGTATCCAACACCGGAATAGGGTACGAGGCATTACCAAAACACATACACTTGTAAACGTATTTAACCGAGTTATAAAATTTCATCAAAATTAAAACTTTCAAAATAATTAACATGTTTCTATAACTTTTCACAATATATCCTCAAAATATTATAATCATAATAATTAGGGCCTGCGAGACCCGATACATACTCATGCAATTTAATGCTTCATTTCCATTTCATTCAATTCGCAATTTCTCATGCTCATAATTTAAATCATATCACTAGCAATTTCCATTTAATTCACGTACAATTCAATGACATCAAATTCAAAACTAATACGTATTTACCATTTAACTCAATGTTTATTGATTATACCATTCAATAACACATTTATGAAATTCTCAATTTAGCAATGAAAATATCACTTTAGTTTGAATAACAACATCGTCCTGATATAAATACACTACCACTTATCCATTTACTTTAATTCTTTTGGGCCCATTTGTCACTTACCATCTTTAATCAAATTAGGGAACGGTCACGGAAAATTGAGTACTTCACTTTCACTTTGCCATAGTATAACTATGGTCTTACGTATGATCACTTATCACTTGTCCCTGATCAGATAAGTGTAGCCAACTATCACTTTGTTTCTTGATCAGATAAGTGTAGCCACTTATCACTTTGTTTCTTGATCAGATAAGTGTAGCCACTTATCACTTTGTCTCTTGATCAGATAAGTGTAGCTAAAGCTATCACTTATCACTTTGTCTCTTGATCAGATAAGTATAGACGAAGCTATCACTTATCACTTTTCACTTGTCACTTGATCAGATAAGTGTAGCCGAAGCTATCACTTATCACTTTCCACTTGTCACTTGATCAGATAAGTGTAGCTGAAGCTATCACTTATCACTTTGTCACTTGATCAGATAAGTATAGCCGAAGCTATCACTTATCACTTTATCACTTGATCAGATAAGTATAGCCGAAGCTATTACTTATCACTTTCCACTTGTCACTTGATCAGATAAGTGTAGCTAAAGCTACCACTTATCACTTTATCACTTGATCAGAAGTACTCAAATCCGGCGTTCCGCTCAATTTGATCATTTATTCATATATCAGGCTTACCAACATGTGTTAATTCATAAACCATTCATGGTATTATTTCATGCCAAATCATATACTGAATATACCATACACACATACTATGAAACTTTATTTTCACACATGAGCTTAAACCATGACCAATAATGCACAAAAATAAGCATCATTCATATTTCATCGTTTATGAGTTATAATCAAACATATGACCATTTATACACGAATCATTCATATATTTCCCAATTTTCCTCCTCCTCCTCTCCATTCCACATCCTTAATGTGTATAACACACTTAAACAACATTAACCATAATTTCAATATTCACTAACATGTATATTCAAAGCTGTTTATCCGAGTCAGAGTCACTAAATTATTTTTATCCGGAGCTACAGAGCTCCAAATTAAGATCCGTTAATTTTCCCTGAAACTAGACTCACATATCTTCATACCATAAAATTTTCATAATTTTTGGTTCAGCCAAATAGTACAGTTTATTCTTTAAAGTTTCCCCTGTTTCGCTGTCTGACAGTTCCGACCACTCTTCACTAAAAATTAATTATCTCATTGTACAGAATTCGGATGATGTTTTAGCTTGTTTCTTCTAAAAATAGACTCATTAAGGATTCTAACCATATAAACTATAACTCATAATAATTTCTGTACAATTTTTAATGATTTTCCAAAGTCAGAACAGGGGAACCCGAATTCATTCTGACCTTGTCTCACAAAATCTATTATATCTCATGATTTACAATTCCATTGCTCACATCATTTCTTTTATAAGAAACTAGACTCAATAAGCTTTAATTTCATATTTTATTCATCCTCTAATTCAATCTCTACAATTTTTGGTGATTTTTCAAAGTTACACTACTGCTGCTGTCCAAAACTGCTTTAGTGCAAAATGTTGATTTCCATTTTGCCCCAAATTTCACAGTTTATACAATTCGGTCCTTTCTCAATTAACCCCTCAATTAATCTAATTTTCTCAATTAGTACTTTACTAGACATTATAAGTTGTTACACAACTATTGAAATTCAGAATTTCCACATATAACTCTATCTTCAAACTCTTTTACTATTAGGTCCCAAACATTCACTTTCTATTCAATTCTTTCAATAAAATCAGCATATGAACAATTTAAAGCTCTAATTTCATGCTAAATCATCATATACTTCCAGCACATATTCATATCAACTTTCAACTTCTTTCATAAAATCAAAAACTAATGGATTTAACAAGTGGGCCTAGTTGTAAAAGTCATAAAAATACAAAAATTTCAAGAAATAGTCAAGAATTGAACTTACTTGTAATAAAAATATGAAGAACCAGCTTGAAGAAGCCCTTCCATGGTGTTTTAGCTGATGAGAATTCAGAAAAATGAAGAGAAATCTAGATAATTCCACTTGGGTCCTAACTTTATTAAGCAAATTTTGCAATTTTCCAATTTTGCCCTTAATTCTCCTTACTTTCTTGCTGATTTCATGCCTCTGCCGTCCAGCCCAAATAGACCTTGGGTCTATTTGCCTTTAAAGCCCTCTTCCTTTTATCATTTAAGCTATTTAATCATTTCCCAAAATTTTGTATTTGTTACAATTTAGTCCTTTGTTCAATTAATTATCGGAACTTTAAAATTTCTTAACGAGACTTTAATACTAACTTTTTAACACTCCATGAATATTTATAAAAATATTTATGGCTCAGTTTAAAATCCCCGAGGTCTTGATACCTCATTTCGATTCTAATTATTTTAATATTTATTTCTAGTGCACTATTCACTATTTCAAAAATTTTCCTAACTTCATATTTAACTTATACTTACTAAATTAATAATATTTTCTACCCATTTGTCGAATTTAGTGATCTCGAATCACCGTTTCGACACCTCTGAAAATTCAAGCCATTACATTTTTTTTTCGTCGGATTTGTGATCCCGAAACCACTGTTCCGACTAAACCTAAAATCGGGCTATTACAACTCTCCCCCCTTTAGGGATTTTCGTCCCCGAAAATCTTACCAGATGGTAGGTTAATGATTTACTTCCACAGTATATTTCAAATTCACACATGATTTTAGATTTTCATATCTTTTACAGATAATCACATAGATTCATAAGAAAATCAGGATAGCGATATTTCAGCATCTGAAGCTACACAAAGTATCGAAAAATTACAATCCATATAGAATGATATCTATTTTGATAACCTGAGTAGTTTTCAGAACTATCAAATATTTCTCTCTTTTTATATTGTCCTCATTTTCTAATTCATTCACTTTTCCGACCACATTATTATTCTCCCGTACACGAACTTCTGTAACACTACACTCGTAAGCTTATTTAACCAAAATCTCACAAATTTCATTGTAACATTTTACTAATATAGGGGTGAGTGTAGTAAAGCCTCAAATTTATCTTACACATAAATGCGCATAACACATACCATCACAAATAGCCAATTCATTACTAAGTTCACATTCTCAAAGCATTTAATAAACATTTGCTTTTAATCACTTTTGTTCTCAACACAAAATTCTAACTCAAATCACTAATTCACAATCAAAATTTCTATATAGCATCATAATCCAAATATCATAACTCATATGCTTGTATAATTATAACATTCATCAATAAAAAAAATGTTTTATTCTTTGATCCATACCTTTATGAGTTTCAACTCATAATCAATACATTTTCACTCAAACATTTTAGTATTTATTTCTATACTATTAGAATTAACTCAGTTGAAAAACATATCTGTCTCATCAAGATAATTTTCGTCATAGAACAATACTGATAAGGGGGTGATGGTGAAGTTATAAATCTTTCAACTTGCTCTCATAGATACATATATATATATGATTTTGTATTCATCATCAATGTAATACCATCATAACCACGTAATTCATTCCAAGCAAATTAACACATCTATTTATTACAAATGTTTTCTGTCACTCACAATTTCACACAACGAATTTACTTACTCAAGCTCAACGTTAATATCTAATTAAATTCCAATACTTGGCTTCTATTTTACTTACCGACATTTGCCAAATTAGAGAACGTCTTACGGAATTGAGTACTTCGTTTTCTCAATGCCATAGTCCAACTATGGTCTTACACGTAATCACAAATCACATACCGATGCCATAGCCCAACTATGGTCTTACACGAAATCACATATCACTTACCGATGCCATAGCCCAGCTATGGTCTTACACGGAATCACATATCACACATATCACTTACCGATGCCATAGCCCAGCTATGGTCTTACACGGAATCACATAATCACATGTTCACATGTTGCCATGGTCAAACCATGGTCTTTTCCGTCAATTCATCACATATCACTGAACGAAAGTACTCATTCCTGCGTTCTACTCAATTTGACTTCCAATTCAATTTTTCATACTATTATAATATTCATGGTTTAGACATAAAACAAAATATCTTATTATCTTTAATTTAACAATTAAACATAAGATTCTATCATATGAACATACTAATTTCACTTATTCAAGCAGATGTACATACACACGTTCCATCTATTTAAGTAAATTTGCTTATCATATTCACTTAATCAAATATGTTGAGCACATAGCATTATATAATCACCAACATACTTGGATGAGCTTGTCACAACATAAACTTTTTTTTTAACTTATAGTCATCTCTTTTCATACATGAACACATCCATATCACAAATTTTTATACTTACCTTTCCAAATTCCAACATAACGTGAGCATATTTCATTTATCTTAATATCATTTTTAGCATTATCGAAAATAGCTCGATTGAAAATCATCTCTGTCTTAACAAAGCAATTTCGTTAGAGCCCGGAGATATCACATCATCAAGAGTAATAACGTGGCATGTATAGCTAGGCTCACATATGCTACGTTTGGTCCGAGAACCGACTAAACCGTAGCTCTGATACCACTAAATGTAACACCCCTTACCCGTATCCAACACCGGAATAGGGTACGAGGCATTACCAAAACACATACACTTGTAAACGTATTTAACCGAGTTATAAAATTTCATCAAAATTAAAACTTTCAAAATAATTAACATGTTTCTATAACTTTTCACAATATATCCTCAAAATATTATAATCATAATAATTAGGGCCTGCGAGACCCGATACATACTCATGCAATTTAATGCTTCATTTCCATTTCATTCAATTCGCAATTTCTCATGCTCATAATTTAAATCATATCACTAGCAATTTCCATTTAATTCACGTACAATTCAATGACATCAAATTCAAAACTAATACGTATTTACCATTTAACTCAATGTTTATTGATTATACCATTCAATAACACATTTATGAAATTCTCAATTTAGCAATGAAAATATCACTTTAGTTTGAATAACAACATCGTCCTGATATAAATACACTACCACTTATCCATTTACTTTAATTCTTTTGGGCCCATTTGTCACTTACCATCTTTAATCAAATTAGGGAACGGTCACGGAAAATTGAGTACTTCACTTTCACTTTGCCATAGTATAACTATGGTCTTACGTATGATCACTTATCACTTGTCCCTGATCAGATAAGTGTAGCCAACTATCACTTTGTTTCTTGATCAGATAAGTGTAGCCACTTATCACTTTGTTTCTTGATCAGATAAGTGTAGCCACTTATCACTTTGTCTCTTGATCAGATAAGTGTAGCTAAAGCTATCACTTATCACTTTGTCTCTTGATCAGATAAGTATAGACGAAGCTATCACTTATCACTTTTCACTTGTCACTTGATCAAATAAGTGTAGCCGAAGCTATCACTTATCACTTTCCACTTGTCACTTGATCAGATAAGTGTAGCTGAAGCTATCACTTATCACTTTGTCACTTGATCAGATAAGTATAGCCGAAGCTATCACTTATCACTTTATCACTTGATCAGATAAGTATAGCCGAAGCTATTACTTATCACTTTCCACTTGTCACTTGATCAGATAAGTGTAGCTAAAGCTACCACTTATCACTTTATCACTTGATCAGAAGTACTCAAATCCGGCGTTCCGCTCAATTTGATCATTTATTCATATATCAGGCTTACCAACATGTGTTAATTCATAAACCATTCATGGTATTATTTCATGCCAAATCATATACTGAATATACCATACACACATACTATGAAACTTTATTTTCACACATGAGCTTAAACCATGACCAATAATGCACAAAAATAAGCATCATTCATATTTCATCGTTTATGAGTTATAATCAAACATATGACCATTTATACACGAATCATTCATATATTTCCCAATTTTCCTCCTCCTCCTCTCCATTCCACATCCTTAATGTGTATAACACACTTAAACAACATTAACCATAATTTCAATATTCACTAACATGTATATTCAAAGCTGTTTATCCGAGTCAGAGTCACTAAATTATTTTTATCCGGAGCTACAGAGCTCCAAATTAAGATCCGTTAATTTTCCCTGAAACTAGACTCACATATCTTCATACCATAAAATTTTCATAATTTTTGGTTCAGCCAAATAGTACAGTTTATTCTTTAAAGTTTCCCCTGTTTCGCTGTCTGACAGTTCCGACCACTCTTCACTAAAAATTAATTATCTCATTGTACAGAATTCGGATGATGTTTTAGCTTGTTTCTTCTAAAAATAGACTCATTAAGGATTCTAACCATATAAACTATAACTCATAATAATTTCTGTACAATTTTTAATGATTTTCCAAAGTCAGAACAGGGGAACCCGAATTCATTCTGACCTTGTCTCACAAAATCTATTATATCTCATGATTTACAATTCCATTGCTCACATCATTTCTTTTATAAGAAACTAGACTCAATAAGCTTTAATTTCATATTTTATTCATCCTCTAATTCAATCTCTACAATTTTTGGTGATTTTTCAAAGTTACACTACTGCTGCTGTCCAAAACTGCTTTAGTGCAAAATGTTGATTTCCATTTTGCCCCAAATTTCACAGTTTATACAATTCGGTCCTTTCTCAATTAACCCCTCAATTAATCTAATTTTCTCAATTAGTACTTTACTAGACATTATAAGTTGTTACACAACTATTGAAATTCAGAATTTCCACATATAACTCTATCTTCAAACTCTTTTACTATTAGGTCCCAAACATTCACTTTCTATTCAATTCTTTCAATAAAATCAGCATATGAACAATTTAAAGCTCTAATTTCATGCTAAATCATCATATACTTCCAGCACATATTCATATCAACTTTCAACTTCTTTCATAAAATCAAAAACTAATGGATTTAACAAGTGGGCCTAGTTGTAAAAGTCATAAAAATACAAAAATTTCAAGAAATAGTCAAGAATTGAACTTACTTGTAATAAAAATATGAAGAACCAGCTTGAAGAAGCCCTTCCATGGTGTTTTAGCTGATGAGAATTCAGAAAAATGAAGAGAAATCTAGATAATTCCACTTGGGTCCTAACTTTATTAAGCAAATTTTGCAATTTTCCAATTTTGCCCTTAATTCTCCTTACTTTCTTGCTGATTTCATGCCTCTGCCGTCCAGCCCAAATAGACCTTGGGTCTATTTGCCTTTAAAGCCCTCTTCCTTTTATCATTTAAGCTATTTAATCATTTCCCAAAATTTTGTATTTGTTACAATTTAGTCCTTTGTTCAATTAATTATCGGAACTTTAAAATTTCTTAACGAGACTTTAATACTAACTTTTTAACACTCCATGAATATTTATAAAAATATTTATGGCTCAGTTTAAAATCCCCGAGGTCTTGATACCTCATTTCGATTCTAATTATTTTAATATTTATTTCTAGTGCACTATTCACTATTTCAAAAATTTTCCTAACTTCATATTTAACTTATACTTACTAAATTAATAATATTTTCTACCCATTTGTCGAATTTAGTGATCTCGAATCACCGTTTCGACACCTCTGAAAATTCAAGCCATTACATTTTTTTTTTCGTCGGATTTGTGATCCCGAAACCACTGTTCCGACTAAACCTAAAATCGGGCTATTACAAGTAGGCCTTGGTAAATCAATAAATGAAGTTAGTTTGGAAAATTTAGACAATTGAATTTGGTGATAGCTTATTATGCTTAAAACATGATTTTTGGCTTGTATTTATTGCTTGATTGGGGCTATTTGGTATACTAAATTGCTGTTTATAGGTTGATATCAGTAAGGGTGAGAAAAGTGGCCTTAAAATGGCCTATTTTTGTCTACACGAGTAGAGGCACGGGCTTGTCTCTTAGCCGTGTGTGACACACGGCCTTAAAATTTCAAAATAGAATGCCCAGGTTTTTGCACACGGCTTAGCATACGGGCGTGTGGCTTGGCTGTGTGACCCCTGCACTTCGCACACGGCTTAGTACACGGATGTGTGGTTGGCCGTGTAACCTAAGTTAGTAACTACCCTAATTTGGACTCAGGCTAGGAGACGGTTGTGTGCCTCACATCGATTGCCCACACGGTCTAACACACGGGCGTGTCTACTGACTGTGTGAGCCACACGAGCATGTGTCTCCTGCTCATAAGAAAAAATTTAAGATTTTGGGAAAAATTACCTGAGTGTTTGGTTTAGTCTCGATTCACTTCTAATGTGTATTTTGGGCCTCGAGGTCCCATCTAAGGGACAATATGAGTGTTATATGACTTATTCTTAATTTGTGTAATAAAGGTAATAAAAAATTCGTAATTAGTTCGTAAAGTTTGATAGTGCTCCGTAACCTTGTTCTGACGACGGATAAGGGTTAAGGGTGTTACAACCTTTCAAAGGGAAGATAGAAAGATAAGAACAAAGAAGAGCCTCGCAGTAGACATGGTCGTCCTAGCCCTTCGTTGCGAATAAGAAATGATAGGCCACTGAGAAATCAAGACCAATGTGTTTCTTCTAAGGCCCCCTAAGAATCTCAACCAGAGCACACTAGGAGATACATTCCCTAGAGCAAGTTTGAAGCTTATACCTCATTGAATGCCACTCGTACCTACATTCTTAGCCAAGTCAAGAGCCTTGGCATATTACCCAAACCACCCCCAATGTGGAGGTGAGAAAATTAAATTTAAGGGACAGATGTGTTTTATATGTGACATAGGACACAAAATCGAGGATTACTTCACGCTAAAGGATGCTATAGAGGAAGTATGCAAAATGGCGAGCTCACAAAATTTATAAATTAGAGTGGTCCCCAACAAGGTCAAGGCTCACGTACCAATCCAAAGAGTAAGTAGAAGGTTAGAGGTACCATCCATGTGATTGTAGGCACAAATGAAGAATGGATAGATTTCAATGCAAATAAGGGGGCACACATAAAAAAGTGACGTCGGTCAATGCTCCTAAGAGGTCGCATTAATAGGAAAAGTGGAGTGTGAAATTTAGTAGTGATGATGAGGAGTTGATCTGTAATGAAGAGGACAGTGATATGATGGTTGTCTTGGCGACCGTTGCAGGTTTTGAAGTTAAAAGAATACTTGTAGGCAGTGGTAATGCGGTTGAGGTATTATCTTGGGATGCATACATAATATGGGGTTGAAAGAATAAGCGTTCTCTAAAGTTAGTTCGTTGTATGGCTTCGCGAACTATCCCGTCAAAGTGAAAGACTCAATCACCTTACGAGTCACCTTAAGGAATGGCAAGCACATAATTGCGGCGTTTGTTCAGTTTTACGTGGTAGACCACCTCAATGGCATACAATACCATCTTCGGTCGCCCAATAATGAGTATGAAAAATACGGTGGTCACAATGTTCTGCATGAAGATCATATTCTTAACAAAAACAGAGGTCGGATTCTTACGCTCAGACCAGTGAACTACAAGGCAATGCCATATGTTATCCGTTAATCAGGCAAGAGAGCTCATTTCCAAGACAGAGTTTGCAAGGAACAATGTTAACGAATCAAGTCTTTGATTTAGACAACTTAGACGTAAGGGATAAAGAGGGGAAAAAAACTCGAGGTCACGGAGCATACCAAAACTTTGCAGTTATTTTGTGAAAATGAGGAAAAAATTGTCAGGATCTTATCAGCATTGGTGATAGAAGAAAAGAACATGTTAGTTCGGTTTTTAGAGGAGAATTTAGACATTTTCACATGGTCAGTAGCGAATATGTCAGTAGTGGACCCTTGGGTAATCATCCATAGGTTGAATGTCTTCCTAGAAGCAAAACCAGTGAAACAGAAGAAGGGTAAGTTTGTGCCGCAGGTGGTAATTGCAGCTCGCAAGTTACAATTGTACTTTCAAGCCCACCCGATCATTGTTCTGACCAATCAACCCATTAAGGAGGTATTGTCCAAAGCAGACACTTTAAGAAGAGTAACAAAGTGGGATATCGAGCTAGTTGAATTTGGAATAGATTTCACGTCACGAACAATAATAAAAGTGCAAGTGCTAATTGATTTCATGGTGAAATGTTCTTTTGAGAAAGCTATTGACACAGTAGGTAATATAGTTTGGAATTTGAAATATCGGATAATAAGCATCCTAAAAAATTGTATGTCACGTGAACATTGTTAACAATTCAATCTTTTATATATTTTATGATGAGGCACGATGAATTCAACACTTTATACTAAGATTTCTTTTTTCACTTATTGTGCGCCATTTAGTAGCTAACCTACTTCCAGAAAGTGTACACGCAAACTAAAAATACAAAAAGTTGGCTAGATTATGTCGATGGCTCCACAGCCAAAATAGGATCAGGAGTTACTGCATTCATAATTGACCCCAATGGCAATAAATGACAGTTTAGATTATCATTTGGGTTTCAAACGTCCAATAACAATGCTGAGTTTGAAGCTTTAATATCAGGATTGTAGTTAGCACTCCAATTATGAGCGAATAACCTAATTTTCCAAATAGATTCACAGTTGGTGGCGAAATAGATGAACGGCGAATATGACCTAAGGAAGGAGGTCTTAAAAAAATATCAAACTATCATAGTCCAGTTGCTCAAGAGGTTTGACAAAGTTCGTATTAAGCACTCTTGATAAGCCATAACACGCGTGCCAATGCTTTGTCCTAGTTGTTATCTTCTATTGCCAAAACATAGAGAGACCCTGAGCTACATCACACTATGGGTACAATATATAGATCAAAAGGAAACCTAGATGACTCCAATAGTTCACACTCTTTGAGGCGAACAAGAGAACCAAGATAAGAAAGAGCTCACGTGACTACAACACAAAACTGTAAGGTATGTCATGAAAATAAATTCCAAATATCTGCATAACCCCTAATGCATGAATCGAGTACTTGAATGTTGCGAACTCGTACAATTACATAATGAATTAAAACAACATATTTTGTCATGCGTTTGATATATACACCCTTCTAGAGGGTGTATTATATAGAATAGAGTTTCACATCCACTGCTAAGATGTCTATCACCACTTGAGATTGAATACGTAATGTGGGAAATTTATGAAGGAATCTGTGGTAATCACTTGAGTAGACTACTTGCACAAAAAATCTTTAGGCAATGATATTATTGGCCAACGATCCTAAAAGAGACGCATGAATTAGTTCGCACATGCGATTCCTGCTAAAGAAATGCGTAAGTACAGAGACAACCAGCAGAACCTCTTCAGGTTATGTCAAGCCATTGGTCGTTTGCAACATAGAGAGTTAAGATACTCAACCCATTCTCTATTGCAATAGCATAAAAGAAATTCAGAGTGGTCGTAGTAGACTATTTTTCTAAATGGATTGAGGCTAATGCCCTAGCAACTATCATTGAAAGGCAAATAGAGTCTTTCATGTGGAAATCTATCGTGTGTAGATTTGGCGTGCAGCGTTGGATTATCACAAAAAATGGTACGTGGTTCCAAGGGAAATTTAAGAGCTTTTGTATTAACCTATATATTTCTCTTGCTAAAAGCTCTGTTAAGACACCGCAGAAAAATAAGCAAGTAGAGGTTATGAATAAGAAAATTTTAACAGCCCTGAAGAAGAAAGCGAGAGAAGCTAAAGGTGCATAGTTAAAAGAGCTACTTGGAATTTTATAAGCCCTGCAAACTACAGCCCACATTGCAACAGGAGAAACAACTTTCTCCTTTATTTATGGAGTAAAAGCTGTAATACCTGTAGAAATTGGTATAAGGTCGCACAGAACCCAACACTTCAATGAAAAAGTTAATCAGAAAGCTATCAGGCTCAACATTCATCTGATTGATAAGCTCAAGGAAACAACTGAAGTAAAAAATACAGCACAAGCTCAGCAGGTGGCCCGCTACTACAACATCAAGGCTAAAAAAAAGTAGTTCCAAGTGGGCAGCCTTGTCTTAAGAAATACTGAAGCCAGTCCACCAGCTTCGCAATAAGGAAACTGGCTCTAAACTAGAATGGGTCATATAAAGTTGTAAAAAAAATTGGTTATGGAGTATATAAGTTAGCAAGGATGGAGGGCACAATTGTATCATGAACATTGAACACCAGACACCAAAAAAAAATACTATGTATAGTTCTTTACTACTTGAATAAAAGATGTTTTCTTACCGAAACTTGCACTGATCGAAAACCCAAACAGTTAGCGATAGTGAAAAACTCCCAACTACTATCTTATGGCTCACAAGTTTAATACCGCATCCCCCAAATAGTTGGCGAAAGTTAAAAACTGTCAGCTATCATTCTAAGGCTCGTAGGTTTAATATCATAGCCCCAAACAGTTAGCGAGAGTTAAAAGTTCCCAGCTATTATTCTAAGACTCGCAGGTTCAATACTGCAATCCCCAAATAGTTAACGAGAGTTAAAAGCTCACAACTATCGTTCTAGGGCTCTTATACCTGTAGCCCCCAAATAATTAGTGAGAGTTAAAAGCTCCTAGCTGTTATTCTAAGGCTTATAGGTTCAATATCGTAGCAACCAAATAGTGATCAAAAGTTAAAAGCTCACAACTCTTATTCTAAGGCTCGCAGGTTCAATACCACACCACCCAAATAACTAGCGAGAGTCAAAAGCTCCTAGTCATTTTTTTAAGGATCACAAGTTTAACATCGTAGCCCCTAAATAGCTCACGAATTTACATTCCCAACTAAGTATCTTAGAAAATATGCCTAAGTTCAAAACAACTCGAGGATTCACATTCTCAACTGAGTGTTTTAGAAAATATGACTAACTTCAAAACAACTCGAAGATTTATATGCCTTGTTGATTATATCAAAAACTGAGCCTAAACTTAAAACAACTTGCATATTCATAATTGATCATTTTCAAAAATTATAAGAAACCAAATTTCACCTTTTTTTCACTAACAACTTCGATGTTCTCAATGGTAGGCTTAGCAACAACATTATCAACAGGCGCGACACTCATTTCAAGAGGACCTTTTAGAAGGTAGAAGTCTTGTGAACCCCTCTATTTCATTGCAAACTCATCCTATGCGCGATAAAAAGCAGATATCAAACCCCAGTTCACCTATATCTACATTGCAAAGAGCGTTGAAGTCAACTCTGCGAGCATCAAAAGGCCCACCTACGACCTGAGTGTGCAACAATATATTCATATTCAGCTAAGAAATGGAATGACAAATGTTTTGGCTGGTCCTATTTTTGAATTTTTTGGGGGCCTTCAATTGTTTGTGCTTTGTCCTTGCTACTTTAGTGTGGCACTCCCTAATGATCTTATACAGCTGAACTATATGCTCTATAGTAATCCTATCTAGTTCAGCTTGTATGCCCTCTTTACCCTTCCTCTCAGTAGCCACCTCACACGATAGTTCTTCAACTTTAACCTCAGCAGCCTTTAAGCGCTCCGAAAAACCCTCATTTTACTTGTTAATGACTTTGTTCTCCTCTCTCATTTTGAGGTATAGTTCACGAGCTCTCTCCAATTCTGTCTTAGTTTTTACGAACTCACTTTGGCAGGCTTCACTGAGATCCAACTAAACCATGCTAACCTCAACAAGAAGAAACTATAGATATGAAGTAAGATTTGAAATTGAGGGGTTTTGTGCATTATTTGATGACCTCGCCACCTCAGTAAAGAAGCCTTCCATTTTTTAGCCACATTAGCAGGATTATAAAGATAATCACGCCACGAGAATGAATCTTTATTACCCCCAATTGGTGCTTCTTCATTAACAGGCACATGTGAAGGAACATAAGAAGCAATAGGAGAAGAGTCCTCATAAATAAGAATCGACGAGCTGACAAGGGGTACTGATTGTGTGCTCGCCGAGGGAGAAACTAGGACCTCAACTACTATAGTGGTAGGACTAGCAGAATCCATTATCATCTTGCGATACTACTCCAAACGGCCATTGTTTTCTTCCTCTTCCCTAGTAGAAACAATATCCGTGGCTCCTACATTCGTCATACGCCATTTGCGCATATTTCTTATCAAAGAATCTATATTCATAACCTCGTTTATTTCATGGGATATACTGTTAATCTCTGATGAATCATTCCCAGAACTGTGGGCGATGCTTGCATTAGTAACAATTTCAAGATTAGTAGGATCAATTAGCAAATTAACATTTTTCCTACCCATTTCCCTACATAGAGAAGCAGTAGAGATCTATGGGCGAGGTCTCGTCTTATAGAAACTATAAAAGAAATTCATTGGTTCCTCTTGATAGCCCCATAATATTAAACCTAGCTCATCCGTAGAATCGTGAGGCTACGAATTACTCTCAGCTATGCACCAATTGATTGAGCGGCCTCAATATTGTTACCATGCCTCTACCCGTTAGGGTTACAACCCTCCAAATAGTATCAAAAAACATTTCTTATTATTATGAGATCCTCCAAAATTAGCAAGCGCCCAGTGCAAAACCTTCGAAATTAAGTTAGGGCATCTGTTGTTGGTAGGGTTCGCTGAAAGAAACACTAGTCCGAGCTTGGTAAAAACCACTTGATAGGAAATTCAAACCTCTCGATGAGTTTGTTTCGGACTCAAATATATTTCTGTTGGATCAGATAAAGATTGGAGCACTGATTTGAAATAATGGTCTTTACCTTTTCAAGCAAAAAGAAGTAGTAAAACCCTGATGAGTTCTCCCAGTTGTGGTTCTTTAATTGGTATAGGTGCTGAAAAATAGCGAGCAATGAAACCTTGTTGCATTAGCAACAGTCAATAAAATAGGCCACCGCGATCCACTAGGAAAAGCTTGAAAGTTGACCAAGGACAATTTTGTAGTCCAAGAGCAAGCTGCAGAAGAAAGATTGTAATAGCAAGTGGAACCCAGCCTCGAGTGCATGAAAGGGGAGTAGGAAGCTGTTTTCGGTAGTTTCACTCAACCTGTGTGGCCCCTCCGAGATGGAGAACTCATACTCTAAGTGAGGAGTCTTTATCCCCCGCACAACCAAAATTCACTGTATTTCCTCCTCCTTCGTGGTATAGGGGTAGATGTTAACATCTACTGGAGCCTCAAGCGATTTTTCTTGCTGTGGACGGGCTTAGATTATTCGATTGTCAATTCCTCTAATTCTCGTCATAATTTGGGTAAAATAAGAAAACAACATTTAAAATGTAATTTTTTTTAAATTACCTTTTGTTTTAATTTCCAAAAATAATAAATGTGAAAGATTTAGGGCTCCGGAGATTCTCCTTTCAAATGGGGGGTCTCTCTTTCTACATTTTGACGGTTTAAATAACTGAGGAAAATCAATGATCCAGATGTGAGCAGATGGAAACGATTCAATTTTTAACGGTCAGATATATGCACTCAAGACCCATCGTGCACATAACAGAACAACTGTTGTGCATCACAGCTCAAAACATACCAAGCAAGCCGCATTTAAACTCGATGTGATGGATCTAAGAAGCGCCACTCTATAACCCTCCTTAGACCCACTAAGGGGGGACTATTGTTATACATCAGTGATCACCAACCTGAGTCTTAGATAGGATCCGGATCACCTACCCGTAACTCAAAGAGGTCCCACCAGATGATTGAGTAAGAGGTGAACCGCAAGAAGATAGCAAGGGGAGTTCGTAGACCCAGTTCGCAAGGCAGGCTCACGGATCTAACTCTCACAAATCAAAGGAAAGGTCACAATCTTAACTCGCATGTGTCCAAGAAGCTCATAGAAGGGGGATCGCATTCTCCGCAGGTAACCCCGAGTGAAACACTTGTCTAGTAGGCTTGAAGCTCGTACGGAATGTCAGTAATAGGAACGGGGGAGTCAAGACAAAACAGTGGGGTCATATCGTGAGTTGTAATAGCATGTATAAATACCCGAATACTCTTATTAATAAGCCAAGAGACAAAAATTACTCAACACCCATTGTTTACGATATTTTAAAGATGTTATATATGAAAAATTCTAAAAATAAACTTTTATATTCACAACTATTTTTTCTCCTACTTTAATGAATGAGACAAATAAATTTCCTTAAAGGGAAAGGATTGTATGAAACAATTACGCCACGTCATCCGTGTCATTTCCCAATCAATTAATGACATGTCAGCTAATTTTTACATGTCAATTACACCTCATTTAATTAGATTTTTTAATCATTTAATGACATGTCAGTTGATTTTTACATGTCATTTACACCTCATTTAATTAGATTTTTTAATCTTAAATCCCTAAAATCCCAATTAAAAATTACTCAACCCTAATAATAGGTCTATATTTACGTCTCTACCCCACTGCTATTATTTTTTTTTGGCAAGTTCTTTGTTGCTTCACGTCTCTACCCTGCTGCTATTATTTTTTTGAAAATTGTTTTGCTGCCTCTTAACGTCTCTTTGCAACCCCTGCCATTATTTTTTTCGGCAACTGCTTTGCTACCTCTTCACATCTCTCTGTAGCCCTTGTTGCTATTATTTTTTTCGGAAACTGCTTTGTTGCCTCGTTACGTCTCTCTATAACCCCTGCTGATTTGCTTTGTTTTTTCGACATGACTGCTATAATTGATTTTACAAATGAGGTTTTTTTTTCTATTATGCTAAAATAGATAGGAACGATAGAGATTTTTAATCATAAATCCCTTAAATCCCAATTAAAATTTACTTAACCCTAATTAAAATTGAATCTTCACATCTCTACCCTGCTACTATTATTTTTTTCGAGCAACTGCTTTGCTACCTCTTCACATCTCTCTGTAACCCCTGTTGCTTTGCTTTGATTTTTCGATGTGGCTGTTGCAATTGATTTTACAGGTGAGGTTTTTTTTTCTATTATGCTAAAATAGATAGGAAAAATAGAGATCTATTAATAGTTTTAGACAAAATTAGTGAACTCTGGTCATTATGCTCGACTGGATCAACATGTTAGGTTATTCTTACTTGCGTTTTATTTTTCTTCTTTTATGTAGTTTCCTATAAAGTCACCAAACTCCAGCAAGGAACAATAAGAACCCTGCGGCTAAGCAAGTGCCTATAATAACTATTATTTTGCCTTTGTTCTCTTTAAGTTTCTGGTAATGTTTCAATAAAATTGCAAGTTTTAGAAAGGCCACATTCGAAAACAAACTACTATAATGTTTATCATTGTGATTCAATTTACAAACAAATTAGGTGTTGATATTGTGCATATTTAGTTGAGCTTCGATTTTGGCTATTCTATTCAGCAATCGAGTTAATATAGCAACTAATTGGTTATTATGGATGTTCCATTTGCTCAGCGATAAATTTGTACGGATTTTAAGTTGATTTACATGAAATTCAAGGTCCAGTCTCTATATTTGTAAATCCTTTCCTCCTTTCCCCATTGTAGTGTACTTATTCACTTGTGTAAAAAAAATAATTAGTTATTATCGAAGTAACATGATCCTTGTTTAGATAACCGATTGAAAATAGTTAA
The DNA here is from genome assembly GCF_007990345.1 of Gossypium hirsutum. Classification (NCBI taxonomy): domain Eukaryota; kingdom Viridiplantae; phylum Streptophyta; class Magnoliopsida; order Malvales; family Malvaceae; genus Gossypium; species Gossypium hirsutum. The sequence continues at coordinate 108,213,999 of NC_053424.1, read as the reverse complement.
ATAATATAAAATTAATATTTTCAATTATTTATAAGTGCTTTGATAATCCAACATAAAAAGCAAAAGCTAGAATAAAAAAGCGTGAAAATTAATAAGCAAAAAAGAGTTACTATATATAAGTGTTTTTTATGAGAATTTATACCAAACAAATGCATATTATATATGAGTTTATTATTTTTGAGTTTTTTTTTACAAAGTATGAAAAAATATTAAAGTTTCTAATTGTGTCATTTCCAAAACTAACATCGAATTACCAAAACAATATACTTACAAAAATATTGATTGAACTTATTCCATATTAAATAATAACTAAAACAAAATACAAGATAACACTATAAAAACCATATAATAGTATTATTCTCAAAACATTATAAAAGAATTACAAATAATAATAAAATTGAGGTCTTTTTCATGAATTATCATCAGTCTTTTTTAGATTCTAAACCATTTGAGAAATGTTCCTGCATTAAAAGTATTATACTGTTAGAGAAACCTTTGAATTATATATAATAATTTGTGATAATATAAGTAAAAACATATTACTTGAATCTTGAATGGCAATAGATCATTCTCTTTCAGCAATTTAGTAAGACTCATGTTAGATGAAGAATTGAACCTCCAATTTGAAGAAAAATCTTACATAAAAATATTTTTACAATACATGTACTTAAATATTTACGACTTTTGACATTTAAAAAGAATTGCATTCAATCAATACCTGTAGAGGATGAAAAAAAATGATTATGGTAGTTTGGAGTTATTAACATTGGAATTTGATGATAGGAAGAATAACAATGAGTTTGAGACTCCATTAGGAGAGGCACTACTAGAGAAACTTCATACATAAGTGATTTGCTTTCTTTCCCTTGATCAAAATAATAATTATTTGTTAAATTCAAGACATAAATTAATTAAATAACATAACAAATAGATGCAAATATAGTAATAAAGGAAATCATACTCACTTGATATTTTCTCCTTACATTTTGAAACTTGATAGAGCATTGCCTTCTTTGTTTTTTTCTTTTGATTTTTCTCGAATTGGCTTTTCATTCAAGAATTTCTTGAACCCTTTGTTTTGACACATACAGGATCAAACATTAATTTTTCACTTGATCTTCCATTGCCATCATTGATAACATCTTGAAAAGATGTATGCTTTGAAATTTTCGAATCATTAGCTTCTTGCATAGTTACCATCTCCTTTACAACAAAGTGCAATGCCTCAAATAGTTTTTCTTTGAAAATTTGAGTACACTTAGGAGTCAATGAACCTTTTTCAAAAAGGTTGTAACAGATATGATTCAACTCACTGAGGCGCAATAAACAACTAGGTTTTTCTTCATGTGCTAATGAAGCTCTAAAATCACTTGCCAGCAACGACTTTGCTTTTTTTGTCCATCTCATAAGTATATATTTTTCGGGTATCTCTTTAATGTTATTCATAAGAAAAACTCGTAAAGCATGACAACAAAGTAATCCAAGACTTTCAAACATATTACAACTGCATGAGACGATGCTATTTGGAACGTCAAACTCCACACAGTAAATTCTTTCACTTCTATCTTTAGTTACATGATATAAAGAAATATTTTCGATGTTACTAAATTCAACACAATTCAAGCCTATGCAATCTATCAACTCATGTTCAAACCTTTTAAACATAGCAAGAGTGTAAACATTGGATGCATGCTTCAAAATCCCACGTCCATTAACTTTGTTTGGTGCTCCATTTTTACATCGAAAATCTTGATTTAACTCTATTGGCGAAATTTTTTTGCCTTTTCCTCATAATGTCGTATAACTTGAATAAGAGATAAAGAGTAATTCATAATCTGATGTAATATGCTATTCATAATCTCGCTTCTTTGAGTAGATCTAATTCGAGCCAAAAAAACTCTATGCTAAAGGCAGGGTACCATTTTACTCGAAACTCATATAGTCTCTTAAGCCAAGCATGATCTCGAAGTTCAAAATTTTCAATCATGGTAGCCCAACTTGATTCAAACTTTGTTTCACTTTCACATCCATAAAAGCATTTATTGAATTGTGCTTTGAACTCGGCATTGGCAAAACGACTAGCAAGATGTTGTTTAGCATTATTTGAAATGTTCCACATGCATAATCTATAAGCAGATTCTAGGAGGACAATCTCTACTATTTTCATCATCGCTTGATCTTGATAAGTAAAAATACTATTCGGTTGTCAATCGCCCATGGCTTCTAAAAATGTTTCAAATAGCCAAGTAAATGACTCAATGGTTTCATCCGATAAAAAAGCACAATCAAACAAAACAGTATTCCAGTGATTGTTGATTTCGAAAAATGGAGCACAAACCAAATTATACTTATTGGTTCTATACGTGGTATCAAACACAAGAACATCTCCAAAACAATCGTAATCCAATTTTGATCTTCCATCTCTCCAAAAAAAATTAGCTAGTCAATTATTCTGGTCCACTTGCACTGAATAGAAAAACATAGGGTCTTCAGCTTGCTTATATTTGAAAAAATTGATAATGCTTTGTGCATCCCCTGCTTCAATCAATTTCTCTCTTTCAATTCGCAAGAAATTATGATAATTTCGTTTGGTAAATGTAATATTTTCAAACCCAATCTCCTTCCTAAGAAACGAATATGAACTTGTTTGTTTAATTCCTGTAGCAAGTATTGAACGAATAACATCTGCATGTCCTTCCAAAATTTTTCTTCCTGATCTTAAATTAATTCTTTCTTCTGAAGTTGCTAAGTGGTGATTATGATAATTATTAAAGTAAGAATCAACCCAAACATTTTTTTCTATTGTAAAATAAATTTTAGCTTAACAACCTATCCTTGTCTCTAAACGATTAATTTTTTTCACTTTGCCAGCATTTAAGTGTTCATGACACCTAAATTTCGAGCATAAAAATTCACGTTGTCTTATAGGTTCAGTAATACTTCGTCTCTTATTGCCTCTTCGAATACTAAACCCCTTACTCAAAACAGATTGATTATAAAGATTATAAGCCTCTTCTTCGGAATGCACTTTCAGCCCTACTTTTATTTCTTCAACGGAATTATCTTTTTTCTTAACAAGATGAAATATTTCATCTTGATTTGTCTCTATAAATGAAAATTATAAATTAACAAAACCTGAGAATAAATTTTAATATATAATAATATATAATAAAAAATCATGATAATACAAGAAATCGTTAACAAATTTAAAAGAACAATTAAAATCTAATAAAAACACGGTTTGAAAATCATATAATTTTTTTTAGTACGCTAAGTCATTATTATTAAAAATCACATTTATTTCAAAGATTCTAAATAGAACTATATTTTAAACAAATGAAAATCAAGTAGAAATACTTAACATCCCAAACTAAATCACCCAACCAGCCTTGAATAACTTAACATGTTGATCTAGTGGAGCATAATGCTAGAGTTCACTAATTTTATCTAAAACTATTTAAATATATTGTATTACATGAAAGGCTGCCTAAAGATTAAATCTTTGTTTTCTATTCAAGAATAGTTTAACCTATCCATTTAATTGTTAGGAACAAGCATTGACTTTCTTGATCTCCTATCTATTTTAGCATAATAGAAAGAAAGAAAAAACTCACCTGTAGAATCAATTGCAGCAGCCACATCGAAAAAAAAAACAAATCAATAGGTGTTGCAGAGAGACGTGAAGAGGCAGAAAAGTAGTTGACGGAAAAAAAATAGCAACAAGGGTTGTAGAGAGACGTGAAAAGGCAGCAAAGCAATTGCCGAAAAAAATAATAGCAGTAGGGGTTGCAGAGAGAGGTGAAGAGGCAGCAAAGCAATTGTCGAAAAAAATAATAGCAGCGGGGGTTGCAAAGAGACGCGAAGAGGCAAAAAAAGCAATTGCCGAAAAAATAATAGCAGCAGGGCAGAGACGTGAAGATACAATTTTTATTAGGGTTAAGTAATTTTTAATTGAGATTTTAAGGATTTATGGTTAAAAAATCTAATTAAATGAGATGTAGATGACATGTAAAAATTAGCTAACATGTCATTAAATGATTAAAAAATCTAATTAAATGAGATGTAAATAACATGTAAAAATTAACTGACATGTTATTAATTGATTGGAAAGAGACTCGAATGATGTGACCTAACTATTTCATAGAATCCTTTTTCTTCTTTAAAAATCATAAAATAACTTTATTCTAGTATTACTATTCTGATATGAGATGAAATAAATAAATATATAAATAGAAGAGGAAATAGAAACAGAAAGAGTGGAGAGTGGCCACTCAACTTGTTATATTTTGACGAAGAATGCACAAATGCAAAGCAATTCCACCAAATCCGTACCCCATGTCGAATCACTTCTTTTCACATCCTATTTATATATTTCATGTTACAAAATATTTAATGGTGCACAAAACAATGTAAACACTTTTAAAATCCTTCCCTTCCCTATAATAATTAAAGGTGTACTTACATTAACAAAATTAAATTAATTCATCTTATATCAAAATTAATTTAATTTTTTAAAATTTCGATTGTCAATTAATTTAACTGAATGAATCAACACCTTAACTATTATAATTGAAATAATTTCATGAACGTAATATTCCTGAAATATATATCTTAAGCTTCGAGTTTCTTAATCAATTATGTAAATATATAAACACAACAAAATTTTAATGCATCAATCTCGGGATTGAAGAATGTCCTTAACCATACACCAAATTGCAATGCAAAATGCTATTAATAGATTTGTCAAAGGTTTGTTTAAACTGAGTCGACAACAACACTCAAGAGAGATGGATGATTGTTTTACTATACTTATTATTTATTTTAGAACTCAATATAACATTATTATTTAATGGGTAAAATATAATTATAGTAATTAAATTATTGGTAAGTTTGTGTTTTGGTCATTTAACTTTAAAAAGTTACAAAATGGTCGTTGAACGTTTTTATTTAAGTCACGGATTGTTATTTATTTTTTAAAGTTCAGCTAACGAGTTCTAAGTGATGATTTGATGATTGATATGGTGGATCAGTACCCATCAACCAGTAGGAAAACATACCTTAGATTCAAGTCGATATGACAATTTGTGTCGGAGACTGGAAAATAAATTTGTTTGCATTTTGGTTCATAAATTCGTGATGTTTAAAGTTGTTTCATGGAGAAAAAAAAAACCTAAACTATAGAAAAGAAGGGAATAAGGACTTTCGATTGGTGTAGGCGATGCGAACAAAGAAAGCTATATACAATAATGATTTTAACAATTCAGTGACTTAAACGAAAAGTTTCGAATAGTTCAATAATCATTTTATAAATTTTTAAAGTTGAATGACTAAAATGTATACTTATTAATAGTTTAGCGAACCTTTATTTAATTCATTCATAATATAACTAATTTATTTGAATCAATAAATTTTGTATAGACATCAAAATGAATATGGAATTTGCAACATTTTATTATTATTAATGAGAAGATGTTGATCTTTCAAAAGTTATACAAATACAATAGTTTAGAATATTTTATATATTTTAATAATAACTTAAATTAATTATACAAAAATAAAAAAAAGTAAATAGGTATGAGAGAATGGATGTCAACAAAAGTTACCCCTTAATATTCCAATTACATTTCATCATAGGCAACATTAAAATTGACCATCAAATTAAATATTTACATTTGTCAAGCGACTTGACCAAAAATAAAAATTTGGTATGGATTTGTATTTTTACACATGGGTTGGCGGGTCATCTATTTCTTAATTAGCCGTGAAAACAACGTGTCCAAGTTTAATTTCCATCTTTCTCTCTTTATTACTTTAGTTTTGAGTTTGGTAAGAAAAAGAAATTTAGAACATCACCAACTTTCCACTGCAACCCAACGCATGCACATGCGTATGACGTTCTCACAATCTAAAACCCATAAATCTAACACAATCTTGTATTCTTCTCCTCACATTTGAAAACTTAAGCAATGATTTAAGCCCTTAGCTCCATGCAAACACATTACATGCGACATAAAACAATATAACCATTTCTTATCATCATTAATTTGGTAATCATGATTATTTAACATTAATATCTATTAAATCTTAAAAATACTTTAAAATTATTACTAATATTAACAGTAATTTGAAAATAAATTGATTTGCTTAATATTATTAACAACTTATTATCCTAATTAATATTTATCAAATTAAAATTTTATAAATAGTCACATTAACTGTTTTGAATATAATATAAATAATAAACTTAGTGACAGAATATATAATTTATATCTCTGACCGAATATGAAACAATTTTTATTTCTTAAAAAAAAGAGTCTCCAGTGAGAACAGAAACCATTAATTAATTAATCAAAAATTTGTAGGATCTTGAACATGATTTTATTCCATTTTATATGGATCCCAACCACGATATGATTTTTTTCTTTTTGGTGGTTAATCCATCCTTAACATGATTAGTATCAAGAAACTATCATTTTCCCCTAAATCAAATCATTTTTGTATAGTTGTCCCATTAACCTATGTACTACACATAATTTTTTTTTTTTTTTAAAAAGGCTGGTTCGTGTGGAAAATCCCATGCCTGATCTAATTATGTCATTGGTATAAAAACAGTAAACGTCATTACCTTATATCAGCATTTCACCGTCATATTCCCACCGTATTTTCGACACTTTCGACCTACGTTTATCTTTAACGCAAATACTTGTGCTATATACTAATAGGGGATTGACTCCTTCACCATTTTAAGTGTTGTTTATCGGGCAGTTAATACGGTCCTTAGCAATTGTTGGTATTATTTCGGGATTCAAGTTTTGTCTCCCAATTTCATGAAGAGCTCCAAGAATTTACGGAGTGGGAACGCCTTAGTTGGTGGAGAGAGTACGTACCTAAAGGACTTGTAGATATTTAACCGATGAAGTTGCGCACGATATATATCAAACCACCAATCAAGGTATAACTAGTCTTTTCAAGGAGACTTCTCCCAAAAGAATCGACCCCACTCAACAACCAGCAATATTTCTTGGGATATATTGGACTCATTTTTTTACCCGAACATATAAAAACACTTCATGAGTTGACAACTTAATGATTTTTCATAGTATAATAATCGTATTTTATAAAAATTAAAGAAATTAATTCTGTTGATGGTAGATAAAGATAGTTAATATCGTATCAATAGATGTACCATTTTTCTACTAATATCGATATTTAACGAACTGATTTATTTCCATGCATCATTTTAGACTTATCACTACTCTTTTAAATATGTATATATATAATACTAACCAATTGTATAAAAGATGCTACACATAATATATATATATATATATATCCTACATGTAAAATTGCTACACTTAATAAAAGGTGAAGATGAAAAAAAAAAATTAAGGGTAAAAATTAAATTATAAATTAAATTAGTATATTAAATAAATTTATTTTTATGTAGAAAAAAATCATTTTTGGGATCTAAAGAAATAAATCTTTTTGTATTGGCCACTGGTGAAATCTATTAATGTGCATTGATCTTGGCTATATCGATCTAAATTTATGATGAAATAAAATTTAAACTTTTATTATTTCACTTTACCACCAATAAATTTATGATGAAATATTGATTTCTAAATCAGTAATTTAATATTTTAATTAATTAATATCTCCATTATCATAAGATAAGAGAATAAAATTTTGACAAATGAAAGGATTAATTTTTTTTATAAAATTTATAATTAAATCGATTGATAAAGAAAAAGAAAGAAAGTTATAAACACCGTAGCCGTCAACTACTTTTTATCTTTTATCAAAGTTATTGCATATTTTATGCATAAATAGAAAAGTGTGATGCTGAAATGGCCTATTTTGGGTGGTTAAATAAAATTTCAGATTAATAATTAGCCCAATAAATCTATACGACTATTATTTTAGAAAAAAAAATGAGAGGATTGATGATGTAATAGATATGACGTATGCCATTATTGATTATACCTTTAAAAGTTGGCCACACCCTCGTTGGTGAGACAAACTGTCGTGAAATTCATTGTTGAAATGAAACAGCAGAAATCTTAGGTCTTGTTGTTGATTTCCCGGTCTGGTGGGCAGTGCGTTAGGTTTCACATGTCCAATACTCTTGGTTCCTTATATTATTAAACTCAACCCCCCAACATTTCTATTATTCTTAGCTTTGAGATTGGAAGGAGTTTTTGGATTATGGGAGAAGTAGTAGTACCCATTGAAGACAATTCGAAGCATGTGCTTCCACTTTATCTACCCCCTAGGCCCGTTCCTTTCCAAATTATCACCATTAAGGACACGTCTGGAGCTGCGGCTGGAGTTTCTCCGCCACCACAGGGTGTGGTCAACCTTAGTGATCTTGAATCTTGGCTGCCTCTAACCGAGTCCAGAAATGGCAGCACTTTCTCTTCTATTTTACATCTGCTTTGTTCAGGGATTGGGTTTCAGGTCCTTTTCCTCCCTGTTGCTTTTGCAAGTCTTGGATGGTGAGTTTTTGCAACTCATTTTGTTATTACTTTTTATCCCACTCTCTTCAAATCACCACTCTCAAACAATCCAACAAAAAACATGGTCCTAGTCTGTCTTGTTTTGCTCAACTCAAATATGGCAATATTTGTTGATCACAAAGCTGACCTGTTTCCAAAATTTCCGAGTTTCAGTGTGGGGTCTTTAGGGGGGACCATCTAAAGAAGAAAGAGTCTCTTTTCCATGTTCTAAATACTAATTAATACAATAACTTAATCTCCAAAGACCCAAAAGAATTGTTGAAAGAAAGAAAATTGTCGTTCTGTTTGAACCTAGACTTCAGATAATTCCAGCTTTATTTCCAACAACCATTGTTGGTATGGCCCATTTTTTCTTCTTTTGTCTTCCATTTTGAACCCCCCCAAAAAAAAAGTTGGAAAAAAAACTTGGAAGCTAAGGTTTTCTTTTTCTTTGTTTTTCATGTGCTATTGCTTAAATTTTTTCATACAATTTTGAATTTGTGTAGGGCATGGGGGATCATATGTTTGTCCATAGCATACATGTGGCAACTCTACACCACATGGCTTCTAGTAAATCTTCATGAACCTGTTCCTGGAATCCGTTGCAGCAGATTCGTCCGCATGTCAATTCTTGCCTTTGGTTAGTAGTTCATTAAAATAATACCTCCCCCACTTCCCAAGTGAAAGGTCCTTCAACTTTCACCAATCTTGATTGTGCTCCCCAAATGGACTAAAAACTTTCCTAATTTGATCCCATTGCAGGCCCAAAGCTTGGGAAGTTGCTGGCAATCTTCCCAGTAATGTATCTATCAGGAGGCTCTTGTGTTATGCTTATTATCACAGCAGGAAGTTCCATGGAACAACTTTTCAACATCATATGTGAAGAAGGAACCATGTGTAGATCCATGTCCCTGAGTGGTACACAGTGGTTCCTCATATTTACTTGCATAGCCCTTATCATTGCTCAATTATTCCCCAATTTAAATTCAATAGCCCGAGTTTCTCTAACCGGTGCCATAACTTCCATTGGGTACTGTACTATGATATGGGTTCTATCCATCAGCAAAGGCAGGCCAAATAATGTCTCTTACGGCATAACAGTTGCTGACAGAACTGGTATGACTGGATTTGGTAACGTCTTGAATGCCATTGGCATCATTATGCTTGCATTCAGAGGTCACAATCTTATTCTTGAGATTCAGGTGAATAATCTTAACCGCTATGAACTCTTTTACTTCAGTTCATCACATGTGGAAACTAATTATATTTAATTGTTGAGTGAAGGGGACATTGCCATCAGATTCAAAGCACCCATCACGGAAATCTATGTGGAGAGGAGTAATGGTATCGTACGTGATAATAGCAATGTGTTTATTTCCACTTGCAATTGTTGGATTTTGGGCTTATGGAAACAAGGTAGGCAACATTGCGATTTAATAATATACTTCATTGGTTAACATTATTGACAGTAATTCCATTTCTTCCAGATACCTGAAGAAGGGATTCTAACTGCATTTACAAAATTTCATGGACAAGACACTTCAAAGTATGTAATAGGCCTGATCTACATATGGTTAACTATAAGTTGCATAACCTCATACCAAATCTATGCCATGCCTTCTTTCGACAACTTAGAGTTTATTTACGCCAGCAGTAAAAAAAGGCGATGCCCAGGGTGGGTTCGTGCCGGTATACGCCTTTTCTTCGGAGGGGTCACGTTCTTCATAGCAGTGGCTTTTCCCTTCTTGGGAAAATTGGCACCTTTAATTGGAGGAATGGCAGCTGTGCCTTTGACGTTTGTATATCCATGTTTCATGTGGATTTCAATCAGAAAACCACGACCAAAGGGTGCAATGTGGAGTCTCAACTTGGGAGTGGGTTCTATTGGCATTATACTCAGCCTTTTGCTAATAGTTGCTGCTGTATGGAAATTAGATGACAAAGGCCTGAATGCCAACTTCTTCAGGCCTTAATGATAGATATACATGTCATGTGGATATTTATAAACTTTAAATCAGGCCTAATCTAATTCTTTTTGGCCAATTAATCATTGTTTGTGTGCATGATAATTGAAATCTAAGAAATTAACTAGTTTGTAAATCGGATTTACTTTCGTTTCATTAACATAAATTTGTAGCCTCATGTTCCTTTAATGCAGTGGCAATCCTAAAAAGACAGTTGAAATTTCTTTCCTTTTTTAAACTAACATAATTCAATGTGTTCGTAAGCTAAAAAACAATATATTCCAAGAATTAATTGAAAAATAATCATAAACTAACATAATTCAATGTGTTCGTAAGCTAAAAAACAATATATTCCAAGAATTAATTGAAAAATAATCATGAAATCAAAATAATTATGAGAAAGAAAGATTCGTTTGGTTTCTAAATAGAATTTTTTTATTTTTTTTTAGAAATTAAATCTTTTTTCAGAACTAAAATAAATTTTACATTTATATGATTCAACCTTGTGATTTGATATTTAAAAATATTGAAAAAATAGGTTTTTTTTTACGATGATTTGAACCAATGGCAATCCATCAAAATTAAAAATATATATTTTCAAAAATTTTAATTTTGCAAAAATAATTAAATTTTTTTTTACGATGATTTGGTACCAATGGCAATCCATCAAAATTAAAAATATATTTTTTCAAAAATTTTAATTTTGAAAATAACTTCAACCAATTTTGTTCTTAATGTATTTCATTTTCAAAAACACAAAAGCAAAAATATTTGTCTGATTTTTTAGTTTCCTACACTTTCGACCACACCAGTAAGTGATGAAGACAGTGCGATACGGACCAAAATCAGGAGGGTGGACAAGACGAATCCCAAGGACCAAGTTAGAAATAAATCTGAAGGAGAGAGAAGAATAAGGCCCCCCCAATTCTTCTCCTGGAAGCAATTTAGTTGCTGAGCTTCATACACTATACATTCAGTAAGGTCAAAATATGTACACGTAATCGCCATTATTGAACATGAAAAACATGTATAGGTCCAGAACGCCCACTTTGACTAACCCAAAAATCTCCATATCCACGCTGCTTCAAAAAAAGTCACACTGACACATTAACCACTATTCCCACCATGCCAAAGGCAAGTGTTCATCACTTATTTTTCTCATATCCACTTTTTCTTTTCTTTTGCAAAATGGCTTTTTCTTTAAGTCTTTGGTTTAAGCCGGGAGACGCGTGTACCAGGGGTGACTGAATTTTGTGGCCAGTGATAGGTGAAATGCCTCAAGGGAATTACACTTTGAATGTATGGGAAAGACGGTCCAAATCTCAATCATTATAGATATTACCATTTCTCACCTAAAATTAGCAAACTCCAACACTCATAATCATAGTGCTATTATTATGATTCTTGTTCATGAAAATAGAGGCAAATTAATTAACATGCCCGTAATAATATATGTGTGAGAAAGCAAAAGGCGACCAGAGAAATAGCCAGAAACTCTAGATGCTGTTGGTTAAACTCTAGATTTCTCTCATTCTATATGTATAAATACCCCCCTCTAGTTCAATAATATTCAAGCTAAAGTTTCTGGTTCATTCTTTTCTTTCTATGTGAGTTCCTTTCACTATGTATTCTTTCACATATATAAATATATATATACATCGTTTAGGAAAAAGGTAGAAGAACAGAAACAATCTTCGTAGTCTTTACTAGGTTGGGATTAAAGCTTAGCAATAAAACTTGATAATGAATTAGGAACAGCTCAGTATAAACCTTTTTCTACTTTATTTTATCAAAAGTCAAAAGCTTGCAATTTCTTACATTGATGATTATCACTAGTAGAATTTGTTGTATCATTGACATATGCATAATCGTATCTCATTTGGATTTCTTTCATCAACAAGCCCTGGCCAGATGTTCCGAATTTGTTGCCTTGATTTAACTATTCAAAAAAATCATAATGGTTGATTGAATATACATTTTGACAGGAGAATGTTTATCCATCTAAAATGATTTAATTAAATTAATGATAATTCAAAAAATTAATCTAGATTATTCATACAAAAGTAGAGATTAATAGTGTTAGATTCTAATATTTGTCGATATCCGACTTTTTTTTACTGGTTTGGATAACATTCGAATTCAAATATTATAATTACCATCCACAACATATTCGGAAAGGATATGAATATCGACCTTTAGATATTTATTATCTATCTGAACCTACTTTATTTTTGTAGATAATAAATGTGGACTTGAATAATAGATATCCAGATTCTTCGTGAATATTAGTTTGGATATTCCAATTCATTATTTGTTTTACTTTTTAAAAAAAATTATTTATAAAATATTTTTATACTTATTTGCATTGCATTGTGTTTTTAAACTCTAAAAAGTGTTCCTAAAAATTTAGAGTTGCATGTGGGAAAGATTGTCAATTCCATCACGCTTAATATCCTTTAATTTAGTTAGAAATCTCACATTGCAATATGTAGAAAGATCAAAGTAGCAGACAAAGATTTAGGTAAAAATAACTAAAGTTTATCCACCATATACGCAAGAAAACCTATGCTAGATACAACGTACATTAAATGAACAGCAATAAACCAGCAAAAAAGGAGAAACAGGTGAACAAATTTAACAAAAAAAATCCTCAGACAACGTCCATATATTCAGAGTTTGACCATCTACCTCAAATTGAAGCTCCTAAAATTCTTGGTAAATGAAGAATTTCAAAAAGCAAAAAATATGATAACTCAGCTTGGTCATGTAAGAAAGGAGAGGAGCAGTCACTCATAAATACACGAATCTGTCAAATTAAGGGCCTTCCCAAGCTTGTTTCCTCTCAGGGTGACAGAACATCGGATTCGTCCATAAAACTTTGTCTTTACCAGTCTGCCCAGAATGTAGGCCCTTGACCTCATCACAAATGTCAAGTTAAGAGGTACTGCTATGGTGTTCAGGTGCTCCCTAGAGGCTACAAGAACTGGTATCCCACCATATAGCGGAACTTGAGACCCTTTCACAATCGTCACCACTTTCCGCTGACTCTTTCTTGATTGAGTAAATTTCTTCATCTGTATCATACATTAATGACAAACATCAAACCATTTTCACAATATTATGTTAATGAATCAGCAAGCACATATTGTCATATCTCTTTGTCGATACAATGGTTGGGGATGATGACCAAAACCAAAACTGGTAGGATAAAAGCCCAATTCAGTAGCCGAAACCAAAAGCCAGCCATTATTTGAATGAAGCCTGACAGGTGATAAACATTAAGGCCCCAGTTTAAAAACTATGGAACATTCCAGGGTGAAGTGTGAACTATGTTTTGTTCCAATGTCTGAAAGCCAGCTAAGCAGAGCAAAGATATTTGTGTCCTGTTTCAAAGGCACACTCAAAGCAAAAGGCCATGTTCACAACTAAACTTGAACAAACGAATAACATTTTGGTTTCTATGTGGGGACCCATAGAGATTATGTTAGGTTCAGTCTTTGCAGCCTTTTTAAGGCACTCGAATAAAGACATATAATAGTATTCAAAGCCCTCTGCTGGAGTTTCCCACTTCTCTAGGTTGCCAACTGCTAACCCAAAAAAGTCTTTTTGACCCAAAACTGCCCCCTTTCCCAATGGTCTAACCACAGCTAAGCTATCATTTTTAACTATTGATTGAAATCATAACAAATAAGGAAGGATTAGAAGAAAAATGGGTCCTTTTCTATTTACCTGTCCAGAGGCAATTTTGAGCTGGAAATAGTGAAGCTCCCAAGGGGTAGAAGTGACATGGACGGCAAAGAATGTAGCTGGATTTCTGTATGAGATCTTGACCGTTGAATTTAGCGAAAACATATCTGTTGGCAACCCTGATTGATCGTTTCCTGCCTGATAATGGAAGTTCTCAAACACTATGTGCTGCCCACAAACCAACACACACAGATTAGAGAATGTTTTATTGGTGGTGATTTGATTAAATTAATTAAAAGTTTATAGCAAAACATGGCTCAATTTACGGGATAAAGCTATTACATTGGCGTTCCATTCCATATTCCTAAGCCTCCCTAGATATCTGTACATGCCCCTATTTCCATGAGAAAACTCGTTAACTGAGTCACTGAGTTGACTCATGTAGTGCGGGTTTATAATTTCATCAACCAATGGAAAGTTAATTCCTTTTTAACTTTTCCTAGGAACTTTCAATGCTATAAGTGCCGAGTGCCAACTGATGTTTTGCTAAAAAGATATTGCTTTACACATTTAAAGTAAAAACACATATAATCACCGCGTTTACTCAGTCAAATAAAAGAACAATCGGGTGACAACTGAGTCAACTCAAAAAAAGAATCAATTTTGCAAAGTAGAAATCTAACCTTAACGAGGATTTTAGGCTTGTAACTCCTGCTAGCACCCCACAAGATCAAGGAGAAGACAGTAAACAGCACGAAAAACAAGAAAACAAGGCAAAGATAAAGCCTGATTTTATTAGCCTTACTCCCATCACGACCTTCCATTTCATCATCATCGTCGTCGTCGTCATCATCGCCACGGCCAAGCTGCACATGCTTCCAAGCAGAAAGACTCCTGGGATTCTTAAGAGAAGCCGAGAACCTAGACGTAGATGACTCTCTGGAATGGTGAATGGGGGAACAATGGTAATAATGGTGGGTTGGTGAAGCCGTGGGGCTTGACCCATACGACATCTTCTCAACGTCATGGTTAGAAGGGCTCTGAACATAGTATACAGGCCTTCGAGGCGACCTTGGCGGCCATGACGCATCGATACTCGTCCCTTCTGAATCCGTTTTTGCATGCATTTTTTTGTTCTTAGATTTAAAAAAAAAAAACAACAACAACAAAGCTATGGTTTTTTTCAAGTGACAGACAAGGAATGTTAGAAGATGAAGAAGAAGAAGAAGGGGAAGGTGCGTTGTTTATTGTGTCAAAGGGAGGGTCTTTAGCTTTTTGGAGTTTCTAAGGTTTTAGAGTATCACGAGACACGGAAATTGTTCCATTTTTGTCTGATGGTTCCCATGTCTGTGTTCTTCTTCTTGGAATAAAAATGGGAGAGATAAAATAATGGCAGGCTGGGCTTACTGTGGGGGCCTGGCCCACGTGAACATAAATCAACGGCCATTATTTAATCATCATTTCACTCACTAATCAAATCAGAAGGACCGTTACTTATCTTCCTCTAGGGTATGGACTGTCTAGCTAATTTATATTTTAAAAAGTAACTGCTTGTAATTGATTACATCAATCCTCCACTTTACTGAAACACGAATACAATAGTGAATAGGTCTGGAATTCAATTTACCAATAAACATTAGTTTGTTTCTTTAATTACAGCTCAAATAATCAACATAATTAGCGTAATTGTAATTCGAGCTCAAAAATCAGACATGGACAATCAACACCATTTATTATTAAACCATAACATGAAGTTTGCCTCCTATTAAAAAAATTGTCTATTTCTATTTCATTGACCTTTTAAAGTCAAATTCTGCCTTTTCTTAAGAAATAAATTTATGTATATTGAGTATTGACCAATAAGCAAATTACAGAAAATAATAATGTAGAATTTTTCCAACTTCAGATTTTTTAAATATGCTAGCTGTATATTGATCAAGTAATGAATATAAATGTTAAAAATAAAATAAAATATTAACAAATATCAAATTTATAAAATAGAGCAAGCAATAAGCAAATGTAAATTATAAAATTTGAGTTGGTAGTGCCAAATTTTGTTGTGCTTTGAATCAGGCGTGAAATATTATATTATTACCAATAAATGAATAAATGAGGATATTGATTAATTGCATTTATTTATAATAGTTGGTTTAGTTATTAACTGAACCGAATTAATATTAATCGAATTAATTGAATTATATAATCATTTAATCGTTTATCGAATCGAAATTTTTTCAAAAAGAGTTAATCAAACCGAAATATTTTGATTAATTCGGTTAATTAATTGAATTAACCGAAATTTATATATTTTATGTTTTGGTTAAAACAAATATAAAACATATAAAAAGTACATTTATAGTGTTCATTTGTTTTGAAAATTAACTGGGATTTTAAGTCTTTAAACTATCTATAATTAAAAACACTATATTAGTTTGGTTAATTCAATTAATTACTTAATTTCAAACTGATTTAACCGATAAATAAAATTTTAAAAAATTATTAACCGACTTCCGACTAAATTAAATTCAACCACTAACCGATTAATTAAATTAAATGATGAATTAATTCAACACCCATAACTTACAAGACGGAAGAGTAAAACAGTCAAACCCAAAAAGCCAGGCAGATTAAGGGAAAAGAAAACATGGGGCTTAAATAAAGAATCATTAAAAAGTAAGAAACATAAGCCCATTGTTGGAGTTTGAAATTGAACTTAGTTGGGGGTTGGGTGACTTAAACCTACATGCATTAACACATACATAAGACTTGTCGTTAGCCGCTGTTCGCCCATGGCCCATGGAATTTCGTATTCTGTCGCCTAGGGTTGACAAAATAATAACAATAAATAGAAGCCCCACAATCTATTCTAAGATAAAAGTACCATAAAACCCCTATATTATATTTTAGATTACATTTTAGTCTTTTTACTTAAAAAATGAATAATTAACCTCTTTAGATTAGATAAGTGAGCAAAAATTTCCCTTTGTTAAATTTTAGTGTTAATATATGAGATATGATGACAAATTTAGTCCTCAATCTTTACATATTTATTCAATTTAACTCATACTCTTTTATTAGAAATAAATTAATAAAAATTAAACTAATAAAGCTAAAGGATAAAAAAAGTCCTAATATTTTTTTAAAAAATACAACTAAGCACTTTTCAAATTTAAAAATTATTTTAAAAATCATAAAAAATTATAAACAAAAATTATAAAAATTTTGTCTTATTAAAAAATAACAATATCGACCTATTAAAATCTAATGGTTATATGATTTTAAAAAAATTTGACCTCTATTCTTTTATTTGGTCATTGTTATTTTTTTTAATAAAAGATTATAGTTTTAAATTTTTTATAAATTTTTTTTATAATTTTATGATTTTTTATAAATTTTTAAATATATTAAAAGGATTTAATTGATTTTTAAAAAAAATTATTACTAAGGCCTTTTTGACCCTTTAGCCTTACTAGTTTCAAAAAATTCTAAATTTTTTTATTAAAGGTCAAATTTAATAAATGTGTAAAGGTTGAGGGTTAAATTTGTTATTATGCCTTATATTAACACCAAATTTTAATGGATGAGACTATTTTCTCACTCGTCTAACAAATAAGGGCTAATTTGCCCTTTTTTTAGAGGCTAAAATGCAATTTAAGGTATAGTACAAGGAGTTTTGTGGTACTTTTACCTCGATTCCAACTATTCTGATTCGCTTTTGTTAAATTAAGTTCGGTTTCAGTTCAGTATTGAATTTTATATTTTATTTAATTTATAAATATTTTAATTTTTATAATATAATTACTTTCTTTTAATATTTGGGAGAGTGGAGTGAGACTGCTTCGGATCGAATTCAAGCTTCCATACTTACAATATAATGCTCTTACTATTGGACAAAAATTTATTTATAATAATGAAAAATAATAAAAGTAACTTTAAGAAAATATGGTAAGAAGTAATTTTTAAAAAAAAATTGTTTAAATATTGATGAACTAAACTAATTGTCTACTTCATATATGTTGAATTTAGTTGATTCATTCGGTTACCATTGATAGTCAATTCTGATTCAGTTAAAATTTTTTAAAATATCAAAGTATTGCAAGATAATTGTACTTTTTAGAGGGGAGTATTCGGTTTTTTGATCAGTTTTTTATTAAATCAATTTAATTGACTATAATATACATAAATTGATTTGATTGAATTAAAGTTCAAAATTCAAAATAACTGAATTGATTTTAGGTCAGTTGGTTAATTGACTTTAATTGTTGGTTTGAATAATATATATTTATTTTATATATTATAAATTGTACACATATTTTAAATCATTTAAAAAATTAAATTAAATCAATATTTTCTATTGAATCAGTTTGAAAATTTAAAAATCAATAATGACTAAAGTAATCAATAAGATTGAACCTATAATCGAAAAAATCGCTCAAATAAAAATAGACTAAATCGATAAGGTCAATTTAGTCGATTTTAATTAAAAATTACTCTCTCTAGTGGTTTTTTCTCCAAAACTAACTGCAACCAGACTAGTATCATCCTTGACTATGAAATCTCATGGAAGTGGATGAAGGGCAAATAAGGAGCATGGTTTTAATTCATTAATTACATTTCCAAATCCATAAAATATAAAAACAGAAAGAAGGATTTATTGGTAAGTCCAAAGTAGGTATTAATTGAAGTAGTTTCATTTCATAGCAAATAAAGAAAAATAAGGAAAATAAGATAAACTTGAATCAGATTGGTATCATTCTTCATTATGAAGTCTTATTAAGTTACAAATAAAGATGTACATGGTCAAGTTGGATTAAGTTCGGGTCAGGCTTATATATAACATTAGTATTCTTTATGTTTACTTAAGCTTAGCTCAACCTAAAATATGGGCTTAACATTTTGTCTAAGTCCATCCATATTTGTAAATCGATTTAAATCTGTCCATATTATTTTTTTATTTTTTTAAAAATATATATATTTATATTATTTTTAATTTAATAAATTATTTATTTATTAAAGTTTTATATATAGTCATCTTTAATATTTTTTAATGTTTACATTATAGTAGTATATAATAGATT
This sequence comes from Gossypium hirsutum, assembly GCF_007990345.1. Taxonomy (NCBI): domain Eukaryota; kingdom Viridiplantae; phylum Streptophyta; class Magnoliopsida; order Malvales; family Malvaceae; genus Gossypium; species Gossypium hirsutum. The sequence continues at coordinate 108,194,775 of NC_053424.1, read as the reverse complement.
TAATTTTTATGTGTTATAAATTACATAATATAAAATATTATTCCGGGTCGGGCTCGGGCCTTGAAGGTTCAAATTTGAACCCGACTCATATTTTTAACAAGCCTATTTTTTTGGTCAAGTTCATTTTTCAAACTTAATATTTTTGTTCAAATCCTCTCAAACCTTGAGATTTGGATGAATAGTTGTAGTTACAAATCCTCTTTTAGTCCCTTTAATAATTTAGAACATGAAATGGAGATTGTTATTACTATTGATTTCTTTCTTCTCTATTTATAGAGCCAATGCAAACTTGGACATTGCCTAAATACAAGATTCAAAATTCTTTTCAGCTTTGGTTGCTTCTCTTTTAGTGTGAAGGAGGACAAATTTTTAAAAGAAGATGATAAAATCTGTTTCGTCACTTAGTTTGCTCTCATATATTGTCTAATTTTAAAAATTATTAATTCAACGCTTATAACAGACTAAAACTTTGGATACATGAACTGAAGATAGTATGTAGTATTTAGTATGAGTGAGTTATTATGGAAGAATGGAGAAGGGATTCACACCCTTACAATCGTCAGAGCAAAATTGTAGAATATGTAAAGAAAAGGTCCTTAATTGAATAGGTGAACAAAGTGTGACTCTCTTTTTAAAAGTTTGTAACTGCTCCTTTACCTCATGCGTTTCAAAATTATGGACAAAAGCTTAGTTAATCAAGGTAAGTAGTCAATTTTGGCTAAATGTAATAGTAATTTATGCTTGCAAATTCAAATTACATTTAATTAATATTTTTTAAATCCTTAGCCTCTAACCTCCAATACTTCAATACTCAATATTTGATTTGTTTTTTAATTAAGTACCATATTATTTATATTACATAAAAGTTAAATCTATAATACTAATACGGACATTAAAAATATGTTATATACGTTTAAATTCTAGAAAATAAAAATATATTAATCATCAATAATTAATTTTAAAATTTTATGAGTTTCGCACACTTTAGACAATTAATCTATCAGCAATTTGATCGTTGAATTTGTAAATGTAATTGTACTTGTGCAAATAAATTTTCAAAAAATGATTTGATATTCTTATCATATTTGTTGGGGCTCGTTTCATGTCCTATTAAAACGAATTTAATATTCTGCATGGACCACTAAAATGGGCCTTAGAAAGGTTGTAGCTTGTTGTTTTCAGTCTACTATATTTGACAAAACAAGTAATATGGTTCAGCTTGGGTGTAAAGACCTTCAACCGATTCCTTAATATGCTTGAGGTTATTAGATAAGTGTTTAACTCTTATCATTATCTTTTTGGTGATTAAAGAATTAATTTAGAGATAATTATAAGATATTTTAAAGGTTTATCTTGTTAATAATTCAAACTATAAATAGACATGCGACTTCAACTTTTAAAGCTGAATTACTTTCAAAACCGTGAGCACTCCAGCGTTATTTTCTTGTATTGAATGCTGTTTTGGTTAGTTTGAGTGTTCTTGATTTGTTACCGTTGTGTGTTGAGAAACTGATTGTTCTCTATTGGAGCTAAATGATTTTGCTTGGTAGAAGAGTTATGAGCCTTAGTGGATAGAGAAGGAAGTGTATTGTTAATTTGTTTTGGTGATTGAATAAAAATATATCCTGAGTAAGACTTTAGAGACATAAAATCATTGTGTTTGAGCCACGTCAATAAAATATCGATTGTATCGATTATATAAAAGAAATACTTAGACATTTTTATTTTACTCAAAACATTCATGATTTAAATAAATGGAACATGAAATATAATGGTCAAATTGTTAAATGGTGAATTGCATAAAAAGTTACAAATTGGCTCAACTTAATTATACCCTTGCTAAAAGTTATTATATATCTCAAATTGTTGTTAGTGTAAAAAGATACAAGTTTGAGGATGTTGAAAGTTTCTTTATCCGCACGCTTTAAGTGTTGACGGAGAGTTATTTCAAGTATAGTATAAAAAAATAAATTATAAATATATTTTATAATTTTTTTTATAAATAATTGAGTGGTGAAAATAACGTGATGCAACCTCTTTTGCTTGCCATAATTCATTAATATTAAATAAAAAATTCATTAATACTAAGTGTTTGAAGTTAATTAAAATAAAAGCTTCGGTGGCTTTTAATGGGTTGAAAGTTGAGAGCAATTCCTTCTCGCAACCAACAACACACAGCTCAGCAGCTAAAAATTATGAACTCCACGCACTTAGCAAGTTAAGGGATTGTCTTCAGAACGAATGCCTTCAAATAGAGTAAGGTTTACAGGATTTATTTATAACAGAGATTGAACTTTATAACATAATCTTTTACACAACAAAAGAATGCTTAATGTGATACATTTATTGACAATTCTATGGTTACAAACCAAATACAAATTCTGAAGAAAAAAAAAGAATAAGAGAGCTTAAAGCTTTGGTCATTTTATACTTTTGTAACGGTGTTAAATAATTAAGAACAGTTTCAGGTGCAAATGTTTCAGAGAGGTCTTGTGCTTTTCCCTTGAGCTCTGCCACAGAGCAGGGCATTCTTTGGAATAGGATATTCATCCCTCGGTGAATTCACAGGTGAATAAACTCGCAAGTAAAACTGCTGTCCCAGATATTGCCGAGCCCAAAATTGAGTCCTCACATTCCACATTCCAACATTATCAAGTGCCATGTAAATAGCAGTCCATGATCTTGGATATACCTGCAAACACCAGCCATTGTTGTAGTTTCCCATCTCTTGTTAAAAGCTCAGTGGAAATAAATGGCGGAAGTTACTAACCTGTGTGGTGGATCGTGAAACTGCATCTCTTAAATTGTACTCTTTACGACTGTCCGGTGTCCACAATCCTCCATCCATGCTGCCATGGAAATGAAGTGTAAGTTTAGCCAATATATATATATATTTGGATTGTGCATAAGAGAAGAATATTTTGAGTTGGTTTCTTACCCAACAACCCAAAAGGCATATCCATCAATGTGCCAGCTCTGGACAATGCTTTCATGGTTCTCAAACACAATTTCCACAAAGGCACGGAAATCAGCACCCATGACTGATGTATCTAGGTACATGTTTTGACCGGTTGGCTTATCCGAGATGCTTTCAACTCGGAAAACTCCTCCAATTTTGAAGTAGTCAGCTAGTTTCAAAGGTGTATCAGCTGGAATGAAAGAAACACTGTTAACTGCGTATCTTTGTTTCCCTTTGACTTGATCAGCTGAGCTCACTAGTTTGATTGTTCTGGTTATGTTAATAAGACCGTAGTGATATGATCCCTGTGGATTTGGCCTTGGTCCACTTGCTGTCAGGTTTGTCCTGACATGCACCAAAATGAAATATTATGAATGGCACAAAAATGGGTTTACAAACATGAAGAATAACAATTGGAGCAAGATTTTTACCTGATGGATCGAGCCTGGTTAAGAGACCAGTCGATTTGGTCGGTTGGTCCACCGGGAATAGGGCCTGAAACTGCCTTGTTGGAGTTACTGTAATGAAGAGTGGCAGTGGTTGAAAGGATCTTGTCAGTGAAACGAGTTGAGGCCACAATGTAGAAATCCTGGGCAGATTGATCCATGGTAACAAGCACAGAATAGGATTGACCCACATGGACATCAAGTGACTCATACATGGTTTGAACGGTGTGGGTTCCCTCTACTTCCACCAGCTTCATTTTATGACCCTGAATTCTGAAATTTAGTGAATTTTGAAGCCCCACATTTGAGATCCTAAACCTGTAAGTTTTGCCTGTAGAGGTACACACAAAAATAATACCAATTGTTATCATCCGTAAAAATGAGTTCAAATTTACACAAGAAATGGTTCAATTTAACCCCCAGTGTGTACCTTGTTCAACTGTGAAGAATGCACCATTAGGACCATGACCATTGATTAGAATACCATCAGGGAAGGGAAGTTTATGACCCCTATCCAGCTTGGCTTGCAGTTTCTGAAAAAAAAAATGAATGTTAAAGACTATATAACGACCAATAAATGAAATTGCTGGTGACACTCGAACTCTAGTATTTGTCAATGTTGCACTATAAAATTGTTTTATTAGATGGGTATAAGTTGTTTATTTTACCTTATGGTCAGTCTTGAACCAGTCTCCGATAAGAACAGTGAAATCGCTGGCAGGGTCGGGGAAAGGGACCGGGATTCTGGGCCTACTGAGGATCCTGATGCCTCCAAATCCACCAGCAGCCTTGTGGAAAGCAAGGGATGGAAAGTAGTAAAAGGTACCGATTTGGTCTTTCGCTTGTAAAATGTAAGTGAAGTTCTTGCCCGGTGGGATTGGGCATGTTGTGCCGTACACTCCATCCTCGTACGAGTTTCTCCTTTGCTGCATCCCATTCCTATTTTATAACCCAAATCAGCATACATACAAAATTTCTATAAACAAGTAGATTATAGGCTAACATTGGTTCATAATTTATGTCCTCGTGTAAGAGTAGCCAACCAATGAGTTTTCATGTCGGAAAAACAAACTAAAGTCAAAATGTTTGGTCTAAATGATCATTGTCACTTTCACAAATTTAATGAAACAATGATAATATATTATCAGCAATTAGCTCCCAAATTACAGGTGTTAAAGATTTTGTTCATACTTAATACGATGATATAAAATAGGCAATATCACCGTCAAAAGCTGGAATGATGTGGATATTCAAGACAATTTTAAGTATATCCCCATTTGAGTTTTTTACTGGTTTGTTCATTATATTTCACCAGTTAGATCTCCAGTTTCCGATTCGATTATAAACTCGATTTCAGAAAGAAAGAAAGAAAAAGCACATTAGCTAGTGTCATGGGAATTGCTCACCATGATAAAAGAAAAGGTTCATCCAAGTTGTTGTAAACATTGATGATGAGATTGTCATTAGTAACAGAATAGAGATCAGGCCCTGGAAATTGCCCATTAATAAGAATTCCCTGTAAAAATGACAACACAAACGATGAAGATCAGCTAAACCCGGAAATAATTTATATAACGCACATATTATGCTACATGCTATAATAATTTACAAACCTGCTGGCGAACACCAAGTGGGTAAATGTCACCATAAGTAACATTCCAGTTGAAGAATCTGTAAGGATCCTCAGACTGAACAAGAGCAAAGACAGAAAGAACTAAAACGACGGCAAATCTTTGCCATAAGCTTGATCCTTTAAGCACCATTTCGTGATGAAATTGGATATGATTTTTAAGTACAATGTGTGAAGATATAGAAGGTGTGTAGCAAAAAAGGCTTTGGCAATTTACAACAACAAAAAGGTTACAACCTTTACAGAACAGGAGACTTCAATGTGGCTTTTAGTAACTGATACGTGACTTATTTAATGTGCATTGCCAATGCCATGAAAGAAGAGAAAAAAAATGGCAACCCCTTTTGTTTAAAAGCAAAAATGAACAAATTAATGAATGAAATAATAAAAATCCAACGCCCCCCTAAAAAAGAAAAGAGAAGAAGATAAAAGAAAATTTGAGTGTTGGTTGGACAAAGTGTTATCATGTTTTTATAGTGTGATTAGTGGGGGCGATTGAGCCTACAAAATCTTCCAAATTGTTGGTCTTTCATTTCATAAAACTGTCCATTGAGAAATGGACACGTAGGTACATGTCAAATAAGTCGATGAAAATGCCCTTGACATGAGGAAGGATAGATAGGGGAACCGCGTGGGGGTAAGGCGGCTTTGAAGCATGAGCTGAGCTGAGCGGAGGTGGGTGTATTGCCCGTGATTTCTGACGCTACACACGGCATCTGCATGTGGGCTAATTGCTTTACTGTGGACTTTGGACCTAACAACTCCAAGCTTGGGGGGTTGATCAACGGCTGATGTTGGTGTTACGACTTTGGACCCATTTTAATGAAGGGTGGAGATAGGATCTTCGACAATGGAAATTTTGTACGCGGAGAAAATAATGAAAAATGGTTTCACAATGGCGGGCTGTGTGGGCAGTTTTGACAGAATGATGACAGTGAGCTTTCATATTTGTTAATTCCTTTGAATTGATTGCAAGTCAAATATCATGCTAATAAATAAATCCATCGCCTCTTTCTTTCTCAATAAATTGTATTTCTTTTTTATAACTTACAAGTTACAACTATATGAATTAAATAATAAAATAATTTTCGATAATTTTTAAATTCCACAAGTAAAGTTAAGAGGTTGACAAATATATAATAAAATATTAAAAAATAAAAAGGTACATGATAATTTTTTTTAAATTACTTGTGAAATAAAAATAAGTACAATATAGACGCATCAAATACTAACCCTTGAATTATCAGTTTAACAAATTAACTCATTCACACATGGTTCTTACAACTAGACTCAAATCTAGTTCATGTTTGTCCTTGACATTTTTTTGCTCTAGGCAAAACAATAAAATGGAGTTTTAGATTTCTTAAAAGTTGGGAGAATTTTTTTTTAGGTCCTTTAAAAGTTAGTAAAAAAATTTTGGGCTTTTAAAAGTTAAAAACTCTTTTTTTGTGCCCCTTAAAAATTGATAAATTTTTTTATTTACTTTTAAAAGTAAAAAAAAAAATTGGACCTTTTAAAAACTAGAAAATAATATTTTGGACCTCTTTCAGCCTTGGACTCTAGACGGCCGCACTTCCAAATGATTCTTTGTCATTATTAGGGTTCAAACAACGTAATTTCTCTCTAATTTCTAACTTGACTATATATCAAGAAAAAACATAAAATTTTGATTTTATCATTTCAATTAAGACAACAATCATATGTTTTTTTGGTTGTTGTAATATTAATAGAAAAACATAAAATTTAAATTTTAGTGAAAAAGTGTTTGTATAATTTGAGAAAGTGTATGATATAAATTTTTATTTTTTATTTCCATTTTATTCAAATATAAATAAGCATAAAATTGTTATTCTTTGATGGCATTATAAGTTTTGTTACTTATTAAAGGGGTGTTGGACGTTACAAAGTAAGCGTAACAAATTTTAATTATTCAGACAATAGCTACATCTCTTGTTATTAATATCTTCTGTTATTATTTTTGAACGTGTTTCTCTTTTAAATTGTAATTATATTTTAAAAAATAAGTATGTTTTTCAAAAAAGAGTTGAAAGACTTATTTAAGTATCAAATTATTCTCCCAATTCGTATCTCATATAATTAGTGTGATTTAATTACCGATATTTTAATATGATCTATTAATCAACGATATGATTTATTTTTTAATGACTTATGATGGTCCAGAATAAAATATAAAATATAATTTTTTTTTATATGTTTCAAAATGTTAACAAGTGGAGAAAATTGTTGAAATTTACAAATAGGGTGGCATGGTTGCAAAAATAAATGACATGAAATTGATATTATTGAATTAAAAAATTATTTGTTCAAAGTAGTTGTCAAGCATTTAAATTAGAGCCAGCAATTGACAAGACAATTTTCTCATGAAATAAGTTAATAAATGTTGTTTTTTTAATAGTTTATTGATCATATTTGTTGTTTTTTATATAATGTGTATAATTACTCATAATCTCTTCCTAACTCATAAATAGGAGGATAATGTGCTTCAGCACACTCAAACTCATGTCCTCATACAGTAGTAACAATTAAGTTAAGACTCCATTGATAAATATTAATTAATTTTTTGTCTCAGCAAAAAGATGACAGTAGGGATAGTATTTTTTTTATATGGTTTAATACTATAAAAGGATTCAACATAAAGTCTAAAAATATAAATAAAATTGTTTATATAAAACATATGATGCTACAATAACCATTTTAAAAATCTTTAATATGTTTTTCATATACGTAATTTTTTGATAATATTATATTAAATTTGTATTTTTAAAAATATTTTTAGTTTACAATATTTTAAACTTTTACACCACATATTAAAAAGATAGTTTTTTTAATTTTAAAATCAAATTATTAAAAACTCATTAGATACATGTCTAAATTAATAAAAGTTTATCTATTAACAAAATTTACTTTCATTGTCGTAAAATAAATCACTAATCTCATGTTTACAATTTTCAAATTTTACCTCTTCAATGGTAAATGCAAATGAGTTTTTCAATATATATATATAATAATAATAATAATTCAAGTTTAAAATTTATTTAACATAAAAAATTAAAGAATAATAAATTTAAAATAAACAAATATATGCACATCATTACCTTATTATAATTTTATAATTTCAAATTTACAAAAATGAAACATATGTTTTATTTAAAATTGTTAAGAAATAAAAAGGAAAAAAATAAATTAAGATATATTATCCTAAACTACTATCTTAATAAATTTTAAAATAATTTAGATAAAATATAAATGAAAAAAAAATCTATGTTGAGAAATTATAAAATACTTTAAGACTGGGTATTGGTTATTTTGAACAAAACATCAAAGATGCTGACGAAAATAATTAAAAATTAAAAATTAATCAAAATAATGAAAAAAAATATGTTTTGCACATATATATTGATAACAATTCTTAACATAATATATATAAATGAAAACAATGTGAACTTAAAAAAACAAATATATAAGAGTTGTGCCTTTACTAAAACTTACTATTCATTAAAATAATAAAAACTATATTTATATCTGATATCAATAAGCTTTTTAAATATATATTTTTTTAGTAAAACTTAATTTTGGTATGACTTTAAAATCATAAATATTGAAATATTTATTAAGTTTACATAAACAAAAAAAAATCATTTTAAAACAAACAGACAAAAGTACAGTTTTTTATTCTACAACTATATATGGAGATAGAGGATAAATAACATTACTAAAATAAATAGATAAACTAAATAAATTCTATCTTAATTTAAAAGTTAATATTTAAAAATAACAAAAAGGGTAGGTTTATAATTTTATTGTAATAAATATTTTTATATAATATTTTAATAACTATTTTAAAGTATGAAAATATAATATAAAATATAATGAATATTTAAAACTTTAAAAGAATAAATAATTTTTAATAGATAATTCAATTAAAATGTTTTATCTTTCATTTAAAATATTGAAAAGGAAATATTTTACTAATAGTTTAATTTTACCTCAGAGTTTTTTTTTATCAATCTCCTAAAAATAAATTTAATGGATAATTAAAATTATAAAATTAAATAGAAAAAAAAAATAGAGATATACCACTCATCACAATATTATACTTTTGTACTTTATTATATTATATGATTAGATTTTTTACCTGTGCGATCCACAAGTTAATAGTGTTTATTAATTTAAAATATTTTTCTATACAATAATTCCAAGTATTCTAGTTTTAAAACATGCTAATTTTAAAAACCTTTCTAAGCATTTTTTTAAAAATAATAATATTTTAAAAAATGACATTAATTTTTTTAAAAAAAGTATTTATACTATAACATTCATTTAATCTAATATGTGATTTTAAGGAAAAAAATATTAAAAGATATTTTTTAACTAATGCAATTGAAATTATGTTTTTAAATTTAAAAAATAATATAACCATATAATAAAATAAAAATTAAAACATCAGAATAACAAAACACCTAACTTGTTTAAAATTATTTTTACTTTTAAAAAATATAATATGACTGTATAATATATCTATACTATTACATAATATTTTTTAACTTAAAACATGTATGATGTAAAATATTAATTTTTTTCAACTTTGTAATAATATATATGATATATGAAGGGTGAATGAAACATGTTATTATTGGGTGTTTAAAGACGAGTTTGGGAGTTGGGTGGGAGACAAAATATCATTGCAACACAATCAGGAAACTATAAAGAATATGTGATACACGAAAAATAGCCAGTTAGGTCAATGAAATATGATTCCTTGTTTTTATCATACCTCAGATAAAGCCATTCAGAGCATAGAAGAGAATGTAAGAACTGTAAAAAAAGGAACGGTTAACAAGCATTGGAATTATTATATTCCAGCTAATAGCATATAGGACAATAAATTTCTCTTGTAGCTTGCATCACCTCACCGGTAATTCCAATAGTTTTGCTTATGACTTCTTTACAGATAAATAGTCCGTAAAATGAATCTTATAGTACAGAAACATAGGAAAATTTCTTCCCTGGATTTTCATGGCAAAAGGGTTGGCCTTTGTAGCCTTGTCATTGATCATAGGTGTTCTTCAATCAGCAAATGCGGAGGTTCCGGCCATCTTCATACTAGGAGATTCTACAGTTGATGTTGGGACCAATAATTACTTGCCTGATAGTAATATAACGGCTAATTTCCCGCACAACGGGGTTGATTTTCCTTTCCAAAGAGCAACTGGAAGATTCAGCAATGGCCTCAACACTGCTGATTTTCTTGGTTAGGATTATACTATATGCATATGTGTGTGTAGTATTCCTCAAATTTTGCTGATTTTTTGGTTTCCTTGTCAGCTAAATACTTTGGTTTCAAGAGAAGTCCAGTGAGCTTCCTGTCTCTAAACGGGACACTTGCTATTAAGAAACGTAAATTTAGGGGTGTAAACTTCGCGTCAGCTGGATCTGGCCTTCTCGACATTACCGGACAAACATCGGTAAGGCTTTGTTAGTTTCTCGATAGCAAATGAGACACATCTAGTCCATGCTTGCTAGATGATCATTGTTCTCAATTAACATTAACACGGTTGATTTCATAGACCCAGAAAGCGAATGTTGTCCCAATGGGGGAGCAGGTATACCAATTCTCTATGGTCTACAATGATCTAGTGGCAAGCAAAGGTACATCCGAAGCACAAAACTTCCTCGCAAAATCTCTCATCTTCATCAGCGTTGGTAGCAATGACATTGTGGGGAATCACTATTCGAAGAACCCGATACCTAAAGAACAGGTCATACCCAATTTAGCAGTCGTGTACGAAAAGCACTTGAGGGTGAGAAGTTCATCTTTCTTCTTTTAAGAATAGGGAGAAGGGGTTGCAGTTAGTGGGATTCGAATCCCAAACGTATTGAATGCAATCAACTGCATGAATCCACTAAGCTAAACACCCGGTTCATTTTTTTGCTTCTTTTAATCATCATCACCATCATTAAGAGGGCATAAGCCATGCTTGATACAAGTTGTCAGGATAATCTCAGTTCAATTAAACTGAAGATAAGGTAATATGCAGAACCTAATTAGTTTCGGGGCAAGGAAGTTTGGCATAATAAGTGTTCCACCAGTCGGGTGTTGCCCATCACAAAGGGTTTCGGCCAACGGTGAATGTTTGAAGGAGTTAAACGACCAAGCCGAAGCTTTTTTTTCAACAATGGACACCCTAATGCGCAACCTCAGCTACGAAAACAAGGACATTAAGTATTCTCTTGGAAATGCATTTAACATCACAAAACCCATTATTGATAACCCTCAAAATTCCAGTAAGCCTTTTTTTTCACTCCCAAGTAACATTTCTGCATTATCCTATTTCCATTCCCCAAACCAAATGTTGTAAATCTTCAATTTTCATCTTTTCTTTTAAACCTCAGGTTTTACAGATGTCAAAAATGCTTGTTGTGGAAACGGTACACTTCCTTGCACTCCCTTAGCAAGCCTTTGCTCAAATCGCCATAAATACTTGTTCTGGGACATGTTCCACCCCACACAAGATGCTTCCAGATTGGTAGCTTCTATCCTCTTCATTGGTGATTCAAGATTCGCAACTCCTATAAACTCTTCTCAACTAGCAGAGGCTTAAAATTGAGAATGTGCCTATAATTTTAGTATAATCTATAAAATTCTCCTACCTTAATAGCTGAGAGCAATTTATCTGCTTATACAGAATAAGGGGGGTGAATTTTTATTGTATACTCGAGTATTCTTGTAATTGTTTTTTATCAGATACATGTATACATATCAATGAAACTTATAAGCAGGAAGAGAAACAATGTTGATGCATACTGCTTGAGGGCTAAAACATCCATGCTTAAAACGAAGGACAAATAGCACAAAATCTCCAGCAAGTGTTGCAAGATCATATATCTCTCCCCACAAAAACAACCTATTGGGGAGTCATGCTTGTTTGCCCAAAAAACCTTACTTTCCTGACTAATGTGAGATTGAAACACCCTACCAAGCACCATATCTATAACGTAAACCGTCGAGAGGTATTTGGATATACATTACAGGATTTCATAATTCATGTGAAACGAAGCAAGTCTCTTAAGGACAAGGCAGTCGGGCAAAAATTGTTAAGACTAAAAATGCATGTTTAATTAAGTGGTCTTAAGGCTGCAATACCACCCGAGCATCGGTCCCCATTAAATTTATATCCTAAAGAGGAGCAAATTTTGTAAGTACTTAATACGAGTTTGTTGCATCATATGCAAAGATGAATGGCTTAAAGCCATTTCATAAGAATGTGATTGAGGCAATGTTCTCACCTAAAAAATCAGGTTGAATTCTATGATCACAACAATATATTTCACAATCTCAGGATGCAAGGAACTTCTTGGTTAGCTCATCCTTGAAAGATAAAACAAGAACTTGTACAGGCAGTACTGATTTTTCATCGATGCACCAAGTCATAAGTAAAATTTTATCCTTCAACTTAGGGATCAGAAAGCATTATCCCATAAAATTTGACAAGAATTCCGGCTCTCCCGTCACATTGATACAGTAGGAGGCAAGCTTCATCTGACCTTTACAGTCATTGAGGTGTTGCATTGATAATTCATTCCTCCACAAAAGCCATTATCTTTCACCAATTCCCTAGGGCTAGCAGACTTTGATGTAAACAAGCAATGACAATCACTTGAGTGACACAATAGCGATTGAAAATTTAGGTTATCAAGGGTATCAGTAGATAATTCAGAAGCAAGCCTAACGTAATTTTTTGTCACACATGCATATCATGTACAATCTTTATTAATCTACAAGGGGAAAAAGGATAACGTTCCCAGCTTTCTATCTTATGTTCGCAACTTATTCAGTAATTTACACAATCCATGTCAAGTACTATTTCTCTCCATGTACATCAGTCAATCTTTTCTGACCCTCAAGTACATAGAAAATTGGGCAACAAATGATATTTAAACTAACACTGCTCATATAGAAGGAAAGAAACCCCATAAGTTTATAAACAAAAAAACTCGCCTGCCATTCTAGCCTGAGAAAAATTATGCAGAGATCACTCACTCAGCAACCTGCAAATGGAAAAAAAATCACTTAAGCCACCAGAAACACTGACAATTATTCATTGGTAATGACCAAAACCTAACCAAATTAACACATAGATCATTTCAACATAGGACCCGACATTGTTTCAAAGTTGGATATAGACTTGCCTGGTTTAGAGGATTATCAGGAGATTTCTTCCATAGTTTCCATATCATATCCTTGTATTGATTGTGAGTAAGACCTGGCTTCTCTTCTTTAAGCCTGGGAAGCTCAGCTTCTTCAAATGCCTGTATTCATTCATTAAAATAATTCAGTACTATAACTAATTACCGTGCAGTAAGATAAAGACTAAGGAACTAAATTATACTATCTTCTAGATCTAAAGAAGAGAGTAACCTACAGTTGAGCAAAGCAATGTAATGAACCTTGAAGGAAGCTTTAAGCCACCTCTCAGTATGGCGATCCGGGGGAAGGTTGTCCGCCACAGACATCTGCGCAATCGCCTCCTGGACACTCCTTGCTTCAATCAACGAATCATCCCTATTCGTGTTTGTCACTGACACCAGCCTCTCATACTCTACTTCGGCCACGGTCCTACTCTGTCTCTTCTTCGCCTCCTCCGCTTGCTCCTCCTCCTCCTTCTGTAGCTCCGCTTCGGTCACCTTCGGCACCGGAATCGCCACACGGTTGGCCTTCTTATCCGGTTTCTTCAACACCTTTTCGATCTCTTTCTCCTCCTATCTCGGCTTGACGGCGCGCCTCAGCCTTGGAGCTGCGGCTTCAGCTCGTTTCTCGGCTTCTTCCTCGCGTTTCGTGGTGGCCTTAGATTTAGGACCCTCGACTTCGCGCCGGTACTACCATTCTTCCTACCGTGCTTCCCGATCTTTTCGTTCGGCTTCAGTGGCGCTCTTGCGCGCACGCGCCGCCTCGGCTTTGCTGTTTACACCCATCTTCTTCGGCATCTTGTAATAAATTTGGGCGTCACTGAAAATATTGGAGAGGAGGGAATGGAGGATTGAAGCTTTAGCAAATACCAACCATCAAAAACAATGGCACCCAGCTCGCTCCCAAGAAACTTCTGGATTTAACAATGATTTCTTTTCTTTTCTTTAAATAAACTTTTGATAATTATTTACTTTTGATAATTAGGGCGGGGAACCAAAACTCTTGTAATGACATAATGCTAAGAGGTTATGGACGTTTTTATTATTTTTATTTAATTTCATTCGCGGGCAAATTTAGAGGCATATGTTTATTTTAATTTTTAATTGTTCTTTTTGGTTTTTTTTAATTTAATAAAATAGATTGATTTTGAAAAAAAAGTGTGAAAGTGTGCTCACTTGTACGTATTTTCCTACCAACTAAATAAAGAGTCTGTTCAACTGGACTCATTTTACTCTAATGGTCGTTTTTTCAATAAGTTTTTGAACGTTATCAGAGGTAAAATTTTTAAAAAGGCCAATTATATTTTTTTTCTATAAATACCATGTCATTTTTTATTTTTTTACTCAAATCCAAGTCTTTCTATTCCCCCTAAACTTTCAATTCTCTCAACTCTCTCAATTTTATCATGTTTTGTTCAAAAATTTTGAATACACTTGTTTAAAAATACTATAGTTTTATTTAATTATTTCATATATTCATTTTGATTAAATTTTCACGAATAGCAAACTTTTTGATTCGTTTCAACGACAAGCACATTTCCGCAGCTCAATCAAAAACAGTAAGAATAAATTTTAAATTTTGTTATTTTCAATTAAGTTAAATTTAATTTTTTTTAATTTTAAAAATATTTTACAATATTTTATTTTATCGATATAAATAGGCGGATGATCGTGTTTTGGAGGGGTTCATACATAATTCGTCAAAGAGCCCAGACACTGAAATTCATGGTTATCTGCAAGACATGAGATTCTTACATGCGTCTAGTATGCTCGGAGGTTGCAAATTGGATCCTACACTTATCAGTGCGTTGGCGGAAATATGGAGACTCGAGACACACACGTTCCATTTTCCATGCAATGATTGTACAATCACACTTGAGGATGTAGCTTTACAACTCGATTTACCAGTGGATGGGCCAGTCGTTATAGGGTCAGTGGTCGTTCCCAGTAAAGAGGACCTTTGTGAGGTAGTTTTGGGGAGGTGCCAAACAAGTTTCAAGGTGACCGGATAGATTTGAAATGGTTGGAGAATAATTTCAAAGAACTTCCTAAGGACGTGTCTGACGTCATCAAAGACCAATATGTCAGAGCATTCATCTTGGGGTTAATCAGGGGCATACTAATGCCCAATAAATCTCGAAATTTGGTACACATAAGATGACTACTACACCTAGTTAACTTTAAAGAATATGGATGGCTAAGTTGGGGATTAGTCGTGTTGGTCATGTTGTACCGGGAGTTGTGTTGGGCAACGGAACCGAATAATTGTCAACAGCTGATTACTTGCTTCTGCTGTAGTCATGAGCGTAATGACGGCTACCATTTCTACGTCCTCGAGGGAATTACCCTTATACGTTTCCATTGGTGGCAAGGTAAAATTCATTTGATAATAATACGTAGTTAATATAGTAAATGTTGTTTATTTATTATATGTTTGAATTAACATATTGCTTGAATAGGTGACATCATGGGCTGAGTTATGTGGGACTATCGGAGCAACTCGAAGATATCTGACTATTGTTAGATCAACGGTCAAAAGCTGGTGATAGTTATTGATTTTTTTTCAAACCTATAATAATTACGCAATTATTTAAAATTTAAATTTTGAACATAAAAATTTTTATAATTGTGCACCAGAGTTTGTATAGATGTCATATGTCAATCTGAATATCATAGAATGTGTGCCGCTCAAATTTTTAACCATTTGGAGTATGTGGGAAACAAATGTGTCATTGATTGTTCACATAATGATGGAGATGTATGAATCGAATAGAGTAATGTAGAAATTCGAGTGGAGACAACAAATTCCACTGCCGCCGTGAAACATGGAAGTATTACACAAACTTAATTTGTGAGGGAAGATCAATGAAAATTGGCGAGATTACCATAATGAGTACATCGACATTTGCGATCGTAGGATGAAATTTTTACCCATCCGTGAACTCTTCTTATCGGACACGGTGGCCTGTTTGGAGTAAATGCCTTGATACAAAGTCACCAGCAAGTCATATCTACTGTTAGTGGAAGCGATGAGTAAGGAACTTCGTCAAAAGAGGCCATGATGACTGCCTCAATGGCGTAAGTTTGGAGGAGGTGTCACAACAAGTTTGTCCTCGGCTCCAACCCAACAAATGCCACTGATGTCTACACCACATCCCAACCAGTTCACTCCATTTTTTCTTGTTCATTTCATTAACCACATGTTTTATTTACAAGTACCACATTGTACACCACACTATGCGCCACCACAACACTCTACATTTGTACCTCTCACAGGTACGTATTTTGGGGCACCTCCATCCCCTACATATTATTCTCCAATGCTTACGCAAATACCAACACAGATGTCGGCACATCTAACGACATCGATGGCGACACCATTTTCGTCATCAATGTTGATGTATCTGGTTTTTACAACATCATATGGTTATTCGTCGATAGTATCACAAACACCCACCACGTCGTTGTTTTATTGAGGTAGGTCATCGACACAACCATCTTCTCATGGAGTAGAGGACACACGATGGGATGTTAAAACGACGCCTGTAACACTCCTATATCCGACTTGATCGTCAAGTCAAGATATCAGAATGCCACATTTGTTGTCGAAGCAACGACAGTCAAATTCGTTTCATTTTGAATACTTATTTAATCACCTTGATCAATTTAAGCTTTTGATATGCCTTAGTATCATTTTCGAGTCTTATACGAGTTTATTGCAGCCTTTAAAATAGTCTAAAGAGGAATAGGGACTAGAGTGAAAGGCTCAAAATTTAGGGGTGACATCACGACATCAGAGGGCTCCTCGTTAAGACTTCACAAACTTATTTACGTCGTCGCGATGTAGTTCTTCCGTCATCGCGTCAAGAATTCTATTTCCCATGTTTGACCATATTTTAAGTTCTTAACATCCAAGCCTCTTTTCAAAGCTCAAAATTCAATCAATTCAACTCATTTCACATAGCAAATCATTCAGATTTAAGTATTTATGGTTTCAAATCCACATAATATAACATGTTATTCAATCAGAAATAGCAATGCTTATAAAATTGACACAATTATCAAAGTTTTACAAATAAATCCACTAGAAGATTCACACATACAAATACAATTTATTTTTTTACATACCATTACTAATGTCAATATATATATATCTATTAATTTATTAATTAGGGCTTCATCAAATCATTTTATGAGAATCACTTACTTAGTACCTCAACAAAGCATTTGAATTTATTTTATGTATTTTCAAGTCCATTATTTGCAACAATTCCTTAGTATTATCACTCTTTTATTAATTTACCTCCTTCCCCTCTCCATTCCACAACCTTAATATATTTTTATATAAATAAATATTTTCCTCTTAACATATCATGCCTATATGTGACATTAATTAATGTTTTTTTCTTCTAATTACACAATACTCTTATCAAAGTTGTCCATTTGAGTGTTAGTCACTAAATTATTTATATCTAGGCCTATAGGATTTGAAATTAGGAGCCATTTTTTTATTCTTAAAACTAGACTCGATGAAATTTTTACCATAAAAATTTCATAATTTTTACTTATTCCAATTAATACAGTTAATTCTTTAAATGTTTTCCTATTTTGCTGCTAGGCAACTCTGACCCTTCTTCATTAAAAACTAAATTTCTTTTAGTACAAATGTTGTATTATGTTATTGTTTGTTTCCCTTGAAAATAGACTCATTAAGCTTTTAAGAATGTAAAGTTAATAACCTAAATATTTTTTACAATTTATAGTGATTTTTAAAATTTAGAACAGGGGAACCCAAAATCAATCTAACATTGTCTCACAAAAATTCATATATCTCATAATATGAAATTCTTTTACCTACACCGTTTCTTCTATGTAAAACTAGACTCAATAGGATTTAATTTCATACTTTAATTAACCTCTAATTCAATTTATATGATTTTTTGGTGAATTTTCAAAGTCAGACTACTATTGTTGTCCAAAACTATTTTAGTGCAAAATGTTGATAAACAAGTTTATAATACCCTCTTTTCCTTTCTCTACAATATTTCCCATCACTTCCTTTTATTTCCCTTTACTAACATATTAAAAACATAAAACCTTATATAATAAAACTCTACCTTAACATCATTTTCATGCTTTTTCAATAATATCAAACTTAAAAATATATTGAAATCGTGATGTTCTTACCTTGTCCTATTGATTTCAAATTTTAACTTGATTTTCTCTCTCCTCCAACTTCTAGTTTCTTGAATCCAAGGTGATTTTATTGATCTCCATAGTCTTTTTATCACTTTTCTCTCTTGGTGGTTATGAGAATTCCTTAAAATTTTAAGTGAAAATGGTGAATTTTTTGTGGAAAGACCAAATTGTAAAGAAAGCAAAGTTTTCTTCTTCTCTCCCCCTCACTCACATTGGAGTGATGGATTACTTCAAATTCCATAGTCTCCTATTTTTTTTCCATCATCTTTTTCTCCTTTTATACTAGTTATTTATAATAAAATATTAGTAAAATAGCTCATTAAAATATTAATAAAGTAATATTTATCTAATTAAATAATTATAACATATCATCAAAATATCTCCAACATCATCATTGCCTTCTATAGTTCTCTCTCTTTCTAATTGACCATTTTTCCGTTTAGGATCTTTTAAAATTTCATCCTTGAATCGTCACTTAATTTGGTAAAATTGTACTTTAGTCCCTTATACTTTTCTACTTATTCAATTTGGTCCTTATTCATCCATTTTTCTTAATTTCTAGATCCTTCTACCTTAAAAATGTTTGCACTATTGGACTTTCACTTCAACTTTTCCATATTTATACTTATGCTACAAAACTTTTCGCATATTTACAATTTAGTCAATTCCTTAATTTAATACATTATGTCTTGCTTCTTGATTTAACTTTCTTTTGATATCTTGCAACTCTCATTTTCTTTAATCTTATACCTTTTTTCGCTAAAATTTTATCTCATATTATTTACTACAAAGAGGGTTTTAAAGATCTTACAGCGTCGCACTCAAGCACAATAGAAGACAGTAGAGATGAAGATGAAGCCAATGGTGGAGATAAATATGTAAACAAGGGTGGAGATGAAGATGAGTACAATAGTCGAGGTAAAGACAAAGAAGATAAGGATGATGATCATGATTAAGAGGAGGAGTAGGCACCACAACTTGTATACAAAAATCCTATGCGAAATTGTCAGCCACCACCTTATGGCACACATTCGGCTTGACGACGCCAATAATGTATTTTTCATTTATTTTTTTGTGACATAAATATAAATGATATCAATAAAAAATGATCATTTTTTTTGTTCCTCTTGCTACTTATATTTGTCTTTGTTAAATTTTAATGTAGATTATACATAGTTTTTTATATATAATATTTGATATGAAATATGTAACTTTGGATAAGTACCTTTATCAAACTAGCGATTAATTAAGGTACATAGAATAAATAGTAAAAAATGGTAAAAGTTCAATTGCTAGAGAAATTGTAATTCATACTTGAAGTAGCGCATAAAGTAGTAATTTTTCCACTATATGAATGTTAGCAAACAGTGACAAATACAAATGAAATACGAAAAAATGAACATATTTTGTACAAAATAAGAAGCATTATAAGCAATTTTATATCACAAAAAAGAAAAAAAATGTTACTGACGTTGATGCCTCAATGTATCCCTCAATATGGAACATGTTGTGTTCGTATGCCTTGACTTTCTACAGTATTTGCATAACTTCTGTTGGTTGTCCCTCTCCCGAATATTCATATTGGTGAGTATCTGAGTGAAAGTCGGATAACCTTTCGAGACGCGACGTAAGTTCATGTTCGAGGCCAACTCAAATGGGTCCACATACTCTCATCTGGGATGGGTGGGAATACAGATCTTCATACATTGTGCATGCGTTCCAATTTGTACACATCGTTAATATAATGAGTGTACTCAATTCGTACATTCATATATGTGACAATTCCATGTGCGTATGGGAATCGAAGTGCTTGAAATCTCTCACAATCGCAAATCTTTTTTGGTTGATCAACAAGGTATGATGCCCCTGACATGTCTTGTTCAGGCCTCGCGTGCTCTATGACCTAAAATATCAGGTTTGGACGCAAGTGACACACTATATACATGATGTTCACTTTCTCAACATTTCGTCTAATTTCTTTCATGACATCCTCGCACTAAATGAAATCGCCAGCTATTTGTCCAACATACGTCACAGCCCGTTTTGGAAATAAGGCAGCCAGGCAAAAGTATGTTTGCTTGACAACCAAGGTTATCAACAAATGGCACGTCCCTTTCAGTATGAAATTGATGTATTCAGCTAGGTTCGTCATCATGTGCTCATATCATAGATGTTGTCATAGATTATGTCTATGTTCGAATGGTATGTTGGCGAAGTAACCCGCAATGGCACTATTGATGGCACAAAAATTTTCTAACATTTCATGGATATGATGTTGGATGAGCTTATACCTTGTTGAGAAAATTATACCCATGAATGCAAAAAATGAATGAAATATGGTTTAGCATGATTGTGGAAATAGTGAAAGGTAAGTACCCATGTTGATGCATTGGTCTTGCTCACTTTTCAAAGGTCATTTTGTGTGGTAGTGGAGCCGACATTTTGTATACATGAACTATGGTATGTGATATCCCAAAGGCTATCACGTCGTTCAATAGTGATCAAGATTTCGCGTCCCCTTTCAAATATGACACAAATGTCAGCTTGCGAGCAAACGCGATAGCGCAATTGGAAAATGATACCGGTAGAATCCTTCAATTACCATTCTAGAAAACGACCATAAACAACATATTGTCACTTTAAAAAAATGACAGATCTTAAAAGGTGAGTAAAATATGTATATAAACTGTTTGGCACATTGTGGTAGTATAATCCGCCACCTTATTGGCTTGATGGTGAGTTAAAGTTTTGATGCATACTAGTGTTAAAGTATCCACCCATTAGCAGTGTCTAAGGACTTAGTTACATGGTATCTTTAAGTGTGGAAATAGTACACTTGAGAAAGAGTAAGCCTAGAGTTTTGACTGAGCACTAAGAGCCTATCAAGTGTACGAGAAAGTTGTAAGATATTTGATTGTCTTTAAGACCACGCCATATGTGAATCACTACCAAGGTATAGTACATTCGATTTACACAAGCATTGTTCTAGTTGGTTTTGTAATGGGATTAGTTAGGAGTCAAGTGGATTGATTAGACCCTATTTATGACTAGTTAAGTAGTAACGAATATCTTTGCTGGATTTTTTTTACCTTTCCTTGGATTTTTACGGGAAATTAGGAAGATTTGAGTTAGGTAAGTATCATCATTTGTCAAAATTCACAATAGGGGTTAGAGTGTTTATATCTAGTAAAAGAGAAGACATTTCAAATGACTTTACTTTCTATTTTACGTTTTGGTTATTCTTCTAACTTAAATGTTCTCTTCTTCTTCGTTAAGATGGGGCTAAGAACTCGTTTAATCAATGGATGATTCAACCTTTTGGTAAGTTTTATAGCTCTGTATACTATGATTGTTGGTGAGTAAGGATATTGAAAGGTGTAAGAATAGTAGAGTATGAGTGAAAAGCCTTACATAGGGGTCGTACATAGTTGAAACGTTAGTAAACTATCTATTAATGGTGATTATAATGGAAATTTTATGATCTTGTACACAGTTGTTACTGCTGGATTTAGAATGAAAATAGAAAAAAAAGCTCTAGGTCAAGCTAAAGGTAAGTCTCTGGTGAGTTTCTAAACCCAACTTCTGCAGAATATATTTTGATGATTCTTTGTACAGTTGATGTTCATATAAATGCACATATCTTCTTCAGAAGTTGTTGTATGTATATACGGTTGTGTATGTCCTTCGTGAAGCATTTGTATGTATGTATTGAAGTGTACGATGCGTTTTATTAATATGATAATGTGTGGTAAGCATGCATGGGAAATTATGTGTCAGGAAGTATGATTTTGTTAATATTATGAGTGAAATCTGTGTAGATACGTCCATTATGTTATTTGAGTGATGCAAGACCAAATATGGTTGGAGATAATGGGGTTCGGGTAGAGTGTTGGGAAAAATATGTGATATGATAATGGACTGCACGGTGGTGATTAATGGCGTCCGACAGGACAGTAAACTTGAGATAGGGCCAGCGTGGTAGATATATGTAAAGACCATGGTCATGGCACATTTTGGGAATTGCGGATAAGTCGCATTTGTCTATTAAGGTTTCTATGTGTCCCAAGGGCAATGATGGGAAAACCTTAGACGATGCTGAGTTTAAGCAAATTCATATCGTTAAACATGATAGTTTATAGGTGCCTTCGTGGCAATTTACTTGGGAATCCTTTGTGGCAATTTACCTGTAAAGCCTATGTGGCGTAATGTCTGGAAATTCTATTAGGCAAATTTTGTAACACCTAAGTGGCGAATTGTTGTGGAGAGACCTAGGTATGCCTTTGAGATATTTTTTGAAAGAATCCTCGATAGTGTACTTAATTGATGAATCTTCCATATTAACTTGTCAAAAAGAGAGCTTGGCATATATGTAATTATGGGTGGTGTAAATGTCTACCAAATTTGGAAGTTTTCCTATTTTGTATTGAAGCTATCTGCATTTCGATTGGGTGATCTAAAATATTACCTTCATCGACCGAGTTCGTTGTCTAGATCGACGTGAAGTTATGGCGTGACTAGTATTCCGACAGACGTCAGAGCCGGTATATAAATCCATCGAGAGTAGTGTTTGTACGTATATTATTCTAAGAAATGTATCCAATTTCTATCTTCAAGAAATTGTGAAATGAGATTTGCTATAAGGTGGGAAGTTTGGAATCCGCTAATCAAGTGGAACGTGCACAAGGTGGTTGAATTGGAGGTTGGCATATAATTATCTGCTAGAAATTAGAAATGTAACCTCTAAAATTTGAAAGGAAGTTTAGAATTCTTAAGTCAAGGAGTTCAACATCATCGTTTAAAGTTAAAATTGGCTTAGACTTATTAAGTTCCATTGAACTTATGAATGTTTATTTGTAATAAAAGTTCTTGAGTTGAACTAGTTCGCTAGAAGGGACTAAGCCAAGAATGCACCAAGATGGTTGATTGTAGTGCAATGTTATGCATACGGAGGGACATTTTTTGAAATATGTTTTCAAATGGTGAATAGTAATATATGCCACGAATATGTTTATTTTATCAAAGATTTAAGTTGTAATGTTTTATACTACATTTGAGAGTTTGTTATAAATGATAAATATTTCATTCAAATCGTTTGACTTAGAAAATATTTTTAAATAAATAAAAAAGTACATCTAGTATTGTTTTCGTCGGCTAAAATTTTTTGTTAAGCATGTAAGTTTTATGATATCCTACATTCGAATCTGGTAAATCGGGTTGGGTATAGGGCGTTACACGTATAGTTAGGTGCCATTAATTTGTACCAAAGGCTTGCAGTGCTAAAAAGCTTTCCTGCATTGATCGAAGGTCCAAAACAATCAATAGAATACTCTTTTCCCAAAGGTCAGATGATCGTTGAAGTACGTTGGGTGTGTTTCTAGACCAGTTATGGAACCTAGTACGTACGGATCCAGTACTTGACACCATTGTCACAAATAATTGTATGACCTATCCTAACTGTGATGCAACTCATCTATGGCATTTTGTTTTGTGACTCATGCTTTGTATTATGATGACGTGTAATTGTACTAGTTACAGATGTTAGTAATTAACATCGGGACAAGAATCTTGAGACTTGTTTTCACCATAGGTAGAATTATGTCAAATATCAAGTCAGATTCTGGCTTACATGTTCAAAGTATGAGTTAGACTTATGTTATTAGAGAAAATGAAGACCTCGATTAGGTCACATTATGTCAAAAAATCAGGTGATCACATCGTGCACCTACTGCGATACAAGTATGTGGACAAAAATACTTCTTTATCGTCCACAAGTTTGACTTATTCTGAATAGATGTCATGATTTTCCATTTGCACCTCCTGTAACGCGTTGTGCACTTTCCCTCGAATTTCTCCGGACGAGATCTTGTGTCGTGATAGTTCATGCTATAACAACCCATTTTCTGTTATGTAAAAAATAGTGGCTTTGGGACCACAATTCTGACAAGTAAATTATTATTTTATTATTATTTTAGTGTCTACAAAATTATATTTAGGTTGTATTAAAATTTCTTTAAGAAAATTTGATGTTTAAATAGTTAATTAGGTGAAAAGAACTAAATCGAAAAAAATGTAAAGTTGAGTTCTATTAGATAAATGAGTCAAATGGTTATGAAACCTTAAATTAAAGGAATTGAATGGTAAATAAGCCATTTAATGAATTAGTTGATGTGTATGGCATGGTTTTCTTGAAATTTTGTTAGTTTTTAAAGGTTAAAATGGTAATTAGATAAATTAAACTTAAACTAAATGAAACAAAAATTGCTTCATCTTTTTCATTTAACACCACCATTGAATTTTGAATAAGGAAACACCATTTTTAGGGTTTGGAGCATTTGTTTAAACTTGTTGCTTGCATGGTATGTGATCTCAACCCCACTTTTAATGATTTTTATATTTTTGAGTCCATTTTAGCTTAATTTAACTACCCTAGGAGTTAATTTGTAAATTGTTAAAGGTTGAGGGTTATGTCATGAATACTTTTGAATGAATTTTTATGTTGAATGATAGATTATGAATATTTTTTGAAAAATAAACAAGTTTTGTTAAGTGATTTTTTGATAAATTTTGGAATTAGGGACTAATTTGTTAAAGGTATAAATTCTAGGATTTTATTGTGAAATTATGGTAAAAATGAGTTGTTTCAAGGTCCCTTGAATCTTTGATTAACATGGATTTAGATTAAAATATTTAGATTTTAAGTTATAAGCTTAAGAACTAAATTGTGAAAAGTTAAAATGTTAGAGGCAAATTGGTAATTTTGTATAAATATGAAATGTGGATTAAATTGAATAATAGAAGTATTTAATTGATTGAAATTGCCTATTTAGATCAAGATAAACCACGTTCAGTCTTAAATTGAGGAAAAGCTAAAACTTCGGATTAGTTCGATCTAACTGCTACTGTAACACCCCTAACCCATATATATCGCCAGAACAGGGTTACGGAGTATTACTAGAATATACAAAACAAATACAGACATTTCATATTATTTAACATACATGTCAGAAATTATTCTTAAAGTCCCTTATTTGAGCCCTCGAGGCCCAAAACATACATTAGAAACAAGTCAGGACTAAATCGGGTACTCAAAGAATTTTTCACAAAATCTCAAAATTTTTCCAAGGTGCAGGCGACATACGCCCGTATGGACAGGTCGTGTGGGCATTCGAAATAGGGCACACGGCCGTGTTCCAGCCCGTGTCCGTACCCATGTAACTCTCTAACTTGGATCACACGGACGGCCAAGCCATGTGTTCGTGTGCCAGGCCATGTGAAAAATCCTGAGCATTCTGTTTTAAAATTTAAAGAAGCAGAGGACATATGGCCAAAACACACGCCCGTGTGGTAGGCCGTCTGTCACACACGGCTGAGACACACGCCCGTGTCTCTACCCGTGTGGACGAAATAAGGTCATTTTCAAACCATATTTTTCACCCATTTGGTCTTCCACCTATACCAACATTTTAAGATATTCAAAAGCCAATCCAAGACATTAAAATCAAGCTAAAGTCAAGTCTTATGCATGATATATCACTTCATAAATCCATATATCCAAACTTACCTATTTGACCAAAAATAGTTATAGACATACATATAATGTTTACTATCAATTAGCCATACTAAATACTCATATCAAACATGACTTTATCTCATATATATACATCAAAACACATTCATCAAAAGCTATTCCAATGGCTAATTACAACCAAAACATTTATATGCCAACATTGGCTATCTAAACCTATATATGCCATTATAACCAAAATTAATTTACTATTTATACCGAAATAAATGATGGATAGTGTGAGTGATCTCCGCCAAGCTTCTAACCCAACGAGCATCCGAATTATTATAAAATAGGAAAAATAATACAGAGTAAGAATATTATTCTTAGTAAGTTCATATAGTGGGAAATTAACTTACCACTCATTTACATTTAAGGTAAGCATACAAATACATCCAAAGCAATTTGGCAATTTGCCTAAACACATATAACCTCAAGAAAGATGTTAGTAATGTACTTCATGTGAATATCAAGAAACATGGATGAACTCATCATGTAATAAATTTCCATGTGTTTTCAGGTGTATACAGGTAGTATCTCACTCAAAATTCATCTTACCTTATATCAGAACTTTGTCCGTTGAACCATTTGAAATATCGATGGATACATGGTAAAACACATGAAGTGTACGAATCTGTTATCTGTTAATTCATATTTGTAACACCCCTTACCCGTATCCGATACTGGGACAAGGTACAAGTCATTACCGGACCTAAACATACACATACATGCAAAAATCGGGCCATAAAATTTCTTTTAATTCAAACTTTTCAAACACATGTATGTCGTCACTTAATTGGGTCTACGAAGCCTAAAACATATATCGGGATTAATTTGGGACTAAACTAAGAGCTCTGAGAAGATTCGGGAAAACTTTGGAAATTTTCCCAAGAAATAGGGTCACATGCCTGTATGGACATAGGGATACGCCCGTGTGTCTTTGACACACCCGTGTCCTCAGGACGTGTAACTTTTTGTTTATGACGTCAGCATGCAAATCGAACCACATAGCTGGGCCACACGCCCTTGTCTCTAAGCTGTGTTCCTCGCACGGTTGAGACACACGACTGTGTCTCAGTCCGTGTGGCTAACACTTAGGCTATTTTCCAAGCCATATTTCTCACCCATTTATTCATTTATTTTCACCAACATTTTAATACATTTATGAATCAATTTAAGGTATTCAACTAAGCCTTATAATTATCATCGTTTGTTCATTTCGTAGCCATACTAATTATGATAAAATCATAATAATTTGAATCTCCAACTTACTAAATACAAGCCATACCAATGGCTAGTTACAGTTATACCATTCATAAGCCAACATTGACCAATCAATTAATATATATCAGCCATATCTCTGTAATTTAAATATATTTTCATAACAACTTATCTTGATTTCATACTATTTCATATTTGAGCTTAAATAACCAAAGTATTCGAAATATCATCTTTATTCAAATAGTACATATGAGATACATAATTCCATAATTATGAATGAACACATTTATCAAACATATTCCATATTCATATATCAATGTCTCATGTCTCCATATATCAATAACTATCATTTTCATGAATTTTGAGTTCAATTTCATAATTATTTGTCTCGTGTTCAGTTTATTCCATGTTGGAACTTTATTCATTAAATCATTTAAAAAATCAATACATATGGACAGTACACTCAAGATGAACAATTATATAACTATAAATGAATTCATTCATCAACCAAGTTCTATACTCATGTCATATCAACTCGTACTTCCTTATATCATATAGTTCCATATAACACTTACCAAACTTTGTCAAATTAGTGAACGTCTTACGGAATTGGGTACTTCATTTTCTCGATGCCGTAGTTCAACTATGGTCTTACACATATTCACATAATGATGTCATAGCCCAGCTATGGTCTTACACATATTCATATATCGATACCATAGCCCAACTATAGCCTTACACGTAATCTCATATGACATATCGATGCCATAGCTCAGCTATGGTCTTACACGAATCACATATCTCACTGATGCCATATCCCAGATATGGTCTTATACAGTAGTATATATCACACTGATGCCATATCCCAGATATGGTCTTATACGGAAGCACATAATCACATCTCTCTGATGCCATAGCCCAGCTATGGTCTTATACGGAAATCACATATCACATGTTGCCATGGTCCAACCATGGTCTTTTCCATCAATTCGTTTTATCCACTGAACGAAAGTACTCAACCCTGCGTTCCACTCAATTTGAACATTTAGTTCAATTTTCAATTTGTAACAGCCAAATTTTTCAGTGGTGTCGGAAACAGTGATTCGAGATCACTAAATCCGACAAGTAAGTTTAGAAATTTTAACAAATAATAATTATAGGCCAAGCGCGAACTTAAAAGAATTATTTTTAATTAGTGAATTTTGCGATTTTAAAAGAATTAATCAGGTAAATTTGGTTGAAAACGAGGTATCGAGACCTCAGATTTATAAACCGAGCCATAAATGTTTTTATAAATATTTATGGAGTGTTATTAAGTTAGTATTAAAGTTTCGTTAGAAAATTTTAACGTTTGGTTAGTCAATTAATTAGAAAGGACTAAATTAAAAATAGTGCAAAATTTATTAAATTGTGATTAAATAGTTTAAGTGATTAAAAAGGAGGGATTTAAAAGGCAATTGGACCCAAATTGTATGGGCTAGACGGTTGGGCAAGAAAATCAGCAAAAAAGACAAGGAGAAACAAAGGCAAAATGGGAAATTTTGCAAATTAAACATATAAAACAAGACAAATTTGAAAAATCTAGAGATATCATCATTTTTCTTCAGAAAAACGCCATGGGAGGTCTGAAAGCTACTGGTTTTTCATACTTTGACATATGTGAGTTCAATTCTTACCCTTTTCTTTGAGATTTTTATGTTTTTGTGACTTTTACAATTGGGTCCAAGTGTTTAGTTCATTAGTTTTTGATTTTATGAACAAAATTAAAAGCTATCATTGATAAGTGTTAGCTGTTTATGATGAAATAAAATGAATTTGAAGCTTTGATTTTGTTGTTTGATGATTTTATCAAGTAATTTCAATAGAAATTGATTTTAGGACCTAATTGTGAAAAGTTGTGAATTAAGGTTTAGTGTTAAAATTCTGATTTTCAAAGATTGTGTAATAGTTTAGAATGATGGAATAAAATGTTAATTGAGAAAAATTAGCTTAATAGATGGGCTAATTGAGCAAGGACCGAATTGTATGACCTTTGAAATGTAGAGGAAAAATGGTAATAAACATCTTGAACTAAAACAATATTGGACAGCAGAAGTAGACTAACTTTGAAAAATCACCATAAATTTTAGAAATTGAATTAGAAGATGAATAAAATATGAAATTAAATCTTATTGAGTCTAGTTTTTCATAGAAGAAACGGTGTAAGCAATGGATTTGTAAATTATGAGATATAATGAATTTTGTGAGGCAAGGTTAGAATGAATTCGGGTTCCCCTGTTTTGATTTTGGAAAATCACCAAAAATTGGAGAAAATTAATTAGAGTCTCAAATTTATATGCTTAGAATCCTTAATGAGTCTATTTTCAATATAAATCAATGGTAACATTATCCGAGTTTTTTACTATGATATAATTAATTTTTAGTGAAGAGAGGTCAGAACTGTTGGATAGTGAAATAGGGGAAACTTAAATGAATAAACTATACTAATTGGATAAACCAAAAATTCTTAAAATTTTATAGTGGAATTATATGTGAGTTTAGTTTTATGGAAAATTTACGGATCTTAATTTTGAGCTCTGTAGCTCGAATTATAAATAATTGAGTGACTATGACTCGTGTGAACAGATTGATGTGAGCATTAATAAGTAAATTGTGAAATCGTACTTACAAGAATGTTATATACATTAAGGATGTGAAATGGAGAGGAGGAGGAGGAAAAATATATATGAATATTCAGTTAGCATGGCTAATTTGCATGTTTTAAGCTCATGGACTAAATTGAATAAAAGTAAAACTTTGGGGGCAATTTTATAAAAATGTCAAAAATGACTAAATTGAAGGGAATAAATTGTTTTATTATCTAAATTAATAAATTGAATGAAATTATCAATTTAAGATTGGGTGAAATTTGGGAAAATGGTAAATTACCAATATGCCCCTAAATCTTGGTATTTCTGCAATTTAGTCAGGTAGGTTCGGATACCCTGAATGAGCATGTAAATATGAAAATTTAAGTATTGTATCATATTTTATATGATATTTTGAATTGAATATATGAAAAGGATGTTACATGAAACATGAAAATGAATACCAAATAATATAAATTAATTGAAATTATTCTGAAAATTCCGGTAATGCCTCGTATCCTATTTCGGATCTCAGGTACGGGTATGGGGTATTACATTTAATGGTATCAGAGCTAAGGTTTAGCCAGTTCTCGGACCGAACGTGGCATATGTGAAGTCTAGAAATACATGCCATTATATAACTTGTGATAAGATAATGTAATATCTTCCAACTCTGATGAGATTTATTTTACTTAAAGATAGAGATACTTTCCCAACCAAGCTAATTACGATAATGATAAAAGCGATTCTCAAATATATGAGCAAAAGTAGATTATGATGAGTCGAAACTTATAAAGGTATGAATAAATGTTATATTTAAATTTATGTGTATAGTAAGTAAAATTTTAAAGTAAGTATTAATATTGAATTGAATTTGTATGGATATATGTGATTGATGTGGAAATAGAATTTTGGATATATGTTATATTTGAAAATTTTATTGATTGGGAATGTGATGAAATTGATATGAATATGTGATTAATTGAAATGTGTATTGATTGGAAACTGGAAAGTGAATTGAATACCCTATTAACTGTACCGGACTGAGTTAGATATAGTTGGCATGCCATAGGATTTTGAGAAGGGATTTGGAGATGAGATTTGGATATGCTGATGTTTATATCCTTCGGATTTATCCGAAGAGGCACTTTGTGCTATTCTGGTGTGTTTTGGATGGATTATATGATTCTAGTGTGTTTGGGAGGATTATATGATACTGGTGTGTTTTGGAGGATTATCTGGTGTGTTTTGGTTGGACATTTTGGTGTGTTTGGATGGAATCCGTGTATCCGCCAAAGTCTGAGTCTTGTTAATAGGGGTAAATATGAATATTAAGTGAAATTGAAATGAGAATTGAATTCCCTATTAACTTGTCGGACTAGTCGGATATAATTGGCATGCCATAGGAACTAGAAGTGTACGAGATTTTTCGGCTATACTGATCAGGCACTTTATGTGTCGTATTTCAGGCACCTTGTGTGTCGTTTCAGGCACCTCGTGTGTCGTTTCAGGCACTTATGTGTCGTATACTGATCAGGTACTACGTACCGTTTTAGGCACAATGTGCCGTACTGGTGTGTTTGGTTGGATCCGTGTATCCGTCTAAGTCCGAGTTATGTTAATAGGGTTGAGTAAATGAAATGAGAAAATCGAATGGATTTGATCGAATAAACTATTGAAAGTGTGAAAAAGTGGAATTATGAAAAGAAATGTGAATTGTGAATTGAAATAGAGATATGAGATTGAAAGCTTGAACCAAAGGTTCATGAATTGATTAAAGATAATATAGATGATATATGATGCCATTTGATGAAAGACTATTGCCGAGATATGAAATTAAAGCATAATTAACACATATGACTTATATTGTTACATTTTTTATGTCTATTATTTATTATAGTATTTATAATTTGAATTATGGTAATACCACTGAGTACAAACATGCTCAACATACGATTATATTATTATAATTCAAATTATTTATTATTATTAAGTGTTAAATCCCTATCACTCCATATGGGATTCAATTCTATTATGTTTGGAAAAAGAAGTCGATGGTGAAACTTACATGAGACTATTCTTCTGTCTCTTCTGGTTTTCTCTAAGAAATCATTTGGATATTTATTATTATTTTCGTATGAGTTATGTTCTCGGATTTCTGGTATGGTATCGTATTTTGGAGTTCTTTATCTCAGTTTTCCTATCACTCTTATTTCGTAAATTATCGATCATGATTTATCCTTAAAGTATGTTCTTTGGTTTATGATGACTATGTCTATTATGATAAGACTATCCGTGTCTGTTTCGCATGTCTACGATGTTATGTGCCCAACATGTTTGATTAAGTAAATTTTATTCAAAACTGAATAAGTGTGTGTTTATGTACACTTGGTTGAATAAGTATGATTAGTAAGTTCATATGGCTAAATTTAATGTTGTGATATGAAAATTTCATGAATGATATAGTATATTATTGCATATGAATGTCATTAAACTGTGATAGTTGTAAAATGATATTTGAATAAAAGTACAAATTAAGTGGAACAACGGATTTGAGTACTTTCGTTCAGTGGCTAAGACGAATTGACGGAAAAGACCATGGTTGGACCATGGCATCAATGTGATATGTGATCTGTGTAAGACCATAGCTGGGCTATGGCATCAGAGATATGTGATTACGTGCTTCCGTATAAGACCATATCTGGGATATGGCATCAGTGTGATATGTGATTCGTGTAAGACCATGGCTGGGCTATGGCTACAGTGTGTGATATGTGACTATGTGCAAGACCATAGTTTTACTATGGCATGATGAAAACGAAGTACTCAATTCCGAAATGGTTCCCTAAATTGATTAAGAAAAGTAAGTGATAAATGGACTTAAAAGGTTGAAATTGATTAATTGTTGATATTGAGCAAAACTAAGTGAATTCATTGTTTGAAATTGTAGATGGCAGAAAATATTGATAGACTATATAAGTGTATAAATTTTCTTGAAGTGAATTATGTGAAAACGATGATGTTATGTATGAATGTCAAGTCATATGTGTGTAGTTATGAGAGTTAACTTAGAGGCTTTACGACCTCACCCCCTTACCAGAGTTGTAATTATGAGGGAATAAGTGAGATTTTGATGATATGCTCCGACACTGTATGCTACAGTCTAAAGGTTATTGGGAAGAGATGTTTGAGATTAATTCGGTTTTGATTCTGAGAAATTTTGTGGAAGTTTTTCATTAGAGTTTAAAGCAACTTTTTCTGGTAAGATTTTCGGGGACGAAAATCCCTAAAGGGGGGAGAGTTGTAACAGCCAAATTTTTCAGTGGTGTCGGAAACAGTGATTCGAGATCATTAAATCCGACGAGTAAGTTTAGAAATTTTAACAAATAATAATTATAGGCCAAGCGCGAACTTAAAAGAATTATTTTTAATTAGTGAATTTTGCGATTTTAAAAGAATTAATCAGGTAAATTTGGTTGAAAACGAGGTATCGAGACCTCGAATTTATAAACCAAGCCATAAATGTTTTTATAAATATTTATGGAGTGTTATTAAGTTAGTATTAAAGTTTCGTTAGAAAATTTTAACGTTTGGTTAGTCAATTAATTAAAAAGGACTAAATTGAAAATAGTGCAAAATTTATTAAATTGTGATTAAATAGTTTAAGTGATTAAAAAGGAGGGATTTAAAAGGCAATTGGACCCAAATTGTATGGGCTGGACGGTTGCGCAAGAAAATCAGCAAAAAAGACAAGGAGAAACAAAGGCAAAATGGGAAATTTTGCAAATTAAACATATAAAACAAGACAAATTTGAAAAATCTAGAGATATCATCATTTTTCTTCAGAAAAAATGCCATGGGAGGTCTGAAAGTTGCTGGTTTTTCATACTTTGACATATGTGAGTTCAATTCTTACCCTTTTCTTTGAGATTTTTATGTTTTTGTGACTTTTACAATTAGGTCCAAGTGTTTAATTCATTAGTTTTTGATTTTATGAACAAAATTAAAAGCTATCATTGATAAGTGTTAGCTGTTTATGATGAAATAAAATGAATTTGAAGCTTTGATTTTGTTGTTTGATGATTTTATCAAGTAATTTCAATAGAAATTGATTTTAGGACCTAATTGTGAAAAAGTTGTGAATTAAGGTTTAGTGTTAAAATTCTGATTTTCAAAGATTGTGTAATAGTTTACAATGATGGAATAAAATGTTAATTGAGAAAAATTAGCTTAATAGATGGGCTAATTGAGCAAGGACCGAATTGTATGACCTTTGAAATTTAGAGGAAAAATGGTAATAAACATCTTGAACTAAAACAATATTGGACAGCAGAAGTAGACTAACTTTGAAAAATCACCATAAATTTTAGAAATCGAATTAGAAGATGAATAAAATATGAAATTAAATCTTATTGAGTCTAGTTTTTCATAGAAGAAACGGTGTAAGCAATGGATTTGTAAATTATGAGATATAATGAATTTCGTGAGACAAGGTTAGAATGAATTCGGGTTCCCCTGTTTTGACTTTGGAAAATCACCAAAAATTGGAGACAATTAATTAGAGTCTCAAATTTATATGCTTAGAATCCTTAATGAGTCTATTTTCAATATAAATCAATGGTAACATTATCCGAGTTTTGTACTGTGATATAATTAATTTTTAGTGAAGAGAGGTCAGAACTGTTGGATAGCGAAATAGGGGAAACTTAAATGAATAAAATATACTAATTGGATAAACCAAAAATTCTTAAAATTTTATAGTGGAATTATATGTGAGTCTAGTTTTATGGAAAATTTACGGACCTTAATTTTGAGCTCTGTAGCTCGAATTATAAATAATTGAGTGACTATGACTCGTGTGAACAGATTGATGTAAGCATTAATAAGTAAATTGTGAAATCGTACTTACAAGAATGTTATATACATTAAGGATGTGGAATGGAGAGGAGGAGGAGGAAAAATATATATGAATATTCAGTTAGCATGGCTAATTTGCATGTTTTAAGCTCATAGACTAAATTGAATAAAAGTAAAACTTTAGGGGGCAATTTTGTAAAAATGTCAAAAATTACTAAATTGATGGAAATAAATTGTTTTATTATCTAAATTAATAAATTGAATGAAATTATCAATTTAAGATTGGGTGAAATTTGGGAAAATGGTAAATTACCAATATGCCCCTAAATCTTGGTATTTCTGCAATTTATTCAGGTAGGTTCGGATACCCTGAATGAGCATGTAAATATGAAAATTTAAGTATTGTATCGTATTTTATATGATATTTTGAATTGAATATATGAAAAGGATGTTACATGAAACATGAAAATGAATACCAAATAATATAAATTAATTGAAATTATTCTGAAAAGTTCGGTAATGCCTCGTATCCTATTCCGGATCTCAGGTACAGGTATGGGGTATTACACAATTTTCATACTTTTTCAATATTTACAATTTAATAATGAACATATGAAATAAAACA
Source organism: Gossypium hirsutum (assembly GCF_007990345.1). Classification (NCBI taxonomy): domain Eukaryota; kingdom Viridiplantae; phylum Streptophyta; class Magnoliopsida; order Malvales; family Malvaceae; genus Gossypium; species Gossypium hirsutum. Next base: position 108,159,439 of record NC_053424.1, on the reverse strand, counting down.
TTATATCATTACTAATTCAACGTTTATTGTTTATAATCGGGCATGTAATCAATTTATACACAAGTCATTCATATATTTTTCCTCCTCCTCCTCCTCTCCATCCACATCCTTGGTATAAATAACACACTTGTAAGTAACCTTATCCATAATTTTCACTAATTACTTATGTGAATATTCAAGCTATCCACCCGTGTCATAGTAACTAAATTATTCATATCTGGAGCTATAGAACTCAAAATTAAGATCTGCTAATTTTTCTTAAAACTAGGCTCATATATATTATTAACATAAAATTTTCAGAATTTTTGGTTTAGCCAATAAGTACAGTTTATTCTTTAAATTCACCCCTGTTCTGCTGTCTGACAGTTCTGACCCTTCTTCACTAAAAATTAACTATCTCTTCATACAGGATACAAATGATGTTCCTGTTTATTTCTCTTGAAAATAGACTCATTTAGAATTCTATACATATAAATTTATGCCCCTAATTATTTTTATTAATTTTTTTATGATTTTTCAAAGTCAGAACAGGGGAACCTAAATTCATTCTGACCTTGTCTCACAAAATTCATTATATCTCATGATTTACAAATCTATTGCTTACACTGTTTTTTCTATGAGAAACTAGACTCAATAAAATTTAATTTTATATTTTTTCATCTTCTAATTCGATTCATGGTAATTTTTCAAAGTTAGTCTACTGCTGCTGTCCAATATTGTTTTAGTGCAAGCTGTTTATTACCATTTTTCCCCTAAGCTTTTAATAAATAATAATTTCGTCCCTACTCAATTAGCCTCTCAATTGAGCAAATTTTTCTCAATTAACACTTTACTCTATCACTTTAAACTACTTTACAACTTTTGGAAGTCATAATTTTAGCACTAGATTTTAATTCCAAACATTTTCACAATTAGGTCCTAAAATCAATTTCCATCAATTTTCCCTGATAAAATTATCATATATCAAAATTAAAGCTTCTATTATATGTTTATTCATCATATGCTTCCAGCACTCATCCATAAAAACTTTAAAAATTAGCCATGAAATCAAGAACTAATGAAATAGTAAGTTGGACCCAATTGTAAAAGTCCAAAAACATAGAAATTTCAAGGAGAAAGCAAGAATTAAACTTACATGAAGCTAGAGTATGAAAACCAGCTTGAACCCTCTACCATGGCTGTTTTTCAGCTGATGAAAATGAAGAGAATTGAAGAGAATTCTAGATATTCCCATTTGGTCCCATTTTTATTTAGTTAATTTTGGTAATTTTTCAATTTTGCCTTAAATTCACCCATTTCCTGATTTTTCTCAACTATTGCCGCCCAAAATATCTCCTATGTGCTTATTTTCACTTTAGATCCTTCATCATTTGACAATTGAGCTATTTAATCATTTTAGCAACTTTTACACCTTTTTCAATTTAGTCCTTTTTATTTAATTAACCACCCAAACGTTAAAATTTTCTGACGAAATTTTAATACTACCTTATTGATACTTCATAAATTATAAATATTTATGGCTTGATTTATAAAATCGAGATCTCGATACATGTTTTCTTCAATTTCTTGACTTAATAAATCTTTATAAAACACAAATTACTAATTTAAAAATCTCTCAAAAATCATATTTGGCTCATAATTATTAAAGAAATAAATTTTCGAGCTTATTTTTCAAATTTAGGGGTCTCAAACCACTATTCCCGACATCATTGAAAGTCGGTTATTACAATATTCGGGAGTGTTAGTTAAAACACATAATCAAGAAGCCCTCTCTCGAGCCTAATAATGGGAAGCTCATGTAAGCCATGTAACGGGAAACTTATCCAGGTTGTATAACGAGAAGCTCATAAGAGCCAATAACGGGTAGCTCCGAAGAGCCATTAATTGGGAAGCTCCAGATAGCCATATGTCGGGAAGTTCAAGCGAGCTATATCGGGAAGCTCCGGAAAGCCATTAACGGAAAGCTCATAAAAAGCCTTTAATCGGGAAGTTTTGAAGAACCATATATCGAAAAGCTCATAAGAGCTACGGTGTGTCCATAACACATGCGTGATTACAACCGATCGGGATGCTCCAAAGAGCTATTAAAGGAAAGCTTGCAAGAACCATATAACAGAAAGCTCGAGAGGGCCAAATATCGGGATGCTCATGAGAACTCATAAAGGGACGCTCTTTCGAGCTATGGTGTGTGCGCAACGTATGTAGGACCACAACCAACTCGAGAACTCTGTATCCATCGAATCTCATTTATCCAAACGAGACTTATTATTTATCAAGTATTATCGGATATGTGACCGATTTTCATACATGTCAATTATACAATACAATTACATAACATTCAATTTAAATATATAAATATACATAATTTACTTACACAAACTTACCTCAACAATGTTCGTGAACTTGTATGCTACTAATCCGTTACTTTTTCTTTACCTCAATCTAGCTCCGTATTTGGTCTATCTAGATCTATACGAGTAAATTTAGCTCAATTTAATACAATTCATATTCAATTCAATTCAATTCACATCTTAGGCAAAATTACCATTTTACCCTTATACTTTTAATTAATGATGATTTCGTCTCTAGAGTCGGAAAAGTAAAATTCATGCAATTTAACCCTTATTCCAAGTCTAACCGATTTTTACATGTAACATTTTCAGCCTATGTAATTCATAAAATTCAAAATTTTTCCATAAATTTTATATTTTTACAATTTAGTCCCTAAATCACAATTTCATCAAAATTCACTTTACAAAAGTTGTTTATCTATTAATAGTCTTTCATTTTCTACCATAAATTTCATAATTCATGCATATTCATCCATGGAAAAACTTTAATACTTTGATAACTTTACAATTTAATCCCGAGATGCTAGATTAAACTATTACGATCTCGAAAATATAAAAATTACTAAAAATAGGATAAAATTACTTACCCAATTAAGCCAAGTAAGCTTGCTTGAATTCTTTTCTCTTAGCTAGGGTTTCCATGTAATATGATTTGGGAAAGATGATGAAAAAGATGATATTTTGTTATTTAATTATTTATCATCTTTTGTTATTTCCAGTTTCTAATTTAGTCATTTTCTTTTTCTAATTTTCCATTGATGGCTAATCATACTTATCTACTAACTCTTCTTAATGGTCTATTTTTCATATAAGGACCTCCAATGTTGAATTTCATAACTATTTGATACTTATAGCTACTAGAACTCAACTTTTGCATTTCATGCAATTTGGTCATTTTATCAACTAAATATGTAATCGGTAAAATTTTCTTAACAAAATTTTTATACGATGTTCTTATCATATGTTAGACCATAAAATAATTTTAAAATAATTTTTTTTACGAACTCGGATTTGTGGTCCCGAAACCACTGTTCTAGTTTCACTAAAAATGGGCTGTTACAGCTATAGCCTAGTTGTCAATGTAAGTTCGTATGAACGGTTATTGTGTAAATGTTATTTAATTAAATTTTTATTATGTTATTTATAATGTAAATAGATCGATATATAAACGAATTAATGCTATGATGAATTGACGGATATCGAGTCCTGGTTGAACCTTAGGAATTCTTAGGATACAAATGACATGTCATTAGAGATTTCATGTTTTGAGTGCTGCTCTTGAAAGTCCTACCGACAGTTGAGATCCTACATTTGTTGTGGATTCTCCACAGCTCGTATGATCAGCATCGTGTAGCTTACATTTCAACGTACAGCTTGTGTGAGCAGGCTCATTTCACAACTCGTGTGAGCAATAATATAAAGGAAAGGTTACGGTTATATGTAAAGACACACTTCGTGTGAGCTTTCCCGAGTATCTGATGTAATTCTAAATGGTTCAACAAGCAAGAAAAAGGAATGAAATGGCAAGTATTCAAATGGACTTAAGCATAAACTTATGGAAATAATTTATGAACTAAATGATGTATTTCATATGGAAATTTACTTATCTTATGGTTAATTCATTTGGTTTACATACAAGTGTGCTAACTTGTGAATTTAATGATGATGTATACACTTATGGCAAGCTTATGGTTTTGGTTGATATTATACTTATGCTTTATATTATGCAAAGGCAATGGTAAGTCATGTTTTGATTTATAAGAGCTTACTAAGCACTCATTGCTTACGTAGTTTCTTTCTTTTGTTTTATAGGTTATCAGAAGCTTATCGATTTGGAAGTTCATTAGAGATCTATCACACTATCCAGAAGTCAATTCGATAGTTTTTGTGCATTTTGGCCAAGGTTTATAATGACATGTATAGCGTGTTTTGTAATGGTATTTGAAGAATGTGTTAATGGTATTTTGGCATGTATTAGTTTTGAAAATTATCTTGGTTTGGTACCATTTGATGCCTTGTCAAATTGTGTCATTTTGGTTAGCTTACTATGCATATTTATAAGTCTTTTATGGTATGTTTGGAATGGTATGGAAATGGTCAATTATGATGTGTTTTAGGCACATAATAGAATAAAGTCTTTATGCATGGAATGAAATAATGTCTACATGTTTTGGTAAATATTGTGTTTTTATAATTGTGGTGCCTTTGAATGGCATACTAGTTAGTTGAATTAGGACCTTGAAATGGAATTTTGATGTGTGTTTGGGTGATGTTTCGGTCCCCTTAAAGTGTGCTTTAATGGGTTGAAAGGTTATGCATGAAATGATTTTGAAATGGCTTGATTTAGGTAAATTTTGAGTTCACACAGCTTGAGACACGGGCATGTGTCTCAACCGTGTGAAGTACACAGCCTAGCGATACTATCATATGTCATTTGGGGATTTCTTAGGGTGCAAGTCAGTGAGTTGCACGACTTAACACACGGCCTGGCACACGGGCGTATAGGGCAACTCAGAGAGTTACATGGCCTGGCACATGTGTGTGTGTGGCACGACCGCGTGACCCTATTCATAGTGTTACACGGGTGAGGACATAGGCTGGGACACGGCTGTGTGTCCCTAGTTCGAAAGTTACACGGCGCACATGGTCGTATGACCCTTATTTTGCAAATTTTGCATCTTTTTCCTAAACATTCCAAATTGTTTCAATTTGGTCCTGAATTGCTTCTAAGTTATTTTTAGGGCTTCGAGGGCTCGATTTAGGGATAGTATGCATGTGTATGGATGGTTTATGGATGGTAACACTCATAACCCTAATCCAGTGATGGATACAAGTTAGGAGTGTTACATTAGCCATTATTTGAAGCTGTACCGCTTCAATATAACAAGAAAAGCATTTTTAATGGGGTATTCTATGCCCACTTTCAATACCTAGACATTTGATGATGAGCTTGAATGGCCAAGTGTTTTGTGCGGGAGTTGTTGACACTCTAAACTACCCTCGGTAAAGAGGTCAATGTTGGTCATATGGGGCGAATGTTCATAAGCCCTAAATCACGAAATTGGATTTGTAACAATTTCTGAACTATCATCATTAGAACCTCAAGGTTCTGGCTCAGTTGGAACCTGCTTTAGTTCAGAAAAAAGTACTACTTCCAAACTATCCGGACCGGACTGTCGAATTAGATCGAGGTGCGACTTTGATCTGTCAACAACATTTGTTGTTCTTTTTTCCTCGGCTGCATCTTTATTGTCATCTTCATCCATGCCATTTAATGTACCCTCGTTGGACCCGGTCGTAAGAAGTAAGTCATTAGTTCTTCTATACCCCATGTGCTACGTAAAATCTGCACTGGATTACCAGCCGGTGTAAGTTGATGCCCCATAAGTGGTCCTACCACAAGACATCGAACTAGCGAAATTGAAATCAGACGCACTAACTGAATGTCGTGCCAGAGTGTCGAGGTTCGCTACGCTTATACCTTAATTGATAATAGCCGCCAAAGTTAAAATCAATGCCCGAAACTGAAAAATATCTATCCATTGATACTTCAGGGACATCATAATAGGAGCTTTGTAACAAACCAGTGAACTCATCGCACAATCGTATAGTAAGACTTTCTGCTTCTACTTCTGTTTCGGTTCTCGTATTAGTCGCAATAATGGTCGAAGATGGACTAGCTCCATCAGCTTCGACAAACTCGACATATAACTCTATTATAGCATTTCTGATTTAGTGGTGCAATGATATGGTCGCCTCTAGCTTGAGTTCGCCTTTCATATCGAACAGTTCATACTTAAAAGGGTCAATCGATGCTAGATATCTACATTGCAAGCTTAAAACTCTTCCCCGGATCAAACCCCCAACTGAACAAGCTTTCTTACCATTTTCACTAATGGTCTTTCAAAAAGTGACCTTATCCTAGGAATCCTGGGTAAGGTTTGAAGCATTTTTTTTAGATATTTGATGAAAACACCTCTCTTACGACATATTTTCAAACACGGGGAATTTTTCCTTTGTAATCTTACCCCTCCTCGTGCCTATAAAAGTGAGGCTCCCCCTTCATACTCCATCATCTCTCCCATCTCTATTCGTCCATTTTACAATATTTCTCTCGTTTGGTTTTCTTCCCTGCTTCAATGTTAAAAAATTTTGTAACTAATAAAATTTTTAGTTTGAGGTATTCTTAAGTCGTTGGTGATGCAATGTTGTTTTAAGATACACACATTTCATATATTCTGTCGAGATGAGACCATTACCTCAGAAACCTATCCTGTGGAAAGAGTGATTTTGCTTTATACGATTACAAGTGGAAGTCTACATGGAGGTTTCAATCAATAATTGTTATGAGGTCATGGATCGAAGTATAATGGAGGAGCCAATTGATGATTGTTATGCGGGCATAAGCTCAAACTTTTCGGATGCACGGAGATGTTACCTTATAAATAAATACAGAAGTTTGAGGGCATAATCATAGGGAAAAACTATTAGGCTTCTTGCTATAATTTGTGTAATTTTTTCTCCGTTTCCACGCAGTCAATATCTTTAATCTTCTTTTTTTATCCAAAGGTTGGCACTGTTGTGGACGTAGGAGGACTCCGAGTGAGCAGCGGTTGTTGATAATAGTTGTCATTATTAAATAACCAATTACTAACCACGACTGCTTCTGTGCCGACTCAAGTTTGACATCTACTGTGTCAAAACATCCGCTCTCCGCCTGAGAGCCCTCTTGTGTTCACCTCGGTATCAACTTTTGTATAAGAATGAAAGGTTAAAGATACCGACTGCCTGGAAATAGAGAAAAAAATTACGTTGATTACACTTATATATGGCTTCAACTTTATGACCATGGCTTCAATCTTATATATGGTATATCTAAGGCTTCATTTGCGGGTACCCAAAAAGCTTAAACTCGTAACCACATAGCGACCGTCTACTGGCCCTCAATTATAATTGTCACCCTGAAACCTGACTTCTATAGGATAAGTTTATGAGGTAATGGTCCTATCTCAACATGACATATGAAATGTATGTATTCTGAGACATGTTATCGCATCTCTAACCCCTCAAATCTACTTATAAACTTTTACGGTTTCACTCTTAAAACATTAAACACTAAATCCTAATTCATAAAAAAAAACTTAACCCTAAATCTAAAAGAAATTTAAAAAATGGCTAATAAGAGTGTGTGTGAAAGCTCGTCCAGTTGGGTGCGCTTTTGATACAATTGACAGGAAAGTATGCCCAACCAACAGGGTGCGCTTTCACACTCTCTTTCCAAAATCAGTTTATTTCCCTTAATTTAAAAAAAAAGCCCTAAAAGGCCGTTTAAAACTTAAAATCATCATATACCTCTAATTCAGCTTCATTCTCGTCCTATTTATTTTATCCCATTCTTTTTAATTATTTAAGGTTTGGGTTTTTAAAATATCATCGAAGATAAAATCAATTAAATTATTGATTTTTTACTAGACCGGTTCAATTAAATAATTTTTTTAATTAAATAAATTGTTAAAAATTATAAAATAAAAAATATATTAAAAATAAAAAAATCGATTCAATCGTCATTCAATCCAGTCAATTGTTATCTTGATCGATTTTCAACTTAATTTTGAAATTAAACTATATAATTTTTAAAATATTAAAATTTTTTATTAGTTTAATTATTAATCTAGACATTAAATATGGTTTCAAATATTATTGTGTAAATTTAAAACATTAATAAATTATTGATATGTTTTTACTTACATATGGATAATTTGGATATGTGGAATTAAAAAGAGTAATGTGTCAACAAAATATAAGATATTTTTTAACATGATTAATCCAAATTATCTATATAAAATGTACACATACCATTACAAAATTGATCCATATATTTCATGTTATATTCAAAACAAGGTTTAATCAAGGATGATAGTGGAAGTGTGAATTTGAGGTCAAACCTAGAGTTAACCAAAGTTTTAAAAAGTCAAAACCGCATTAATTACACTTTTTAAACTTGTTTAATTTCCTAATCCAATGGCTTAGAGATGCGAAATCACGTTATTTTTTCTGTAAACATCCGCTTTCTTACCACCCCCCGACAATTTTACTTAACCGCCGTTTCTTCCCTAATCAACATTTCGGACTCACACCCTCCCCATCCACGCAAGCAAGTTTCGCGCCATGCAAAACAAGAAATTTAGCCACGTCATCTGCAAATTCCAACATGGCAAGCTCATCATTGATTATTATTATTAAATACATATATATTTCAAATTTAAGAATAAAAGCTACAACTTTTGACTCTAAATTCACAAATTTAATTTCATTTATTATCTACATTAATTCTAACTATTAAATATGAATCAATCAAATTATTTGAATATACTAAATAAATAAAATCTTTATAAAGTAAAGTAGATATTTAAATCTAAAATAAAATAAATCTAATTATTTGAATTCAAATTTCAAAATAAATTAAATTCCAATAATAAATATTTGAATAGGGTTAACTATTTAGTTCATCGCTTAAATTTTAAAACACTTTTTTTTTGGTGATTAAAATAAAATTCTTGCAATTTTATCACTCAATTTTTAAGACGCTTTCATTTTAGTTACCTAATCATTAAATCTCTAAGATAGTTAACTGATAGAAACTAAAATAATGTTTTAAAATTGTTAAATTGTATTTATTCACCCCCTTGATAGCACCAATCAATTTGTTACTATAGTATTAAAATTAATTAAATTAGTCTCCTTTTAAAATTTTATTTTATATTTTCAAATTAAAACCAACTCAAATAAATTATCTTTAATAATTATACATGAAACCTATTTTTTATTATATAATATCGAGTCTTTCATACTAAGTTAAAAGCAAAGAAAAGTTCTTATAATTAATTTAATTAATTAATTTTATATTCTATTCCAAACAAAACCCAAATTTTTTCATCTTTCTTTATCCGAACGAAGAACAAATAATTAATTTAATTAATTGTAATTATTTTTCTTTACTTTTAACTTAGCTTGAAGATTCAAAATTATATAATCAAAAAAAATTTAATTTTTTCAGACAATTATTAAATATGAGTTATCAAGTTAATTTCATTCAGAATAATATGGAAACATAAAATAAATTTTTAAAATTTAAAAGGAGATTAATTTAATTAATTTCAATATTACAGTAACAAATTAATTAACATTATTAAGGGATAATTTTTTTTCAACAATTTATTTATTTTATTTTATGTTTTTAAATTAAAATTTCAATATTGAAAAAAATTAGAATTTTCAAAATTATTTTAATTCGTACCATTGTTTCACTTTAATACTTGATTTTTTTATCCTAATCAATACTTATAAAAACGACCTAAAGATTGAGTAACTAAAATGAAAGTGAGAACATGACTGGCGTGTATAGTTAACCGCCGCTAGAGATTGAACGGTTGGGTGACTAAAATGGAAGCACATTAAAAGTTGAGTGATGAAATTGTAAAAAATTCATTTTAGGTGACTAAAATGAAAATTCTCTAAAAATTAAGTGACCAACTATATAATTTATCTAAATTAATATTTTTTTATTATAAAATACCTAACATTACTTATAGCCTGTCTCAACCTTTAAATAAATGATAATCAAATCATCGCATACTCATAATAATAATTTAAATATCTATACTTTCAATCACCTAAATCAAAAAATTAATCGATCAAAATAATTAGATTTAAAAAATTTAACGTTACCATATCATAAAGATTAAAGAGGAAACACCGAAACAGAGATGGCCCAAAGGAAAAGGTCCGTGTCGGATGGTAAGACCAGAACATAACGGAAAAGACAAGTACCGTCAAACGCCGTCTCTTTTGCTTTCGCCACAAAAAGACATCATCAGTACCACAAAACCCATGACAGTACTAAGCATGTAGACGCACAGTAACACAATTTTAGCCAGAGGAGCAGAATTTATTCGCATTATTATCAAATGCGTCCTTAGGGATTTGTTTCTCTTAACCATTGAATTTTGTGATTAAAAAGATCATGGGAAGTGTATCTTCAGATGATGGCTTTGATGAGCAGAGCGAGCGGTGCGGGAGTTATAGTTTGAGTGCAGATGTGAGTGAATCGGAGAGTTGTAGTAGCTTCTCATATCGGCGGTTCGATGGAGAAGGTTGCTCCAGTTCCATGACCTCATCGTCTCCAAGGTTACCGGCTGCTGGAAGGTTCGGTTTTCAGGTGCCGTTGATGTTGCCGGTGATTGGAGGGAAGGATGTGGTGATATGGGATGATGAGAAGCCTGAGAAACGGGACACCAATTTGTCTGGTATTTCATTTTTCTTTTGTTTATTTTGGAAATTTTCTTCAACATTTTGGTTAGTTATAGGCTTACGCGAGATATAGATTTATGCTTGGTCAGTTTATGAGCGAAATGATTTTGCTTGCTTCTATTTGTAGCCTTTTTTTAGTATTTTTTTAATTATATCCTGTTCTTCTGTTAGTGTAAAATCGATCTCGGTTTCGGAATTTTTTGGAAAATTTAGCTTTCAACAGAGGAAGATTAATCTGCTTGATTTATAATTATTTATCGTTTTTTTTCCTTTTCATTTCAACTCGATTATTGATAATTTTTGAATGTTACGCAGAAATTGAGATGATGAAGGAGAGATTTGCTAAGCTTCTTTTAGGAGAAGACATGTCTGGAGGTGGGCATGGAGTGTGTAGTGCACTTGCCATTTCGAATGCCATCACCAATCTCTCTGGTTGGTGTGATTTTGCTTATAGTTTCGTTTACTTTTATTTAGGTATTGTTTAAATTAAATTTTCTTTTAAGCTAAGTGGTATTCTTGTTTGTTATGGCAGCGACCGTCTTTGGTCAGCTGTGGAGGTTAGAGCCATTAGCACCGCAGAAGAAGGCAATGTGGAGGAGAGAAATGGACTGGCTCTTGTGTGTGAGTGATTCGATTGTTGACCTTGTGCCATCTATACAACAATTCCCTGGTGGACGCACATACGAAGTCATGGTCACAAGGCCACGCTTAGATTTGTATGTAAACCTTCCCGCCCTTAAGAAGCTTGATGCAATGTTGATTACCATACTTGATGGGTTTTGTGAGACAGAGTTTTGGTATGTTGATCGGGGGATAGTCGTGGATGATGGTGGTGATTGTGAAGCTTGTGAAGAGAAGTGGTGGTTGCCTTGTCCAAAAGTGCCACCAAACGGCTTGTCAGAGGATGCAAGGAAGAAGTTGCAACAATGCAGGGATTGCACGAACCAAGTACTTAAGGCAGCCATGGCAATTAATAGCAATGTGCTTGCAGAGATGGAGATACCTACTGCTTACTTGGAGAACTTACCAAAGGTATTCGACTGTGTTTATTTCTGAATAAACCGTATTAGCTATCATGCATTGGTTCTCTACATTGGGTAATAATTCTTGAATATTAATGGCTGGTATTCAGCATTGATCTATCAGCTTTCAGATTGATAGTTTCCTATGGAGCATCTCTATCAAGAGACCTGCTAGTAAAGGAAGGTGCTCAAATTAGGATTGGAAAGTTAAAAAATAGCTTTGGAAGGGAACAAACATGCGTGCTCACATTTCTCCCATTGAACGTCAAAATAACTGTTGCATGGACGGCTCTTTGGGACAGCTATTGTGACATAACTGTTTTTTAGCATAAGTTTTCTTACACTTGATTTGAATGTTAACAAATTTTCTTTGCCATCAGAATGGAAAGGCTTGTCTAGGAGATATCATCTACCGCTACATAACAGCTGATCAATTCTCGCCAGAATGTCTACTTGATTGCCTTGATCTATCAACCGAACATCACACTCTGGAAGTAACTAACAGGATTGAGGCAGCAGTGCATGTTTGCAAGCTCAAAGATCAAAGGAAACGCATTAATGACATCAAAGTTAAGCGCTCCTCGTGGGGTGGAAAGGTTAAAGGTCTTGTTTCCATTAGTGAAAAGAATAATTTTCTGGCCCAAAGAGCTGAGACCCTCTTACATTGCTTGAGGCGTCGTTTTCCTGGTCTTCCACAGACATCATTGGATATGAGCAAAATTCAATATAATAAGGTATTCCTCATAATTCTTTATGGGGAAAGAAAGTATAAAGAATCATTCTATCATGCGTTTGTCAAACCATGTCTCCTTATAAATGTGATTTTGGAAGCTCATTGGTTAATTAGTGAGGATAGAAATATAATTTTGTGTAACTACCATCATTCATCTTGGACCACAGCTTTTTAAAGGGGTGATGGAGCTTATAATGAGTGAATTTACAATTAGCCTTAAAGTCATCTAGTAGTTGGCATATGATGTAGCAGTGGGTCTCACATTGTTTATACATTCATGGCTTGCATCCTTCTTCTTGTTATACTAAGCAACCCCCACCCCCATTATTGTGTTTTAATTGCAGGATGTTGGGCAATCAATTCTTGAAAGCTACTCAAGGGTGATGGAGAGTTTGGCCTTCAACATTATGGCAAGAATAGATGATGTCCTTTATGTTAACGATGTTATCAAGCGCTGTGCTGAGGCAGAAACAGTTTCCCTTTTCGACAGGAGAGGATTGGGTGGTCTTCCAATCCAAAAACGAATGTCCCCAAGCCCCTTCTCAATTCAGCACACTCCTTATGCCTCTCCTTTTGCAACGCCAACCTTCTGTTCTTCAACCCCGCTCACTGGAAGCCCTGGAAGGGCACCTTCCTCTTTGAAGAGAAACATTCTTAAGGAGGAATCCAATTGGAAATTCGGAAAACCATGTGCAGTTGAATTTGAGAGGGTGTGTTCATATACACGGAGCCTCAGTGCGAGAAGAGTTTCTGAAAATGCTCATGAGAGAGATTGAAGCCGAAGATTCATGACCCTGCGTGAGGTAAGTTCTATGAATAGTAGAAAAAATTGCATAGTTTCATTGGTTGCTGACAGATTAAAGAGGATTCGCTGGATGTAATCATGTACATTTCTTACCATTAGGAGTACGAGTCTCAAAGTTTTGATTTCCTTTTGGTCTATTTTAACTTCAAATCGTGTTAGCCAAGGAAAAAAAAAGATTATGCTTAAATCGAATTGTTAATTTTTTTGGTGGTCCATTTTGGGTCGCACTTTCATCTCCACATAGCCAGTTTTATGGATTAACAAAGTGCGGAAACATTCTACATGTGTTAGGAAACTAACGTTTAAGCATGGGTCAATCACTATAGTTCTTCCTTCTGGGTCAATCACTATAGTTCTTCCCATTAGATGAGATAATATCCTCAGGTCACCCACATTTTCAAGCACGATCTTTTTGTTTTCTCCGAACATCATAAAAGTCGAACCCTCTACAAAGTACCCAAATAAGGCGAGCATTATATTCTCATTACAATCGGTACTTGAGTGCAAGAAGACTACTTTCATCCTGTAGTCTCGGTATTGAGGATCCAAAAGATGAACAATATATAATTCATATTAAACCATATATTGATGACACAATTCAATGACTTGAAAGTTGGCTAAATCCAATACCTTTGGGAAGTTTTCCGGAAGAGGTTCCTGCTGATAATCTGAAAAAGGATTCAACAGTTGTGTTTTGACACCGCGAGCTCTATCTCGGATTTTGACCAACCAGCAGGCAGGGGGTTGTGTTTAGTTAGGGTGAGACAATTTAACAAGGTAAAAGGTGGTTCTGGCAATATGGCTCAGATACTCTTCAAATCTACCATGTTTTCGTGAAGGGAGGTATATGGGAGAAGGGTAACGTTTGGCTATGAGAACTAGAAGCTCCGGTGGGAGTTAGGGCTCACAGGTTTTGCGTTGCACTCGCATCTACTATAATAAGGGGCAACAGCTGCCTGACTCCCTGCCATATTTTGTTTTTATATAAACATATGATCAAATTAAATAACAGACAATAAAAACTTGCTTTTTTGTTTTGTTTTTTTTTTATTCTGGCTTTGATGATGAAGTTGATGACCTTAGCGTAAAGTAGATACAAAAAGAAAGACATTCCTAGGAAAAAAAATTTGAACATCTTCAATGCACATAGAGGCCGAAGAATTCTTTTGACTTTGGTCAAATGCTATGCATTTTCACAATGAAGGGCTTACAATTGTCAACCAAGACAACGATTCTTCAATTTCTTGAGAACCAAAAAAAGAAGATCGTTGCACAGAATATGTATACAATAAAAAGTTGCCCCGAAAGAAAATGACAGTATATCCAGGCTTCTGCTCAAAGGAACTTGAACAGTGCCCACATGTTGGGCTTCCAGGGGTCTCTCGTAACAAAAAATTGTGCAGGAACTTGGTGATGGAGACGAAGTTTCTAGAGCTGGAATGTTTTGTTGTATATAATACTTAACATAAAATAACATAATATATGTCTCTCTATTTCTATCAGAGATATTAAATAATTTGTTTATTTATTTACTGCTCCTTTTAATTTACTTAAATTCAACACAATTTGAGCATTTATACATTACATATAACTCGAAAGGGGAGCCTTTTAACTTAATTCTTGGGGAAGTTAAGTTGTCTTGGTAATTCCCTGTTATTGAAAAACCATAAGATTGAAGCCTAAAAAACATGAGTTTGGAATGTGGTTATCAATTAATACTAGCACTTCCTTTGGTTTTATTTGTTCAAAGCAGAAGTTGTTTGAACCAATATTTGGTTTAACTGGCTACAGATTTTGCTGGTATAGTCGTTTAGTAAAAAAAAAAATGCAAAAATGAGATATTATTGATGTAAAGCTTGAATTGTGTTTCACAATGTGGTTTAAGGATTTGATACATCTCATTTTAGTCTTATAGATAATTCACAGTTTTGGCATTGAGACTTATTGTAATATTTTTATATAGAAAAATTATGATATTTTATTTGCCGTATGAAGAAGATACTTATTTTTATGTAAGACTCCATTTGTTTCACTGAAAATAATTTCCGGAAAATTATTTTTGGAAAATGATTTACTTTTCTAGAAAAGTTAATATTTTCTGGTGTTTGGATGAATCTGTATAAAATATTTTCTGTTGTTTGGTAGATTTCTTAAAAATATTTCATAAAAGTTATTTTCAATTAAACAAACATACATTTGAGATTTTCTTATTTTTTCATTGCTTAATTGAATTTTTTTATCTATAATTTTATATTTTACATTGTTTTTGCATATATTAAAAATATTATGTTAAATTCAGATTCATTACAACGTCATTTTCTAATTACAGGACTACTAAATGAGTATTTTTATTTAAAAATGTGACATCAACAAAACTGACAAAAAAATTAACGATGTCAACAATTGGACTTGATTTTCAAATTTGAAAAGTAAAGAGACTAAATTCTTGAAAATAAAAGTACAAAGACTAAATTACAAATCTGTGAAGTGTACATAGACTTATGACATATTTTAACCTTTATACTACTAATCATTTATTATTAATATATTTATAATTGTAATAAATATTTATTATTAAAGTATTAATATTGAATATTTTCAATAATATGTGAATAATATTATTTAATTTTAAAATTTATTATTAAAATAAAATTGAAATATTAAATAATTTTATTAAAAAAATAAATTATATTTATTATATTAATAATTTATTATATGACTAAATATAAATAATTAAATATGTATGTTTAATAATATTAAAAAATATAATATTTTAAATATTTAAAAAATAAAAATAATATCAATGTAATAATATTAAACTTGATTTAAGTTAATTTTTATACAAAAATAAAATTATCTATAGATGAGCTCTTTTCCGGAAAATGACTTACGCTTTTCAAAAGGTAAGTCATTTTATAGGAAAAAGGGTTTATTTTACCTTAGCCTGTAAGTCATTTTTCATTGACCAAATTATTTTCTATGAAACAAAAACAGGAAAATGCAGAAAACATTTTCCGTAAAATCTTTTAGATGTAAACAAACAAACCCTAAGTATAAATTAACCAAAAAAGAAAGACTCAATCGATTAAGATAGTCGATTTCGTGAAGAAAAGTCCTAATCTTCGATGACTTCTTTGGTTAATAAGAAAATAATTTTTCACTTTATCCTGCATGGGGAGTACGTTCACAAGAATGAAACTTAAAGGAATTGACGGGGGTCGTACAAGTGGTGGAGCATGTGGTTTAATTTGATGCAAAGTGAAGAACCTTATCAGGACTTGACATGCCATGAATCCTCTTGAAAAAGAGGGGTGCCTTCGGGAATGTGGACACAGGGGGTGCAAAGCTGTCATCAGCTTGTGTCGTAAGGTGTTGGATTAAGTCCCGCAACAAGCACAACCCTTGTGTTTAGTTGCCACCGTTGAGTTTGGAACCCTGAGTAGATTGCCGGTGATAAGTCGGAGGAGGGTGAGGATGACATCAAGTCATCATTGTTAGAATTTGTAAAATAAATCTGAAATAAAACTTAATAAACCAGGATCTATCATGTCAAATCATCAAGAATAAATCAAGAACAAAACTAGATGCGGAAGCGTACCTGAATCTATGAATTCCTTGAAGTTTTACTAGCACACAAGAAATTTAGAGAATATCTGCTCTCTTTCCTAATGATGGGATATATTAGAAAAGATATATTGTGTACATTTTGGGGACCATAACTCTAATATTTATAACCTTGACATATTAGTTAATCAAATTCTAATTAGCCCATCATTAATTAGAATTTGAGTAGAACTCAATTACTAGAGTATCTACACATATTTGACACATACTTTATTTAATAATTAAAATCCAATAAAATTTTAACCAAATTAGATCACTTTTGATTTGGGCTAACTTATCATGATAGTAAAAAATAACATGTAATTACCCTTATTATATATATGATGTCTGTATTTTCCAAAAATCATGCCCCTTATGCCATGGGCGACACACGTGTTACAATGAACGAGACAAAGGGTCGCGATCCCGCGAGGGTGAACTAACTCCAAAAACCCATCCTCAATTTCTGCAATGATTTATTTACTTTTGATAATGGTAAAATATAAAAGATCAGCCACTTGGTTATAAAAAGATTATATCCCACTTATCTCTTTATCATAATCTTGATCTATTAACCAAGCTTGTTATCCTATTCATAGCTAGTTGGTGGGATTATGATTTATTAAAGGAGTGTGCATATATGTTTGAAATGAATTGAAGGTGAGTTTATATTAAATGTATTTAGGTAAGTTCTCGCAAATACAGATTAAATTTAAACTACATTAACACTATTTTTGTATTTTTTCTCTTGTTTTATCTTTATGTGTGCTAAATCATATGCTGACTCATGTACTACACCACATACTACATCTTACCACTAGACTTTGTATTTTTTCTTGGCATCATTTCATTATCAACTTTATAGTGATTGAATTAACTATTTTTGTTTATCTTTTAAAATATAAAGTTTTTTTTACCTATATAATTTTTAAAAAAAATTAATAAATATCCGAAATAGTATTCCACCAACATTAATTACTGAAGTGGTATGCTGAAGGTGGTGGAGAGGTGACACCACCACCTTTTTTCAACACACGCTAGTATTCCATTAAAAAAAAAGAAAAATTGATTTTTTTATTGAAGAAGTTTAACTGGTAGGCAACATCAAACACAATCCACTAACCTGAATACAACCCGAAACTTGAATACAGAAATGGAACCCAAGAAAGCTAGTGAAGCCTTCTTGACAGGTGGCACCATCACTGGTTAAGGCTACCTGACAAGCGACATCGATGTTAACCCTTGGAAGGCTGTTACTGCTGCTGGGTGATGGGACGAGACCCTTAACGGTCTCGTGAAATTGGGTTGTCGGGGACCTTATAACAATGGTCCCCTAATGTGAAAAAAGAAAAAAAAAAGAAAATAGGGGAAGAGTTTGAGAAGAGAACGAGAAGGTAAAAAAGAAAGAAAAAGAGACTAGTAGAATAGAAAAGAGAAGGAGAAGGGAAAAAAAAAGAGAATAGTAGAGAAGATAGAAGAGAAAGGAAGGAGAAAAGGAAAAAAAATTTTGGGGTCTGTTTAGTTTTGGGTTTAGTTTAGAGTTTGAACAAAAAAATAGATTTATGGGTTTTATTTAGGGTTTGAAAAAAAGAGGGATTAAAGGGTTTTCTTTAGGATTATAATGAAAAAAGGGTTTAAAAAAATTAAAAGAGGATTTTATTTGGGGTTTAAACAGAAAAGATCAAAAGAGGTATTTTGTTTAGTGTTTTTTTTTATTTATAGGTTATAAATGTTATTTTTTGTTGTTTTTATTTATTCAGATTCATATTATTTTTGTAAGAAAGGAAGGTTGTTTGAAAGAAAATATGTAGGTATGTTTCTGTTTTATTTTTTTTATTCGTATTTTTTATGGCTTTTATTATATTCAAATAACAATATTAGTCCCATTAGGTTTATTATGTTGAGATAGTTTTATTGTTCTAACATAAATTTTTTTGTTTTTTCTATGTAGGTAAAAAATGGGACCATTGAGTTGGAATTTATGAGATATTTTTTTTTTGGTATTTATTTACTTAAGTAGTATAAATAAGTTTATTATATACTAAAATAGTATGGCAAAAAATGTGATGTGCACCAAACTGTTTAGTATTTTTGTTAATATATTATTAGTGTATTATATTTATTGTATTATTAATGTGTTTTGATAATTATTGAAAATGGACCTCCGTAGAAATTAATTATTGAAATGTATTATTTTTAAAAAATTACTAGGGTGTCCCGTTTCTGTATTTTAATATTGCTTCTACAATTATTAGGATAAAAAGACCCAAATAAAAATTATTTACCTACCAAAATGTGTTTTTTTGTAACAAGCTAATTGAACTTAATTTTTTTTAAATTACAGATATCTAAATTGGTTCTTTGATTAACATGATAATCACATATAAAAAACGGTTAATGTGATGGTAATAAAATTGTTATTTGTCACTCACGGGTACCTTATAAAAAGTTTCATGTCATTTACGAAATTAAATTAGGTTATACTAACTATTTCGGTAATTTAATATTTTTAGGGCTCGTACCACTCATTGAGGGGTCATGTGAACGATGTAAGTTATCTGTTGGATGAACGTCTCATGCCATACTTGGAATCAGTCAGATTTGGATCAGCAGCATTAATCTGGACGTTTGATTTATTGTACGACTTAATATCCACTTTGGTTAAACGGTGGCGCCCGGAGACCTACACATTTCATTTGTCATGTGGGAAGTGCACCATCACACTAGAGGATGTTGCACTGCAACTCGAGCTCCCTATCAACGGGAGTGCAATTACGGGTGTAACTATGATCTTTAAGTCAACCACCCTTTATTATAACTTACTGGGAGTCTCGCACGGTGATATTGAGTCAAAACTTACGGGTTTGAGGCTTTCATGTTTGAAGGCCAATTTCGAGCATTTATCGAGTACTGCCACTGAGCGAAAGGTGATGTGTGCTGCTCGAGCGTACATTATGCACATTATAGGGGGTGTACTTAGGCTGGATATGAACAACAACAAGGTCCACTTGATGTATTTGCCCTTGTTAACTGATTTGCATAATATCTATTCGTAAAGTTGGGGTTCAGCAGTACTAGCTATGTTGTATTATGAGCTTTGCTGGACGACAAAACCTTGTACTGTGAACATAGGAAATTGCCTCATATTGCTGTAATCTTGGGCGCTTTACCAGATGTCTTTCTTGACATCAGTTAGTCATCAAGCATATGTATTTCTACTTGTAAATAAGTGATAAAATTTAAGTATTATAACAATTATTTGATATTTTTTGTGCAAATTTATTCTAACAAGTTTTTTTCTTTTGTAAATAGAGTACCAATTTGGGTATTGAGAGGTTATACACGATTCTAATAAACCATCAGATGATGGAGACATACGTCGAGGAGGGGGTAAGTTATTCGGAACATACAATTATTTTATTTATCTTATTTGACACGTGTTAAGATAACCATGTTATTAATTGTGTAGTTCATTTGGATGCCCTATTCCTTCCCAGACATTGCGACTGTTATTCCGGCGTCTGATCACATCCACTCACACCTGTAGTGCATTAACTCACCCATTATCAATTTCCAAATAGTGGAGTGATATCACGGGGATCGAGTAATGCGATAGTTTGGGTGCATGTAACACCCCGAAAATTTCTACAGTGATATATTATCCTTAATACAGTAAAATAAGGAAATAAAGTGACAAGAAGAGGAAAATTGAGTTATGTCACTAGGAAGTATATTATGACATATTGATTCTGGAAAGGACTAAATTGTAAAAGTGAGAAAAGTTTTGTGGCCCAAGAATAAATACTTAAAATTTGAGGGATTAAAGTGTAAATATGAAAAAGTCGAAAGACTAATAGTGCAAATATTTTAAGGGTGGAATGATTTAGAAACCAAGGAAAATTGATGAATAAGGACCAAATTGAATAGGTAAAGAATTATGAGGGACTAAATTGCAATTTTACCAAATTAAGTGATGAATCAAGAATGGAATTTTAAAAGATCACAAAGGGCAAAAATGGTCAATTGGAAGAGAGAGAAATCTAGAAAGTAATGATGATGTTGGTGATATTTTATAGTTATTTATTTAATATTTTAATAAGATATTTATTATTATTTTATTATTTTATTTAGTATATATATGTGTGTATG
Organism: Gossypium hirsutum; assembly: GCF_007990345.1. Lineage (NCBI taxonomy): Eukaryota > Viridiplantae > Streptophyta > Magnoliopsida > Malvales > Malvaceae > Gossypium > Gossypium hirsutum. Next base: position 108,138,466 of record NC_053424.1, on the reverse strand, counting down.
GAAAGGAAAAAAAAGGAGGGAACAACACCATCATTTTCATGCATCCCACGTTAGAAAGAAAAGAGAAGAGTAAACTTTCATTTCTTTACAATTTAGTCATTCCACCAAAAATTCACCCATCAAAAGAATTTTCATAGCTACCAAGAGAGAAAAATGTTAAGGAGACTCAGGGGAGTTGGAATATCAAGTTGGATTTAAGAAATAGAAGCTGAAGGAGAGAGAAAAATCAAGTTAAAGATTAAAATCAATGGGGCAAGGTAAGAATTTTAATATTTCAATATATTTTAAGTAGAGTTTCTCATGTAAGGTAATATCAAAAGCATGAAAATGATGTTAAGGTAGAGTTTTCTTATATAAGGATCCATGTTCTTGATATATTAGTGAAGGGAAATGAGAGAAAATAATGGGAAATATGGTAGAGAATGGAAATAAGAGTGTTATAAACTTGGTAATCAATATGTTGCACTAAAGTAGTTTTGGACAGTAGCAATAGGCTAACTTTTAAAAATCACCAAAAATGGTAGAAATTGAATTAGAAGCTGAGTGAGATATGAAATTAAAGCTTATTGAGTCTATTTTCATATAAAAGAAATATATAAAATAAAGGAATTATATATTTTGAAATATTTATATTTTTGTGAGACTGGTTCAGAATGATTTTGAGATCCCCTGTTCTGACTTGGAAAAATCATTAAAAATTATACAAAAATAATTTTGGGACATACTTTATATGGTTAGATTCCTTAATGATTATATTTTTATAAGAAACAAATTTTAACATCATTTGAATTCTGTTTAAAGAGAATTAAACTTTAGTGAAGAGTGGTCAGAACTGTCAAATAGTAAAACAGGGGAGATTTTAATGAATAAACTATACTAATTGGCTAAACCAAAAATTCTGAAAATTTTATGGTAATAATACATGTGAGTATAGTTTCAGGTAAAATTAATGGATCTTAATTTGGAGTTCTGTAGCTCAAGATATAAATAATTTAGTGACTATGACTCAAATGGACAGCTTTGAATATACATATAAGTAAATAGTGAAATTATAGATAATGCTACTTATAAGCATATTATATAAATTAAGGATGTGGAATGGAGAGGAGGAGGAGGGAAATATGTATGAATATTCAGCTAGCATAGCTAATTTTATGAATATTCAGCTAGTATAGCTAATTTTCATGTTTTAGGCTCAGGGACTAAATTGAATAAAAGTAAAACTTTACGGGCAAATTTGTAAAAAGTTAGAAATAACCAATTTGCATGAAGTGGATTATTTTATTATTTAAAATTTAAAAATTGAATAAAATTATTAATTTAGTTCTAGATCGAGGAAAAAAACATGTTTTAATGATTAAATTGAAAAGTGTTGAAATTATGAAAAATTCTGATATTTTATAGAATACATGGGTTGTTATCAATTTGTATGAGAATAACGGCAGGAAATAAGGATTAAATTGCAAGAATTTTATTTTTAACTGCATAAAATATCGATATAATGAATTACCTGATTTATGTTTATGAAGAAATGGCAAGAGAATGATATTTATCATGATATGTCAAAATGTTATTATCTTTGATACGTTGATACAAGGAAATTAAGTATATTGAGACGAGTAATAAATTCAAGTAAAACATGTTGAGAAAAATAAACAATATGATTGATTTTCATTGGTTCCAAATATAAACGTTAGATGAAATAAAATATCTAATAAATAAATTAGTAACTCCGGTAATGCTCCGTAACTCTATTTCGGTGACGGATTCAGGTTAGGGGCGTTATAGTGCATACAATACATCTTGGAATTGCCAGTAGAATGAGGGAAGATCTACAGAATTAACAAGATGGGGAATCAAGGATTGAACTAGATGGTAGCGTATCAACAATATGTTGCAGTGTCGAACTACTAGATGGGGCAGAGACCTCATATGGATCTTTTTTCCAGTTTGGAGCTCTTATTAGAGTATATACAGTGGTACTTCAAAATAGAGAAATTGTATTTATTTGGTGGAATCAATGGTAGTCACCCCTCACATGCAACAGCTTGGGCAACCCTCTCATTCCCTTCTATATTCCCCTCCTACACCTAAACACTAGTCAGAGCCCTCGTCCGAACCCGAGTCGAAGTCTAAGTTAAGGGGTAGTTCTTATCATCTAAAATTGGGGGTTGATAACTATTTCAAGGGTTAATTAGGCTACAGATATCATTTGGAGTTTCTCAGACCTAGTTCTGATTATTCGGATTCGAGATCATCAATGATGTTTGATATCTTCAGCCCATTACCATCATAATACTCCACTCTTCCCAAGCAAATGTTAAAGGCATACGATTTTTCTACTATGTTCATTTTACTATGGATTTTGGTTACTTGCAGACGACCTTTCAGATTCTTATGCAACCCTTTGTCCGGGACAAGCGCAAAAGTCGTCGGAGGCACCTCTCGTGTAGACAAATTACGCAGGATAGGGAACTCGTTTTCCCAAACATGTAACGTGCGTTCGAGAGTGTACACCTCATTAATAAACTATTCAGTATTCATCGAGGCACGAGCACAGGGATAATAAAGTGTTTGGAATTTCCTGTATTCATATCGTCTTTTTCGAAGATCAACTCCGTAAGACCTAGGTGGGATACCATGTTGACGATCGATGAACTCTATAACTCGAAACGTTTTAAACTATCGTAAATATATTTTTAAATTCATCAACCTTGCCTTCCGACGGTTCACATCCATTTCATTCCTGACATCTTTAACAAACACGTGTCTCGCCTTCATTTGGTTGACTTGTTTTAGCCCTATTATTGGCATCAAGGTAGGTAGCCTGTAGAATGTAACTGATAATGAAATCGGAAGATGTCGTGTTTTCCTCAACACGGAGTTAACCGCCTTTGCCAGGTTGGCGGTCATATAATTATATCAAAACTCACCATCGAAACTTTGAGCTCATTACCATAGCTCCATAGTACCCAACCACTATCAGAAAGGAGTGTTCATTTCACCTTTCATGTCACCCTAAAGTCTAGTCATCCTTTTCCAGAGAAGGTGTGGCTCTAACTTATACACTGTGTATGTATTAAGAAAAGATAAGTTACAGTCTCGAATTAATTTGTCCTAGTATTAATAACATTAAAACATATATTGAAACCATATTTTACCCATTTTCACAACTTTCAGCCAGACTGCATTCTTGTACTCTCAGTGGAAGTTAGCAACGATATGCCAAATGCAGTAAATGGATTTCCATGTAACATCAGAATGCCTAATGACAACAATTATTCTCTTCCCTCTATCAAATATGATGCAAATATTATCATCTCTAAAAACATACATCCGCAGGTTCGTGAGAAAGAATTCTCATGATTCTATGTTCTCCTTGTCCACAATGGCAAACACTATCGAGAGCATGTTCTTGTTCTTATATTTAGCAACCACAATAAGTAGGATATATATATTTTTCGTATAGCCGGGCCTCATGTACTTTCACAAGCAGCTTGTAGTAGGGAAATGCCCGCCGCATGGATCAAACGTCTATAACATCCGGTGAAAAATTCTTCTTCCCGGTTGTAATTGGTCATCCAAACCACAGTAAGGTTGTATCTCTAACTCAATGACAATCACCAACACATACTCTCATATAATGGTTATCCACCCTTGTAGATCATTGTAAAATGCATCTCAATCTTCATACAACTGCTTTATTTTCATTTGTTTAACTACTCATACTTTCTAGTATGATACTCGATATTGGAATTGTGTTTGCATTTTGACAATCAGTATCAAAATAGAAATTACCGACATGTCCTTCACCATTGGCATGATATAGGTGCGGATAGTTTTGGAATCAAGTTTTTGGTGATCTTGTGTCATACTTGTTGAAATACATGTATGAGGCCCAATAAATTTTTATATTTTCCACATTTGTGACTTCTAGATAAATACAGCTCGTACCCACCAATTGCAGCCTTTTTCAATCTTCAACATTCCCCAATATACAATGTCAGTTTAAGCACGACGACTTTGTAGTCCACCAACACATTCATGCTATACCGCTTAATGAAAAATACGCACTCTTCCTTGATTTCAAAATTTTGACCCACGAATAACTCCTTAAATTTAGAATCTATGGCCAGTTGGTGAGCAGGTAATATATCAAGGTACTCCAAGAACTCTGCTGCATGCACCGTATTGGGGTCTATGAACAAAATGTGTGCCCCAAGATCATTGTGTATCACAATGTGTCGAATTGGGTTCCCGACTGAAGACGCATTAACATTTCCATCGTCATTCATGTCTTTCTCGTCGATATCATCTGGGACCTCGTCCAAATCGGGGCCACTATGATTTGCAACCTCATGATCAAAAGGATCACTATTATTATATCCATAATCACCATTCGCTTCAGTTTAAAAAACCACCAAATGTATTTGTAAACGAGGCCCGGGTTCTAGTTCTCAGACGCAGGTGTAGCATCAAGATCAATCTCGATCATGCATACAATTAATTGATTATCAACGTACACAATCGGAACCACCATACACGAATCTTGAACTCCATGTTCTTCACCTAATGGAATGGGATATTCAACTGGCTCCACATCAGCTAGCTCAGCAAATAACTGAATCGGTACATTTTGGTACCTCCAATTTGCACAATAAAGAGTGACCACTGTCTCCATGTCTTCATCGTCTACAAGTTCTATCTCGGTGAATTTGATGGGATCTATTGAAATTGGAAATTTGTAGAAAAGTTTAAAAATTCTTCTCCTACAACCTCTAATAATTTTTGCACTAATCTTTTCCTTCATATCATCAATCAAGACATTTCTATTAAATCTCATTGCTATTTGTTAACAACATTCAAATATACATCCAACTATTGTTGTCAAAATTACTTCATCAAAATAAGCGCATACAAAAAAATAATAATTATTCATCTTCAATAAAAAAGAAATAAAAGTTCTCAATACAATTTCAAGCAAAAAACTTACTGTAAAAAAAAAAGTGAATTTCATATATACTAACCTTGTGAAATATTCTCTGTTTGTTTACTCTTCTTTTACATAATTTTTTTTTGATATTCTTGAATCTTCAATTTTTTTTTGCACAAAACACCAGTTAAATATTGGTATGGCTTGACTGGTGCCGTATCTAAGAAGGGTTTCAGGCTACTGGCATCTGACATAGGCACTACTGGTTCCGCCTATGACATGGGCACCATAAAACCGTATATGACCTACACTCATATTTAACCCGTATAAAAGACCCATTTTGGTGCCGCCAATCAACAAGCCCTCACCTAATATAATTTTTTTTATTTAACGGTGATTGACATGTGTCAGAAAATGTAACAACCATAACCCGTATCCGTCGTCAAAATAGGGTTTCAGAACAAAATCGAGTAACCGTAATCTAAATAATTCATTCTCAAACATTTCAAAAATCATAATATAATTAATCACTAATAAGCATAGATCATTTATTAAAGTTTTGGAGGGCTTAAAAATACTTTAAATTTTAACTATTATAATATATATAAAATAAATTTACATATAAGTTATATATAACTCACTAATGTCGTCCCACTTAAAGAAACAAAATTGTAATTGCTTCTTTAGTCCTTTTAATTATTTTTAAATCATAAATTAACTTCTACCTTAAACGCGATTTAGTCCTTATACCTAATTACTTTTAATTCAAGTAAATTTGCTTAACTAAAATCTAATTAACTACACAACTAGCTTCGTAAATATTTATAATAAAAATTAAATATTTACGAGTCTGATTTACGGGAACGAAGTCCCGGAATGCACTTTCTGACACCCCAGACTATCGAGTGGTTACAAATCTCCCCCTTAAAAAAATTTTGTCCCCAAAATTTACCTGAAAAGAGGTGGGGGTACTGAGATCTCATCGTCTCTTCTGGTTCCCAAGTCACTTCCTCGACACTATGACTACGCCATAGTACTTTCACTAACGAAACTCGCTTATTATGCAACTCTTTCACCTCATGCGCCAAAATCTCAACTGGTTCTTCTTCGTATGACAAATCGAGTTGAATCTCAATGTCTTTCATCGAAATAATGTGAGACAGATCCGTTCGATATCTTCTAAACATTGAAATGTGAAAAATGTAATACATTTTTTGTAATTCCAAAGGCAAAGATAAACGATACGTAACTGGTCCCACTTTTTCTGTGATCTCATACAGTCCGATAAAACGAGGACTCAGCTTCTCTTTTCGACTAAATCTCAAAATTTTTTTCCAATGTGAAACTTTAAGAAATACTTTATCGCCAACAGAATATTCAATATCTCGACATTTCAAATCTGCATATGATTTCTATCTATCAGAAGCTATCTTCAATCTATTTCAAATTTTCTTAGAATGTCATCCGTTTCTTGAATTAATTCTGACCCGAACATTCTTCTTTCACCTAATTCTATCCAGCAAATAGGTGTTTGACACCTTCGACCATATAAAGCTTCATACGGAGCCATTTGAATACTCGATTGAAAGCTATTATTGTATAAGAATTCAGTCAAAGGTAAGTAACGCTCCCATCCCGATTCAAAATCAATAACACAAGTACGAAACATGTCTTCTAAAATCTGAATAATAAGCTTATATTGTCCGTCAATTTTCAAGTGACAAGCTGTGCTAAAATTAAGTCGCATACCAAGACATTCGTACAACTGTTTCCAAAATCTCGAAGTGAACTGTGGATCTCGATCAGAGATTATTAACATAGGGACACCATGTAACCTTACAATTTCTTGAATATAAACTTAAGCAAGCGTTTAAAGTGACCAATCAGTCCTGACCGCAATGAAATGAGCCGATTTCACATGTCGATCAACAATTATCCACACAACATTTTTCTTACTTACTGATAGGGGTAACCCCATTACAAAATCCATTGTGATACGGTCCCATTTACATTCAAGAATAGAAATAGGCTGAAGTAATCCTGTGGGAACCTGATGTTCTGCTTTAACTCGCTGACAAGTTAAAAATTTAGCCACATACTTGACCACGTTTCTTTTCATTCTTGGCCACCAATAAGATTCTCGTAGATCGCGATATATTTTCATTCCTCTAGGATGCAAAGCAAAAGGACTATTATGAGCTTCATGAAGTATCAAATTTTTTAATTATGAAACATCCGGAACACATATTCGATTATGAAATCTTAAACAACCACAATCATCAATGATGAAATTTTCTAATATGTCATTCTGAACCATTTCTCTTTTCTTCGCTAACTTGTCATTATTTAACTGCAGTAACTTGATCTAATCAAACATCAACGATTTGATCTTTAGTTCAGCTAACAAACTTCCATCGTCATTGATACTAAGCTGAGAAAACATTACTTGCAAATCAATCGCTGTTTTTCTACTCAACGCATCAATTACAACATTAGCTTTACCAAGATAGTAATCAATAACGTAATCAAAATCTTTTAGAAGCTTGACCCAACGATGTTGTCTTAGATTCAACTCCTTTTGTGATAGGAGATATTTGAGACTCTTATGATCAGTATAGATATGGCACTCTTTGCCATACAGGTAGTGTCTCCAGATTTTAGCAAACACCACAACAGCTAGCTCTAAATCATGCGTCGGATAATTATGTTCATGCATCTTAAGCTAACAAGAAGAATAAGCGATCGCTTTTTGGTCTTGCATCAAAACACAACCAAGACTACTCAAATAAACATCACTATAGACTATAAAATCCTTTTTCGATTCTAGTAGAGTTAAAACTGGTGCTTCAGTTAACATCTGCTTGAATTTCTCAAAACTTTCTTGACACTGGTCGTCCCAAACGAATTGAACATTTTTATGCAACAACTTTGTCATCAGCAAATCTATCTTCGAAAATTCATTTTCAAATCGTCAATAATAACTAGCTAGTCCAAGAAAACTATGAACCTTTGACACATTCCTTAGTGTTTTCTACTGAACAATTGCCTATCGATCTTTTTCCAATCAACTCTAATTCCATTTACCGAGATAACATGACCCAAAAGTACAGCCTGTGATAATCAAAATTCACATTTACTAAGCTTTCCATATAACTGTTTCTCTCGTAACACTTGTAAAACAATTCTGAGGTATTACTCATGCTCGAATATTTCGAATAGATCAAAATGTCGTCAATAAAAACTACTACAAATTGATCCAAATACAGTTGAAAAATACAGTTTATGAGATCCATGAATGCTGCTAGAGCGTTGGTCAACCCAAAAGGCATTACTAAGAATTTATAATGGCCATAACGCGTATGGAATGTTGTCTTCGGTATGTCACTATCTTTTACTTTCAACTGATAGTAACCTGATCTCAAATCGATCTTTAAAAAGACAGATACTCTTTTTAGTTGATCAAATAAGTCATCAATACAAGGTAGAGGGTATCGATTCTTAATCATCAACTTATTCAATTGCAGCTGCATTGAGCCATCTTTCTTTTTTTACGAAAAGCACTGTAGCTCCCCAAGGCGATATACTAAGGCGTATAAAGTCGCGATCTAGCAAATCTTGCAATTGCATTTTTAATTCCTTCAACTCTATGGGTGTCATATGATAGGGGGACATTGACACCGGAGCTGTACCAAGAAACACTTCAATTGTGAACTCAACCTTCAGATCTGGTGGTAATCTCGGTAATTCCTCAGTAAACACATCAAGAAATTCACAAACAATTCAAATTTTACTGCACTAACTATCATTAAAATTTGAATTGATAACATAGGCTAGAAAAGTTTCACAGCCTTGATTGAGAAGTTTATTAGCTCGAATTATTGAAATTATACGAGTTAAACTACTCGTTTTAACACCATTTACCTCAATTAACTCACCGCCTTCACTCTAAACAACAAATTTCTTTTTACGGTAATCCAGAATCACCCCGTACTTCGTAAGCCAATCCATGCCCAAAATCATATCAAAATCGCCAAAAACATTATCAACAAATCAACAGGGTGGGTTATATTCTGTATCACTAATGGGCATCTCCTATACACCAGATCCATTAACACAGATTGTCTCAACGGACTAGACACCATTATTGATACACTAGACGTCTCAAATTTTAAACTTCCCGACTTAACTAATTCAGTATTAACATACAAATACGAAGATCCCGAATCTATCAAAGCATAAACAGTTCTGAATGTAATAAAAAGATACCTGTCACAACATTATTAGCATCGCCATCCTCACGTGTTTGCACAACACAAGCTTGGGTTGGCGCTATGGCTTCTAACTAATGTGTAACCGCATCATTCCCCTTTCTAGTACCACCTCTCAGAAAATAAACCACCTTGACTCGACCTGCGACCTCTAGGAACAGGAACAGATCTTTGAAAAGTAACAGGTGTAGCATTCTCATTATTCAGACACTCTCTAGAAAAATGTTCTGTGAATCCACTGCAAAAACAACCTCGATTTAACTTCCCGCATTCACCATGATGCTTTTTTCTCACAATGCACACAAACTGGAATATCAATATCTCTTATTGGACCTCGCATACTACTCGTAGACACAATTAATTGTCGATCACAATTTCTATCAGCTCTATCTGACTTAAAATTTGACCTCTAACTACCACGAAATTCTTTTGATCTCTTCCGTTATGGATTTGAACTCGCAGTTCCAGGATGCTTTCCAATAGTACGAGTAGTCTCAATCTTTTTATCAAATCCCAGAACTTGTTTTACCATTCTCGTATGTTCAATTAAATCCACAAACTCAATAATTATGTGTGATACTTACTGTGCTCATAACTCATCGCGTAAACCACGTAGAAATTACTTGCAACTATCAATTTCAGTTGGCACAAACTCAACGATGTACCTACTAAGTCGCGAAAATTCTCGTTCATAATCAATCACAGGCATTTCACCTTGTTTCAGCATAAAAAACTCTTGTTTTCTACCTTCGATATACAATTCGCCCACATATTTCTTTTGGAATTCCTTTTGGAAGAATTTCCAATTAGCCTGATCTGCAAATACATGGTGTGTTACTAATTGCCATTAGGTATAAGCATCTCTTTGCAGTTGAAAAACTACACTTATTACACTTTTACGCGGGTTGCATTCAAGTTGTTGCAAGATGCACTTAATGGACTCAATCCAAACTTTAGTTGCAAAATGATCAACTCATTTCAATCCTAAAAATTCAGTCGTACCGTATCTACGTAACTCTTTAATCAGAGCTCAACGAACAGGAGGTGCAGATGGCATAGTGGATGTAGTTCCCGCAACACGCTGAAGAGCATCAGCAATAGCTTAAAGTAATTGTGAGTCACTTCCTCCATCAGTATTACTTCATTCAACGTTAGGTTGTTGAGTACTAGCTAGATTAACACTCGGTGTTACCGATTCGATTCCATCGAACTCATTGGAGACATCATCTCTGATATACATCTCTTGATCACATCGTTTATTAAAATTATCTGACATTTTCAACTATAAAACAAAACAAATATATCAGCATCCAAATTCTAACTCAATTTGACTCAATTATGGCATGTACCTCTAGACTCAATTCTGAGTTTCATTTAGTCCGAGAATTGACTAAACTTACAAACACTGATACCACTAAATGTAACACCCCTAACCTGTATCCTTCACTAGAATTGGGTTTCAGAGCATTATCGAGTAACCATAATCTAAATCATTCATTCTCAAACATTTCAAAAATCATAATATAATTAATCATTAACAACCATAGAGTCCCTTATTAAAGCCTTGAAGGGCTTAAAAACAAAATAAATTTACATATAAGTTATATATTTAACTCAATAATGTCGTCCCACTTAAAGAAACAAAAGTGTAATTACTTTTTTAGTCCATTTAATTATTTTTAAATCATAAATTAACTTCTACCTTAAACGCGATTTAGTCCTTATACCTAATTACTTTTAATTCGAGTAAATTCGCTTGACCAGAGCCTAATTAACTACACAACTTGCTTCGTAAATATTTATAATAAATATTTACGAGTCTGATTTACGGGAACGAAGTCCTGGAATGCACTTTTCGACACCCCTAACTATCGGGTCATTACAGAAAATTGGGCTGGCGTCACTTCTTTGACACCCTCCACCATCCTTACCATACCATTCTCATAATTAATTCAGGTGATATAACATTTTAGATATTTATTATTTATTTTATTTTATATATGTAAAAAATTTGAAATACAATTACAAGGTATAATACTACAATTCATTGTATATACGAAGCCATTGATTATACTAACGCAAGGGGAGAGTTTAGAAAAACCTTACGAGGGAATCCCTTTCTTTTGGCACAAGTTGAGAACTTCAATCTTTTGAAAAAAAAGTTTTTCTTGGGAGTTGTGACCTACAACATTTGTGTATAAGAACAAAAACATGGTTAAAAAATATGTATGTGTATATATGAATTTCAGGTGGTGAAATTTTTCTGATTATCACCATGACACTTCTTTTAGATAGTTAATGCTCTATAATCTTGGAGTTAGGAATACTAAGCATAAGCCCAAAGCCACCCGCATCCTCTGTCTAACAAGCCAATTTTTTTTTCTATTTTTGAATATTTCAAGTCTACATAAACAAAATCGTAAAATAAATTTGAAATAAAGCTTAATAAACTAAGATTTGTCATGTTAAATGATCAAGAATAAATAAAGAACAAAATTAGATGCAGAAGCATACTTAAATTCATTGATTTATTGAAATCTACGAATCTTGCGATTTTGATATTTCAAATTAGCACACAAGTAATCTAGAGAATGTGTCTCTTTTTTAAAGATGAGAAATTAGAAAGTTACCTTATGTGTAATTTGGGGACCACAATCCTAATATATAACTTTTGCACATTAACCTTAACTTCTAATCAGTCCATCATCAATTAGAAATTAGTTATTAAAGTTTCTACACATATTTGACCTATACTTTATTAATAACTAAAGCCCAATAAAACTTAACCAAATTATATCACTTTTAATTTGGGTCAACATTTTATGATAGCAAATAATAACAGGTAATTACTCTTATTATATATGTGATGTTTATATTTTCCAACAATCTCTCACTTGGACCACATATATATACTAATTATTTTATAATTGCATGTCATTATATAATCTTATGAGCTCAAAACTTTACTATCATACCCAAAAGGTATTCCGTACAGTCTCATCCATTAATTATGTTAACATAGAATCAAGACAACTTTCATTACATATATCGTAACTAAATTCATCCCTGATCACATATATTAACACAACCAAATGACATAGACCAAATATGGATGTGTAGCATCGAAATTACATGCAATATGATCTAAACATGTCTATTTCCAATTGATCCTCATTAGCCTTAGTTAGATCAAATTTTACTAAAATTAGAGTGTGAATAAACTAAATAAACTTTATTTCTGTAGAAAATAAACTTAATATCCGTAAACTAAAATAACTAAAAAAGTGTTTATAACATAAAAGCATTTAAAAGTACAAACTCCTACTAAAACCGATATCCTCAAATGACATTATATCTATATGATCAGTGTGCTCGTGAAAAACCTTAGGTGTAGTACCTTTGTAAGTAGGTCCACAAGCATGAAGTTTGTCCTAATATGTTTTATAAATACCTAATCACTCTGATTTTTTACTTTAACAATTAGGAACTTAAAGTTTATGTGCTTTGACTTTGATGTGCTTCTGTTGTTATTATAATAAATGATTACAAATTATTGTCACAATTTATACCATGTGACAAAATCTTGCATCAATATTCCATCAAAATCGAAGTTCGTATACATGATAATCTCTAACTTATCAGATCTCCGATATGTGAGTATGTAATCTTTTGTTCATTGAAGATACCTTATAACCTGTTACTATTCAATGGTCCATACTAGGGTTGTTTAAATATCTTCCTAACACCACAATAATGTACGCAATGCTCGAACGCATACATACTTGAGCATACATTAGACTCCTCGCTCTTGAGACGTAGGGAATCTTATACATTTCCTTAATCTCAAAATCATTCTTGGGGTAATGGTTGAGACTTAACTTATTATTGACAAGCAATATGTCATTAGCATATAAAACCAAATATAGAACCTTACTCCCACTGAACTTATGGTATATACAATTACTGACCAAATTCATCTCTAAACCGAATGAGATAATCATTGGGTAAAATTTGTAATACTATTGACGAGAAGTTTACTTAAGCCGATAGATGGAGTTTTTTAATTTACAAATCATTAATTTTCCATCATCAGACACAAAGTTTTCTAATTTCACCATAAAAATGTATGATTAATGTTGCCATTAAGAAATCATTAACTTAACATTCATCTAGTGTAGCTTAAGGTCAAAATATTCCAGTAAAGCCATTATAACCCTTTCTCTAGTGAACATTCTTAATGATGTTTGTTCTTAAGATTGTTGAGTTTGTTCTTCTGGAACAATTATCTCATCTTGAATAGGGAGTTGTTCAACATTGTCTTGTTGAGGTTCTGAATTCACTTCTTGATCAATGATAGGTATGAGAACTCGAACATAGTTAAAAGTGATAGTAAGAACTGAATAAGAATCCAGTTCCTCCTTAAAAGAAATGTCTCTAACCTTATTTCTCCCTCCAAACTCAACATCCTCAAAAAATGTTGTAGTTCCTGTCTAAAAAAATCCCTAATTGTGGGATCATAAAATTTATAGCCCCTAGATCGCTCAGAATAACCAATAAAGTAGTTGCTTACTGTTTTTAAGTTCAATTTCTTTTCATGTGGCCTATAAGACCTTGCTTCAAGTGGACATCCACAAATATGAAAGTGCTTTAGACTAGGATTTCAACCTGTCCAAAGTTCATAAGGTGTTTTTGCATCAGCTTTAATGGCTATTCTATTTAGAATGTAAGCCGGTGTCTTTAAAGGAACTGACCAAATGAGCACTTTCAAACTTATCGTGTTTCAATCTTTTTTCCTCTTGCACAGTTCATTTATCCTTTTTTACAATTGTAACTAATTTTAAATTGGTTAAACTATATAGGAAGTATGCCAAAACCATAAGAAAAAACAATTCATTAGAAAATTCGATCTTAAGCACCTTAAGTTTTGAAACAACATGGAACATCTCTATAATATACTCCCTCACATTTCTTTGAACCTTATACTTCATAGACACCAAAGAAGTCAGAAGCAATGTCATCTCAACCTTATCATTTTTAGCAAAACATTTTCTTAATTTCGTCTAGGAAACCCTTGGTCTAAGTAATCTCTTCAGATTCTGTGCCCCTAAAGGCTTTTGGAATATTGTGCTTTATGATCATTAGACTCATGCGATTTGAACAATCGCACCTCTCAAAATCCCTTTTAACATCAGAGATGCTTTCCACAGTGAAGGGTGTAGGTTGTTCTTCCCTTAGTGCAAGGTCTATATCTATACAACTAAGAACTATAAGTAAGTGCATTTTCCATTCTTTAAAATTAGTCCTATTAAACATGGGTATAGAATTTATATTAGCAGATATTGTGGCAGTAGAAGATGAACTAACTAAATATAGAACAAAAATAAATAAACACAAGCTCACATCAATATTCATTAGTAAAAAAAATATTCAAGATAATGACTAATCCTATATCAAGATACCAAACACAACATTAATATGAAGTTTTTGGACAATTATATAAATAGTAAGCGATACTATTGTTGTAGCAATCAAATATTGACAATAAATTATGTCAAACAATAAATTAATCTTTGGACTAACATATTGCTCACATAATGTACCTTGTAATTGTCAAACATTTATCACCACAAATGTCGTTGAAATTCTACCAAATATTAAATTACCTTTGGGTCGATTAATAAACGCATGAATCACAAAAATATATAATCATTTTAATATTTTAAATAAACAAATCTAAGCAAGAGAGGTCATTTTGGTGGCATTTTGTTTCAATTAATCTATTTAAAATATTAGACATCCTTAATTAAATCCCAAAACCAAAACCTGAATTTATTTGTTTCAAAATATTTCATATTTACACCAAAATAATTTGAATAAAAGTAAACCCCATCTCAAGATATTAGACACTCCATTAATATTTAATCTTTGGACAAAATATTAACTTGTGAGTGATATCTTGGTGTAGTAATCAAACACTGACAATACGAACATGTCAAGCAATAAATCGTCCAACAATAATCTTCCTTTGGGACGATTTATTGCTCACATGTAAAATTAAATAATTGTCATATGTTTATTATCACAGTTGCACACGTAAATTTGTTAAATATTAACCTTCCTTTGGGCCAATCAATATTAATGTAACTTAAGTTACATGCACACAATCTTTTATATTTTAAAACAAAATAATTTCAATAATAGAGGTCACTTTAGCAACTTATTTCAATTAAGTTATTTTAAAAAATATATATAAATATACCAATATTCAAATTTAAAATTTTCATAACAATAACCCGAAATAAGGTTGTCTCATTGCTGGATGAGAAACTGAATACCTTAATTTTTGATGAATTACAAGCAACCGTTAAAATTTTATAATAAAATGCAAAATCAAATCTTATAATTCTAAACTTAATACTCATAATTATCATGAGTTTGCATCAAAATTTAAAACCATTAAGTTAAATATTTTAAAATCAACCTCATAATAATTCACATATCCCACAATTCATACGGTAGATAAATACTCATCATAATTTAATTAAGTATTCAAATTCATAATATGCTAAAACCAAATACTCAGAGCAAAATAACCTAAATCTCATCATATAATTAAACTAAATTTATCCAATACGATAATATATAGCCATTAAACAAAAAATGTCATTCTTACATAATTACTCTAATAATAGAAGGCAATTAAGAGATTAAAATATATATGCAATAAACATTCTCAAATCTCCATTTGCGATTATAAAAAAGTTTTTTCTTTAAAAAAATGCATGCGATTTTACAGAAATAAATAGTCGACTTATTTACGAATTTTGAAATTAAATGCCCTTACAATTTTCATCAATCTTAAACTTTAATCCTCTTTGAATTGAATCTATACTTATATATCCTTAAAAAACTGAAATTATGAAAATCAAAAGATTAAGCATGATTAATCCCCCAATATATATACCAACATTCACATAAATCCACTAACCATACATTACTAAAAACATATTCAAACAATGATTGATTTAATATTTAATTCAAGGAATCAACACTCACACGAGTAGGGTGGGCAAAATTCAATTTGATTCGAAAAAATCGAAAAAAAATTTAAATTTCGAGTTAAACGAATCAAATTATTCGAGTTATTCGAGCTAACTCGAATTTTTTTTGAATTTCGAGTTTGAATTGAGTTGAGTTTTCGAATTCGAATAACTCGAATAATTCGAATATCAAACTATAATATTTTACATTTTTACCCCAAACTCCCAACCTTTTTATTTTTCCCTCAAAACTTTTACTCCTCCTTATTTTTCCCCCAAAACTTTTACTCCCCTCTTATCCCAACCCCCCATCTATCCAAAAATTCATTTCCCACCAAAATTTTACTCTCTCATTTACTTTTCCTCAAAATTTTACTCCCCAAAACCCTTAAAACTTTTTATTTTCCCTCTAAATTTTTATTCCCTCCCACTTTCCCCCCAAAACTTTTACTTCCTTCCCATCCCACCCCCCATCCACCCCAAACTCATCCCCCCTATTTTTTTAAATATTTTTCCTCCAAAATTTTACTCTCCCTATTTACTTTCCCTCAAACTTTTACTCTTCAAAACTTTTTATTTCCCCCCTAAACTTTTACTTCTCACTCTTTACTCCCAAATAAAAAATCAAAATTATCCAAAAAAAATCCCTAAACATAAATAGTAATAATTTTATTTATATCTACTATTTATATTATTAAATTAAATTTCACATTTTATATTATTTATATTATTGAATTGTTTAGTCATATTGAATATTTATATTAAAATTGAATTATTAATGATGCCATAAAATATTCGTGTTAAAATTTTATATTCGTATCAATTTCACATTTTATCTTTAAAATAACTTTTATTAAAAAATCACTTTTTTACATTTAATATATTTTTTAATTCCTAAATGTATAGTGACAAGAATATGAAGATAATTGAAACAACTAAGCAAGCAAAGAAGCTAACCCATATATAAAATATTAATAAATAAATTATGAGGTGGTGAAAGGTAATAAAAAATTTGATTACGGTGGACAAATTCTATTATGATGGGTGACAGTTGTAAAAAGGACCCAAAATTATTTTTTAAAATTTAACTTGAATAAATATATTTGATTCGATTCGATTCGAATTCCATCTCATTAGACTCGATTCGAGAAAATTTTAAATTAAATTAGGATGATAAAATATGATTCGTCAACTCGATTAACTCAAATTTTTTTCATTCGATTCGATTCGATTCGATCAAACGCTCACCTCTACACACAAGGATGCCCAAGTTTTATATTAACCGTTTTCCGTTTTCCTAAAAACCAAACATTCATATCATGAAATAAACAAAAATTAATTGATAAAAAGAACATGTTTGAAGCTTAGAGGTGTGCATAGGCTAGACTACGTAGCCCGGCCCATCCCAAAGGCTCGCCTGAAAAATGGAAGGGTTCGGGTAAAAATATAGGCCCGAAATATGGGGTTTAAGTAAAAAAATGAGTTTTTTGCCTAGGCCCGGCCCGAATTATATACTAAATATATATATTTTTTATTTTTAATCATATTTACATTTTATTTTCAATTTTAATATAATCACTTTTTATTATATTTTCAATTTGTGTATTATTTTAAAAATTATTTTAGTCTCATTTTTTTATTTATTTCTTGTTTTAATATTTGTTTTTATGTTTTTAAATGTATTTGATTTATTGTATTTAAATTTTTTTATTTAATGAAATAAGCTAAAAAAATTAAATATGGGCCTGGCCGAGCTAGGCTCGAGCTTAATAATTTTATTTTGGGCCGGGCTTGAATAACTTTTTAGACTCGGGCCTAAAAAATAGATCTAAAATTATGTCTAGGTCCGACCCGAACCTAGCTTGGCCTAGCCATGCACACCTCTATAATTAGAACCAAAGCATTAATCAAACTCATGTCATTAAAAATAGAATTCGCATATTAACCCTACCTTATGATTATTTTAAAATATAATAATAAATAACAAGTTAATTTCTGTGATTTCCCAAACACAATAAATATGCATAACAAAAGTTTAAATATTTTTAATCGAAGAACTTAATCGCGCAAATATCTATCAAATATCAAGAAACACAATCTTTATTAACACGAACTCCAAATTAATATTTTAAACCCATAAAATTTTAAGAATGAATAAATCCATATATAATAAAAAATAACTCATTCTCAATTATTCGACATGACGAGGCTCAAATGCCACTTGTTAGGATCGTAAAATAAATCTGAAATAAAACTTAATAAACCATGATCTATCATTTTAAAATATCAAGAACAAAACTAGATGTGGAAGCATACCTAAATTAATCAATTTCTTGAAATCTACAATATTTGCGGTTTTGATATTTTAAATTAGCACATAAGTAATATAAAGAATGTGTCTCTTTCTTTTCTAGAGATGAGATATTAGAAAAGTTACCCTATGTGTAAGTTAAGACCAAAATCTTAATATATAACTTTTGCACATTAACATTTATATCTACTCAGCACATCATCAATTAGCAATTAATTACTAGAATATCTACATATATTTGATCCATACCGTCCAATAAAACTTAACCAAATTAGATCACTTTTACTTTAAACTAATCTTTTATGATATTAAATAATATGTAATTACTCTTATTATATATGTGATGTCTATATTTTCTACGCTCATATCAATAAACATGAAAAAGATTAAGAAAAGACATAATTGGTAACTGTTAATTGAGAGTAGTTTTTTTATTTCTTGTGTGCAATTTTGACATTAACCGAGTGTAGCATTCAAAAGAAGTTGAGGAACTTGAGAGTACATACAGAAAAATAACATGAATACATAAATTATCATGTCTACTAGAGATACTTCAGTTAGAAAAAACAAAATTTGAAGCTGCACTTTGAGCTTGGAGATAGATGCTCTGTGCCGACTTCTTTACTTGCAGAAGAAGTTACTATTTTCAAGGTATTTGCTGTTGGAGAGATGGCTAAATCGGGTTCAAGATACGTGCACTCACTTTTTGATGTAGCAGAAGTTATGGAATGAGCGGAGTTGCTTATAACTTCAGTGGAAGAAGTTACCCATTCTGGAGGTGGCCAAAACAAGTTACGGTAGGCAGGGCAATTCTCTAAGCGACTGGCTGTACCTGTTTCTAAATCAAACACAAGCATATATTTATACCAAATTCCATACTCATGATTACCAAATCCTGGATAGTCGGAGAGATTTTCCGGATAGAAGATGAGGTTTCCTCTACCCCAACCAAATTCCGAAGCTGGCGCGGATATTGCTTCATGAAAACCCATAAACAAGATCCGATCCCTCAAACTCAAACTATCCATCTCATCCCACTTGTGCTCTTCTTCATTCATCCTCAAAACTCTAACACGAACCACATTCCCCGCTTCCCAAAACATTTCTAGGAACAACAAATTATCAACGGACTTAACCAAGAACTTTCTGCATCTGGAAGCGCGACCACTCTACATGTGGTAGGAACCTAACGTTTAAAGATTGGTCAATGGCTATAGTTCTTCCGTTTCCGTCGATGGCATAGAATTTCCCATTGAATGAAATAATATCCCCAAGGCAACCCACATTTTCAAGCACAATCCATTCTTTTCTCCCGATCTCAGAACGGCCGAGATCCCGAACATGGAAAACATTATAAAATCATCACTATCGATAGTACTTGACCGCAAGAAGACAACTTTCAGTCGGTAGGTTGCGTAATGGGCCTCTATAGGATGATCAATACTAACATCATAATGACCAACGTGCTCATGACCCAATTCAAGGACCTGAAAGTTGGTTAAATCCAATACCTTCGGAAAGTTTCTCGGAGGACGTTCCAGCCAAGGAGGATTCAACAGTTGCATTTCGACACGGTGATGGTCAGTTGCATCTCTGATTTTGGCCAACTAGCAAGTTGGGGCTTCTGTTTGGTTAGCGCGAGACGATCTAATAAGGTAAAGGGTGTTTACGGAAATATAGCTCAGAGACCATTCACCTCTACCACGCCTTGGTAAAGGGAGATTTGTGGGTAATAAAGGGTTAAGTTTTGGTGGGAGTGGAACAGAGGAACGCCATGAAGAGCAGACGGATCGGAATCTGAGAATATCAATCGGGCTTCAAGGCATTTGGCTATTAGAACTACAAGTTCCGGCAGGAGTCGAGACCAATCTGCCATTTGGGGTTTACAAGTTTTTGCTCCACTCAAATCTGCTAGGGTTACTTACAGCTGCCTGCCATCTTTTGTTTTTATATAAATATATTCAGAATAGAATAAGGTAAAAATAAATTTAAAATTATGCTATGTTCGTTTTTTATTCTGTCTTTTGAGGATGAACTTCATCACTTTACCTTACTGTTAAGTAATTACAAAAAAAAATTGAAAACCCTAAAACTCATTTTCCAGAAAATAATGTTTGAACATCAACAATGTAAAAACAGACTGAATAATCGTTTTGTAAATTGCTATATATTTTCATATACAGGGCCTTAAACTCATCAATCTCTGTTTAGGTTATATACTGTGGGTTTGTATAATCACTTACAAAAAGTTGTTATCAGCAGTTTTCTCACATATTTCCATTGTTGATCCATGATTCAATCAGGTCCTATAATCCACCTCCAAATTCACTCTGTTTTCTTCTTCACCAATGACTTTGTTCTGTTTTATTTTATTTATTGATTTTCTATTCTTTTAAGTTACTCATATTCAACAAATTTTGAATATTTATAAGATATATGAACTCTTCTATTTCATGCATTTTTGTATTGTTTCTTTTAGGATACGTAGGTACCATACATGTAACTGGAAGGGGGAGGTGCGTAGCTTATACGAAAGAGGCAATGCAGGATGATATTTTTCAGAGAGAAGGGGAACGGGAAGCAAACTACAAGCGTCAGACCTTGGGGAAACTGAAAGACAAAAGCAATGAAAATTGTATGCAAGAAAAGCACGTTGAGGAACGCCTTTGGTCAGTGCACATGCAGATTTAGTGCAAGAAAATCGGGTTTAAATGCCCATAGGCCTTTGGCTTAAGTCGAAGAGGCCATAAGGAGTGAACTGAGTTCTACTTCAGTCACTGAAATGAGTACTTGATGACTCACTTCAGTCACACCAGCAAGAGCACGTTAATGATGCTGCCTCTGGAAACTTCAGTTCAGAATCAGGATGGATGGTCATTGATGGCAAGAAGGATGTTCCATAATGATAGTGCCAAAGCACAATTTGGGACAATGGAGAAGGTAGATACCATGGTGCCAAAACAATTCCAAAACTCAGGAAACTATCATGATAGTGCCAAAGCACAATTTGGGACAATGGAGAAGGTAGATACCATGGTGCCAAAACAATTCCAAAACTCAGGAAACTATCATGACTCCATGTCTCTTGAGAGTGAAATTGATGCTGCCAATTGTCACTGACCAGGAAACATGTCAATTGAAGAAATAAAAAAAGCACAGGATGAGATTATGCAGATATTGTTGGAAATGATGTTGTCCATATAGAGATAAGCAAGGAAAAATCATAATAGTTTATACATGCCTGCACACGTTTTCAATAAATATTATACATCTATGGGTAAATGGGAGTCTTGAGAGGAGTTAGAAACAGCAGAATTTGAAGCTGCACTTTGACCTTGGAGAGGGTTGCTCACTGCCGACTTCTTTTCCTGCCAGATAAGTTACTCTTTTTGGGGTAATTGCTGTTGGAGAGAGAGCGAAACTGGATTCAGGAGACATGCATTCATTTTCTAGTGTAGCAGAACTTATCGAATGAGTAGAGTTGCTTATAACTTCAGTCAAAAAAATCACTGATTCTGAATAAGTTACCCATTGTGGAGGTGGCCAGAACAAGTTACAGTAGGCAGGGCAATTCTCTAAAGGGCAGGCAGTACCAGTTTCTAAATCAAACACAAAGACAAGTCTAAATTCAGGGTCAGGATCATGTGGAGAGTCGAAGAGACCTCCGGGATAGAAGATGAGGTTTCCTTTACCCCAATAGAATTCAGAAGCTGGCGCTGAAACTGCTCCATAAAAACCCAGAAATAAAATCCGATCCCTTAAACTTTCCATCTCATCCCACTTGTGATCTTCTTCACTCATCCTAAACACTCTAAAACCAACACCCTTATCTGGATTGGAAAGCATTTCAACAGCCAACAAATTATCATGGGACTTAACCAAGAACTTTCTGCTACGGGGAGAGCCTACATGTGGTAGGAAACTAACGTTTAAAGATTGGTCAATGACTCTAGTTTTGCCATTTAGGTCAATGGCATAGAATTTCTCATTAAATGAAATAATATCCTGAATGTCATACACATGTTCAAGCACAGTCCATTCCTTTTCTCCCGACCTCAGAAAAGCCGGGCATCGGAAAGACGCAAATATTATAAAATCATCACAATTGGTACTTGACTGCTGCAGAACTACTTTTTTTCTGTAGTCGTAGCATAGGGGCTCTAAAGGATGATCAATATACACATTATACAGACCAATATATTGATGACCCAATTCAATGACTTGAAAGTTGGTTAAATCCAATACCTTTGGAAAGTTTCTTGGAAGAGATTCCAGCTTAGAATCTGAAAAAGGATTCAACAGTTGCATTTTGACACCGCGGCTTCCTTCTCTGATTTTGACCAACCAGCAAGCAGGTGCTTTTGTTTCGTCGCCGCGAGACGATCTTAAAAGGTAAAAGGTATATCTGGTGATATGGCTCAGAGACTCCTCAAGTCTACCTCGGGTTCGGCGATATGTAGGTCGAAAAGGGTAAAGTTTTGGTGGAACAGAGGAACGCCACGAACAGCAGACAGATCGGAATCTGACAACATCAAATCGGGCTTCAAGGCGTTCGGATATTAGAACTAGAAGCTCTTGTGGGAGTTGAGACCAATCTGCCATTTGAGATCACTAGTTTTGCTTTGCATTCAGATCTGCTATGGGCAACAGTAGCTGCCTGCCTGCCAACTTTTCTTATTAAACATATTTAGAATAGAATTAAAAAAAAAAGTTCAAGTAAATCGATAAAATAAAAATAAAAATAATTGTTTTTTCGTTTTCTATTCTGCTTTTGAGGAACTTGATCACTTTATCCTACTCTAAAGTAGTTTCAAAATAAAATAAAAAAACCTTTGGACTCAGTTTTCTAGAAAATAATGGGAACATCTACAATGTACCTACAAATTACAGAGTGAAGAATTGTCTCGACTTTTGTCAAATGTTATTCATTTTCACATTGAGGGACGCTTACAATAATCAACTAAGAAGAGATCAATTCTTCGAATTCTTGAGAAATAAATCACAACTGACGTTGAACCAAAAAAAAAACAACTGCCACAAAATATGTACAATTAAAAGTTTCCCTGAAAGAAAATGGCAATAAATTCATACTTCATTAAGTTTTACATCAAGGCTTCAGCTTTGAAGCTGGAAAAAGGAAAAACTGCAAAGGAAAGGTATCCGATTTACAACATATTATGCAAGACCCTGGTGATATAGCTCCGAAGTCTGTAGAGCTGGGAATGGAATGCTCTTCCTTTTAGGTTTGAAAGTCAGGTCCACTTTGTTGTCTGCAGATGTAGGCTCACTTGTTCGGGGGTGTTCCCCTAATCTGGAATCTGGAAACTGCATTCATTATCCATCATATGACTCACTGGAATGGCTGTGTTTTATTATTATTATTTGAATACTGAATGGTTGTGCTTGAAGATGAGAAGACGTGGGCTGTTTATGAGGTTTTGCAAGAGCTATATGGACAGCTTCTTGACGAGATAAGATCTAAGGGAAGACCCAAAACTATTTAAGTTATGTCTTATCAGTTTAATACCAGAGACATGAAAAAAAATAACGCCGAATTTCTGGGTTTCAATCAGAGATTCATGAAAGTTACTCGACATTTAATGATACTCTTATCGAACAGTATGCTGCGGTATCTTTTGATGGTTTGTCCTATTGGTTGACAAATCTTGCCGCATTGAATGCATGATTTAATTCTCGAATCTACCATTGCAGAAATGCCTCTTGAGGTACTGACTGCTATCTGTTACTTTTGTGTTCTATTAGTACATAGCAGTTTGCTGTTTATAGTAATCTGATTGAATGCCATTAACAATGCGAGAGAAAAGAACATTGTAAACATATTAGCTGATTTCCAAATGGTAAGGCCGCAAAGATATAGAAATAATGAACTGCCGTATGGTAGAATCTCTGATTCCAACTCCTTTGCTTAACTTGGAAGTGAACAGCATTTTTGTTTAGGCTAAAATTCCTTTCATAATTCAATTGGTTCAATCAATTCATATTGATTCCTGAAATAATCAGTTCAATACTTTTCTTTGAACTGATACCTTGACTGGTTCCAATCCAATCGGTCGGTCCAATTCAAACAACCATCTCAAAATGCATGAGATTGAAGCCTAGAAAATGAGTTTGGAATGTCGTTATCAATTAATACTAGCACTCTCTTTTGGTTTTTATCTTCCTTCCTCTCATAGTTGTTGGCTCAAGTAATTAAGTGGGTTTATTTGTTCAAAGCAGAAGTTGGTTGAACCGAAATTTGGATTCTTTTTAACAGCATTGGACTCCAACAAACGATAACAGATATGTTGTAGTTGATGATGAAGATGAAAGTGGATTTGCCGACTTTGATCCCATATCAGTTTTCGCTAAGCCATTGGAAGGAGGCAATGCAGTGTGATGATTTTCCAAGAGAAAAGGGAAGCAAAATGAGTCAAACCTTGGGAAAACTGAGACAAATAATGGATGGAGAAGCAATGAAAGCTATAGGCAAGAGAAGCATGTTGAGTATCTCCTTAGGTGCACATGCAGATGTAGGTAGCCTCCATGAGGAGTGAATTGAGTGCTAGTTGGGTCACTGAAATGGACACAGATCACTCACTTAAATAGTTCAAGTACACCAGCAAGAGCATATTGAAGATGCTGGCTCTGAAAACTTCACTAGAGAATGAGGACCGATGACCATTGATGGTCAGGTCGTGCCAAAAAGAATGTTCCCTAACGATAATGTCAATGCGCAATTTAGGAGAATGAAGAAGATAGATGCAATTCAACAACTTAGGAAATAAACATGGTTCCAGTCCATGTCTCCTGAGAGTGAAATTCATGCTGAGAATCGTGCCCTATTAGCAAACATGTCACCTGAAGAAGGAACTAAACAAGCACAGAATGATCTGTCAAACAATGATATAAGCACTACAAATATAGAGAGCAATAATCCCAGTCACAACAAGCTCAAACATTACAAAGAGTGGCCTTGACAATTGCCAGGGAGTTGAGGCTGTTAAGGAATTGAGATTTTCCATGGATGGGACTATTGTTGGAAATGAGTTTGTCCATATAGAGATAAGCAAAGAAAAATCATAACAGTTTGTACATACCAGTACACATTTTCAGTAAATATTAAATGGGTAGTCTTGAGAGTAGGAATTATAAACAGCAAAAGTTGAAGCCGCACTTTGAGCTTGGAGAGGGACGATCCCTGCCAACCTTTTCCTGCGGAAGAAGTTACTCTTTTTGAGGGGATTTGCTGCTGTAGAGAGCTAAATTGGACTCAGAAGACTTGCAGAAGTTATCAAATGAGTTGAGTTGCGTATAATTTCTTAATTTCTTCCATTATTTTTACTTATTGGTTGTTTAATCGAGTCTATCCTCAATAACGTGGGTAAAAGATAAAATTTTGGTGGAACAGGGTAACGCCATCACGAGTAGATGGATCGAAATCTGACATTCGGCTATTAGAAATAGAAGCTCTGGTGGGAGTTGAGACCAATCTACCATTTGATATCACAAGTTCTGCATTTACACTCAAACGTCTATGCGCAGCAGCTGCAACAATGTTATTTCCTTTGGGTTGGGTGTGGTGGCATATACGACGAAGCCTCTCAAATGACCTTTTGGGTTGGGCCAAGTCCAGTTAGAAAGTTATTTCCTCTGGGTTGAAAACAAGACAATGTTTTTTTCGTTCAAAATTGAAACATCGAAGAGCCGGAGGAGAACCTCCCTTGAACCCTGGAACCTATGGAGAAGAAGCAGGAGCAACGAAGCGGCCATAAAACCAAAAGGAATGAAGGAAAAGTTGCTTCTTTGAAGGTATTTGCTAGCAGTTCAATCGATGGAGACGATGCTTCCAGCTTAGTTGGGAGCATAATCGAAAAGGGAATTGTTTCGAACAATGATATTAGTAAACCCATTCAACCCCCTCGCCTCTCAGTGCTTCCTTTCCCTGTTGCACGCCACCGCTCTCATGGTCCTGTAAGCCACCGCAAATTATACTCTTCTTTTTTCTTCTTCTGCAATGATTTTGTTCTCTATTTTATTTTCTTTATTGGTTTGCTATTCATTTAAGTTACTTAATTCAACAAATTTTGAACATTTATAAGATATATGAACACTTTTTATGTTTTCCTTTCTGTATTGTTTCTTTTGGGATACATAAATTACCATGCCTATGATTGTAAAGGGGAGGTAATTCGTTATTATTGATTACTACAAATTTGGGTACGGTTGTTGCTTGGAAGAGTAAGGCAAAACCATAAGTTTAATACCTAACAAACATGGGTTTGGATTTTGGAATGGGGGCAATCAACTAATACTAGCAGTAATGGTGTTCCTTTTTGGTTTTATCTCCCTATCTGTTATTATTTAATTAACTGGGTTTATTTTTGGTTGAGTTTGATTTGTTCAAAGCAGAAGTTGCTTGAACTGATACTTGGATTTGTTTTCACAGCATTGGACTCCAAGAAGTGATAACAGAAATGTTGTTGAAGAAGATGATGAAGATGAAACTGGATTTGCTAACTTTGATCCTATATCGGTTTTCGGTGAACCTATACGGAGGAAAGAGAAAAAGAATTTGGATCTTAGCCATTGGAAAGAGGCAATGCAGGGTGATGATCTTTCCCAGAGAAAGGGAAGGGAAACAAACCAGTCAGACGTAGGGAAAACTGAAAGACAAATGATGGATGGAAAAGCCATGAAAGATCTAGGCAATAAAAGCATGTTGAGTAACTCCTTTGGTGCACATGCAGATGTAGCCTCCATGGATGTAGAATCACATCTAAATGCCCATAGGCCTTTAGCTAAAGCTGAAGAAGCCATGAGGAGTGAATTGACTGCTAGTTCAGTCACTGGAATGGACCTAGATGACTCACTTCAGTTACAAAAAGAAGAGCATGTTAAAGATCATGATTCTGAAATTTTCAGTAAAGAATCAGGAACGATGGTTGTTGATGGCCAGGTCATGGCGAAAAGAATGTGTCATAATGATAGTGCCAATGTGGAATTCAAGAGAATGGAGAAGATAGATACCATGGCTCCAGAGCAATTCCGCAACTTAGGAAATGAACGCGGGTCCATGTCTCTTGAGAGTGAAATTGATGCTGAGAATCGTGCCCGATTAGGGAACATGTCACCTGAAGAAATAAAAGAAGCACAGGCTGAGATTTTGCTGAAGATGGATCCTGCTTTGCTAAACTTACTGAAAAAACGAGGCCAAGAGAAATTAAAGAAGCAAATTGACACACACTCAAATCAGGCTGCTGAGAGTCAATTTGGAATTAGATGTGAAAATCAGTCAAACAATGCTATGAAAGCTCCAAATATAGATAGCAATAATCCCACGGTCACAACAAGCTCAAACATTACAGAGAGTGGCCTTGACAATGGTGTAAAGCAGAACGTAGATTCCGCAAGTGGCAGTTTGTGGGATGCTTGGAGCCAGAGAGTTAAGGCTGTTAGGGAATTAAGGTTTTCCTTGGATGGGGCTGTTGTTGAAAATGATTTTGTTCAGATACCAGAGATACGTAAGGCAAAATCATAACCATCCTTCTGTTCTTTTTTTTTTTTTTTTGGTACATTTTTACTTAGTTGCTTTTATACATACCTGCTCGCATTTTTTGCTAAATATTATGTATCAATAGGTAAATGGTAGACATTAGATCTTGTTGTCACTTTCTTGATAAACTCACTAAAACTATATTTGGTGGCATTTATTTGTTTGTCTAGAGAACAGTTTATAAATAAACTCTAGCCATACAAGGAACGGCAGATGACTGAATAAATATTGTTTTGCCTTTTCCTTCTATTACTGTATTGCAGGAGGTGATATTGTTGCTGAACGTGACTTCTTACGAACAGAGGGAGATCCTGGTGCTTCAGGTTATACAATTAAAGAAGCAGTTGCACTCACAAGAAGCATGGTCAGTTTATATTTTATTTATTATTTTATTGGATGACATGTAGATCTTTAATGCAAATGCAGCTGCATGTTGTCATGATATAGCTAGATTGTGCATGTCAATCTTAAATATTGTTGCAGTTTATCTTTGATATGACTATACTGATCTCCTGTTTTTACTGATATTGTTGACTTTAGATTCCAGGTCAACGGGCCCTTGCATTGCATCTCCTTGCATCTGTGCTTGATAAGGCATTACGTAATATTTATCTCAATCCAATTGGCTCTACTCCGGCTGATAAGGACAATGTTGACAGCACTGTTGACTGGGAAGCTGTTTGGGCTTTTGCACTGGGCCCAGAACCTGAGCTAATCTTATCATTAAGGTTAAATGAATTTTTATCCCAAAAAACCGAATAATGTTAAGTCAAACTGTTCTTTTTCCTGTTAAAATTTAGATGTTGATTCATAAAATGATTTTGATTCTGTATTCTTTACCCTTGAATTTGAATATTTTGAAATCTGTAGGATGTCGCTTGATGATAACCACAATTCTGTAGTTTTAGCAACAGCCAAAGTTATTCAGTGCGTATTGAGCTGTGATATAAATCAGAGTTTCTTTGATCTTTTGGAGGTAGATTTCTATCTTTTATATGCCTTGTATGTCCATATGTAATGTTTAGTTTAACCAATGTTCTATATTGCAGAAAACAGCAATTGACATGAGGGGTACTTATACTGCTCCTATATTTCGGTCTAAACCAGAGATTGATGTTGGTTTCCTTCATGGTGGATTTTGGAAATACAGTGCTAAACCTTCAAATGTTCTTCTTTATGGAGATAATATTGTGGAAGATGAAACTGAAGGGAAGCATACAATTCAGGATGACATTGTTGTTGCTGGACAAGATTTTGCTGCTGGTTTGGTTAGGATGGGAATCCTTCCGAGGATTCGATATCTTTTGGAGGTGAGCAGAATAAATCGATTATGTTTACTTAAGTTCTTGATATACCTGCCATAAGGTTTACGCTTATGTTTTATTCAAATTTAATAAACTTGTTATCTAGTTTAAACAATTGACTTTTTTGTGGGTCGTGTGAAGAGAAATTAGTACTGATTTAGAATTTGTGCTAGCATCTTCTTTTTTCTACTGCAGATTTTCGTGTTTACCTTTTTCCTTTCTTCGTACTTGCATGACCCTGGAAACTAATATGTAGCACAATAATATCTATGCTAATTTGGTGGGTCTATATTTTAGTTGTTCCTACTCCTAAGAGGAGAGCAGTCATAGTGTCTCTCCTGGAAGTTCAATGCTTACTTTGTGGAATATTTCTGATATATACGTTAGTAACGTTGCTCATGTTTTCAGATAGAACCAACTGCACCTTTGGAAGAATGCTTGATTTCAGTACTAGTTGCAATAGCAAGACATTCCCCAATGGGTGTGAATGCTATAATGAAGTGCCAAAGATTAGTTCAAACTGTTGTTCACCGATTTACTGCAAATAGCAATATGGATGTTTATCCATCTAAGATCAAATCTGTTTGCCTTTTGAAGGTAAGCTTTTATTCATTTGTTTTTGGAATAGTGAGGGCTATGAGGCTTCCTGACTCACTTCTATGTTAGTAAAAAGAATGAAAAAATGTATTATGTTTCTAGTTATTTATTAAATGGTCTATTTTCTTACCATTTAGCCTAAAGAATTTATATTGCTTTTTTTTTTTTGTTACAAAGGTGCTAGCACAATCTGACAGGAAGAACTGTGCAGAGTTCGTAGAGAATGGGATTTTCCAGGCTATGACATGGCAATTATATAAAAATGCTTACTCTTTGGAGCAATGGTTGAAATTGGGAAGAGAAAATTGTAAACTTTCATCTGTGTTAATGGTTGAACAACTACGTTTTTGGAAGGTCTGCATTCAGTATGGGTATTGTGTGTCATACTTCTCCAACATTCTTCCTGCCTTGTACTTGTGGTTGAATCCGCCTACAATTAGAAAACTGGTTGAGAACAATGTTTTAGGTGAATTTGCTTCCATCTCTATGGAGGCATACCTTATTCTAGAATCCTTAGCCAGAACACTTCCAAATTTTTATTCACACAAAATTCTAAGTGATGGAATAGCTGAAAGAGCTGATGACAATGTGGAGACCTGGTCTTGGAGCCATGCCGGACCAATGGTTGATTTAGCTCTGAAGTGGATTTCATTTAAGTCTAGATTAATTGATTCTCAGGATGAAATAATTGGAATCTCTATTTTCCATGATAAATCTTCCTCTCCTTTATTGTGGGTATACTCAGCTGTTATGCACATGCTTTCCAGAGTGCTTGAAAAAGTGATCCCTGAGGATGCCATGGGCCTGCAAGATGATGGTTATGTGCCATGGTTGCCAGATTTTGTTCCTAAGGTTGGACTTGAAATTATTAGAAATGGTTTTTTGAGCTTTACACGTGTGAATACTGCAGAATATGGAACTAATCTGGCTGCAGGTAGTTCTTTTATCGAGCAACTCTGTTCTTTAAGGAAGCAAAGTGTATTCGAAACATCATTTGCTTCTCTATGTTGCCTTCATGGCTTCTTCCAGGTTTTTATATACATTAACAATTTGATCCAGTTGGCTAAGACTGTGGTCTGTAATCCTTCTCAAGCATGCAGTTTATCACAAGAAGAGAACATACTTGCAAAGGGGATACTGGTGGAATCTTTGTTTGAATTGAGATGTGTGTTTGATATTTTCTCAAAGTTAGTTGCTTCAGAGTGGCAAATTGTGCAGTCAATTGAGATTTTTGGTAGAGGAGGCCCTGCTCCTGGTGTGGGGCTTGGATGGGGAGCCTCTGGTGGAGGATTTTGGTCAAAATCTGTTTTATTGGCACAAACAGATGCATGGTTGCTCAGTCAATTGCTTGACATCTTCCAGACTGTCTCTATAGAAGTATTATCCTTAGATGATGAGAGGACCTTTACCAGAGAAATAATCCTTTCAGCTTTAGGATTATGTTTAATTTCTGGACCAAGAGACAAGGTTATTGTGGAGAAAGCGTTGGATGTTATGCTTCAAGTACCTGTGCTAAAGTACCTTGACCTTTGCAGTCAGCATTTTATCCAGGGTAATGGGAGGATAAAATTATATGGGTGGGAATATAAAGAAGATGACTATATGCTCTTCAGTGAGATATTAGCTTCTCACTTTAGAAATAGATGGTTGTCTAATAAGAAAAAATTGAAAGCCTCAAGTGTCGATAGAACATCAAGGAGTAACGCTTTTCTAGAAACCATACCAGAAGACCTGGACACATCAATGATGAGTCGAGATCAAAACTGCACTTCATTGATGATGGAATGGGCCCACCAGAGACTGCCTTTTCCCATGCACTGGTTTCTTAGTCCAATATCAACCTTATGCGATAGCAAACATGCTGGGCTGGGAAGGGTCTCTGATATACAAAATATTGTGCAGGACCCTGGTGATATAGTTGAACTTTCTAAAGCTGGAATGTTTTTCCTTTTAGGTTTGGAAGCCTTGTCCACTTTCTTATCTGCAGATGTTGTTTCACCCATTTGGAGTGTTCCAGTAATCTGGAAACTACATTCATTATCCATCATATTACTCATTGGAATGGCTGTGCTTGAAGATGAGAAGACTAGGGATGTTTATGAGTCTTTGCAAGAGCTATATGGACAGCTTCTTGACGAGATAAGGTCTAAGGGAAGAAGTCAAACTATTTCAAATATGTCTACCAGTTTAACACCAGAGACAGAAAATAAAATTAATGTGGAATTTCTGAGGTTTCAATCAGAGATTCATGAAAGTTACTCAACATTTATTGATACTCTTGTTGAGCAGTATGCTGCTGTATCTTTTGGTGATTTGACCTATGGTCGACAAGTTGCAATATATTTACACCGTTGTGTCGAAGCTCCTGTTCGACTTGCTGCCTGGAATGCATTATCTAATTCTCATGTCCTTGAACTTCTTCCACCATTGCAGAAATGCCTGGGTGAGGCTGAAGGATACCTTGAACCTGTTGAGGTACTGACTGCTATCTGCTCCTTTTGTGTTCTATTCAAATGCATGGCAGCTTGCTATGTATGGTAAATGTAATTGAATGTGCTTGACATTTGATTTCTGATATTGTCTTAACGAAACCCCCAATTTGGCTTCAATGTGTCAGAACTCAGAAGAGAACGCTAAATTTCTTAGCTTATTTCAAAATCATAAATAAGGTGGAGAGATAGAAATAATGAACTGGCATAAAGTAAAATCTTTGACTCAAACACCCGTGGTTAACTTGGAAGTGAACAACATTTTTTGTTTTTGATGTTAAAATTTGACAGAGAACAAGACTTCTGGTTTCTATTCCTAGAGGACTGTTGATTTATTCCCTATAGAGAGAGATATTCTCTGCAATTTCTTGAATATAGTTGCATATTCCTGTTTCTATCTGATTTAGCATCTGGGGATTACTTGCAAATCACCTATTATGAGAATGTCTGATTTTTTTTTTGTCTTTACAGGAGAATGAAGCGATTTTGGAAGCTTATGTGAAGTCATGGGTGTCTGGTGCCCTTGACAAAGCTGCAACTCGAGGATCAGTCGCATTCACATTAGTTCTGCATCACCTTTCATCTTTTGTTTTCAGCTCTCATAAAAGTGACAAGCCATTGCTACGGAATAAGCTTGTGAAGTCTCTACTGCGAGACAATGCCAGGAAGAAGCAGCACGAGGTATGCAGCTTTTCTTGTAAAGTTCTAAAAGCCTTTGCACTGCCTAAACAAGAGTCATTTGGAATATGAAAAAACATGACAAGCATATTGTGGTGGCATT